>NC_066621.1:146048938-146648938 GCF_025201925.1 Gopherus flavomarginatus
TAGCTTTCTAGATCAAGTAGAGTTCAACATGGAGGAGCTTTGGTTCACTGAGGCCTAGATTTATGCCTAGTGACACCAACAAGGCTGTACTGCCTTCCCTATTTGGGGCAATGGCTGATGAATGTGCACAGTTGTGGACCCAGCAGCGAATCCAAACTCTGAGCCACCACAAATCTGTGACCCACTCTGAGCAGAAACTGAAAACTCACTGTCCACAATCTTCAGGCTTCTAGCCTTAACTGAGACCTGTCCAGCCACTCATGTCTGTCTCCCTTTTGCTCCTGTCCTGGCAGGTGTTCATCTTGGTAGCCATGACTTCAGAAAGGAAGATCGGGCCCTTTTATCTGTTTACCCTTTCTAATTTTTACCGGGAGATTTTTTCCACCCCCATATCTGCCCAAACGTCTTACCAAAGGTCCTCTCAGGCTCTCACATCCACTACAATATTTATCTGCTCAGTTTCTGTTGGCAATTTAATATGGAGAAGTATTTATGGCAGATTTATATAGACGTGTGGGGCTCTGAAAGTCTGTGTAACAGGAACCTTTGTGAACCTTCTGTGAACCTGAATCCTAATTCATTCTCTTTGCAGGCCCCAAGCGAGTTGATAAGACTTGTAGCTTTGTTCTCTGTTGGGGAGGTCAGAGTATTTACTGCAGAATCTTACAAATTGGCATTTAGCCAATCAAGCATGGCTGTGCTGAAAGTGTGGCCTCAAACCTTGCATGTTCCTTACCAATTTCAGAAATGCTATTGTTACTGATTGGATGTCTAGTTAAGTATTAAGGAGACTGGGAATATGTTTCCTTGTGAAAAAAGTTTTAAATGTAACCTGAGATTTGAGTTCTCTCAGAACATGTTTTCCAAGAAAATGACCTTGGTATCTATACTTATAGCTCCTCAGGCTTAATCCAACCGATAGTTTGGACTTTATACCAGATATTTCCCTTGTAAAAACTCCGAGTGAGTAGGGCCTTGTCTACCCTCGAAGGTAGTATTGCTGTAGCTGTATTAGCATAGTTAAAGCAATGCAACCATCCCTGTTGTATGCACGGTTGTATTGTTGTAAAAGTGCTTTACCCTGGTGTAACTATTCCCACATGGGGTGGGGTATAACGATACTGGTACAAAGCATCTTCATATCAGTGAAACTACATGCAGACCAGGGAGTCTACCTCAGCAGTGCGGGTAGGGCAGTACGTTCCGGTATGCTGTACTAGCAAGATATCTATAGATGGTACAGTGTACCGGAAGGAGGAGCAGCAGACTGTGGGGCTGCTGGGTGGCCCCACGCTGGCAGCTCCTCCGGCGCAGCTATGCTGCCTCCAGCCCTTCCATGCAAGGTCTCCTCCATCTGTGCAGAAGCCCCAATGGAGGACAGGGCTAGGGGCAGGGCTGGCCGCTGGGGGTGGTACAGCTGTGTCGGAAGAGCTGCGGGCGTGGGACCACCTGGTTGACCCACATTCTGCTCCTTTCCCTGCTGCAGCTTCTGGGAGAGCCCTGTGGTTCAGGGCTGTCCTGGGAACCGCAGTGGGAAAAGCAGCAGAACCCCTAACCTCACCCCCTGCCCGTCCACGGAGCTGCATCTCCTCGCCTCCCAGCAGCAGCCCTGCCAGAGACCAGAGCTGGGGGTGGTACAGCCACCAAAGCAGCTGCCGATGTTCTGCTCTTTTCCTTGCTGCAGTTCCCAGGAAAGTCCTGAACCACTGGGCTCTCCTGGGAACTGCAGCAGGGAAATGAGCAGAATGTGGGGCCACTAGGCAGCCCCATGCTGGCAGCATCTCCAGTGTGGCTGCTGTACCGTCCCCAGCCCAGTCCTCCGGCGGGGCGGCTGTAGAGAAGGAGGAGACTCTGTGTGGAAGGGCTGGGGCAGTACAGCTACGCCACAGGAGCTGTGGGTGTGGGGTCATGCTCCTTTCACCACTGCGGTTCCGAAGGCACAGCAGGGGGGACAGAGCCCCTCCCCCCCAGGTAAGGGGGGTGGATCATGGGGAGGGGACAGGGAGAGCGTGGGAGCCCTGGGCTGGGAACGGGACAGGGAGGAGTCATGTGGAGGGTTATGTGAGGAGGTCACGTGCCCCCCAATTGCCTCCCTGTACCAGTAAGAAATGGATTCCATTTGCACTGCTGGTCTACCCATATAACTACTGCAATAAAAAAAGATCACAGTTCTAACTGATAGACTGACAAAACTTTCAAGTGCAGGCCCAATCTCAGTCTTTCTTTTAGTCCAAAAATCAACATTAACAGTAGTAACCATGTGAACAACCAGGGCCTGATTCTCCTTTGCCTTTTTGCTTTGTGTAGTCATTTACACTAGTATAAAGTGCATGTAAAAAGCTACCTATTCTGGTTTGGTAACTTTCACATCTTCGCCCACTATTTCATTGACAATGGAAATCAGAGCCATAGTGACTTACATCCACTTTGCACTGGTGTAAATGTCTACACAAGGTGAATCAGGCCCTAGCAAGTTGGTGCTACAGGATTCTTTCCTTAAGGCTTTTCAACGTGCAAAAATTATTCCAGAATAAGATAGGGTGTGAATTTACAGCATAGTAGCTATTTCTGAATAACTCCATGCATAGGGCATGTCTGCGCTACGGGGTGAGGCAGACCTAAGTTATGCAACTCCAGCTAGGTGAATAACATAGCTGGAGTCGACGTACCTTTGGTCGACTTATTGCAGTGTCTACACCACGTTGGGTCAATGGGAGAAACTCTCCCCTCGACTTACCTTATGCTTCTTGTTCCAGTGGAGTACTGGAGTTGACGGGAGAGCGATCAGCTGTCAATTTAGCGGGTCTTCACTAGACCCGCTAAATCGACCCCCAGTGGATCGATTGAGGCATGTTAATCCGACGATAAGTGGAGACAAGCCCATAGACGTGCTTATTCCACATTTAAAGTACATTTTTCTGTACATTTTTTTAGGTACCTATTTTAGCTCATTCAGTTTCCCAAGTGGATTAAGCTAATTCAGAAAAAGGCATTCTGATTTCAGAATAAGAGTGTGCACACATGGATTTATCCCTGAAGAGCTATTCCTGAATAACACCATCTGTGGATAAGTCCTTAAAGGAGTCTAAGTCAGGGCCTAACTGTGGAGACGGACTTTAAAATTTTATAGCCTACAGATCTCTCAAAACAGCCATTTTGCAACACCAGCCCATGGCTATATCTCTGCATACATATATACCTGCCTAAATATCCAAATTGCAAAGTGTGCATGCACATTTGCTCGCATAACTTAAATGCATGCTGTTCATACACCTATATTTGAAAATCTGACTTTTAATTTCAACCAGCTAAATTATCCTTTGCAGTTATCTCAAAGGAGAGTGAAAGAGAAATACATGAATATTTGCCATCATTTTCTAATAGCCATCAGTGAGCTGGGGATAAAATACAACATGTGATTAGTCTCTGACTATTCCCTGATGAGGAAAATTCTGTTGTGTTGCGGGATTTTATTTTGTTTTCACCCACTACATTTGTTAACAAATTTGGCTGATTTAACTAGTGTAGCATCTTTCAAATATTTGGAAAAAACACCAAGTTCAGAAGAGTCTTGAACTATTTGTTCTTGTTTTCACGCTGTCTGAGCACAGCATAATATCACCATGCTCTTGCCATGCCATGGGAGTTAATGCTCCTATTTATCTTCGTGTTCAGAGAAACAGACAGCGTCTGTAAAGTGCAAACTATCAACGTTACCTTTTGTGTCTGTCCTTTAAATCATTCCCCACTTCAAGGTACCACGCTGCCATCTGACTCAAAAGGCAACTGACTCATGATGTGTGTAGTGGCTCAGCATCTATTTGATGATCCCACTGCTGTTACAAACCTCATGAAAATCTGTTCATTTCTCTGAAGAATGATTCATTTATATAAGAATTTTGGTGCATTGCTTAACACTCAGTATTACACAAGAGCTGCATGTAGATATCATCTGCTTTTAACCTTTCACCTTTAATTTGCTGGGTAATATTACCTTGCATTTAGAAAGTAAAGAAACATTTCCCTTACATTATGGGAGGAGAATGATAAGAGACAACTCAACGATATTGCTTATTTTCAACTGCAGGCTGTAGTTGCTCAAAGCTAAACTCCAATTTTCCCAGGTGCACATCACAAAGGAAAAATAAATTAGGCATTGTTGTACATGTTTCAATAAATTATATAACTGTGCTGTGTGTGTATGAAACAGAACTGTGTTTATGAACAAGGACAATTAACTACAGAAAGGGCATTTTAAAATCAGTATATTAGATAAGTGATAAATTACTCGTAAATGCTGTGCAATAAACTTTATGCCATCTCATTTTGTAAAATGCATTAGCTGGATTATGTATTCCGTATTCACCCTCGTTTAAAAAAAAATCCTTTGAAAACTGGACTCAGTAAGAAAGCCTTTATAATCTTCATTAGAAGAGATGATTCCAAGATGTGGACATTATTTTTTATTGAATGTAAAATAGAGACAAAAAAAACCAAGACAAACATCAGCAATTTTTACTTTACTTCAAATAGAAATTCCTGTTCATGTTTTGCAAACCTGCAAAGATCTAGTGAATAATATTCTGCACAAACAATACCATAGACAATACACAGACATAAAACCCCAGACCACAAAGAACAATGAGATCGGTTTGATCAGGCAGATTGTTAATTTGGTTAGCATATGTAGTTCCCAAAACAAAGCTGCAAAGTATCCTTAGAAAATGTTTCAAATACTTGAGAGTATGCATGATAAATATTATGCATGTCCTATCATTCTTCGCTTGGGAAAATAAAGTCTCCAAGCTATAAAATAATACCTCACAGGGGCCCAGTCCAAGGGCTATTGAAATCAATGGAGAGAGTGCTAAGGAACCTCTTTCTTAGATGCCTGGCTGGTGTGTCTTGCTCACATGCTCAGGGTCAAAGTGATCGCTGGATTTGGGGTCAAGAAGGAATTTTCCCCCAGGTCAGATTAGCAGAGGCCTTGCTTTTTTTTAACTTTTCTCTGCAGCATAGGGCACGGGTATCATCTGGGAATATTTCACCTATTCATTTCCCTGTCATGGCAAGAGCCCCTGGCATTAGTGGCACCTCGGTCTTTCCTGGTCTTGGCTTGTGGTTCACAACATTTTACTCTCCTGAGGACTGAAATGCTTTGGTTTAACTAAAGTATTTGGGCTCAATATAGGGATATCTGGGTGAAATTTAAGAGCCGTGATAGACAGGAGTTTAGTTCTAGATGATCTAATGGTCCCATCTGCCCTTAAACTCTATGAAAAGACTTTACTGGGTTTTGAATTAGACACCAAGTCCCTTATACTTTGCTTCCTTTTAAGGGTCCTAAAAATGTTTGTAACTTTTTTTAAAATCAAGGTGAGCGTTTTGTAAAAAATGAGGAAGATATTTCTAAATGCCCCCCCCTTTTTTTTATACATTCACTTTTTCTACAGCGGCTCCTACAGGTAATTTGGGTATCAGGCACAGTTCTAATATTGGATCTCACTCAGCATATTGCTAGAAAAGCAACTAGGCAAGAGAAGGTAATTTTGGCTATTCCAGAGGGTGTCTTTCCAACTGTTAACCACAGTCAGAACAACTATTTTAGGGCTCAAATCTGCTAATAATTATGCATATAACTTGCAACATATGAGTTAAGTTATTCATTTATGCAAATGTTTGCCTTTGGCCCAAATTAGGTAGTCGTGTAAGGGCATATTTAACTTTAACTTTAAACCCACTGACATCATTGGGCCTTGGGGGCAGATTTTCAAAGGTATCTCAACCTGAAGATGCAGATAGGGCCACGTGCGATTTTCAAAAAGCGCCTCAGCAGGTTAGGGGCCTAACTCCCATTGTAATAATTTTTCTTTTCGACTCCAAGCTTCTGGAGGCCTAAGAGAAAAACTCATCAAATGAAATCATTAAAAAAATACAAGGCTTTCCTTTGGGGTTTCAAAGGAGTTTTCTGCATCAAACAGCTCATGGGATCAATGAGGTACCTGGGTTTGTGAGCTTTTCAAGGCCTGAATCCAAATTCTTCTTGGAAGCATCACTTCCTGAGTGGCTATGTAGGAACACAGTAATTGCCACACTAGATCAGACAGTAGCCAGCAGCAGATGCTTCAGAGGAAGGTATAAGAACCCCACAGTAGACAGATGTGAGATAATCAGCCCCTCCACATTAGGTGTCATCCTGATTCCAGTAGTTAGAAATTGACTTAAAACCTGAAGCATGCGGTTTAATATCCCTTCCAGATTTTGTCATTAATAATTATGATCACCCTGGATATTACTGATATCCATATACATGTCCAATCCCTTTAGAATTTTTGTGAATTCTTGGCCTCAACAACTTCCTGTAGCAACGAATTCCACAGTTTAATTGCATGTTGTCTAGAAAAGTATTTCCTTCTATCCATGGGAAATTCCAAATTCTTTGATATGACCGTATGTCTCCTTGTTTTTATGCTGAGTCAGGGAGAACAGAAGTTCCCATCTGCCTTCTCTACTATTCATTATTTTAAATACTTTATCATATCCTCATTTATTCATATCCTTTCTAAAGTAAACAATCCCAATCTTTTCAGTGTCATTTCATGGGAGAGGTTTTTTTCCAGGCTGTTGATCATCCTTCTCTGAATCTGCAATATCCTTTTTGAGATGGGGTGACCAGCACTGCAGATCTACACTTCAGATCTGCCACTTCTCTGGTTTACAGTAAATATAAGCAAAAGTTTTAATCTTCAGATATTTGTCATGACACATGGTTCTAGCTATGACGTTGAACATGTGTCTCTTCTTTTGTGCAAAATGGATGGTTACATTCCCCAGTACAATCCAGACCAGTGTGTGGTTATCACTGCGTGCCCCATAACCATGGGTGCCTCACAATACTTTTCTGTTGTAGCTCCCAACCCGGAATGTTCACTAACAGCCAAACAGCATGCAGGTCACAGTCTAGGTGTCTGTGTATAATTGCAGCCCTGGTCCAGCATGCTTTGTATTTCTGTGCAAATTTGCTCTTATACTTTGCCAGTGGTGCACTAGGACCTGCTGGGTTGGCTGGGATCCTACAGATATGGTCATTGTGGCAAATTGCCGGTACTGTTATGCTGGGTCTTGCGCTTTCTCTTCTTTGGGGAAGGTTCAGGGCGCCATTGCTTGCCTCTGAACCGGTATTTTAATTACCCAACTACTGTCCTTGAGGAGGGGAGTGGAGAGGGAGGGACCTGGGCCTGCCCTCTTCTCCAGGTCCCAACCCAGGGGCCCTGAGGTTTGTGGTGAACCACTTGAACAAGCGGTTCCTTTCCCTGGGCTACTTCCCTCTCCTGCTCTTCAGCTTGGGAAGGGGCTTCTTGCCCTCCTTCTACACAAGCCAGGTGCCCCTTACCTAGGGTTTCTTTTGGATTTCTCAGCCCACCGCAGCCCTCCTCCAAACTTTCCTTTTGTCTCTCTTCAAAACAGTTCTCTTCTCCAACTCCTTCAAACTGCTCTCTGCTCCAACCAAACCTTCCTGCTCCAACTCCCCCACTGTCTGACTGAAGCAGGGGTTTTATCACATGACTGACTGCTGGTGCTCTAATTGGCTTCAGGTGCTCTAATTAATCTATAGCAAACCTTCCTCCCCTTGCGGGGAATAAGGCTCCCTGCTAACACTCTCCTGCTGCCCTCTGGCCATGCTGTATCACATATCTCCCCCTCCCCCTGCTCAACACCAAGAGGTTGGGCTACTTGGGAGAGAGGAAGTGCTGTCGCAATAGGCCATCAGCATTGCCATGTTGGCTTCCAGCTCTATGCTGGATCCGAAAATGGAAAGGCTACAGAGAGAGGAACCACCTCGTCACTCTGGCGTTCCTCTCTTTGTTCCTGTGCATCCACTGGAGGGGGCCTGGTCTGTCATGAGGGTAAACCGCCTTCCCAGGAGATAGTAGCAGAGAGTCTCCATAGCCCATTTTATCACCAGACATTCCTTTTTGACAACAGCGTACTTTTGTTCCCTGGGGAGGAGCTTCCGGCTGAGGTACAAGATGGGGTGCTCCTCCTCCCCTACCATCTGGGAAAGGACAGCACCGAGCCCCACCTCCGAGGCGTACGTTTGTAGGATGAATTCCTTCTCGAAGTCTGGGGCTATGAGTACTGGATGGCAGCACAGGGCTGTCCGTAAATCTGCAAATGCTTCTTCTGTCACATCAGTTCACTTTACTATCTCGGGGCCCCGAGCTTTTATCAGAACCATCAATGACCCTGCTCTTGTGGCGAAATGAGGGATGAATTTCCGATAGTATCCTACTATCCCTAAAAATGCTCTGACCTGCTTTTTGCGGATTGGTCGAGGCCAACCTTGTATTGCATCCACTTTGTTCCATTGGGGTTTCACCAAACCTCTCCCTACTACATGCCCGAGGTATCTGGCCTCAGCTAGTCCTATCACACACTTGAGAGGGTTAGCAGTGAGACCGGCCTTTTGCAGAGCGTCCAGCACTGCTTCTGCTTTTTCTAGGTGCGTTTCCCAGTCAGGGCTATGTATGACTATGTCATCTAGATAGGCGACGGCATACTTGGCATGGGGTCGTAATAACTTATCCATAAGTCTTTGGAATGTTGCAGGGGCCCCATGGAGTCTGAAAGGGAGAACAGTATATTGAAACAGGCCATCGGGTATAGAGAAGGCAGTCTTTTCCTTGGCATCCTTGGCCAGGGGAATTTGCCAATGTCCTTTGGTCAGATCCAGAGTGGTTAGGTATCGGGCCTTGCCTAACTGATCAACTACCTCGTAAATGCGTGGTATCGGGTAGGCATCAAAGTGGAATACTTCATTCAATTTCCAGAAGTCGTTACAAAACCTCAGGGTGCCATCAGGCTTGGGGACTAGGACGATCGGACTGGACCACTGGCTGTGGGATTCTTCAATGACCCCGAGTTCCAGCATCTTCTTCACTTCCGTCCTAATTTCTTCCCTTTTAGCTACCGGAATTCGGTATAGTCTTATCGTCACCCTTACTCTGGGGCTGGTGACAATATGATGTTGGACTAGTGTCGTTCGTCCCAGTTGTGTACAGAATATGTCCTGGTTCCGGTGGATCATCTCAATGACCTCTGTTCGTTGTTCTGGGGTTAATTCAGGAGATATCTTTACCTGTCCCTGTGGGTTGTCTGTCTGAGGTAGAGCTCCTCGAATGACCAGACATGTCTCTCTGTCATGCCAGGGCTTCAGTAAGTTGATGTGGTAGATTTGCTCTGGCTATCAGCGGTCTGGTTGTCTAACCTTATAATTCACTTCCCCAATGGCTTCTACTATCTCATATGGTCCGTGCTAGCTGGCTAGAAGTTTGCTTTCTGCTGTTGGTACTAACACCATCACCCGTTCCCCCGGCTGAAATCTCCGTACTTTTGCCCGACGGTTGTAATATGTTCGCTGGGCCTCTTGTGCTTTTTCCAAATGTTCCCGTACTATTGGGGTTACTCGAGTTATTTGCTCTCTCATCTGTGTCACATGCTCAATGACTTTCTTTCCTGGGTTAGGATGTTCCTCCCAATCTTCCTTGGCGATATCTAATATCCTGCGTGGGTGGTGTCCATATAATAGTTCAAAGGGAGAAAAACCCATGGACGCCTGGGGGACTTCCCGTATAGCGAACATTAGATACGGTAGAAGGATATCCCAGTCTTTTCCATCCTGTGCTACCACCTTCAGGATCATACTTTTAAGGATACGATTAAATCGCTCGACCAGTCCATCTGTTTGTGGATGATAGACTGAGGTCCGTATGGCCTGGATGCGGAGCAGGGCACATAAGTCTTTCATTAGTTCTGACATGAACGGGGTTCCCTGGTCTGTCAGGATCTCCTTAGCGATGCCCACTCTGGCGAAAACCTGTAGTAGTTCTTTTGCTATTGCCTTGGATGTGGGGTTTCTTAAAGGAATGGCCTCTGGATACCGCCTGGCATAGTCAAGGATGACTAGTACGTTTCGGTGGCCCCGTGCTGATTTCTCTAATGGGCCCACTATGTCCATGGCTATCCTCTCGAAAGGGACGTCAATAATAGGCAAAGGTTCTAATGGGGCCTGCAAGTGAGGTCGGGGGCTATGCAACTGGCATTCAGGGCAGGAGGCACAATAACGCTGGACTTCTACGTGTTTCCCTGGCCAATAAAACCTTCTTAGGATTCTATCCAGTGTCTTGTCTACCCCTAGATGTCCCCCAAATAGATGACTGTGAGCTAACTCTAGTACTGCCCTTATGTGTTTCCGAGGGACTAAGAGTTGCTCTACTTCTTCCCCTCGTATTTGCTCTATCCTGTACAAAAGATCGTGTTTGAGCACATATTATGGCCTTGGGCCTTTGATTTTTCCTTCCACAGGCACACCATTTACTTCCACTACCTCCTCCCTCACGTTCGCATATAATGGATCTTCGGCCTGGTCCTGCCCAAAAGTCTCACGTGCAGTACCGAACTGACCTAATTCTAGGGGGCCTATTTCTATTCTTCCCCCTGGGGTGCTCCCACTTGGGCTAGGAACCGCCTCCGAGTCTTCCTTGGCCTGAATTATCTCTTGGTCTCCTGAGCGGGTTCGCCTACCCACAAGGGAAGTTTTTTGATTCGCTGCTAGAATCCTGGTCCCTAACCTTTTATCTGCCCTTCGTTCTTGCCTAGACCTTCGGGGTTTTCCAGGGGATGAGACTAACTCTGGAGCAAATTCGGCAAACATTGGGGTGAGGATATCTGTAGTTGCCTCTGTCTCAGCCTGGGGGTTGCTGCCCTCCCCTGGCTTTATTGGGGCAAGTAAGCTCTGAAACCCGGGGAAGTCTCTCCCAATCAAAACAGGGTAGGGGAGCCTGGGGACCACCCCTGCAGAAACCCTGGTAGTATTCCCCTGGATCTCAATCCATACCGGAATTGTAAGGTAAAAATTCACGGTGCCATGTACGCACGTTACCCCTGTGTTTTTGGCCTGGGTTAGTTGGTCTGTTCCCATCAACTTCCCCGAGACCAGCATGACAGCACTTCCGGAATCTATTAATGCTATGGTATTTATACCATTCATTTTTACTGGTCTGGTTATATCCATGTGAGGTCATTGTGACTCCTACCAGGCCGATTAGGCCACATTGCTCCCCGTAATCCCTCAGATTACACTGCATAGGTTCTTCCTTGTTGGGGCATTGGGCTGCTATATGCCCCAATTCCCCATACTCATAACACCGCCCCCTTATTCTGGTTGTCACCCTCTGCCTGGGGCTATTTGGCCGGCCCCCCACCTCTCTTCCCAAACCCCCAGGTCCCTTCCTGGCCTCGAGCCATTCCTCAGTGTCTTTCCTCCCGGTTCCAGTTCTCCTATAGTTCTCAACAGCCCGGGGCCTTGGCTTTGGGGTTGGCTTCCTGGATTGCCGTGTCTCCCCGCCTGGGGTCTGGAACAGTTCGCAGGCTGCCAGCTGTCTTTCCATGAGGGAGACCAACTCATCATAGGTAGAGGGATCATTCTGGCCAACCCAAGACCTGAGACCTGGTGGTAGCCCCCTCATATACCGGTCCAATACCAGTACCTCCATCATCTTCTCAGACCTAAGGGCCTCAGGGCACAGCCATTTCTAGGTCAGGTGGATCAGGTCAAACAATTGTGATCAGGGTGCCTTGTCCTCCGTATATCGCCACTCATGGAACCTCTGGGCTCGCAGTGCCGTCGTTACTCCGAACCTGGCCAGGACCTCTGCCTTCAGCTGGGAATAATCTGCTGCAGCCTCTGCAGCCATATCGTAGTAGACTTTCTGGGCTTCCCCACACAGGAATGGGGCAAGGGTACCAGAACATTGATCTCGGGGCCAGGCCTCCCGCAGGGCTGCTCTTTCAAAAGCCAGGAGGTATGCCTCCACATCATCCTCCCGTGTCATTTTCTGTAGGCAATGGCTAGCCCGTACGGTCCGGGTCCCTTCACAGTTGTGATTCTCCTCCATAAGAGCCTTCATCTGGTTCACCAGGTCTTTCAGCAGGGCTCGGTCCTGAGTAGCCTGACTCATCAACAGATGATTGGTCTCCTGCTGCATTCTAGTCACCTCCTGTTGGGCCGCAGTGGCTTGTATAAAGGCCTTGACCACGTCGTCCATCTTAAGGATGGGAGGGTTTGCCTAACCCTGGACTAAGTCCCCAGCGCGCAGATCCCACTCTTGACACCACATGTGGCAAATTGCCGGTACTGTTATGCTGGGTCTCGCGCTTTCTCTTCTTTGGGGAAGGTTCAGGGCACCATTGCTTGCCTCTGAATCGGTATTTTAATTACCCCACTAGTGTCCTTGAGGAGGGGAGTGGAGAGGGAGGGACCTGGGCCTGCCCTCTTCTCCAGGTCCCAACCCAGGGGCCCTGAGGTTTGTGGTGAACCACTTGAACAAGCGGTTCCTTCCCCTGGGCTACTTCCCTCTCCTGCCCTTCAGCTTGAGAAGGGGCTTCTTGCCCTCCTTCTACACAAGCCAGGTGCCCCTTACCTAGGGTTTCTTTTGGATTTCTCAGCCCACCGCAGCACTCCTCCAAACTTTCCTTTTGTCTCTCTTCAAAACTGTTCTCTTCTCCAACTCCTTCAAACTGCTCTCTCTCCAGCCAAACCTTCCTGCTCCAACTCCCACACTGTCTGACTGAAGCAGGGGTTTTTATCACATGACTGACTGCTGGTGCTCTAATTGGCTTCAGGTGCTCTAATTAATCTATAGCAAACCTTCCTCCCCTTGCAGGGAATAAGGCTCCCTGCTAACACTCTTCTGCTACCCTCTGGCCGTGCTGTGTCACATCATATAAGTCAGCAAGTGAGTCTTCCCTGGTTTGCTAGAAAACACTTGTCTGTGTTCTTGCAGCACAGATAACCTTTGCCTTTTCAGCTGGTGTTAACTCACCGCAGAGATTGATGCTTTCCAGGGGTGAGTCAGGCTGGCATTCAGCCATCAATCAGTGAGGTGATGTGCCTCAGTTTCCCTTTCTACACAACAGCTTGTGTTGACCGTAGCTTGCCTGCTGTGATAAACTTTATGTCTGTATACATGCACCAGCTGTGGGACCCCATTATCATGAGGCTTTTTAACATGGTCTGTATCTTCATTTACCTCTTCTGTCACCACAAAAGGTCCTTCCCAAGAATTCTGCATTTTAGTGCTTAGCACTAACCTCAGATCCTCCATTTCAAAAGAACATTTACAAGTATGTTGGCCATACCTCACCTTTTGTTTGGATTGTTCCTGAGGTTTGTCTGAACCACTGCCATTATGTCCATTAACTTCTGTAACAGTGTCCCCTTCTCAGGAGTCTCAGATGAGATCTAAGGGTCCCCTTACTACTTTTCTGTATAGAAGATCAAATGGGCAAACCCTGCCGACTTTTGGGGGCATTTTCCTATAAGCAAATAGGGTAATAATCCGTCAGTGACGTTGTCTCAGACTCCAGTTCTCTTATTTGTTTCTGAGCCTAGATTTTAGAATTCCATTGAACCTCTCCAACAGACCATTTATCTCTGGGGGATATGGGATGGCTTTTAGTTGTTTTGCCTCACACAACTTCCATGAATTTGACCCACATTTAGGTAAAATCTCCTTAGGGAAATCCAATCTGCTAAAAATAGCGAAAATTGCTTTTGCGACAGAATCAGTTTCAGACTAGTGAGGAGTTGTCACCCCAGAATATGATATGTACCTATCCTTTCACTTTGCAACATCCAAATTAAATGAATAGTTTGAGCCACTACCTTCCTAATGGCTTTGGCCAAACCCAGCTCTGGAGGCATGGAGTTTAGACACGCTAGTTGTTAGTGAAATGAGATAACACTGGCTCCATGTCTTAGAAGTGTTAAGTATCTGTACATGTTCAGATGTTTAGTTTTGTCTTAATCTAGATGGTAAAGTCTTCAAGGCAGGAATGAGATCTTAATATATGTTTCTACAGTGCCCATCCCAGTGGGACTCTGATCCTGATTGGGCTTTTGGACAGTATTGTAACATCAATCATTAATAATATTTCATCTAGAAAAATCACTTAGCTAATTGTTAGCAGCACTGGTCAAATAGCAGAAAATCAGATTGTCAGATACAACTAACTATAAGTGCAATGTTCAGTTCACTAAGATTCGTGGGGTCAGTTTGTTTGTTATTTGCAATTTTTCATTGCAATGACCATTGGACATTCTTGAGAATGTTGACAAATTCCCAACATTTCACAAATTTTATAGCAGATGATTATGCAGCTGAAAACATAAAACACAAGCTCATTACACATTATTTACCATTTGCTCTTCTCCCGTTTAAAAATAAAATGTAGTTTAGTTAGGGAGTAAAAACAGATGCCCAATTGCACAACACAATTAGAAAATATTTAATGCAAACAGTCATGGACAACAATTCGCTAGAAAATTATTTGTCAGAACAATTCAGTGAATGCAAATGAACAAGTTCATTCACAGGAATCAGAGTCTATTTGTGAATGATTTGCTAGCCAAAAAGGGAGTTGATTTTTTTAGCAAATGTTATTCTTAATTAGTAGTTTGATCAGCTCTAATCATTAGATACTTCAGTAAGGCCCAGATTCAGCAAAGCACTTAAGCACGTGCATCAATTTAGATGTGCTGAAGGGTAAAATTTTCACACACAAACCCCACAATCCAGTTTTTAAAGGCAGCTTAATAAGTCTCATTTTCAAAAGTGACTTAGGCATGTAGGAGCCTAAGTCTCATTGAAAGAGACCTAGGATCCAAAATTCATTAGGCCTTGAAGTGCTGAACAGAACAAATGCCTAAATACCTTTAAAAATCTAGGCCTAAGTTCAGAATAATTGGGAGCTGAAGAAAATTTGGGGAAGGGACTAATTGGTTTGCTGAAGATCAGCGTATATGTGTGGTTTAATAAATGTGTCCTGCTCTTTTTTTCAGGTAAAGGTGATGTGTTTGGTGATATCTTCTGGAAAGAAACCACTTTGGCCCATGCATGTGCCAATGTCCGAGCACTGACGTACTGTGATTTACATATTATTAAACGTGAAGCCTTGCTGAAAGTTCTGGACTTTTATACAGCTTTTGCAAACTCCTTCTCGAGGAATCTCACACTCACGTGCAATCTGAGGAAACGGGTAAGGCGCTTGGTCTGATTCTCACCATTCCTAGGGGGAAAGTGATTGAGAATCCCCCACAGAGTCTGTGTGGCAAATAGCAAACCCTAAGTTAGTCTTGATGTTTTCAGGTTAGTGCAGATTAACTAGACTTGCAGTAAAAGCTGTGGCTGTTCATTAATGGTCGCTCCGTAAAAGCTACCTGTAGATTTGAAGCTCAAAGTATCTGCCCTATGAAGGTGACCTATGAATTACACTTATTTTCTTTTTCAGGGCTGCCCAGAGGATTCAGGGGCCCTGGGGCAAAGCAGGGGAGCTGCAGCGCTTGTACTCACCCGGAGTGGTCTGGATCTTCTGCGGCATTTTGGCAGCGGGGGTCTGTTCAGCTGCTCTGTGTCTTTTGGCAGCACTGAAGGGCCCCCCGCCACTGAAATGCCACTGAAGACCCGAACTGCTGCCGGGCCAGGGCTCGTGGGGCCCCTGCAGGACCCAGGGCCTGGGACAAATTGCCCCACTTGCCCCCCCCAGGCAGTCCTGTTCTTTTTTCATTCCTTTTACATAATATATA
This sequence comes from Gopherus flavomarginatus, assembly GCF_025201925.1. NCBI lineage: Eukaryota > Metazoa > Chordata > Testudines > Testudinidae > Gopherus > Gopherus flavomarginatus. The sequence continues at coordinate 146,064,585 of NC_066621.1, forward strand.
AGGCTGTATTTTATAGTCCAATAGAATCCAAATGATTATTTCTTCCAAGGTGAAGTTCACTCTCCAATCTACTAAAATCCAGATCGGAGGCCGTGCTGATGGGATATGGAGCAGCTAAGAGGAGTTTATTGATGTGGAATAAATAAATTATACTCAGCAAAGGTATTATGTTAATACCTGCTTCTCTTGCTTACTCAGTTTAGAATTTTAATGTGGCAAGGTGAATAAAGCTTGACAGTGATTTTTTTATTCACAGCTCTCTTTTTTTAACCCACCTTCTCATTTTATAATCAATCAGTAAAGCTGTTAGTCATTTCAAAGAACACTCCATCTGAAAATTAATGAGCTATAAAGATGTATCTTGAAAATAAGTTAACAGATCCTTTAATTCACATTGCAACTGCAAAATTTAATCTTTATGGAGATGTTTTTAAAGATTGATGAGGGTCATATACATTTGATTTGCATAGGGAAATCTCATAACACTGATTTATAGCTTATTGAGCATTAACTGAAATCCTTTTACAGTTGAAATGGATCTTTTTTTTCTATAGCTGCACCTAGAGCATCTCAGCTGAAGTTACTGTGATGATGATGTTTTAAAGACAATCCAGCTACAGAGGAAAGGGAGCTCAATGCTTATAGTAAAAGAGGAATTACCCAGCTGGAACAGACTGGTGGTTCATTGAGCCTAGTATCTTCTGGCAACAGTAGCTTGTACAAGATGCTGCACAGGAGGAAGAATTATGGCTCTTTAGTGCTGTCAGCAAAGTACAAGAGGGAGAGGGGGAGGTTAAAATGGGCCTACAGATGCACTCAATCTGAGTTAAGGCTGAAAAAGAAGCACAGCAACAATCCAGTTTAGGTTTAAGATTGTCATCTTACCCTCTTTTAATTCCCACCCTGCTACCCACAATGTGCGATGAATTGCGAGTCCAGAGCTGAAAACTCTGCTCAAAAACCTGGGTGGAACCTGGACGGATATGGGACCATGGAAGAAATGCTTGAAGGCAATTTCATGGGACAAGCTAATACGATTCATGCTGTGTCAAAACATACATGTTGCTTCTTGTGGCTATAAACCTGTCACTTATACTAACTTCCTGAGACTACACCTTTTTCTCTGGAGCCATGCTAGAGCTGTGCATTACCGAAAGCAATGTGAACACTTTGCTGACAAAGCAGTGGACTGCAATTCTGCTATTCACATAGCGGAAATCCTTTCGCTTCCCTCCAAGTAGGGAGAGGGTTTTCTGGCCGTGGGACCCAGTGTGTTTCACGAGGTGAGGTGCAATATAAGGGGTGGCTGCACACATACAGGTGTGCAATGCAGAACTGAGCTCCCTGCGTGCTAACCTCTAGGGACCAGGAGGTGCAGTCTGGAGAGGGCCTGCAGTGTGGCTGCGTGGATCACATACACATGGATCCTCTGTGTTACAGCCACAGTCATTACTATGCAGGGCTGTAGTAGTGGCAGTGGAGTGCCTATGCAGCCACTTGACACCTTGATAGTAATGGTGGGAGAATTCTTTTCACCAGTGGCACTAACTATCCAACAGATAGTCCGATCAAGTGGGCAGAAGCAGTCAATCAGGTCACAAGAGATTGGACTGACAGAGCTGCACAATTGTATTACAGCAATTTGTGCAGTTGTCATTTAACCTAAATGGAAAAAAATCATTTTCTCCTTTAATTGGTTTGAATAGAAATATAGTTAGCACCATTTTTAGTTAAGTCATCGCTTTCAAGAGTCACCAGTATTATAAAAAACATCAACTGCTGGCTCTTCTGTGCTCAAGAAGATGATTGTTTGCTCTCACTGTAGCAAACGCAGAGGTACAGAGAATTGTTCCCCCATATGGTTTATTGCTTTACACACACACACACACACATTTCGAAAGCACTCTTTGCTTCAGCAAGCGTTAAGATGTAGTCCACAGACTGTACAGCAATTGAGGCATTTAAAAGGCTAATAAATTAGTAATAGTACTAAGCATGAAAGGTTAGTTCCACATGACAAGAAAAGAGACAGGCACATTGAGGTGGAGAAATAATGTTTTCTCACTCCCCAGTAATATCCAGAGACCTGGCATGTTGAATGACCTACTTAACGGAGCTGTGCAGTGTGCTATTACCAACTCAAGATTATTATTTTTTTTGTTGGTTAGGTAGTTCATCCATCACAATAAATTTATGGGCCCGTAAAATCAGAGTGGCTGCTAGCTCTTCAACCTGCAGCAATCTCTCCTGCTCAGAATAACGAAGTGACTTTTAACCTGTAATTGAAAGTGTTGCATTATCTTTCTTTGTGTGTTGAAATGCGTGTGCCACATCTAACATCACTAATCCGGACTGCAAGGCAGAAACAGAACTTGGAACTTTTTCCAAGTAGAGAAAATAATTAAACTCGAAATATTCTTGAAATCTGCAATGAGATACCTGTCCATCTGTGAAAACTGAAGGTTAAAGTCCAGCGCTTGGAAGGACCCATCAAACAGTTATTAACTGACTTCTAATGTGGGAGAGAATATTTATAACATCTAATTCATGAAATGCCTTTTGAGAATCTGTTCCCTTTGGATTAGGGCCTTGTTTTACAAGCTTGGCCTGTGGAGCAATCATAGCAATCAGACCCTAGCGTGGGAAGTTAAAAAAAATTGTTAGTAAAGAGTCGAACACATAAAAATGAACATACTATCAGCGTCAAACATTTTACAAGACCTGTTTTTAGTCAGCAATTAGGTTCCTCCAGAAAACAAGTACTCAGTTCAAATATTTTTAAATACATAGGTTTCCAGTTCTTGCTACCACTTCCATCTGTACCAGCTTGTGGCAAAATCCCCAGGTAACGGCCAGACTCTCATATATTATATATTATTTTTTATGGTGTGCATTACAGTATGGGGTATTGACATTGACTTCAGTGAGGCCAATATTTTGCCCATGTTTTTTAAATATAAATGGCTGCGTGCTGTTATTTCCCCCAGTGTCTTATCCAGTGCACAGGATAGATGGTGCTCAGGGACTGAAAAAGGAGTGTGTGACGAATGAAACTGTGTCTATAGGATCTCTGGCATGTTCACTGTTGGAATGTGTGTTAGAGAATGAGGCATAGGAATGCAAAGAGAGAGAGATACATTTAAGGTAGTTGGAATGTCTTGATATGTATATATGAATATATAATGGCTGATGTATAATTCATCTAACACAATTTAAACATGTGAGGTTATTTACCTGCAGATCCTCAGCTCATGACATGTCACGGCCCATCGTTTTTCTCTATACTTGAAATTAGAACAGTTTCTTTTTTAATCATTTCTCTGCTTTTTGCTAGTGTTTTTTTAATGAAGAACAAATCTTAGACCTTTAAAAACACCATTGTTTTCATTTGAGCCAAATACTTGTATCTCTTCAAAGTGAGTTTCTTATTAAGGTCTTTGTTGGCATCCAAATTCTTGTCCATTTTGGAGGCTTTCCTGAAAGCAAACTAAATGGGCATGTGGGTTTAAGGACATATTGAAACTGGGGCACATAGAACTATATAACCTCCAGAGTTCATGCGTAGTTCCTTCTGCTTAAGTGTCCTGGGGATCTCTGACACTTTTGCATGTTTGCTGTGAAAAATCATTCAGCACAGTGACAGTCTACTTTGCATGCAATTGTTCCCACTTTATTCAACACAGTTTTGCCATTTATAATGAGCCTTTGTGTTGTGAGTTTATTGCACTTCTCAAAGTAGATTCTGCACTCGGCTTTTCTGTGGGGATGGTTGATGAAGAATTTAACATGGTGGATGTAGACTTCCTCCCTGTTAAAGGGTTCAAAAGCTCAAACTGTTGGTCTCATTTAATCTAGGACTTTGGGCTAAATGGAATGGAAACTTTTGGGATGAGGCATTAGACCAATACAATTTTATGTTGGATGCCTAATACTAACTTTTTTTTGGTCACTCCTCATATGTGCATCATTTGGGTGTTTCGTAAGAAATATTGTAAGGATGTTGAGGGGCTTTGCCATCCATTTGGGGTTGAGAGGAGATTACCAAGAAGTATATTAAGTATAAACTGCAGTGGTGAACTATAAAAACTTGCCACTTTTCCCTTATTAATACAGTTACCATAGTATTCACTCATACTTCCCTATATTTTAATATAGGATGCTGTAGACTCTACAGTAAGGTTATTTAGGTCAGTTTGTGAGCCCCTCCATTTACATTAGGCAGCAGTTACTCAGATTTAGTCCAATTAAAGTTGCTGTGGTTATTTGCGTTCGCAGTCTGGCCTTTATATAACTCCAGCAATTGGTGAGCTTCCCTATTCCTGAGATAAGCTGCCTCACCCCATTGGTGGATCCTTAGAAATGGTGACTCGCTGCTTGTCCTGTGCTGTTATAGTGATTCATGTTTGAGGTGTCACCAGTGGTGACAAAAACAGAACCCATTTTGATTAAATTATTTTCCACCGTATTATTAATTAAAAGAAGCTGTCCACAAATAATGGAAATAGATTAATCAATAAAGGCTCCTGTGGAATTTGTATCTCTGTCTCCATGAATGAAAATATGCCGCCATGTGTATTCTGGCACTGCATCCTGGTAATCCCGGTGACCAAGCTTGTCACCGTTGAAGTTTTCTTTCTTATATGGCGCGTGATCCTTTGCCCATTTTAAGTCAGTGGAGGAGGATCTGACTGTATGAAGTCAGAACCAATAGCTCAGTTTCAATTTTGGCTTATAGAGCTGGCTGGGCCTTTGACTCTGGGTTCATTTTCAAACTGGCTGGCTTATGCCTAATGAATGTTCATTTGACCCACTTCTTGCTGATATCAATTCAATTCACATACTCAGACAAAAATGTTTTTGTTCCTTTATATGTTTTTGGGCCCTGGGTTACCAAACCAGTCGCTCGCCACTCTGACCCAAGGCAGGGATGCTTTGAAGGCTTCTCGCACTCAGTGTTGTGAAACGTACCTGCCCCTTCATTTACCAAGGGCAAGACAACAACTTCAGTCACAGCCCTTGCTTTGAGATGGCTAATAACTGGCAGTTGGCCTATGACAGCAGCAAACTGCAACCCATTTTCAGACGTGCTAGTGAGTGACTAGGGTGGGGATGGAGCCAATGAGGGGAAGTGGAGCCTGCCTCTTCCCACCCATTTGTTCCAGTGTAAGCGAGTGCTCAGCACATTCTTACTACTGTGTATCGGGCCCTAGGCCCAGAAGCCAGGTGGGCATGAATAGAAAGGGGAGCCCACTCCCTCTTGCATCCTTGCATGAGTGCATAATGCAGGTCACAATGTAGCCTTGCCTTTGGAGTTCACCACACTTGCCTCTCCATCCCCACGTGAAAAAGGAACGATCGTTTTACGCTGTCCGTTCCTCTCCTTGCCCCTTAGCTGTCCTTGTTGTAGCAAAATGTGCTGTCCAGGGAAGTGAGGTCCTGTAGATACAGGTTAGCTACGCTGTAGGATAGAGCAGCCATGCTGGACAAAATCAATATGACTTCATTTTCTTCACATCCTCACAGCCCTCGTGGCATCCTTTATGACCTGAAGAAGCTTTTGTTTATGACAGAAATGTTTATCACCTGTCTTTGTTTTAGGGACAATTCCTTCCAGGTTCTTCTTCTAGAACCTGCCGTTATGTTAGCTCCTGATCCTAGTCACTTCACTTCTGAGAGGTGAAGAGCTACTGCATCTAATGTCTTCTCTGAGAGCCATGCAGTTAATTACAGTGCGGCACTCTGACGTTAGACTGTGATGTTCGCAGTGAAGTGTTGTGTTGGTATCCAATCAGGTGGCATCTCTGTGACCCCATCTCATGACAAAGGGCCCAGTCCTGCAACCCTTAGCCATTCTGAGTACACAATGGGTATGACTACACAGTAACTGAGGGTGTGACGGTAGCATGAGTAGGCAATAACCATGCCAGCCTTAATGTAGCCTGCACAGATAACAGCAGTAATGTAGACATGGTGGCATGGGCTTTTGTATGGACTAGCCACTGGAGTATTTACTCAGTTCCCTGGCCTTCATTTCTTGTTGCTAGCCCATGCCACCTTGCTCTACACGACTATTGTTACCTGTGCTAGCTAGATTAAATCTAGCATGGGTATGTTTGTCTGTGCGACAATCACACCCTCATTTGCCATGTAGACATATCCTTTAGCCACATGAGCAGGCCCATCTGCTGCAGTGTAAAGGTTACTGAATCAGGCTCAGAGTTTCTCAGCAGCTCTGCCCTCAGATCACTTGGCTGATGAGGGATGCCTCACATTTTTGCACCCCTTTGAGGATGCAGGGGTTGGAATTTGAGGTGGCCAAAGCAGGTAAGTGGGTCGTTGGAGGGCTGTGGATGTCTCCACCAGGTACAAGAATAGCATACAGATTCAAAGAGAAAACGGCTCTGGGCCACTGTAGGATGTTGTGGGACTATAAGCTGTGCTCTCTAGACAGAATGGGTGCTGCAAAAGCATTCATTACGATTTTCTTCCCAGTTGTGTTTGTGTCTGTTTTTAGGCCAATCCCTCCCTGCCTAATTACTTTATCTACTTGCATTTGCCTTCTCATGTACTTTGGGATCATTTGTGCAGCATTGGGGCAGTGTAGCACTCCACAGCTCCAAGGGGAGCTCTGGGAGGAAATGGGCCCAAACCAGAACTCCTCCCGGTGCAAAGGGAGCACATCTGCTCCTGCACCTGCTCCAGAGTGCAGCATGTTCCCCACCCCAGGCACTTGGCCAACTCCATGAATTGATGTGGAGACAGGTGGCAGGTTTGTAGTCCTGCCTCCTTCTTCCCCCTTAGATACTCAGATACCAGGGGGATGGACTAAAACCTTAGCTAGCTAGCGGCGCAGGGAGGGAAAGCAGTTGTACTTGCCTTTGCATGAGCTGCACGAGGGAGAGGGGGAATGCTCCTAACGTGTGCTCACCACACTAACACTCATGTAGGGGCCAAGCACAGTCTGCCCTGTAGATTGTATGTTTGAAGTGTAAACTGATCCAGAGGTTAACCAATGTGCTAACGATTTTAATGATATCACGAGGCCACATTAATCTTGTAAGGGACCAGCAGACTCCTTTTCTACTCTGGATGTAATTACTCTGTTAAATACCTACTCTAGAGGTCTGGATCGTGCTTGCTTTTAAGCGAGTGGAAAAACACCCAGTGACTCCACTAAGAGCAGGACTGGTCCAACTAGTAACCCTTTGCCATACCTAGGGTGGCCTGTTAGTTTTTAATAGTCACAAAACTTCTCTTCCAAAATCTAAAACAAAAGAGCCTTTGATTTCATTTGTCAGGATGATGTTTCAGTGGTGATTTTTACTGGAGAATACAAGCCTGTTACCATGCTTTTCCTTCAAGGGTCTTTTAATGTTGCAGTACATTAGTGTACTTATGTGCTTACAGACTGGAAAAAAAACATGGTTTTTTTTGCATGTTTTAGAGTCAGATCATCAGCTGATGTAAATGGAGTTATGCTGGTTGACACCAGTGGTGGATTTAGCTCTCCTCTCTCTTTTTCAACCACGTGGAGAAATGCACTCTGAATGATGTGTAACAAATCCATTATTCAGTAATACGTAAGAGGCCGAGCTCATTCTTAGAAAAACAACAGGTTAAAGTCAATTACAATGATCACTTACACATGACTGAAAATTAATTACTTTAGATTGTAGTTAGTTAAATTTATGAAGTTAGTTATCCTGTGGGAAGATCCAGCTCAAGGGTGATTTTATTAAGATGCACTATTTGTAAATTAATACTTATTTTATTTTGTTAACAATGCTCTCAGAATTAACAGGTGCTTCTTATTTCACCCAAGCATTATGTAGGATATCAAGTAACGTTGATCAAAGATGGCGCTGTACATGACCTGCACGACAACTTAAATAAATAAAGGGCTTTATTTTAAGTTTTTAACCCTTTAAACATTTTTTAAAAATAATGTTATGGTGTTTCTTCTCTCTGCAGAAACTGATGCTTTCATCTCCCTCTTCCGCAGTTGGAAGGGAGTAAAAATATGCTGTGCTGCTGAAAGTGGAGGACTAATATCTCCATCTTAATTTTTTTATTGACCGTAAAATAGCTTGGGTATTGGTATGCTTTGATATTATTGAAAAAAAGAACAGTTCAACTAGCGGCTAACTCCAGCAAAACTCCACTTCCAGCACAGTCCAATAGGTGCGACATTCTGCACCCAAACAATCTTGTATAAACCATCACCTCCATCTTTAAAAGGTCAGACGAACAGATGGTCCTTGCAGATCCAACTCTTTCAGAGCAAAGCTGGAAGCTGCTTCCACAGCTGAAAACATGACTGCCTGCCCCTTTTCTGTTAAATTCAGGAGACTGCTACTCAAGGCTCTCCTCTTACCTCAACTGCAGCAATATGGCATTGAGAGAGTAGGCGGGTCCCACTCAAGTAGCTTTTGCCATTCATGAGTAATGAGCCCTCCCAGTCTTGTGGTGATAAAATCTTTAAACCACAGTGTCATATATTCCACTTATTTATGTATACAGACATGTGGTGTGAATTTGTGTAGGGATGTAGATAGAATAGTAACTCTTAATCTGTGGAAACTCACACTTTGGGAGAATGGAAAATATAATGATCTGGATTATTTTTGTTTGGGCCTCACTTATTGGGCTGGGACAGAACCCCTGGGAGCAGATTTTTGAAAAAATAATCTTGATCGCCACTTTAATCTCTCCCTCACTGGCAAATCATTCTGCTGGTATTTTGTTGACTCTGGTTCTCTAGGTGGTGTTTCTTACTTTCCCACCGCATGGGTCTTCACTTAGTAGCTAGGAGTAGGTGGAGATTTGGTGGGGAGGGGCAGTCAGGGAACAGGGGCGGTTGGATAGTCATGGGAGTCCTGGGGGGCCTGTCAGGGGGAAGGGGTGTGGATAGGGGTCAGGGCAGTCAGGGGACAGGGAGCAGTGGGGGTGGATAGAGGTCAGGGCAGACAGGGAGCAGGGGGCATTGGATAGATGTGGGAGTCCCGGGGGGACTGTCAGCGGGTGGGGGTGTGGATAGGGGTCGGGGCAGTCAGGGGACAGGAAGCAGGGGGGATTGGATAGATGTGGGAGTCCTGGACGGACTGTCAGGGGCGAGGGTGTGGATAGGGATTGGTACAGTCGGGACAGGGAGAATGGGGTGTTGGATAGTGCGTGGGGTCCTGAGGGGAGGTTAGGGGCATGGGGTCCTGGGAGAGGGTGATTGGGGTCAAGGAGCAGGGGGGGTTGGATGGGTCAGGGGATCTGAGGGAGGCAGTCAAGGGGCAGGAAGTGGGAGGAGGCAGGTAGGGGGTGGGGGGCCAGGCTACCCGGCTCTCCATACAGTTGCACAACCCCAGTGTGGCCCTCAGGTCAAAAAGTTTGCCCACCCTTGAATTAGAGAGAGAAATCATATCTCTCCTCAGCCGCCTTTTGGTCAGGCTAAACAAGCCAAACTCTTTGAGTCTTGTCTCATAAGGTAGGTTTTCCATTCCTCTGATCATCCTAGTAGCCCTGCTCTTTCACCTGTTCCAGCTTGAATTCCTCTTTCTTACACACGGGAGACCAGAATTGCACACAGTATTCCAGGTGAGGTCTCACCAGTGCCTTGTATAAAGGTACTAACACTTCCCTATCTCTAGTGGAAATACTGTGTCTCATGCGTCCTAAGATTGCATAGCCTTTTTCACAGCCGCATCATATTGGCGGCTCATAGTCATTCTATGATCAACCAATACAGCAGATCTTTCACTTCCTTTATCACTTCTAACTGACAAATTCCCAGCTTATAACACAAATTCTTGTTGTTAGTCCCTTAGTGTATGCACCTTGCACTTCGTGCTTTTAAATTTCATCCCTTTTCTCTTACTCCAGTGTTCAAAGTCATCCAGATCTTCTTGTATGGTATTCCAGTCCTCTTCCGTATTGGCAGTACCTCCTAACTTTGTGTCATCTGCATAAAAACATAAGCACATAAGAATGGCCATACTGGGTCAGACCAAAGGTCCATCTAGCCCAGTATCCTGTCTTTCAGCAGTCGCCAATGCAAGGAGCCCCAGAGGGAATGAACAGAACAGGTAATCATCTAGTGATGCATCCTCTGTTGCCCAGTCCCAGCTCCTGGCTAATAGCCATTGATGGACCTATCTTCCATGAACTTATCTAGGTTTTTTTTTTAACTCTGTTATAGTCTTGGCCTTCACAACATCCTCTGGCAACGAGTTCCACAGGTTGATTGTGCATTGTGTGAAAAAATACTTCCTTTTGTTTGTTTTAAACCTGCTGCCTATTAATTTGATTTGGTGAACCCTAGTTCTTGTATTATAAGAAGGAGTAAATAACACTTGCTTATTTACTTTCTCACACCAGTCATGATTTTATAGACCTCTGTCATATCCCCCCTTAGTTGTCTCTTTTCCAAGCAGAAAAATCCCAGTTTTATTAATCTGTCCTCAGATGACAGCCGTTCCATACCCCTAATCATTTTTGTTGCCCTTTTCTGAACCTTTTCCACTTCCAATATATCTTTTTTGAGATGAGGGAACCAAATCTGCATGCAGTATTCAAGATGTGGGCATACCATGAATTTATATAGAGTTTATATGATATTTTCTGTCTTCTTATCTATCCCTTTCTTAATCATTCCCAACATTCTGTTCACTTTTTTGATTGCCACTGCACATTGAGTGGATGTTTTCCAATTTTGAGAGATCCTTTTGTAGCTCTTCACAGTCTGTTTTGGACTTAACTATCTTGAATTGTTTTGTTATTATTGTGGGTGTGCTTCAAGGCAATGGAGCGCTTGTCCTACAGCGCTTGGTCCTGCAGCGCATATTACCCGACATGGAGAGAATTTTGATCCTTGATCAACCCAACTTTCACCGAGGCTGTAGCACATGTGACCAAGTACTCGTTCTGACCACTTTTGTTGAAAATGCCTTCCAGAGAAACTTGAAAACAAGCCCTGTTTTCATCGATAAAACAGCGACTTACAATATGGTACTGCTACCTTGGGTCACAGGCGTAGTTGAACTATTCCTCCGTAATAGACAGTTCAGAGTCCATATGGGGGAGATGATGAGTGCTTGGAGACAACAGATCAGTGGATTACCCCAGGGCTCAGTGCTTTCTCCAACCTTGTTCAACCTTTATATTAATGACCTGCCAACAACGAAGTCATGAAAGTTCATTTACGCAGATGACATCTGTTGCAGTACCCAGGCCTGGACGTTTCACAAGCTTGATGCCACCTTAAACTGGAACATGATAAAGTTACCTGACTACTGTAAGACTTGGCACCTCCAGCCAAGCGTCATAAAAACAGTCTCCAGTTTGTTCCATCTTTATCATGCCAGCACAACCCGAGAACTGCATGTTTATCTGAATGGTCAGAAGGTGAAGCATGAAGTGGAACCAATTTATCTAGGTGTGACCTTAGACCGCACACTGAGTTACCATGCCCACTTGAAGAAGACAACAGCTAAAGTTAAGACAGGCAACAATCTTCTTGGCAAGCTGGCAGGTTCGTCATGGGGTGCTCGTGCTCCAACTTTGTGGATGTCAGCTCTTGCCACCTCGTATTCGGTGGCGGAGTCCTGCACACCAGTCTGGAGTCGATCATCACACACCGAACTGGTGAATACATGGTTATATGCTTCCATGTGTATCATTTCCAGCACCCTGCATCCGACTCCACTTCCCTGGCTTCCAGTACTGAGAAATATTGCTCCTCCTCATATCTAATGAGAGGTTCCCACTGGCACGTTACTGGAGAAAGTACTCGCCAAGCCAAGCCTGCCAGTGCACAATGACCTTTTTAAACGACCAGCTGCACATTTGCTGTCACATCGCCCATTATGGTCTCATCCACCATGCCAGGATGTTAGGGCAGAAACACTCTGGCGAGAGGAATGGATATCGGTTATAATCCCCAACCAGTCCCTCGTCCCTGACCCCACAATTTGCCCCGCCTGGTTTTGACCTTCCCCGTCACCCATTGTCCCTGTTGAACAGGTTCCAGACCGGGCAAGGTCTTTGTGCAGCCAGTCAGTATCTCTGGAGCCTTTGTGACAGCCCTTTGTGCAGCTGCGGCACTACAGAGCCGATGATGCACATTGTCGATGAATGCCTGCTGACTAGGTTCAGCAGTGGCCTAGAACTGCATCATGCCACTGAAGATGCCATCACTTGACTAGGGCTAGACGTCTGTGCACACGCTAAACAAATAGTTTTGTATCGTCTGCAAATTTTATCACCTCACTGTTTACCCCTTTTTCCAAAAATTTGCAAATGTTGTTAGTATGCTTCCACTTTTTCTGCCAAGGTCATTAATAAAAATGTTACATAAGATTGGTCCCAAGACCAGTCCCTGAGGAACTCCACTAGTAACCTCCCTTCATCCTAAGAGTTCATCTCTTATCCTGACCTGTTCTCCCCTTTAACCAGTTCCTTACCCACCTTTCAGTTCTCATATTAATCCCCGTCTTCTCCAATTTAATTTATAATTTCCCATGTGGAACTGTATCAAATGCCTTACTGGTATATTAGACCTACAGCATTTCCTTTGTCTAAAAAAATCAGTTGTTTTCTCAAAGAATGATATCAGGTGGGTCTGGCATGTTCTATCTTTTGTAAAACCATGTTGTATTTTATCCCAATTACCGTTCACCTCTATTTCCTAACTACTTTCTCTTTCAAAATTTGTTCTAAAGCCTTGCATACAATTGAGGTCAAACATACAGGCCTCTAGTTACGTAGATCACTTTTTTTCTGTTTCTTAAAAATAGGTACTATATTATCAGTTTTTCAGACATAAGATACAACCCGAGTTTACAGATTCATGAAAAATCCTTGATATTGGGCTTGCAATTTCATATGTCAATTCCTTTAATATTCTTGGATGGAGATTGCCTGGGCCCCCCAGTTTAGTCCCATTAAGCTGTTTGAGTTTGACTTCCACCTTGGATGTGGTAATTTCTATTTCCATATCCTCATTTCTCTTAGCCACCCTGCCATTACCCCTAAACTCCTAATTACGCTTATTAAAAACCAAGGCAAAGTATTTCATTTAGGGGTTGGGCCATGCCTAGATTAATTTTAATGTCCACCCCATCCTCAGTGTTTGGCTGTCCCACTTCTAGTTTTCTTTTTATTTATGTGGCTATAGAACCTTTTACTATTGGTTTTAATTTCCTTTGCAAGGTCAAACTCAGCTTGGCTTTTGGCAGTTCTCACTTTTTCCCTATGTTTCTGACCTCTAGCAGGTAGCTGTGATATCTGAGTGCCTAGCTGTATATTCCAGATTTCTTTGTGTGTTTGGGTTGTAGCTGGATTTGTGGAGATAAGTGTGGTGATCTGTCGGGTTTTTGTATATAGTCATTTGTAGGATTCCATTGTTGAAGCTTATTGCGGTATCCAGGAGGTTGATGCTGGTGTGGGAGTGCTCTAGAGAGAGTTTCATGGATGGGTAGTGATGGTTAAAGTTGTGGTGGAAATCTCTGAGGGAATATAACTTTCAGGAACTAGTTATTTGTGAGGAAAAATCATAGTACAGTAAAAACGATCCATACAAGAGTCCCTGATGTCCTCAACAGTTTCATTAATCAAACTGTTAGAGCACCTTTGAACTTTAGGGACTTTAAGAGGTCAAAATGAGATTAAAATTACATTATTATGCTAGCTCTGCAGCTGATCTTCTAGATGCAGAATACGTTCTTGATTAGTGTTTTCATATTTAACTCTATTCCTATCACAATTCTTTTCTGAATATTATCCATGCTGATTTTCTAAATTGAATCATCAAACAGCTGCATTTATTTTAATTGTAACAACAGAACAGATTATCCAGACTCTCCAGTTACAGTTCTGCTAATTATTTGTATCATAACGCCGGAAGCAGTGGACCACAGCATCCCCGTCTTACATTTGTGGAGTGCTTTTTTGTGCCAACTAATCTGAAGGAGTTCTACAAAAGATGTAAACCAATTTATGAAAGTTCTCATCAGTGCCAGACTAATTCAACTGAGTCTTCAGTTTTGATTTAAGGAGGACCAGAGTGCCAGCATCCTAAACATCTGTGGACAAGGCGTTCCACAGACATTGTGGTTAATGGCTGGAGAATTGGCTGCTAAATATAGGAAGTTTAGGAACTGTGGTTAACTTGATGTGCATTGGATGACCTTTTCTGGACTTTGATGTATAATGAATGATCAGAATTGAGAGATAGAGGGAGAGCATGAGCGTGTGTGTTTTAACCTCAATCCTGAAGGGCCTTAGAGGTTATTAAGAGCACTTTGAAACTAATGCAGAGTCTGTATGACAACTAAGGTAATTGAGCCAGAGGTAGAGTTCTGTGATTGTTCCATCTGGTGCTACTCAGCAGCAGTAGTGCTCAGTCTGTGCCAGCTGTTGTTTTGTTAATTGTGCGTTCAGAGAGAACAGCGTAAAGGGCACTAATAGAGTCTAACCAGGGCATAACATAGCAATGAACGTGGAAGTACAGAATTATCGATTTCAGAGACGGGAAAGATCTGTGAGCCCATTCCCCTGGCAGTGCAGGACTTCCACACAGGCACCAGACACACAGCATACTACTCAACCGGCCCACCTTCTGTGTACATGAGGAAGCCGTTTCTGATCACACTTACAGCCGGGGTTCCCAGGGTGTACATACCGGAGGATTATAAACCGATTTGTTCTAGTCTGGAGCAATGAGATAAACAGAGGCAGCAGGCTCAGCCCCCGAGAAGCATCCTGTGTTACTTGGTAAACATGCTGATAGGAACGCACAGCAACTCTCTTTGAGCTTTGGGGGGATTCACGTCCAGAGCTCCTCAAAGAGAAGGTCAGCATAATGCCGGTGGAAGGAAGAGTAAAAAATGGGAAAATCATCCAGAACCAGAGGGGAGTTTGTAGGATCCCTCCCCCCCACCCACTACCCAACTTCTGATTAGCTAATGGCTAGTACACACAAGAGACTCACAACTAGAGCTCCCTTCGCTCTACTGTATAGCCAGATCTCTAATATCCTCTCCTAGAGAGGCTCAGCCTATTGGCACATAACTCAAAAAGCACAGGGATTGACTTGACAAGTGCAGAGATAACTGGGAGGAATATGACACTTCACCACCCCATCCTCCCAGTTAGCCTTCCAGGCTGTGTCAAATGTGCAAGCTCCTTGGGGATACCAAGATTAACACAAAGAAGGGGCTTCCTTGCAGAGTCACCGTTTACAGGGTTCCTTGGAGCTAGGTTCTCAAGGTGCAGGTGCGATGCAGGTGTACACCAAATAACAGAACACAGAACAATTGGGTCCAACCATAGCTTTGGGTGCCCTCACCACACCCAGGATTTTTGGCGCTTCGGCAGGCAGCAGGCTTTATACTATAGCAGCACCTCTGCTCAGCATGGCTGCCATCTCACTAATATCTTTCAGCGCTGCTTTCTTCCCCTTATGAGGCAAAGCATGGGGGCTCCCTTTTCAAGGGAACACCCCTCACCATGGGCGGGGCCTACCTTGTGATTAAACTGCCCACATCCATTGTGTTTTCTTCCCTTTGTCGCAGACAGCATTCTAATTGATCAATGACTTTCCCTCTTGGCTCTAGAGAGTCTCTCCTGGCTATTGGCCACTCTGTCTAAAAGAAAGGTGGCAGCTGCGGTGCTCGTGTTCCTTCCTCTCTCCATCCCTAAGGGAAAAGGCTCCCCACTAATTGATGCTGATTGAGATATAAAGTATTTGTACAAAAAATCAGTCAAATAGATGTCTTGCTCCACTAAAAGGTTTTCCGTTAGATTAAATTTTAGGTTTATGGCTTACGGACAAACTGCCTTTCCAGTGAGGTCATTGTGCCAGGGGCAATCACTGACATTTCCACAAAACTTTATTCCCTTGAATTTTTAAAGTAAAACACGGTAAGAGACAGCCCTGCACACAGCACACATGACTAGAGTGTGGCCCAGCCATAAGAGCGAGGCCTTGTCTTTATTCTATAGGGATGCAGCCACATGTCCCATCATAGAATGTTTCATCTTGATCTAGGCAGTCATCGGCAGTTGTCTGTTCACATCAAGAAAGCTCATTGCGTGCTGGAAGCTGTACTCTCCGCAGCAGGCTCCACCATATTAATGTGGAAGGTGGCTCAAATCTGTTTCCAAGAGCGGCATCCCTTCCTAACAAGCTGCAAGCGCATCTTTCAGTCAGGCAACATTTAGAACCCCTGGTGCAAAGATTTCACTGTGAGCGTCCTAGGGATACCTCTTAAACACTTGAAGTTATTTCAAAGACCCTTCAAATGTTTGAAAATGAGTTGGATTTTAAAAGTTTAAATAAAATGTAATACAACAACAAAAAGAGACAGAGAGAGAGAGAAGGGGAAAAAATAGCTCCTGGCCCAACTGTTTGTCAGACAGAGGGACTGCCTCTATGTAATGTGTGGATACGGTGCACATTACTGCAGTGTCTTCATTTCAAGGTACAGAAATTTAAAAAAAGCAAGAAGTCAACTCCCTAGTGGACTTTATTTGTGCTGTGGGGGAGGAATAGCTCAGTGGTTTGAGCATTAGCCTGCTAAACCCACAGTTGTGAGCTCAGTCTCTGAGGGGGCCATTTGCCATCTGTGGCAAAAATCTGTCTGGAGATTGGTCCTGCTTTGATCAGGGGGTTGGACTAGATGACCTGCAGTCCCTTCCAACCCTGATATTCTATGATCACTGGATCTAGCAGCTTAGACATGGCTTGATTTTTATTTTAATTCCCCTGCTCCTTCTTGGAGTTGTTTGATTTCCATTACTGCAGGAAGGTTTGTGGGAAAAGGTGGATTTCACAATAGGTTCTGAAGCCAGTTAGGTTTGGGCTCTTTTAGGTCTCATTCAGAAAGTTCTGCAGACCAGGATCCAGCACTGAAAGTCACTTGTCTTCTAGCCCCTGAAGGTTTGACCGTGGGCCGTGTTGGCTACATTTTCACTGATGTGTGCGGCTGTCTCTGTGGGTAACAAGTAAAAAGCAGTCTCTGAGATAGGCCAGTCTCAGCCCATCTTAAAGATCAGGACCTTGAAATGGATTCAGAGGCAACTGAGTGCCAGTGAAAACACTCAGCCCTACTGTGATATATTTTCAGCAGCCTGTCCCAGGCAGGGTGGGCTGCCAGATTTTGCATAAGCTAGAATTTCCACCTGGAATCTTTCTTCCTCCCATAACTAATTATTTGACCTTCATCTGGTCAAAGGTTGACAATGACACAGCAAAGCAGGCACGACTGCTCCATTTGTATAGATCTAAAATCACCTTATTAGAAAAATACACTGGATTTTGGTGCACCAGCTCATAGCAAAGGCAGATTTGATACAAAGAGACTGGCCTGGGTCACATTTCAAACAAATGAACCTGTGATTCTGAAGTTTTGCACTTTAAAATAAGTTATTTATTTATGACTGTTCATTTCCAAACAAAAGTGGTTATGTTCTAATGTGCATGCAGCCAGAAATGCATAATGTTTACCCAAATGACTGGAGTAAATGCATTATGGAAACCTTGGAAAGGAAAAAGTGAAAAAAAATAAAAAGTGAATAAACAACATCACTTTCAGCAGCTTCTGTATAAAGCCAGAGTTCCTTATAGATGAGTTAATAGAACATTCTAGATATCAGTAGATGGATATCCTGCCACTATAACATTTAAGGAAAAGCATGTTAGAGATTCAAATGGATGTATATTGCCATCCTATCTAAAGTAAGAGAGTAGCTCATTTTTGACAACTTAGATTTTTCTGCTCAAATGCTTGTTTGAAAACTGAGTCTCTCCCCTTTAGAAATCAGTGCATTTACTGAGATCCTTTTGCACATGTTGCTTCCAAATAGAAACTAAGAGTGAAATCCTCCTGCCCCTCTTGCTGAAGGCATAAAAACGCAAAGCACCCAACAGAGACTTTGCAGTCCCCTGTGCACCACAGAACTGAGCTCCTTGCTGGTTCTGGTTCCTGTTTCACATATAATATGGAAGTGGTCATGGGCAGTCAGGGAATGATGGGGTATGGCTAATAGCCCTGTGAACAGAACGTATCCAGTGACACATTTGGTATAGTGGGGACCCATCTACCTCCATTCCCTTCTTTTGACTTGGGAGGAGGAGTCCATAACAGTCATCCCCATGTTGTCAACCTGCTCAAAGCCTGTTTATTTGGGCTGTGTGTGGGACGAGTGAGGGGCATGAATTTCACCCTAGCTGACAGCTATGAATGACATATACAATAGAGAAGCAGAGAAATCATATTAAATTGATCACATTTATTCTTTCAGAGAGTAGGGCAGTGCCCCAGTAGCAGAACCACAACTGCTGCATACATTGAAAATTCTAGTCCCACTCCAGGCATAGAAATATAGCACAAAATACATCAGGGGCTGAAATGATAAACTGCTTAACTAACATGAACAATGGACACGTTCTCTGGGATGAGTATTGGGGCCCTGTACGCTGGTGAAATCAAGCCGTTCAGCTAATTAAAATGCTTTAAATTTGAGTTTTCTTTCCATTTATGTGGGTTTGTTTGTTTTCATTTTCTTTTTGCCAGCCTTTAAAGTGCACACAGTGCACAAGAATCTCAATTGGTATAGATGAGCATAGCTCCAAAAATGTCAGTGGAGCTACACCACCTTACACTAGTTGAGGATCTGGTCCAGTGCACATGTGTGTGAGTTTGCTCTTGGTAGTAACAATCATGTTCGTCTTGGGGACAACAGCAGGTTACGGGCACCTAATAATATGGTCATGCACATTAGAGATTACATTAGATATGCATTAAATGTACGGTGATTGGGGCAAGAAGCTTAATGAGCTAGTGATATCTTTCAAGATTAGCTATTTTCACAATCAAGATGTCTTTTTCCTCAGTTAAAAAAATGTTTTACACAACTATTAAGTGAAAAATCTGGATGGGGACGGGGAGTAGAAAGCTTGTTTGGCTGATACCTGAATTCAGGCTCTGAATCAGTTTGTTGAGGTAGTGCAGAGAATCCTCTTTCAAAATCCCTGACTGATTAGTCTTGCTCACATGCTCTGACTCCAACTGATCACCAGATTTGGGGTCAGGAAGGAATTTTCCCCCGGGTCAGTTTGGCAGGGACCTTGAAGTGGGTTGGCCTCCCTATGCAGCCTGGAACAGGAGACACCTGCTGGGATTGCCTGGGCAGATCTCATCTAAACAATTCTCTGCCATTGCCAGGGCCCCAGTTATTGGTGGCATCTTAATCTATCCTGTTCTCTCCTGGTATCACACAGTTGAATCTTGCTAGGAATGGAGTGCTTTGGTCTAGCTAAAGTCTTTGGGCTTATTATATAGGGATAGCTGGGTGAGAATTGATGGCTGATGTTATGAAGGAGGTCAAGGAGATGATAGAATGCTCCCTTCTGACCGTAAACTGTATGAACCTTTTTGAGTTACAAGGAAACTGTACTGTAATGTTCTGAACATTCACATGGTGAGAAGCATTTCTCACGATGTATAAAAAGTGAGACATGTTTAAAAATAATTTGAAATACAGTTGGTCTCTCTGACAGCAAGGGTGGGGAGATGTCTGGCTTGGCAGTGTGAGGACCTATTGTCAGAGATGTTAAAAATGCTCCCCAGCTTTATCAATTAAATGCAGAGAGGGGCCCTCAGCTTTGGGCTGTCTGAAATCTTGATCCCAGTTTTCCAGCTTGAGCCAAACTGTAGTGAATATAAGAGATCTTATAGCCAACCTTTACACAATAAGGGTTTTTTTAAGGGAACATGGGTAGGGCACCGTCTTGACACTTTGGAGACCTGGGTTCTATTCCTAGCTCTGTCATTGACCTGCTGAGTGACCTTGGGTAAGTCATGTGACTTCTGCGTGCCTCGGTTTACCCTCTGTAAAGCTTTGTAAAGTGCTTTGTGACCTAGGGAATGAAGAGTGCTAGATTGGTTCCTGGTATTATTATTATCGGGTTTTAATTTATGGTTAAATCAATTTAGTTTGCAGATTCTTTGGCATCTCCCTTGGCGCTGTCACAGAGGTGCCATTTTTCAGCCAGATGGCTGCCATGCAGGAAGCTTAGCTAAGGCATGTCATCTGCAGTTTCAGAACGACAGTTCCCAATTTGTACTGAGCGAGAGGACTGTGTCACTGTATGGATATGAAGGATGCTGCACTGAGCAAACTGGAGACCGCTTTCTTTGAAAGGGTTTTTTATCCTCAGTGATCGATTTTCCAAGTCACGGCCTGGATCACCTCTGAACCGCAGCAAAATCCTAATCAATTAATACTGCTGTGTGTTGCAGCCACCAGCAAAGCCTCATCCAACTGGTGCCAATAATGGGTATTGATCCAGTGGCAAGTGGCAGTTTGTTAGTGCCCTACGTGCCTGATTTGTTTGTTTTGATGCTGTTCAGTGAATGCCTCCTCCTGCTGCTGTGCTGGGAAAGAAAGCCCCAGGCTAATTATTAAGCCTTGTGATTCCCAAGGCTCTAATGCTGATGGGGTGCTGATAATGGAACGGCAATCTCTCAAGTGCATCAGGGTCTGCACATGCTCCGGCTCAGCTTATTGAGTGGTTGTGTCAGTTAGTTCAGTCAAAAATTGCTTCACAAAGCCATACAGCCCATTTCTTAATTGTGAGCAAGGGCCCGTATGTGCTGTGTTTCTTCTTGGTTATACAGTCCTAGGGTGAAATCTCGGCCCCACTTAAGTCAATGGCAAAACTCCCATGGATTTAAGTGCGGCCAGGATGTCACCCTAGAGGTTCAAAATCCCATCATGTTCTACAGGAGCAGCATGACTCTGTTTCTTACAGGAAGTCAGTGTTATTCAGTGGAATTCTCCCCACAAAGCAGGAAATAGGCTCAAGAAGGGAGGACAGCAAGACTACTAAATGGATGAATAACCTGTGGACTAGGTTTTCCATAGCTCTTACTTGGCCACTCAAGAGAATAAAGGGGAGTGAAGCCCCCCTGCCCTTTACTCTCAATTGCAGCTCCAACTCTGGATGTGGGGATAAGGGGCGAGCAAAGTCTGACCCCCTGATACTCCCTATTGTGAGCAAGTGGGCAGGGAGGGAGAGAGAAGGGTGGAGAGTGGGAGGAGCTTTGGGTCTGCCTCTCCCTCTTCCCACCATCCAGGCACACAGAAAGGGCTTGCTACACAGGGATGTTATTTCGGAATAGGTCAAGATGTGCATTCAAAGAACTATAACTATTCCAGGATAAGAGGGTCCACATAGGGAGTTGTTCTGGAATAGCTAAGCGGAATAGTTATTTTGGAATATCTATTTCAGTCAATGTAGATAAGCCCTAAGTTGCATCCTGAAAAGAGAAGGAGTGACTAACTGTCCCACATCAGAGCAAGGTGGCCTCAGGGGAGGAATTGTGCCTTTCTGAGTCTCAGTTCCATAGGTGTTGACTCTGGGGAAAAAATGGTGGGTGCACCCACTGGCAGCCCCCTATCAGCACCTCCCCAACTTCCCAGCGCCTTCCACCCACTGACAGCCCTGCCAATTGGCTCCTACCCCTCCCTCCCGGCACCTCCTGCCTGCTCTGTATCAGCTCTTCCATGGTGTGCGAGAGGCGCTAGGGGGGATGGAGTGGAAGAGGCAGGGCGGGAGCATGGCAGTGGTGGGAAAAGGCAGAATGAGGGTGTGGCCTTGGGGGAAGAGGAGGGGTGGGGTCTGGGCCTGGATCTAGCCCTGTGTGAGGTTTGAAGCATTTCAGGTGTGAGCGGGTACATCTTACAGGGCATCATCATTCTGTGCTTGGCTGTTATATTAGTGTTTAAAATAACAGTAACTGTATGTTGAGTTTCCATCTTGTCTATCTGAGGTGCAAGAAGCACTTCTTCAACATGCTTTCGGAACTAGAAACCCAGAGTACAGCAGGCATCAAATACAACCATTAAAATTTTAAAAACCTGCCTTATTTCCCCTCGGGAGAAGGGGAGAAATCCACATTGTCAGATGTGAGTCGCATTACTTAGGCACAGATAGCATGGCAATGGGTATGGCATAAAAACCAGATAGAGCAGAATGGCCAGTGATTGAAAACATGTTTTGCACGCATCCACAGTTGCATTTCTCTGCAAAGTGAAATGAGCAACAATGAAAACAAATGAGTTTTCCTTATAGGGTGCAAATAGCAAAGGGTGTTACTTAAAGTGAGGTTGGTTTGATGTCTAAATATATGCAATGTGAGACTTTTCTATCCGCACAAAATGTGCTTGCAGTAGTTCAAGGAACTTAACATTACTCAAAACTGTGTGTGTGGCAGGGGGTTTGTTCCCTAATTTAAAAGTCTAGCATACCTCTAATTAAACCTGTTCTGGTACCGCTTTTAGGATCCAGTGTCCATCTCTCAAGATAAGGGCCCAATTCAGCCTTACCCTGCACCTTGTGCAGACATTTACACCAGTGCAATGTGGATGTTAAATGAGGCTGTTCAGATTTGGTAGCATTTCACATCCAGTTTGCAGTGTCCAAGTCAGTGGTTCTCAACCTTTTTGGGCTCAGGACCCATTTGGAAACCTTGATAGCCTGTTGCAGCCCAGTTAATAGCCTTAGTGCAAAAAACACCCAGTTACTAAATATTTCTTACCCCCCATGTATAATATATACATTAACATAATAAGTAGTGAGTATTTAATAGGTGCACCGTGTGTACCATAGCGGTTGCTCCTGCCACTCCTGTCCTGTGGGGCTGGCAGGGCTCAGTTCCCCACTCTAGGCATTGTGACCTCCGGGGGTGCAGCACCCCTTAGATTTGGCTCAGCTCCACCAACGGGGAGCCGGCCAGACCCATTTTGTTTGAGGGATGCACAGCATCACAGCGCTGCTCACTCAGATTTGGCCTAGCCAGCCCCTCTGTCATCATGGCGGAAGGGCAGCAGGGCCAAACCTGAGTGGCACTGTGACCTCAGAAACCAGATTCCAATGTCTGGAGCGGGGAGCTGACCCAAGCCAGTTCCATGGGACCATTGCTTCAGGAGATGCTACTGGGGGTGACTGCTGTGCAAGTATGGGGGGGGGTTCTGCACTCCCCTTCAAGGACTCCCACATCCTGGGGGGCAGGACCCAACCTCCTCCCCTCCTGGGCCTCCCACAGGACCCTTTGACACAGTCTGGTGACCCAATTTTGGGTCGTGACCCACAGGTTGAGAAACCCTGGTTTAAGTGACTCAGCACAACAGAGCACTTGTTTTCACTGCGGTGTTAGCTCAAATTATCTCTTCTCCACTCCTCTTGATTGAACCTAGTGGGAGCAGTGATGCTGCAAAAGTGCACTCAAGCTGTGTCCCCACTGTATTGCCAGCTGCAGCATCAGCAGCATGCCAGCTTCAACCCACACCCTCGGATGGGCCAGCTTGCTTGAGTTCAAAGCCTCACTGAACTCAAACTCGAGATTTTTTGTGTACTCCTGGGAATCTGGTTAGGGGCAACAGTCAATTTTCACCTCGAGCTAACACTGCATTCGACACAAGCCTATAGAATTGGGCCCTTCATCTTAAACTGAATTCCTACAAAAAGGTAAACCTTTAATTGTGTTTTAATTTAATCTCTGAGTCTGGGCACTGTGGAATATACAGGAGAAAATTGAAAATAGCTCCTCCTTCCTACTAGCCAATGGTCAACCTCTCCCAGTTTTTAAATGCTTTAGCAAAGCATGTGATGTATGGGACTGAGATCACAGCCTGTTCTTCAAGCTAGAGGTGTTGTGATATAGTTCAGCAGAAATTCAGATCTCCGTCAAGCATATGACAGATAGGGCCAAATTTCCAACTAGCCTCTCTTGAATACGCTTGCCTATTTGCAAACCGATCAGCCTCCTTTGCTTCGTCTGGGTGCAGGGATGCCTCTCCCTGAACTCAAGTGGGTGCCATGCAAATTGGTCATGAATGCAGATTGGAAAGTGGCTTAAAATTTTGGTCCAAGATATCTAATGACTACAGCACAGAGCAAGTAGTAATGCGTTGATGCGGGGGGTGTTAGGCTCCTGTAAATTGCCTGTAGAGTGGCTATTGTGCAGGTCTCCTGGACGGTCTCCCCCAGTTAGTACCTTTCCTTTTCTTTACAGGTTACAAGGAGGTACTTAGAGAGTACATTATATGTCTTGAGTGTTGATGCAGAAATGAGATTAACTCCTTAGAGGTTTTTAAGGCCTGGCTTGACAAAGCCCTGGCTGGGATGATTTAGTTAGTGATGGTCTTGCTTTGAGCAGGGGATTGGACTAAGTGACTTCCTGAGGTCTCTTCCAACCCTGATATTCTCTGATTCTATGATGTGCTTTCCAGCACATGTTCTTAAATTCCCTTTGAAAGGTTTTTTCCAACCCCTTTTCCTGCTAATGACGTTTGCTTTGTTATTTTTGATGGAAATCTTCATAATTCTCCCCAGTCAATTTTGTAATAGTTTACAACAAAACTATATGAATATGGTTTATCTGCAGCAAAATTAAAATGTCCCTGGCAGGAAGCCTTTTTTTCTTTGCTATAATATCTGTGAAATCAGGATCAATGAAAATTTGCAAAAAAGGCTATTATTTACAGCTTCTTTCAAGCAACCAGCAGACTAAGCCACAGAAATCTTCTTTTCCTCCTAAATCCAGCATGAAAGATTGTTCATGAAGCATTCCTATTCTGGAGGTTAACTAGTTGCACAGTAATCAATCATTTTCATTGCACAGTCACATATAGTGATTTCTTCCCTCCATGCAAATGGAGCAACATTTTAAAGGCAAAACACTGCTCTGGGTACAGGAGGATTAAACAGAATTTATTGGAGAGCAATTAAAATACTGGTTAGAATAATTTGTTTATAAGACTGAATTTCACATCAAAGTAAAGATATCTAAAGAATACACCGGGCTGAAGAACAATGAAGCCAGCATTTCCAGCCAGCCATTATGCATCCCAAGAGTTTATATTAATACAGTGAGCTCAGAAGTCATAAAGATTTACAGGGGAGCAAATGGAGTGAAGCAGCCTCAAGCCGAAGTTTGAAATATGGGTGCAGTTGCTGCATTAGGAAAGGCGCGCCGGGGATACTGCACAGAAGTTTGCTTTTGGTGCTTGTGGCTTTAGTTTTCCTTCATTTCTGCCCATAAAGGCCAAGTCCTACCTGTGTGTGTAAAAAGCTGAGTCAGAAAGATGAGCAGAGCGACTGCCCTGTGTCTTCTGCTGGCAGGGGAACCCAGCTAGTGCAGGATTCTAAATGACTGGCCAGTTCAGGGCCTGATCCATCCTGCGTGGGAAGATTTCCATAGATTTTAATGGAAGTTGGATCAGACCCTTAATGTGCTGCAGCGTTCTTTGCTGCTGCTTTGCTGTTGTCACAAATTGTTTGGTTGTCCTTCTGCTGGCTACATCTGCTCTTTTTGGTTTGGGAACTAGCTGTTCTCATCCCTCCACCCCTTAACCGTAGCCCCTTAGGCCATGCTGTCTGTTCACGTTTGTGGCTGCAGAGGTCCACTCACTTGGCATTTGATTTAGGTCTGTAGTGTAGACCTGGACTTAGTGTGGGCAGATCACTTAGTGTTTGTCTACACAGGGACACTCAAGAAAGTTAATCTGAATTAACTAAAAGTGAGAATTTAAAGAGGATTAGCCCTGGTCCACACTGCAAACCTATGTTGATATAACTACCTTGCTCAGGGTGTTGGAAAATCCACACCCCAGAGTGACACAGTGATACCAACTGAATTCCCAGTTAGACAGTGCTCAGGTAGCTACCACCTCTTGGGGAAGTGGAGTACCTGTGCCAAGGGCAGAATCCTTTCCATCCGTGTAGGTAGCATCTTCACTAAGTGCAACAGCAACACAACTGCTTTGGTGCATCTGCACTGCTGCAGCACTTTAAGTGTAGACAAGCCCTTGGTTGACTTCATTTACCCCTGTGTGCATATTCTTATTCAGAATTAAAGTGACCTGAATTCAGTTTAGTTTAATTCACTTCTAGAGAGTGAATTAAACTAAGGACAAGTCTATACTACCAAATTGCATCAACCTAAGTTACATTAACTTACAGCCACCACAGTAATTAAACTACTTTTGGATGTCCACACTACACTGCTTGTGTTAGCGGATGCATGGTCTCACCTGGAGCGCTTGCATCAATTTAATTGTCATTGTGGGGCATTGTGGGATGGCTTCTGAAAGGCAGCAACCATTGATGTAAGCAACGCAGTGTCTACACTGACAGTGCATCGACCTAACTACATTAACATAAGCGCTACACCTCTCATGGAGGTGGAGTTATTAAATCAGTGTAGTGAGTGAGTTACATTGATGGGAGCACCATTGTAATGTAGACACTTACAGAGTTAGGTAGTGTAGTGTAGACCACGATAAATCAAATTGAGGCCATTTAATGCCGAATAAATGTCCACGCAGAGATTTTGTGCAGTTTAGTTAATCCACTTTAAACGATAATTTGGATTAATTTTTGTGAGTATCCCCATGTAGACAAGCCCTTAGTTTCTAAGTGCCTCAGTTTCCCATTTGTAAAATGAAGATACTTGCACTTCCATACCTCACAGAGGTGTTTGGGGATCAATACTTCAGGCTGAGCCACTCAGCTACTACGGTGATGGGAACTCGCTAAGAACCGCAGCTAGAGAAACATTGCTGTTTATTTTCAGAACAGGATTTTCAAAAGTGACCAGTGATTTTGGTTGCCCAGCTTGAGCCAGCCATTTCATGGCCACATGCCCTGTGTGCTCCCTCTTCACTGGGAAGCCCATGAGCGTCACAGTGAACAAACAAAAAAGTGTTAGCAGCTGGCATTGATTCAAGCTTTCCCCAAGACTAGAGCTAAGGCGGTGCTGGAATGTGTTGTCAACAAGATCACTGAGCCTGGCTCACCAGACAAATTCCATTTTAGGTGGCATCTGGCCTCCACAGCTGGGTGCTCAATGCTTTTGAAATATCAGTCCCCTTAAGGTGTCTCAGGCTGGTCACCCAAAAGTGAAGGCACTTCTGAAAATCTTGATCCAGCCAGCCAGCCAAGATCCAATGGCTAGAAGTTGAAGGAAGACAAATTGAGACGGGAAATAAGGTGCAAATGATTAACAGTGAGGGTAGTTAATCATCACAACAATATATTAAGGGGTTGTGGTAGATTCTCCCTCACTGGCAATTTTTAAATCAAGATTGGAAGTTTTCCTAAAAGAGATGTTCTAGTTCTAACAGGAATCAGTTCAGGGAAGTCATCTGGCCTATGTAATACAGGTGGCCAGATTAGGTCACAGTAGTCCCTTCTGGCTCAGAATCTACGAGAATGTCTGTCTATTTTGCTACGGGACTTGTTACCATGAAAACTGAGTGCCATATCCAACACGTGTATTTCCACACATTTCATTTGACTAGGTGGAACCATGTATTGTATTCCATAAGAACAACAGTACGACATCCTAGCAGTAGGAAGTTATCACCTGGTATGAAATATATGTCTTCTTTAACGCTTATTGTAATCCATCCTTCCGCTCACTGGCCTTTGAAAATACTTTTGATAGTGGTGGTGCTCCAACCTCCGAGGATGGAGGGAATAGCTATTTGCAAGACATGTTCAAACAAGGGGAAGGACAAGGGTTACATTGCAAAGTGGTGGACAAGGCTACCAGTTCATAGGTAGGGCAGAATGTCTGGAGAATGGATGGATAAGGGAGAGCCTCTGCATGTCCCAGGCTTGAACTAGTTTTCTCATCCCTCATTCCTGCCTCAGACTTCAAGGTTTGTCTTTAGGTTTGGTTACACTGCACTCTACCTGCTGAGAATGGCTCTGTATCAAATGTAACTATTGCTCAGTGTTGGTCACAGCTGGTTGAGTCTCTGTTTGGAACTGGCCCAGTGTTGGGCTGGATTAACATTCAGACTGAATTACCTTTCATTACACGAGAGGATGAAAGACAGATCAGGGCTTAGATAAGCATGGAGGATCTCAGGTTACTGCTATCTGTACTGTTCCTGCCTTGTAGATAAACAAAACTCTTCAGTTTTGAGGGCTGACAGTCAGTTAACCTTTACTTAACCTTCACGAGCGCAATAGTCAACCTCTCCCCTCATACAACCCCCAAATAACCCTTCAAAATAAATACATCAAAGGGAAGGAAAGCAGCAGCCCCCTCTCACAACACAGCTTTGTGTCTCAGAGCACATGGTCACAGTCCCTTGCATAAAGGAAATGAATTCTGACCCTGAATTCCCATCACATTAAGAGGTTTAGCACTTTCTGTGAACAAGGAGTATGTTTCCTTACCTCGGGAGAAGCGCTGTACATAGAGATTAATTTAGTTTCTTCCAACTAAGTTCCTCTGGGGTCTGCTTCTGTTTCCAGTGCTTGGCTTTGGAAATGTCTGTGTGTAACCTCTCTTGGGGGAAGAAGAATTAGCTTTCCTGGTTTAAGTGTTTAAAATAAGCATGTCACCATTTCCCAATGAAATTTCAGCTCTCGTGGTCTACGTATTATTCTGATGTTTTAATATTTCTGTAACAGGAACATCTAGCAGCCCCATTGTGCTAGGCACTGTATTCACTTACAGAGGGTTAGACAGTTTCTACCCTGACGAGCTTGCCATCTACATAAGCAAGAGGGGCAAAGATAGGATGGGAATGAGAGGGGGAAATGATTTGCCCAAGGTCACGTGATAGTTCAGTGGCAAAGCTGGGAATAGGACTCAGGTCTCCTGACTCCCCATCCAGTGCCTTATCAGTTGCCTCCAATGAGATTCGAGGCTCTGCCAACAGGTACATTTCAGGACCAAGTTTTAGTAGAGGCAGAGGTATGTGTGTTTATGCATCCACTTTTTCATGCGCAAAGGCAGGATTTTTTTTTCATAGAGGTGTGTGTCATGCCAATGCTAATCTTGATATGACTAGAATGAAAGAGCCTAGATATTTGGGGGAATCACTATGTCAAGAAGGTGCTAATTAGCTTGCCACCTACACTGTGCACCCTGGGCTTGCCATAGCTGTGATGATCTTGGTCTTTCCTCCCACATACACTGTGTATGTCCGAAATGTGCTAAGCCAGGTACTCAGGTGATATAAACCATCATAATTCCATTGAAATCTATGTAGCTATGCCAGTTTACATCTGCTGAGGATATGGCCTGCAATTCTGTATTCAAGGCCTATCCCTATTAAACACATTGCCTAGAAATAACAATGTATAGTTCCCAAAATGTACATGGTCTGGGTTGGGAGATGAACTGTGCTGAACGGTCCT
This sequence comes from Gopherus flavomarginatus, assembly GCF_025201925.1. Lineage (NCBI taxonomy): Eukaryota > Metazoa > Chordata > Testudines > Testudinidae > Gopherus > Gopherus flavomarginatus. The sequence goes on from NC_066621.1 coordinate 146,093,800, forward strand.
TGCGGGATCAGCGGGTAATGATCAATCTATCGGGAATCGATGTATCACGTCTTGTCTAGATGCGATACATCGATCCCCAAACACGCTCCCCGTCGACTCCGGAACTCCACCAGGGCGAGAGGCGGAAGCGGAGTTGATGGGGCAGTGGCAGCCGTCAATCCCACGCCGCGAGGACGCGAAGTAAGTGATTCTAAGTCGATCTAAACTACGTCGACTTCGAAGTTGTGTATCTTAGATCAGTCCCCTCCCCAGTGTAGACCAGGCCTTACATTCCAAAGGTATAAATAGGTACAAACAAAAGAGAGCTGAAACGTGCCATTTGGTTCTGAGGTGCACATTCCTTGCATTCACATGCACGGCATACATCAGAACCATGCTAAAATATTTTAGACAGATCACACAAACACCAGGCTTGCCAGAAACACGCTCTTCTCTTCTAGATACATATAACACACAGTCTGCACGAGTCAGGAATGTTATTCTTTACTAAATGCATGTTGCATGCTCGTACACAGTCTGATCATAGCCGGGATAAGCTATTCTGCTCTGGGGGCCCACGACATCTACATACACACATTGCATATGTCAGGAGTATGCTATTGTATCCTAGATCTGTTGCACTTACACTGACCAAAGAGAGGGTAAGGAGCTCCCCTTATATCTCCCCCAGAGCTGTCCAGAATCTTGATGAGCAAAGCCTTGTTCCGAGCTGGTGCTGGTTTGCCTTCTAGATCCCTGAAAGGGACTGGGTGAAGGTGGGTCTATGGACTGTGCCTCCTTTGTTGGGTGGAAGCAGAATGGGAAGTGCAGTGAGTGTCCAAGAGTGGTTACTGCTCTGGAGCGTGGAGCTTTGTGGGTGTTGTGTCTGACTTCTCCAGAACTCCCTCCTGGGAACTCCAGTCACAACCTTTTCCTCCTACTCATGGAGCCCAGCTCAGAGTCTTGCCCTGCATGAGCAAGTTAGAGGTATTTCCTTCCTCAGTACAATTACGATCTGATGAAAATCGTGTCCATAGTCATCAGTTGATTCCCAGTTACAGCAGTCACATTTCCACTAGGAAAATGGGATCCTGTCTGGGGAATCTGTTTATTGATCCTCACAACACCCCGTGATGTAGAGAAGTGCTATTTATTATCCCAATTTTTCAGATTAAGAACAAGGCACTGAGAGACTAATCAGTGGGAATTAGGTTCCCAAATACTTTTAACAATCTGGCCCTAAGTGACTTGCCCTAGGTCACACAGGAAATTTGTGGCAGGGAATTGAGCTCAGGTCTCCTGAGTCCTGAGCTAGCAGCCTAACCCCTGGACCATCAAGACCTGAAAGCTAATAAAGATGGTCTACTAAAGTCTGCCACCCACCCAAACATTGGCTGAATTGCTTTGTCACTCATATGTCACGTGTCATACCTTACCAGGCTGAAGCAGCTCATCTCTGAAGCACGAATGACTTTGGTTCATCAAACATTGTACTAACCAAGGGTTCAGAGACTGTGGTGAAGGTCACCTAGAAAGACAGAACCCAAACCCACATGTCTGAGTGTTACCCATATCTAATCTCCATGTGGCTAAGGTATTCTTGCAAGATGCCTCCTGTATATTAAGTAGAGAAAAGCATTAATTTTCTGGAGCTTCGAATGGTCCACTTGGGGAGGGTAAGGTATGAACTCTGTTAAATCAGCAGATAATTGATCTTTTGGGAGTAGAATGTACAGTCATGTTGAATTCTGTTCTGTGTTTAAAGTTAACCAATGGCCAGGACCCTTTTGTACTTGGGATGGGAGATGAAAAGGAGAATTACAAAATCCGAGCAGAATGAGAACAGAGTGTGTTTAGTGTTGGGTGAATTGTGAGTGTTTGGTCCTCAGAGGAGGAAGAGAAAATCAATCTCATTAAAAACAGGACCATGGTCAATATTGTTTGTGTTCTGTTAGTAATGGGTAATGAAGAGAAAGACATCACTTTCCTCTGATTCATTCTTGTCACTAATCTACCTTTGCAGGCTGCATGGGGGAAGTTGTAACAGTTCGTTCCTATGGACTCCAGGTTGTCCCTGTGCAGTAATATCCAGTAGAAGTGGCATCCTGTAATGCACTGCACGTAGAGTGAGCCCAAAAAACTCTTTCCTTTGGCAGGGGTGGGAGAGCCCTTCCTTGTGTAGCTTTGCCAGGACTCCTGCCGTATCAGTCCTTGGGAGCATGGGGATTGCTCACTACTGCAGAGCAAGATGCTGAAAAGGATCAGAGAGGGGCAGGATGGAAAAATGGGGTTGTGATTTCATCTTGCCCTTGCACAAACCACACAGCAAGGCTAGCCCACCTGTGAGAACAGTGGATGAAGCAGCTTGCTCATCTTCCATGTTCACAGAGGAGCTCTTCTGGAATTATTTTTCTAAATAGTGGTAATATGGAGTACCGCCAAACACTGATTTAATGGTATATTCCTTTATTAAATCCAAAGGCCAAATGATATATATGCAGTTGCTCTTAACACATCTAAACCCCTAAGTAATAAGCAATTAATACAGCCATACAGTAACAACCATTCCTAAGTATTTGGTCAAGAGACTTTCAAAAAGATCCACCCTAGGGGCAGCCCACTTATCCTGGCTGGCTCCAGTATGATCAGGTAGGATGTGATAACTATCTTTAGCAAGCCTAACTCTCTTATACAGTATAATAAACAAGTGATGTTATATTGACCATTATTATCTTAGGTGAAAGCCAGGTTTGGACAGTTCATGGTTGCCCCCTTTCTTGGCTTTTTCTTGGCCTTGGCTAAAACAAGATATGGCTGTTGGTCCTCTTCCTTTTAGATTATTTTAAATGTATGGATGGCTGCACCTGGTATTTTATTGTCTCACATAGGCCCAAATTTGAAAATAAGACTGGCCTGTTAAGGTTACTATAAATTTATTACACCACAACACAACTTTTCTTTGTCTATTAAAACCCGTTTCGATCATTAGAGGCCCTTCTTTTTTTTATCAGCCATATTTTAAGCTTAGCATCCTCTCCAGACCTGTCTTGCTAGCTGTTAGATTCAAAAATTTAAAAAACATATGTTTTTGGCAAGGACTTATTACACTTGCTTAACTGCCTACCTTTGTACACAAGCTAATAAGCAGATATATTTTCTTACCCGAGCTAAACTAACCTTAACCCTTTTTATTCTAAAACCCTCCTACAAGCCCAGAGAGGGACTGTGTCTGCTCAAGATGTCGTCTCCACAGTCCTCCTCCAGGGACCTGCCCGAACACAGAGCAGTGGCATAACTGTTATAGTCTAGTAGGGATGGGGAAGGAAACCTTTGTCATCTTTGTGAGCTGCCCATTTGAATACCTTACCAGTTAGTCATTGGCCTTGGTACGCCACCTGTGCATGTTCAGTGTTGGGTTGTCAGAGAAATGTGCATATGTTCTGCCTAAGTAGATCTCCCTTGGAAAAAACAACAAACCCTCTGTATCTTCATTTAGAGACTGGGACTTCGATTAAATGTAATTAATTCCCTCTTTAATCAAAGGCAGCTTCTATTAAATGTATTTTGTGTCCCCTGTGGCTTGCTTGATAGAGATGTGACTACTGCAGGAGGGCAGGCACTAATCAAGGGCAGCTTCTAAATGAAGATATGAATGTATTAAATCTAGGTCAAATAAAAGCATCTTCCATGAGTCCATGGCTTTTAAAACTGGGCTTATAATAAACATGTTAATTTTCTACATTATTATAAGCAGCTGCATCTTCTAGCAGCCCACAAGAAAATATTTACTGTATTTGAAAGGTTTCTGTGAGGAAGCCGTGGGAGCTTTGATGTTCATGTTGCTTTCAGATTATTTTAGTAAGCTAAATTCCTCCTTACTGTAACTCCATTCAAGCCAATGCAATTGGCCTTACATCTTAAGATGTGTTCATTTCACGTGAGGCTTGAAAAGAAATATGTGTTTGCATATACAGGCAGATCTTGGAAGTATATATTTTAAAATATTTAATTACGGCCATGCAATAAATTTCATCCATCCCATCCATCACTCCCGTTCTGCCAGTCTGTGACTAAATCTGTTTAGATGTGCCCCGTTTTGTGTCTATGACTCTCTTTCTGTGACTAGGTCTGTTCCTTGAGTGTCCTGTTTTCTTGCTACTGATTCACAACAGTTCTTCTGACCTCACTGATGACATCCTGGATTCTTTCTTAGGTTAGGCCACCTTCATTTGCCTCCCATTTTCTCCTGCGATTCCCCGCTACCCGTCTATCCATATTCTAGTTCTTATGCATCTTCCGTTGCTCTGTTTACAGCATCCTGTTTTCTCCTAAGAAACCAAACAAAGACCAGTTTATCAGGTAATTGTATGGTTTAGTTCCAAACCAATTCCTGAGCTTCAGCGTTGGGCTCCTTCTGCCAGAGAACCTTGTGGTCTGATCAGTGCTTCATTTTTGCCAAGGGCTGCCCTGGCTGCGCTCCGGCACCTCTGCGTTTGCCGTCTCCATTATGAAAGTTAAAAAATTGCTTGAGCCCAGGCACCTCTATCATTACAAATTAAGCACTAGATATGATATTGTAATAAACTGCATTACATTAGTCTTTAAAAAAACCCTCACTTTTGAATTACTTGACACATCCAAACTGAGGACATTGTAATCTGTGTGACCCTATGTTCCTCTCTCTGTTACCCTCATTATCCCATGTTAACCTCATCTTCCCTTATTGGTTTGTTTGATTATTGTGTTACACCCACTTGTCTTAAATTAGACAGGAAGCTCTTCAGGGCATGGGCTTTTCTGCTCAGGACTTTGCTGTTTCTACATCTTCGAATTACATTAGCCATAGTTTGGTGTTTAAAATCCATTGTCTTCTCACCGTGTTTTGGGTTTATCCCTTACAGATTATTTTCCGAAAAATCAGCGATGTCAAGAAGGAAGAAGAGGAGCGCCTGCGCCAGAAGAATGAAGTGACCCTGAGCATCCCTGTGGACCACCCCGTGAGAAAGCTCTTTCAGAAGTTCAAGCAGCAGAAGGAGATGCGGAATCAAGGCACAACACACATCGACCCAGAGAGGAACCAGCTTCAAGTGGAGAGCCGTCCCATGCAGAATGGGGCCTCTATCACTGGCACAAGTGTGGTCACTGTGTCTCAGATCACACCCATTCAAACATCCCTGGCTTACGTGAAAACCAATGAGACAATCAAGCAGAACAACAGGGATGCAATGGAGCTTAAGCCAAATGGCAACCCTGAAAAATGTCTCAAAGTTAACAGTCCCATCAGGATGAAAAATGGGAATGGGAAAGGGTGGCTTCGACTTAAGAACAATATGGGAGCCCCAGAGGAGAAAAAGGAAGACTGGAATAACGTCACAAAGGCTGAGTCAATGGGGCTATTGTCCGATGACCCCAAGTGCAATGACTCAGAGAACAGTGTAACTAAAAATCCATTGAGGAAAACAGACTCTTGTGACAGTGGAATAACAAAAAGTGACCTTCGTTTAGATAAAGCTGGTGAGACTCGCAGCCCCCTGGAACACAGTCCTATCCAAGCTGATGCAAAACACCCCTTTTACCCCATTCCTGAGCAGGCCTTACAAACCACACTACAGGAAGTCAAACATGAACTCAAAGAGGATATCCAGTTGCTAAGCAGCAGGATGACTGCCCTTGAGAAACAGGTGGCAGAGATTTTAAAAATATTGTCTGAAAAGAACGTGTCCCAGACCTCTTCCCCCAAGTCCCATTTATCACCCCAGTTGCCCCCCCAAATACCTTGTCAAGATATTTTTAGTGTTTCAAGGCCTGCATCACCTGAATCAGAAAAAGATGAAATCCACTTTTAACATATACCTATGTGTATATATGTATACAGTATATATGCAATTGTGTATATATGCTTGGATACATATATATGTGTGTGTGTGTATACAGTAAATATATATACATATATATTTTCACTTGCATCCAATATGACTTGAACACAACAAGGATTTTGATATGTAAATATTGCATGTCCAGCTGGATTCTGGCCTGCCAAAGAAAACAATTATTAACGTAGATATTGCTTGTATAATATGCAGTTGACTGCATGCACACTTTACATTTATTTATAATCTCTATTATGTAATAAAAGGATTAATTTTGTTTAACAAAGGCAATGTTACTATTTAAAGAATCAGGGTCCAGCCTGCCAGTATTGCCATGACAGTTTTGATCTCAGGCTGGGTGAACTAAGCGTTTCCTTCCTCACTGTCCTCTCTGCTGAGTTAAACGATAGATTAACATGAGGCCGAAGACATGCTCAGTCTTCTATTAGAATCACTTCCTGGTGTTGTTGCATTGTGTTATAATGTATATCTAGTGGTAGATTTATGTTTCCCATAAAGGAAGTGGTGGAGTCAGCTGAATTTAAAGGAACAGTACGCTATGGTCTTAAATGTTGGAGATTATCACTGGGGGTGTTCTGCATGCAATGCATTTTATCTCAACGACCCTTCTCCTCTTAACATTGTACATAAGAAACAATAATAATGAATGATTATGTACAAAACAGCAAAACCAAATATCTCACACACACACCCTGTATTTCTTTTTGCATGTGGGAGGGCAGAAACTATTACTTGAAAGCCTCCTTTTAGCAACACACTTCATACCGAACTGTTAGAATAACCTTATGTCGATTTTTGTAGCAACACTTAGCTACAGCATCTGAGTCTGTCAGGGTATGTGTACACTGCAAGTAGACACCTGCAGCTGGCCCGTGCCAGCTCAGGCTCACGGGGTGCAGGCTAAGGGGCTGTTTAATTTCAGTGTAGAGCTTTAGGTTTGGGCTGCAGCCTGAACTCTGAGACCTCCCACCTCTCAGGGTTCTAAAGCCCAGGCTCCAGTCTGAGCCCAGACATCTACACTGCAATTAAACAGCCCCTTAGCCCAAGCCCCACAAGCCAGAGTCAGCTGGCACGGGTCAGCCACGGGTGTCTAATTGCAGTGTTGACACAACCTCAGTGTCTTTGTTAGAAACTCCATTTTTTCAAGGGTTGATGGCAGCTCCCAAAAAATGGCTTCTGGCTGAGACATCACACAAAAGGTCTCGGTGAGGGAGAGGGAAATTTAGGCTCAACTCACTGGGAGGTTGTAGCAAGTAATGTACAAAGCCTGACATTAAATGGTTGCATTAATTTTTCCCCCTTTTTAAAAGGTTGTTTGTAACTCTAAAATTGCCAGTTTGAGGGGAGAAAAGATCAGGCAGTGTATTCACTAAGGGTGACATTCATTTCACCCACATCGAGCCCAGGTAATAGGGCTGTGGGAGGAAGAGGCGTGGGAAATCTGGGGAAATGAAATCAACCCCATCTGGGGACTGGGTGCCTGATACAAATGCTATTGAACTCAATGGGATTCTTAACCTTGACTTTGGTGGACTTTGGATCAGGCTGAAGGTGCAGGACTGCAGCCCCTGCACAGCCAGTTGTACAATGAATGGGGTCATTCGCTCCTGCGACCCCTTACCAGAGCCCATCAGTGCCCTCCACGCTGGCTGGTGAACAACACACTGAGAGCCTACATGCAGTGTGTGCGATTGCTTAGCTTACAGCGTCACATTCGTGCATTGCCAGCACGTGACATTATGAAGAGCGCTTACGCCAGCCCTCTCCACCATGGATGAACTTTTCTCAGCTTGCTACAGGATTTTGAAAAGATGCATCTCCCACACTAACGAGACTTTAAAATCTGCTTGGGCCTGATCCACTGCGTCCGAAATTGGCACAGGTCCATTGACTTTAATGGAGTCACACCAATTTACACCAGCTGCGGATCAGGGCAAATACTGCTTGTGCAGGTGCTTTTTTCAACAAAAGTGCCCACAGGGGTTTCAGAACATGCATAGTTGCTGACCTAGACTAACACAATGGACCATAATGACTCTAATGGAGGAGTTCAGTAATGCACTTTTATGGCCTCCTATGTCATAATCCCACTTCCTAAAAAGTGCCTATAGCAAATACAAATTTGCACAAAAAGCTTTTATAATCAGTCAGGTAAAATAGATCAATTTTCATAATTAGTATACATCCTTACCAATTAGGCTATCAGAGCCATTGCTTTTCATCAGGTAACTAAAAAAAAACCAAAACCCAAAATAGTTTCCCTGTGCAAACTGAATCATTTACAGCAGTGGAAGGGTGAACTTGCCTCTTAATATTGAATTGAAAGACGTAATTCCACAAAAGACCATACCAAAGTCAAAGACGTCATTGCGGCTGTTGTGTCAATTCTCAGAGGCTTTTAGGACACAATTTTCTTTCTTTTCTTTTTTCCCCTTATACCCCACCCTTCAAGAAAGTTACAAAGTGTGTGGCTGCGGGAGGGGAAGATTCCACTTCAACAACAATTGTAGACAATTATTTTCAAAGCCTGGTGCCTAAGCGCCCACTCACTTTGCTCAAAGTTACATACTTCCTTTTTGTGGCTGCATTTTTGCACCTGCTATTCTACTGCAGGTACAAATCAGGTAGCTGGAGATACATGGGGCAACCACAATTCATTTTGTGGATACAAATTGCACTTGGAGAGAGGAGGCCAGGCTTAGGGATTTACGCCCTTACGTGTCCACAGAGGTGTGGGGGCTACATATGCAGCATGTGTTTTGTGGGTAGATCTTAAGTGCCAAGCTTTACAGATTTAAGTGTATGACTTCAATCTTTGGTTAAAGCTGATACACAGCAATTCATTAATTTTCCTGCGTCCCTCTCGAATGTGCCAACTGTTGCACATGTTACAGGAATGTAGTTGATAGTAGCAATCTTGCCAGGTATTGTAGTCTCTGCAGCTCCCCTCTCCTTTGCAATGGAACCAATGTGGTTTTGCTGCACAGGCCTGAATGGCAATCCTGGGAGCCAGGCCCCCTGCACGTTGTGGTGCACAACTCAGCTGCAGCTCCCTGCACTTCAGCACAGAGGGTGAGGTTGGGAGAGGAATGCACTTGGGGTAGATCCAGGTGAGCTGTGACTATGTCTATCACCGGCCACTTCCACGGAGGGCTAAGACACCCTCATTGGGTGTAGAGGCTATTTGCCCGAAAAGGAGGATTCTTGCCCTTCCATACCCCCTGAGTCTCCCAGTGAGTAGCCTAATTACTCAGACTGCACAGGGGACAGGACTTTGACCCATGTGCACATAACTCCTGTTTCATATTAACAGGGAGTTACATGAATGAAACAGGAGGGGAATATGCCTCTGTGTTATTCTGCAGGATATAACAGGATGTGTTAGGAAGCTTTAGCCTTAACTGTGAATTTCATTGCCTTTGTGGGAGATTTAGTTCTTTCTCTGTAACTAACGTTAACCAGAACTGCATGGCATGTAAGAGGAATTTTTTTTACACTCTTAAATTAGCTGTAACTTAATGTGGCTTTTCAATGAGAGAACATGTAACTAAAACTAATCTGACCTTGAAAAATTTTTGAGATAACTGTATTGATTACAGTTCAGGTACAACTATACTGGTTAAAAATGCATACTGGCTAAAAGCTATGCGTATTGTAAACTAGTAAGTTCATGGAACATACAAGGTTTTTCCAGGTTTGGTGTCAATTCTTGTGCCTGTGCTGCTCTTCCTCTGATATTCATAGGTGCTGGAACTAGGGCTGCGGGGGGCTGCTGCCACGTCCCCTGGCTTGAACTGGTTTCCATCATATAGAGGGCTTACAGTTTGGTGCAATGGTTCTTAGCACCCCGACAATACAAATTGTTCCAGCACCCCGATGGTATTCCTATATGATCACAAAGATCCACTGAAACAATTCATATCTACATGAGGCAATACATACGGAGCCAAATTTTCAAGGAGTGCAATGGCTGTTTGTACAGTAACTGGGGCATGCAAATTGGATACTCATTGGCAGTCCTCATTGGCAGCACAAAAGTGTGTTTGCAGGCACATTTTGCAGGCGCAACCTTTCTGGTTACCATTTGGAAAATTTGGCCCATACATTGTTGACTATAAATGAACAATGCATTACATGTTGTTTCATGAAGTAGCTACCTACAGGATCATTTATCTTGTTTTCCAGTCCCCTTGTTCCTTTGTTTGCATGATATGGCTGGTGGTGATGTTGAATGGTGTATACTCTTTTCATTAAGGAGGCAGGAGTTTGGTGAACCCTGTAAATATCACTCTGATTTTCCAAGCAGAGCAATACAGTGATCTAATGATCCAAATCAAACTTGACTAACAGTGAAACCTACTTTAATAAGTGCAATAATTAAACAAACAAACAATTCTCTGATGCCTGAATCAGCACTCTAGTAGACATATAGGGAGCATTCAGTTGCATGTGTTAAGATTATTTCTGAGATATGTGTAAAAGTACAAATGCTCCTGCTGCATAATAACAACAGTGATAATTCTTAGCACTTATGTAGCGCTTTATGTGTTCAAAGCGCTTTGCAAACACAGAAATGGATTTTATTTTCTGGACAAGACACTAGTGAGGGGAAAAAAGTGTATATAAAATCAAACATTTTCCAACACAAATGAAACACCTTAAATCATATTTTGCATAATATTATAGACATAATATGAGCGAAACTGTAGACTTACATCAAGCTAAAAAACTCTGAGTAATTAAACCATGGAAGCCTAAGTAGCTAAGTGTTGCCTGACTGTTCTAATTTCTGATTTGTAAAAGTTTTCTTTCTTTACAGAGGGCTGGGGATTAGGGTATAACTGATTTACTTGTGTGGCAAAAATAAGCTTTCACTATGTTTTCTTCCTATTAGCACAGCAAAGCCAACACACCTGTAAGAGTTGGAGCCTATTCTCATTGAAGTCAATGGCAAACCTGCCATTGGCATCAATGAGAAAGAATCATCTCCTGAGTGAGCGTGTTGGAGCGAAATTCCAATTGCAGATCCAAATTCGTCCCTCAGTTCCAACTTCATTGAAAGCAACAGGTCTGAACTGTAGGTTGATTTTGGCCTACAAAAGTCTTTACTCTGGTGAAAATGCATGAGGCCGAAAGAATACAGATTAATGTTCAGATCCCAGGCTGAGTTTGCAGAGCTGGCAGTTGGAAAAAACCATTTCATTGTTTGTAAAACGAGCACAGTTGAACTAGAAATCATCAAATCAGTATAAATATGGAGCCTCACATTTAAAGCTGGTTGGAAAACAGATTTTCAGTCCCCTGAAAAATGTTGGAGATTTTGAACAAAGGAATCGGGGTAAAAAGCCAAAAATCTGAAATTTTTGGCAAAATGTGGGTTAATTGAAATGTCTTGTTTGGATAAAGTCATTAGAAATGAAAAATTGAAACTTTCTATTCAAAAAGTGCCGAAAAGGGGGATCTTTCAACATTTTAAAAATGGTTTTTCCAATTTTTTTCCTAAGCGAAATGTTATCAAAATAGATAGGATTTCACACACAAAAATGTCCTTTGTTGAAACAGCATTTTCCATAAAAAAAAAACTGTTTAAAGCAAAAAAATTGGATCAGTAATGCCAACCAGGCCATTTTACAATTGGTTTTCAGTGCAGAACCACGCTTAATCTCTTGAATAAATAAATACTCCGCTATGAGCCCCTTCTATAGTGCTTCAGAATCCTGATGCCAGGATACTTTTAATAGAGTATTTGAGAAACGGGGGTGCCGGGCTACTCATATAAAGACCCACATCTGCAAGGTAATGAGCTCCCCATCTCCTGTTCACTTCAGTGTGAGCAGAGAGTGCTCTGTACCTTTGAGGACTGGAAAGAGGTAGATTGTATTTTTCTTGTCTTTTCTAAAACTATCCCGAAATCCTTACTGTCCCGGAGTTCAGGACAGCGAGCAGAGCATTTGTCTATGTAATTCTGACCGACTGGCCCTGGCCCTTTACCTGCATCTATGCAGAGCACACTGACTTTAGGGCGGGGTGAAGGGTCTGTAGAAGCTCACCCAATGGGAGGATTAGGGGCCTGGATTTCCACATAGAATCATAGAAGATTAGAGTTGGAAGAGACCTCAGGAGATCATCTAGTCCAACCCCCTGCTCAAAGCAGGACCAACCCCAAGTAAATCACATGCATGGAGATAACTTTGTTCTAGGTAGTTTTGACATTTATTTTTTGATGCAAGTAACAAACGAGATCTCTAATTTCCAGATTGTTTTAATCTTCCATGCGGATCAGAATGTATCACAATCAAGCACAAGTCATCCAGCAGACTATCGTAGGGCATTTAATAATAGATGAAACAGTCCGAATTAGTTCTAGAAGAAAAACTATTGAGCTCTTTTAATCAAAGAATATTTTGTTGACAGAACAGATGCAAATACAGAACACACAACAGCTCGGAGACCCCTAAAGCACGGCGAATCAAATCACTAGCCGTGGTGAATGTTCAGCAATAAAGATCAATGGTCTTGTGTACTGCAGTGGGACAGTATATTGCAGGCTAGATTGCATACTCAGCAAGGGCTCAGTGAGTATGTGGTAAATATATCTGCCAATTATTGGTGGACCTTCTGATACAACCTGGGGAGGGGTTAGAGACTTAAGCTATATCTGCACGGCAACCTCTCTTCCCGCCACTCTCCGGAGCAGCAAGTCTGAGGGCCTGGATCTACAGACTCTGGCTCACAGGGCTCATGTAATAGCCATGTTGATGTTCAGGCTGGAGCTGGAGCTTGGGCTCCAAAGTCTGAGGAGGGGGGAGGGTTTCAGAGCCTGAGCTCCAGCCCAGGCCCAGCTATTTTTAGCACCTGAGTGCAAGCCCAAAACTGTAGCCCCGGACTCTGAGACATGCCACTGCGGGTTATTGTTTCCGTTTAGATGTACCTGTAGGCCACTAAGTGCCTCAGGCACAGATCCTCAAGGGCATTTAGGCACCTAACTCCCATTTAAATCTGTGGGTGTTCGGTGCCTATATGCATTGGCAGATCTGGGCAATGGCCTCAATCATGTTTGGAAATGGGATCTAGGTTTTTGCACCAGTATAATTATGTCGCAGAGGGGTGTGATCTACTACTAAAATAGTGCAGGTGTTAGCGGAGATGCAGTTGGACCGGGATAACGGAGTACGCTGGTATTGCTTATTCCCCATCTTATACAGAAGCATATTGATACTGGTATAACTGCGTCCCTGCAAGGGGGTTATACTGCTTTACCTACATGGGGATAGTTAAAACGGCACCACATTGGTCTGTTAGACAAAGCCTTAGGCTCCTAAGTCACTCATGGATCGGTTTTGAAAGTTTGACCTTAAATCTGTGGCATGGTATCCTGGTGGCCTACTCCCTACTCACAGTTTTCTTTAAAATTCTAGGCCCTTTTCAGCTTTTTTGCAGGGAGCTATATGACCTCACAGGGTATGTCTACATTTCAATAAAAACCTGTGGTATGGCTGCAGCTCGTCGGGGTCAGCTGACTCAGAGTCCCGGGGCTTGAGCTGTGAGACTACAAAATTACAAGTGTAGACATTCGGGCTGGACCCTGGCAGCTGAGATCCTGCAAGAGGGAGGGTCTCTTATCCCAAGCCCGAGCGTCTACACTGCAGTTTTATAGCCCCACAGCCTGAGCCCTGGTGAGCCTGTCAGCTGTCCCGGGCTGTGAGATTTGGTGTCGGGGGTGGGGCAGTTTAATATAGTGTAGACATACCTACAGAGGCCCCTTGCTGTATGTGTTTGTGGTGTGTAACAGTCAACCGGCTCCCTGCCAGGAGGGTCTTTTAAATTGAATTAGACATATACAGCACATGATGATGGCATAGAAAAAAAATGGGAAGATGACAGGCTATGGATAGGTGTAGGGTACAGACTCTGAGATTTGGGGGGGTTGCTTGGTTTTATCACCTATATGTGGGAAGCATGATGGATTGGACACCGTCCTGGGGCTCGAGAGGCCTGGGGTCTAGTCCGGCTCTGCTGCTCAGAAAATATTCAGATTCCAGGGCCAGAAGGGACCATTGAGATCACCTCCTCTGATCTCCTGTAGGACACAGACTAGAGAACTCCCCCAAAATAATTTCTAGAGCAGATCTTCTAGAAAAACATCCAAAACCTAAAGAACTTGAGATGTGGTGAGTTTTAAGCTTTTGTAATTCTGAACGTAGGCACCACTTTCCTCTCTACCTGGGGGGTGCTCAACCCCCCTATGTCCCAGGCCTACCCCCACTCCACCCCTTCCTCCAAGCCCCCACCCCTACCTCTTCCTGCCCCTTCTCCACCCCCATCCTTACCCCCACTCCATCCCTTCCTCAAAGGCCCCACCCCGCCCTGCTCTGTCTCTTCCTGCCCCTGCTCCACTTCTTCCCTCCCCCAAGCGCACCCTATCCCTGCTCCTCCTCCTCCCTTCCAGAGCCATCTGCGCACTGCAGAACAGCTGTTCTACGGTGTCCAGGAGGTGCTGGGAGTGGAGGGGGAGGAGTTGATCAGCAGGGTCACTGCTGGGCAGGAGGCACTGCGGAGAGAGGCTGCCAGTGGGTGCTAAGCACCCGCCAATTTTTTTCTGTAGGTGCCTCAGGGCTGGAGCACCCACGGAATCGGTGCCTCTGATTCTGAACTGTTATCTGTATGTTTACACTGCAATCTGTTCACGTTGTTATTTAGAATTGATTGTACAGCAGTGTACAGTTGGTGTGTGTGGTACTTAACAGACCATTAAAAGGGTCCCTGCATCAATGAGCTTGCGTCCTAATTCTGACACAATACAACAAAAGGGTTGCAGGTGAGGTTATAGTGAGCGATTATATGTTGCTTCTAAAAGAGGATTTTTTTTTTCTTTCACTATGTTGTGTAATAAATGCTCAGACCTAGTAACTTGCATCTGTTCTGTCAAGAAATGAAATTTCAGTGAGTAAATTTTATCTAAAATCTGAAATTAGAAGTACAGGTTTTGTAAATAAACTATGGCATAAAATGATGCAAAAAGTAGTGACAACTCAGTCAAGGCATTAAAGAACACCCAAGCCTAATTCCAATACTTGTAAGCCATCTACACCTGGAAACACACTCTTGTCAGATCATGCCTCAAGTGTAATTCCCAAGGTGGATTACGAAATTGTTGGGTGTTTTCCTGTTATTAACAATGTATTTTTCTTACCATCTTGTTCAGAAGCTTTATATAGAGAGTCCAAAATCTGAAATGTAAAGAATTGTTACTTTTGTAAAGAAGATGTGTTTAATGTGCAGTATTTTTGCAGAGACATGCTTTACTCTGTAATTATTTTGGGGGAGGGGGGGATGATTTATATGTCTAATGTTTTAAATAGATTTTGTCAAGACTGACAGACATCCCACTGTTAATCTGTCCCACCCTTTTAAAGTAAACTGCAGGACTGGTGCATGGAGGAGCGTCACAGATGGCTTATATTTAGATCAAACATTTAAAAACTCTAAAGTAAAATTTTCAAATGCACCCAAGTGATATAGGAGCCTAACTGCAACTAACGCTTGATGAGATTTATGCTCCTACATGCATGTCACTTTCAAAAATGGGATGTAAACTCCTAAATCATCGAGGCATGTTTGAAATTTTCCTCCTGCCCCCCGAATCTTAAAATTTTTGCAGTCTTCTGTCAGAATCCTGTAGCCACAGGATGGATTTTCACAAAAAGGCTACTTTGAGTGATGAGGGAGCAACCTGGGGGTCTCTCAAACTCGGCTGTTCTGGGACAAAACACACATTGGCTTCACTGAGAGCTTTGCCTGAGGACTGCAGGATGACTTGACTTAAGCTACTCATAATTTAAACCTCATTACATTTCATCACAGCATATGGATAAGTATATGTGAAAAATATCATGAATAGGCAGTAGCTGGGGTTGGCAGTTGCTTGAATGAGTGTGCCACACAGAACATCCTGAATGCTTAGTGGTCTGCTTGCAGTTTATATACTGCGCTGAGGTATCTGATGCCTATTGCCGGGGTGAAGTGCGTTTCGGAGCAGATACATATCAATCAACCAGACCCCAGAGGAGGTTGGATTCTTCTAAAACTGCTGTATATAAATTAAGCCTTCTAATAGGCATTGGCTAAAGCCTGGACTTGACACCAGACTTCAAGGAAACGCATCAAACACTTACAGTAAACATATAAACTTATTACATGTATGTTCTGAAAGTGACAGTTTCATTTATACCCCTCACCACCTACAGAAAAGGGCAACTGACAAACATCCAGGTCATTTGAGTGGGATTTTCAAATATACAGATTCCTGGTGTGCATCATGACTGAAGTTGTCCCTGGCTATTGGAGAGTTGTGTGGATAATTAAATATAGGTCCTTCTCTATAGCCTCTGGGTTTTTATATTGTACCCATCCCTGTGGTATCCGACTGCTTATTTAATTGGTCATTCGCCCACACATACTCAAACTGCATGTGCAAATAAATTTTGCAATTGCCTGTGCTTTTTTGCACATGCAGTCGTGGCGCACACATTTTTGAAAAAAAGAAATCAGACTCTTTGCTTCTCTAGATGGACGTTACAGGCATGCGTACAAAGTTTACTCTCTGCTGTAGTTGGTTTATATGACCATGGAATTGCCAAATCAAAATAGTCTGGGATTATGTGAGCCTGTGTCTGTGGAACCTCCCACAATTACACACACAATGGTTCTCAAAACAGCATTTGAGTGAAAGGCTGCCGGTCCCCAGTGTTGCGTCATGAATAACAGTGCAAATCAATACCCAGCATTAATGAAGGTTTTGTTCAATAACCTATTTCAGGATCAAGTCCTGCAAACCTTACTCTCCTTAATAATCATCAGGCCTTTAGGAATAACCAAGACTTAAATTTTTGGTTACTCCAATTATCTAGTATGCTACCTGGAACTTCAGTGAGACACTCTGCCAAAGCTCATTCTATCCTATACAAGACAGAGTAATTCCATTTGTTGTCCTCCATCAGTTGCACTTTAAGTGGACTTTACCATAGCCCTCACTCTGAACTCATGCTGTCTGCTGCTTGAAAAGTTCCTCTTCATTTCCTCTGGCAAACCCTGGGGCTTGGCTCCAGTCAATATTTCCATTGCTGTTAGGCCAGGGCACTGAGTCTCTCTCCTGTTCAGGGGCCTGGTTTCAGCTGAATTTTCTGAGTCATCATGCTGGCTTTCTCTGTTACTAGTTTGTATACCCAGAAAGGAGAGCATATTTGGTGGCGTCCACTTTTCTAAGTCATTGCTTAAGAAGGAACAAAGATATTCAAGCATCAGAGGGGTAGCCGGGTTAGTCTGTATCCACAAAAACAATGAGGAGTCTGGTGGCACTTTAAAGACTAACAGATTTATTTGGGCATAAGCTTTTGTGAGTAAAAACCACCTCTCTGTTAGTTTTTAAGGTGCCACTGGATTCCAAAGATATTCATGACTCACTACGATCTAATTCAGGACAGTGGAGAGGTACCAGGTGCTTTTTGTTTGAAGATCAAGCACTTCAGTTATGCTCGACAACTAGATATGTTATTCTAGGATTCCTGGGCTGTCCAATTAATCTGAGGCTTCATCTGATTGTGTATTTCTGGTTTCTTGTCCAAAATCTGAAAGAAAAGGTTTCTTTTAAAAAAAAATCCATACTCTTCTTCCTAATTAGTCATCAGTTGTCCCTGCAGAACTAATTACCACCTTCTGCAATTATATCGTCAAGTGTTGCTTGGCCACAAATTCTTATTTTTTGCATGATTATGAGTCTCCGTATTATAAACAAATGCAGGCAGCCAGCTGTACATCTGAATACAGAGCAGACATAGGGGCATATAGTGCATGCATACAGGAGATATGTATGTTCAGGATATTTTGAACCAAACAACAGAGACTAAAAGCTTGCATGCTGGATGTCTAAAAATCCCATGCCTGCATGTGGAGTTTATGTATCAAAATTCTGTTAGCATTGGCGGGGTCATGTACCAAATTTCTCTTCACATCAATAGGATAATTAGACCCTTGACAAGCTTCCTAAACTTTGCACAACTTTTCATTCTGTTATGCATGAAAAAACCTTACTCAGCTACCTTAGTAGCTGCACTTGTGCATACATACACCAACACATGTATTGTGCTAATATTTGCATTTCTTGAAGGATAGATTTACAACAAAATATAGCACAAAAACCAGAATAGTTTCCTTTTTAAAAAACAAAACAAAACTGTTACCTCTGTTCCCTGCTTGGATTTCAAAATGAAATCCTGTAGAACTAGCAGGCTTGGCACATAATGTACCATTATCCCTTTTCCTATGTATGCTGGAAAGAACCTGTGTGTTGCTTGGAACTATAATTACTGCAGATTTTATAATAATCTGCATAAATTCCAACCATTGTGTGATCTAACAAAGCAGCCTCTAAACTTGTGCTGGTAATTTTGAGTTTGTATGTTTTTGGCTATGGATTTGCATGTGTAAACAGCATTTCGCACAGGCAACTCAGACTTCTAACTAACTGGTTTGCCTTCATAACGTAGAGTCTGATCCAAAACCCACTGAAGTCAATAGGAGTCTTTACATTAATTTGTATGGCCTTTAGAGCAGTTGTTTACAGATGGAGCCAAGGCACAGTTTGTGATCTGGATCAGAACTTCCTCAAAGCCAGGGCTGCTTGGATCCTGGGTTTTAGTTCATCCCTCATCTTTAATGTGAATAAATCCAAGATATTACATCCACAAAACAGTGTGTGTGAAATGGAGGCAGAAATTTAGAGGTTGCTTTTGACAATTGGGACAGTGAATAAAATTATCATAAAATCAGCTCAACCCAGCAGTGAAAGGATATTTTTTTTAATGAGGAAGGTCTTTGATCCTTTGGCTTATTCTTGGTGTCTAACCTGCCAGTAATCACCATCCAAAATAATTGTTAAAAATTCACTGCTGCCTAGAATACTCTTCTAAAGGGGTAAGTCTCTTGATTTTTTATGAAAATCTCCTGGGAAGAAGCATATTTAAAAATAACAAGGAAGATAAAACTACTTCTGCCAGAAAGCACATAAATAACTTAGATAGAAGGCACTAGCTACATTTCAGCCTGGCCTCCTGCATCAAAGGGAGATGCAACCCAAAGCAAGGCAGCTGCTGATACTGCTGCAGCACTTACGGGTTTGCAGAGCTTTGTCTCCATCCAGCATCATTCTCATTTGACATGACCCTTGGCTGCATGATCTAAAAGACCCAGCTCTGTCAGCCAGTGCTGTAGCAATCTCATCAGCCTCTGTACGTGATCCAACCACCACTAGAGAGGGACAGAGTGCTGCACTGACTGGGTATGGATTACATGGCACTTGGCAGAATCTAGCCCCAGGA
Source organism: Gopherus flavomarginatus (assembly GCF_025201925.1). NCBI lineage: Eukaryota > Metazoa > Chordata > Testudines > Testudinidae > Gopherus > Gopherus flavomarginatus. The sequence continues at coordinate 146,113,046 of NC_066621.1, forward strand.
CTATGATTCAAGGCATGAAATCCTGGCTCCATCGGAGCCAATGGGTTTTGTTTTTTTTTTTTGCCATTAACTTGAGAGGAGTCAGGATGTCACCCACGTTCTTTTAAAAACAGCAAAGTTTATGAAGGGTTGGGCTCCACAAGGCACTTCACTGTAAATATTTGGAATGCCAAGAAGATAATTCCCTTCATGGGGTATGCGTGGCCTGACGACTGTCACGTGGAGAAACAACAGCGGAGCATGTAATCCGCTTGGTTTGCTGGGGATGGTCTTATATTTGCAGCTATGTGCGTTTCACTTCCTGACAGCCAGTGTAATTATGGCGTCACTATGTTGCATTTTCATGCAGGTAATAGACTGAGGGGCAGGGGGATATGTCTCTAATATCTGTATATCTTTATAATAAAAATAATGTTGTTCTAGTTTTTTCTAAAAGCCCCATTCCCCTATAATGACAGAGTAAAGCTAAACTGAGCCTGGATCCACTACAACATTGACATTTGCCAATTAAAAACCCTACCCTGCTCCACCCCAGACAGCTAACAGTGTGGGCTAAGCACAAATGCTAGCTGAAACCTACTCTCTCCCTAGCTTTGATCTGAGGGGGGTTGAGCGTGCAGCTTCACATCCAAGATGCATGTTTTTTCCATGGGTCCTATAGCAGGTGGTGTCTGGCAGCAGTCAGCTGCGTGCCATAAGCCTGCCACTTACTGATTTATTGTTGGCTTGTGACCCCATCACTCTGCCGAGTCTAGCACTTCATAAACCCAATCCTCCTTTTCTGCTCTATAGTCCATTGTTCTGCTTGAAAATTCCAAGGCATTACAATATACCAGTGCATTGGAATATGTGTATATTCCAACAAGATGTTAAAATCCTGTCTTGTAAAACCATCATATAGATGTTGGGCAGTACCAGAATTATTTTTTTCCCATAAGCGCTCTGAAAAATGTAATTATAGCATAAATATTGATGATAAAAGTGTGCAAGTCTCAGCCATCAGCTTCAAAAAACAGAAAAGTGTGAAACACATGGGGAAACTATTTTTTTCACTGCCTGTAGAATATTTTCTTTTATTCCTAGTTGCTGCTCTTTGTACACCTTCCTAATGCACACACGGATAATGGCACTAATGTTACTGTTGATATTTTTTAACATCCTAAAATATCTTTTTGCTGTTGTTAATATATTAGGGATTTGGGGATTTTAAATGCCTCTGCCTTTCAGGATTATTTCTACAAAAGCAATTTAAACCTGTATTTTGACAGAGGGAAGCTTGTACAAAACTAGCGGAAAATAAGAATTTCAAACAAAACAGCTATAATAAAAATGTACTTCTGCTACCATACCCAAAATCTGCAAAATGATCTTGAATTATGTCAGGCAAAGACTATATTTCTGCAGCGAAAACTCTACGTCAACTCGTATTATAGAAATAACCGATGCACCCTTGACCTATCACATGACTGTTGACAGGGAGTATGTGGGAATGCTTTAACTAACTGTGGCAAATGTATCAATTTATGAAGTGACAATGTGCGATCAAAATAGGATCACTTAAAGCAAGTTTCTGGTTTGCTAAAATTCAACAACAGGGAAATGAGTGTCACTTTAGAAGCATTAGCAGGCATATGTTTCTAACCCAAAAGGATTATGGGTTTCAGCACAATAAACTGTACTTCATCAGGGAGGATCAACTTTGGGGTTTTTTTCACACATCTTTATTTAAATATGGATTCTTTTTCATTGATACAGAATAAAAATTGCATTTTATTGAACTTGTATGGCTGTGTAGTTACCTCTGTTGGGTCTTTAACCACTTCTATTTACATATTAGCTGAATCTGGCCAAAGCAGAAAACACTGATTGTTGAGGCAAATGAGCAAAACAGAGTTATTTCCTGAACATTTTTACTGCATTTTATGAACTACAAAAACTATTGTTAGACTAGAGATTCAGTAGAGCACAGTGCCTCCCAAGAAGTGCTGCTCACTTCTGGCTCCAGATAAACTCAAATTAATAGAGTTCAGCTGGAAACGTCTTTCCCATACCAGGACAGTTTTCAAGATTTCAAATTTTTTTCCTGTCACAAATCAGGATAAAAAGTCAAAATCCCCCAAACTTTTGCAAACTGATAAAAAAGATAATTTAAAAAATGGAGAGGGTCAATCAAAACATTTTGTTTTCATATTTTCAAAACATTTCATTTAGATTTCAATTTTTTAATTTTTAATATTTTTTACTATAAGTTAACTGAGATTTCAAAACAAAAATTGATTTTGAACTGAAAACAAAACACATAGTTTCAAAAATATCAAAATGAGACATTTCAATTGTTAAAAAATATCCAATTTTTTTTAATTAGGTGATTTGTCGAAACGGACTCTTTCCCACGAATGGTTTCATTTTGACGACTTGACATTTTCTCACAGAAAAACCTTTAGTTCGGAAATTCCCTACCAACTCCATACATTAACTGTTCAAACAACTATACAAACTGTGGTCCTTATCCCAAACTCACTGAGGTCTACAGAATTCTTTCTATTGACTTTGAGGGGCTTTGCATCAGGTTCTATTCGCTAAATTCATTTTTTGCCAGAGAGTCCATGGAAATCCTTACGTGGTCCCTGCATTTCTTGTGTTCTGGAAAAGCAGGATCTGCATTGACTCCAAATATGTCACTGCGGCCTTTTTCTCAGTCATGTCTCAATCAGGAAAGATAAGGTTTATAAATCCTGCAATAGTGCCATGGGAATCATGTTCCAAAGAGTTATTCTAACTTTGTAGCCTCTTACCTGGAATGACACTATACCGGAAATGTTATTATCGGGACGCAAAGTTGTGTTATCATCTATAGAACCAGAATTTCCTGAAAGGAAGTGTTTCCTATTTACCTTGAAAATATCAATCACTCTACATTTTTAGCACTCAGGGTTGTCAGTTAGGTCCAACATCCTCAGCTGCATTGAAAATGCACTGGGGTTAAACTGAGAGGGAGGACAGCTGAAATACTTGACAATAGTCATGTTAAGGCAGGCCATAATTTTCATCTGAGACAACCAGTGGCAGGAACTGCCCCGCTGCTTGTCTTGTATTGTAATTACAGTAGGCTTTTGCCAGTTAGGAAGCTAGCAGTGTTAAGGGAGTGGCCTTTTCTGCATGTCTTTATGACCATTCTAATTCTGTGCATCTCAGCTGCAAGAACCAGTTTAGATGGAGAGCTGCCAGGATGACTTGAAGAGAGACCAATACTGGGGCTTTATTTGTAGGGGCTGATTTGTGACTAGTGGATGGTACCATTTGACGTTTAGCCGTGCAGCTGTGAGTGGGGGAGTTCTGCTTATTTGTGAAGTTATTTATTGAACAAGTGCTCACCACACACAACGGTCAGATCCTGCAGTGCCTGGTAGATGCAGCTCTCATTGACCTCACTGGAAATTGTGCCTCAGAAAGAGCTACAAGACCTGGGCAATAGTGAATGTAAAGTTTCAGCTGGCTTCCTGAACTCTGCCCCTTAACAGGCCATCACCCACATTTGCATGTGAACAGTGAGCAGGTGCCCTATAGATGAACATGCAGACAAGAGGGGAGATGAGCATTTACTGCTCCATATCGACCAATGCCTGTTTATGTGCATCATGTACTGTGTGCTAGGTAATAACATGAATGGACTTGATGCTTGTAAAATTAAACTCACTGTTATTAAGAGAATTGTTTACAGAGATGCTGCAAGTGCAGCCAGCATTCCAGCCACATGCACACAGACTGACTTCCTGGAGTCTCCTCCAATCTCTTCCCTCCTGCATCCTGTGCTCATCCCTTAAATTCCATGCAGATTGATACATATGCACAAATGAGAGACTTTATGTATGCAAATATGTGCACTTGCAAACATTCATTTTAGAGGCTTATTGAAAGTTTGGACCGGAAGGTTCAGTGATTTTTCCAAGGCAAACTGAGTTGACTGGACCTTACTACAGTTTGATGTTTAATGGTGTTCTGGTTGTCATATACAGGGCATGGTGATGTGTTAGTAAGATGCAGGGCCTTATCTTATTTTTTGTGGGGGGGGCCCACTGGTGTAGCTACCCAGTGTAAACGCCCTGCACATGTTGAAGATGGATGGGGCTTGCATCAATGTAACTTATCACAGTACAAGACCAGTTTAACAATGATGTATTGTGTCTACATCATAGAGTTACATCAGTATAAAGGCATTGATGTACTTACGCTAGCACAAATTTCCTTAGGCTAGACAAGTCCTAAAAGTCAGTGAAGAGTACATGTTAAAGTATGCACAAATTCCATTTCCATTGCACCAACTTTAACACCCAACAGGCTGCATTGAAGATTTACACTTCAAGGCTGATATTACTGTTTGTTTAGTAGCTATCAATAAACACTACATACGAGATAGCTCAGATAGGGAAACAACACAGAGACAAGATTGATTCTGATTGGCTTCTTCCTCTCATCAGACCATGCTTTGCCAGGGAACTTCCTATATCCATTTCTCTTTTAATTTGTCCACAATGGCAGCATTTAAAAGGGAATGAGGCTAAAATGATCATCATAAACTTTATATGGAATAAAGTAGCTAAGATGTAATGAGCAAACTCTGTTATGTTGGAAATTCTTATACCATTAAATTTGCTGCATGGATGTAACACATCTGCTCATCTCACAGCACAAGTTGCACCAGCTGCTTCTAAATAATCGGAACATTTTGAGTGCATGTCTCAGAGGATTGATAAAGAAAGGTTATTTGACCATGCTGACCTACAGTTCCTATACCATTTGTGGCCCTCTCAGATGATTCCACAATTTCTATATGGCCCAGGGCCAGTCCTAGACCAAACGGCACCCAAGGTGAGGAGCATCTTCGGTGCCCCTTCTCCATTTGTTCAACTTTTGAATACCTTAATTTTTATTGCATTTGTGCCCATTTCACGACTTTGATGCATGATGTGCATGCATGATTTATCCCTGACATATAAGGCAATAAATTTGCACGCTAGAATCTGTAACTCTGTATTTAGTCATGCCATCTATAAACAAATAAAAACATTTGTTTCCTCTAAGCTTATAGAAACTTTTTAATTTTAAGAATAACTGAAATGTACTAACATCAATAAATTCAACTGGGCACCAACACCGGGTGGATCATTATTAAATAGTGTTACAGTTGGTGACAGCCTTAGAATGTTAACCCTAGTCCTTTAGTTCAGAAGTTCACTTTTCTCACCTTTACCCTAGTGAACTGAAGCACAGCGTCAGAGACATCCAAAGACTTGTGATCAGCCATTGTCGATCAAAGATCTCTTATAATGAGCCTGAGCTTCAGGAACCTCTGTAATTAGCTTCTGCTGCACTGGAGTTCAAAATGGAGCCACACTCTGGTCTAAAATTGCTCCCAGTTGGATCCTGAGAGGTGCCATGTCCCCACAATCCCCAAGTCTATGGCTATTCCAGATGCTCAACACCTCGAGATCATGTCCTCTATTAACATGGAGGTGAGTAAAAAATAACTGGATGCAATAATACTACCTTTTTAAAAAGGCTATGGCAGTTACGTGCCAAGAGTTAACAAAAGTGTTTGTACAGTGCCTGGTGTAATGAGGCCCCGATCTTGCTTGGGACCTTTTGGCTGCACTCTGGTATGTGTAATACTGTTATGGAACAAGGCAACAGGAGATGCTGGACCACAAACTTTGACAAGTGATTTTTCTTAAGATGGGAGCACTGTCCAGTCTTTGAAGGAATGCTATATTCTTGCTAGTTTTGTGAGGCAGTTTCTTCTTCAAGCCATTGGAGAATTTGCTCCCTGCCTTTAATTTTGCTACCTGGAGTCAATTTTGGGGACAGAGTTGGTCCGTGGGAAGTGGGTCCTAGTGTTTTGGCTGAAACAGTGTTTTCACTATTTTTTAGGCTCCTTGTTCTAAAAGTGCATCATGATCACAATGTACAGCAAGATAAGAAGGCCACTCACATGCTAAAGGCTATTCGGGGCCAACTGCCGACAGCTCCACTGTGAACTTGCTGTCAGAGGGAATAAAATGAGGTCAATTGGAACAATGTGAATTATGAGACCAGAGCGAAGAGAGTCGTCTGATACACAGATGGAATCTATTCCCACTCGGCAAGCAGAGGAGGGCTGTAGCATTAATGAGGAGCAGGGAAAGAAATGAATGAATAAATATACATGACACATGATTAGTGATAGTGAATGGGAAGGTTGCAAGTGGAATTAATCTGATAAAGAAACATGACCTCCTGTTTGGCTTTTCTAATACTCTTACATCTGCTAAGTAAAGATAATGGCACAATCTTCAATTGCGAATGAGAATCTCTCTCTCTCATATTTCAAATTTAATTCTGCTTTTACTAAAAAATAAAACAGCTGGAAAGTACATCTCCATTTAACAGTGTCCTGTCTTCATCCCTCCAGGGACACAAAGTTGTTACTCTTTGTTGGCCATTAAATTTTCTTTCCAGGATAACTGTCCATAGCAGAAAAATTACAACTATATTGGCACTATTTGTCACTTTTCAGACTGTTGAAACAGAGAGACCACAGGTGTTCAGTTCATGCACATTTAAGGTCACATTTTCAAAACCAATTTTCAGTGCCCTGGTTCGTGAATACCCAATTTGAGACTCCCAGGCCCAGATCCTCAAAGGCGTTTAGGTCCTATAAATCCCATTGAATCATCCATTTCAGTGGGGGTTAAACACCTAAAATCATTTGAGGATCTGGGCCCTAGAGTCCTGATTTTTAGAAGTGCAAGCACCTCCTACTCCAGTGATGGGTGCTCAGCACCTCTAACCAAAGCCAAAAATGGAGGCATCCTAGAAAATCCAGGGAAATGGGGTAGGGGTGTGGGGGCTTCCCCCACCCGGTGCTCCTGCTGGGGAGCAGGGTTGGAGTGCAGGGACTTGCTGTGCTCTGCCCACCAGGCACTCTTGCCAGGGAGCAGGTTCAGGGCGTAAGGGGCTTGCTCCACTCCCTGGCAGGAGTGCTGGGTAGGTGGACACAGCAGATCAGGGCACAGGGGCACCCATTTTTCCAGGGACCCTGGGCATGGGCCCCATTGGCCCAGTGGCTAATCTGCCACTGGACCTACTATCCCATCCCTGTAGATCATGACTGTGAAACAATGAGTTGGGGAGACACCTGAGCTGGACAGAGTTGAGGCTGCAGGGTTACCAGTGTGACTTCTTTGACAAACTCTAATCCACTGGAAAACAAGAAATAGGGTGCTGGTTGGGGTAGCTTAACATGCTATATTCTGATTCACATAAAACTTTGTCCACTAGTGGATGTTCAACCTATCGTCTTGCAGCAACATAGACAGATATAGGTAACTAAACCCATCTTGATACAGGCACATGGAATGCCAGAGCTGCAATCCATATGTCACGTTGTTTCAGTCTTCGTTATCTAATGCTGTACTACTTGGAGAAGACACTCCTCCTGGGTGATGGATTCCAGCGCTAGAAAAAAGCACCGTTGTCTAGGAATTAACTTTGTGGTCAGTGTATATTAAAATTGAAATTTTCAAAAGGAGAGTTAGGTGCCCAACTCCTATTGACTTTCAAAGAGAGTTGGGTGCCTAACTCCCATAGATACTTTAAAAAAATCCCATTTAAAGACGTATTTGCTTTGTCTCACAGACTAAATGAGTGGACAAAGCGTCTACAGTAGGTTAAATATTGTAGTAAAGGATTTGATACTGCACCTCGCGTTTCACATTGGCATGGCTGATGACACTGGCATGTGGACTGGAAACTGCCAAAAAGACATCAGACAGAAGGTACTGATAAACAGCAATGTATCGAATTCAGAGCAAGGTGCCCACAGACATTGCTGGTAGGACTAGTTTTATTTAACAGCTTCTTTGAATTATCTGGGAAGGGGAGTTAATAGCATGTTCATGAAATTCACAGATGGTAGTGAATTAGGAGGAGATGTGATCACCATTCAAGACAGAGAAATGATACTGAAGATGAGACCAAGCAAACATACCTGAGAGTGAGATGAATTAGGCTGTGGAACAGTCTCACAAGGGAAGCAGAGGACAAGGCGTTTTTAAAACTAGACTGGACAAAACCCTAGAAAATGCACTGTATGGAAGAATCCTCGATTGGCAAGAAGATAGACAGGCCAATTTAATAAGCCTTTTCTTTTGCTAACTTTTACAATTCTGTCATATTTTCTCAAGGCAATGTAGTTCTGAATGACTGTGATAGCAGTGAAGCCAATTGTCTTCAGACACTGGAGAGACCAATGCTCTGCTAACAGAGGCAGAATGGACAGATGGTCTGTCTCAAGGGGCATCAGATGACAGGCACTCTCCACAACATAAGACAGAGGGGGGTCATTTGAGAGCTTATGAAATCCATTTATTGATAATATGTATGAGACTGAGACTAAGGGGATAGATAGATAGGTAGAGAGATGGAGAGAATTGTCACATTTACTCATATGTACGACTGAGTGGCAAACCAATGGGATAGGTACAACTCTGCAAGACCTGCCATTTATTTCTATGGAGCTACTTGGAGAGTAAGGTGTTATTCAGCATGTCAAAAGATGACAGGAGTCGGCCCAATGATTAGTTTACTATCACTGTTATTATTTAAAGGCTCTGCCCCCATTGTGCTCAGCACTGTATTAACACATAACAAAAACACAGCCCTTGAGCTGAAGAATTTCCAATCTAAATAAAAGACAAGTGACAGGTTGTCATAAACAGATAGCTAAGGGTTAATGTTCTTTTACCTGTAAAGGGGTAACAAAGAAAACCAAACACCTGACCAGAGGACCAATCAGGAAACAAAACTTTTTCAAATCTGGGTGGAGGGAAGTTTTGGGTGTGAGTTCTTTGTTCTTTGTCTTGGTTCAGTGACCCTCTTGGCTCTGAGAGTGATTTTTCTATCTCCAGGCTTTCTAATCTTCTGTTTCCAAGTTGTAAGTACAAGGATAGTAAGACAATAGGTTTATATTGTTTTCTTTTGTATTTACATGTGTGTAGTTGCTAAAATGTTTTAAATTGTATTCTTTTTGGATAAGGCTGTTTATTCACTTTTTTTCTTAAGCAATTGACCCTGTATATTGTCACCTTAATACAGAGACTATTTTAATGTCTTTTTCTTTCTTTTTTATATAAAGCTTTCTTTTTAAGACCTGTTGGAGTTTTTTCTTTAGTGGGGACTCCAGGGAATTGAGTCTGCAGCTCACCAGGGAATTGGTGGGAGGAAGAAGTCAGGGGGGAAATCTCTTTGTGTTAGATTTACTAAGCCTGACTTTGCATACCCTCTGGGTGAGGGGGAAGAGAGATTAGATCTCTCGGTACTTGTGTTTCCAGGACTGGAAGCAGGGAATCTCCTAGGGTCGTCCAGGGAGGGGACCCTGGGAGGAGGTAATAAGGAAACAAGGGGAGGGGGTTATTTCCCTTTGTTGTAAGACTCAAGGCATCTGAGTCTGGGAGTCCCCCAGGGAAGGTTTTGGGGAGACCACAGTGAGCTAGGCACTGTATAATTCCTAGCTGGTGGCAGCGATACCAGGTCCAAGCTGGTAACTAAGCTTGGAGGTTTTCATGCTTAACACCCATATTTTGGACGCTAAGGTCCAGATCTGGGAAGAAATGTTATGACACAGGTGGATACAGCAAACACGCAGGAAGGAAGCACAAGGCAATACTGAGACCGCTGTGGACAGTGTGATAAGGAGCAGTCACAGCAAATCAGCTGCTTTTGTCTAGTTTTTTTGTAGGCATCGGGGCAGAGGTGAGTTTGAAGGAGGGCAGTATGGTATGTTCATGGGAGAGCTCCTCCTACATAAGAGGCAACATGGGAGAAAGCATGAAGAGCCTTGGTGGAAAATGTGACAACTGAGCAATCAAGTCTGCCATCGTTAGCAAAGCAGAGACAGGTAGTGGATATCACAGCAGTGTCTGAGAGATGATAGGTAGAGCTCAGGTGGGTTGCTAAGGATCTAGAAAGTGAAGACAAATGGTTTGTGTTTGCTGTGGTGAAGAAGGAGGAGCCAGTAAGTTTAGGACAGACATTATCCTTTTGTCAGTTTCTTTCTATTCTTCCATTAAGATTATCAGTTGGATCTTGAAATATGCATGTGTGAGAAGGTATCTGGGAAGGGAATGGACTTATTTTCTATTAAAAACAGAATACGGAGAAGAGTATCACTGTGCCCATGTTTGAAAGTAGGTCAGGTGAGTCTTTCCCATGGGCCTTCATCTATGCATGAAGGTATCTAAAGCCTGACAAGCGGGTTCAGCTAGTGGTTATTTGAGGGAGACATAGTGCTGAAATCCTCATTCATGCCAAGGTGCCAACCTTCCTGTTTGTTACTTTTTCAGAGCCACATTTTGATCCCCTTTCTCCCAAGGAAGAGCAGTTATAGGCACGAGCAGAGCCCCGAAGTCCCGTGAGCAGTTAACAATCTGGCCGCTGGTAAGTATACAAGCAATAGAGTGATCTAGAATCTCAGATTTCTCTGTATCGGTAATTTGCTCTGGGGATATGTTAAGCTAGAGACTTGTAGCATCAGGAGCTATACTGATTTACACCAGATGAGGATCTGGCCCATAGTTGCCTTCTTCTCCTATCTCTTTCCTTTTAAGGACCTAGAGCAGAGATGGGCAAACTACAGCCCGCAGGACTTTCCTGCCCACTGCTTGAGTTCCCGGCTGGGGAGGCTAGCCCCCGCCCTTTCCCCGCAGCCTCCGCTATACTACTTTTACAGCTGCCAGTCTTGGTGCTTTGAGCGGCATGGTAAGGGGGCGGGTAGCGGGGGGGGTTGGATAAGGGGCAGGAGGTCCCAGGGGGCAGTCAAGGGACAGGGAACAGGGGCGGTTGGATAGGGGATGAGTGGTTGGGGGCAGGGGATCCCAGGAGGGGGCAGTCAAGGGACAGGGAGCAGGGGGCAGTTGAATGGGGCAGAGGTTCTGGGGGGATCAGTGAGGGGATGGGGAACAGGGGTGGTTGGATAGGTGTGGGAGTCCCAGGGGGCCTACCAGGGGGAGGGGTATGGATAGGGGTCAGGGAGCAGGGAGGGTTGGCTAGGAGGTGAGGTCATGGGGGAGCAGTTAGGGGCAGAGGGTCCTGGGGGTGGCAGTCAAGGGACAAGGAGTGGGGGGGGGTGTGGATGGGTTACGGGTTCTGAGAAGGGAAGTCAGGGGGTGGGAAGTGGGAGGGGGCAGATAAGGGGCAGGGACCAGGCTGTTTAGGGAGGCACAGCCTTCCCTACTCAGGTGTAGTGTACTAAATTGCTCCCCGTAAGAATGTGCTACTTACCATGTACTACTTAGGGCTGCCAGTCCTGGTGCTCTGTAAGTAACACATTCCTACGGGGAGCAACTTAATACACTACACCCACCCTCCATACACTTTCTGAACCCCACTGTGGCCCTCAGGCCAAAACGTTTGCTTACCCCTGACCTGGAGAATGTTACCTCATTCCAGAGCTGCATGTGTTTCATAACAGCTACATGCAAGTCTATCTACTCCACCTATAAAACAAAAATAAGTCTCAGGAGATGACTTCCAAGACAAAATTCTGTAACAAGGTGTTCTGCTCTTTTAAAGGTCCCTGGCCCCACACAGTCTTGCAGCCCAGAGCCTAGGCATTCTGGGAGTTGTAGTTCCCAGAGAGAGGGGAACTGTAAACTGAGAGCAATGCCTGCTGGGTATTGGGGTGGGACTATATAAAATCTCTCTCTCTCTCTCTCTCTCTCTCTCTCTCCCCAGAACTGGGAGAAATCTGGACAACGCTTGCAGCAGAGCTCCCAAATGAGAGGGATTATGGAAAAAGGTGAGGGAGGAGGCTTAGAGACAATCAGAGGAATGTGTACTTTGTGGAAAGGTAAATTTTTCATATAGTAGAAGACATTTTGTGAGCCTCACCACCAAAGCGTGAAGGTTTTTTGACTTCTGTTCAGCTAGACTCTTCCTTATCCCAGAAGGGGGTGGGAGGGTTTGTTTTAGGCACAGGACTGAACTACTCTGACAGGGAGAAGGAAACCAAGATGCAATGAGGGGGAACTGAAGCAATGGCTGCATTTCTAAGATGAGAAGGAAAATGCACTTTTACAATTTACGTGGGTCTGTGTATGACTATTAATTTCCAGATAATTCACCTTAAAAATGAACAAAACTACCCAAAACAAACAAAAACCCAAGGGTGGAACTTGTCAAGATTAACTGCCCTCCATGGTATATTTGTGAAAACTGTGTGAGAAGAGTGGTGGTTGGTAGTGGTGGTTGTTTTTTTTTTGGGAGGGGGGTTAATACAAAATAACATAATAAGTACATCTGAAAATGGGTGAATGGTTGAGTTTTTCATGCTAAATCATGCCATGAATGTTTCCTTCAGCAGAGGCAGATGTGCATAATTTTTTAAGGGATTTTATAACCATGACAACCAGTTCTAGAGGAATATTTTCAGTTTCCATAGTTTAGATTAAATTTGCACAAAAAGAAAAGCTTTTCAAAATAGGTACAGATGAGCTGCCCCTTTTACATTTTCATAACAGTGGAATGCTATTGCTCCCTATATTATCGTCTCAAATTTGATGTAATTAAAAGCAAAGTGACACTAACTTCTACTTTAATGTAATGATCACCTTCATAGGACAGTTTTTATTTCCCTGCTTAAAAAACTAAAATAACTCACTTTAAAGATGCTGAAATTAGATCTTCCTGGTTCAAGTTAGATATAAATAGACTGTAATTCATAATGACAAAAGCATGTTGACATTTAATGCATAAGACTTCTTTAATGTTGTATCCTTTTGTACAGATGAATTTTGATGTGTTTTCCAGAAAGAGTTGAAAGAATTTAGGTAAAACTAAAATAACTTGAAGGTGGTTATAATCTGAGTTAGACGTGGTTGTTATATCTTACTTAGAAATCTCATAAACAGTTCAGGGGAGGGGGAAAGGACACCAAAGTGATCTTCATTTTTCAAGTATCAGAGGGGTAGCCGTGTTAGTCTGGATCTGTAAAAGCAGCACAGAGTCCTGTGGCACCTTATAGACTAACAGACGTATTGGAGCATGGGGTTGGGTGCAGGAGGGGCTGTGGGGAGTAGGCTCTGCATCCGACGAAGTGGGTATTCACCCACGAAAGCTCATGCTCCAATACGTCTGCTAGTCTATAAGGTGCCACAGAACTCTTTGCTGCTTTCATTTTTCAACTATTTTAAAAAATGCCAGTTGAGACTTTCTTAATGTTAGTTGCAAAATACACGTGGAACCGAAGTACATCAGTGAATAATAAATTGGTCATTGGTTCCATACAGACGAAGGTAATCTTTTCCTTGGTGCATGAGGTTTGACTGCATATGCAGAGCAAAATCATATTAGCTGGGTGTTACAATATCCTGTGACAGAAATATGTACGTTACTGTCCACGCTCACCTATTGAGGCCCAGATCCATCATAGCACCGATGCACACTCTTAACTTTAAGCATGTGAATAGTCCCATTGAAATCACGTGCTTAAATTATGCACTAGTTTAAGTGCTTTGTTGAATACAGCATTAGTCTCTTTCAGCATTGCTGCTTTGCAAGAGTCTTCCTCTCTGTAAAAGTTTTGAATCATGATTCCCAGGGAACTGTGGAAAATTGGAGCTGTGGGGGTGGTGCCTGCAGTCAGAGGCAGCTTGCAGACCCCCCTGCCTGCCCCCAGGGGCCACAGGGACGTGCTGGCCACTTCCAGGAGCAGCACGGGGCCAGGGCAGGCAGGGAGCCTGCCTTAGCCCTGCTGTGCCACCAGCCAGGAGCTGCTGAAGGTAAGCGCCACTGGGCCGGAGCCCACACCCCTCACCCCCTCCTGCACTCCAATCCCCTACCCCAGCCCTGAGCCTCCCCCTGCACCCAAACTCCCTCCCAGAGCCTGCACCCCTCATGTCCTCCTGCACCCAGCCCCCTGCTCCAGCTCTGAGCCCCCTCCAGCACCCAAACTCCCTCCTGGAGCCTGCACCCCTCACCCCTCTGCATCCCAACCACCTTCCTCAGCCCTGAGCCCCCTCCAGCACCCAAATGCCCTCCTGGAGCCTGCACCCCTCACCCCCTCCTGCAACTCAACCACCTTAACCAGCCCTGAGCCCCCTCCAGCACCCAAACTCCCTCCCAGAGCTTGCTTCCTTCTGCAGTGGCCTGTTCTGCGGCTGAGGTGAATCCAATGCCTGGAGCTCATTCCTATTGTCAATGACTGGATTTCTAGTGGTTAGGCGACTAGCTGGAGATGTGAGATCAGTTCCCTGCTCCACCACAGATAATGTCAGCAACTCTCATGATTTTTATCTTGAGTCTTGTGATACCTGGTGGTTTTCTCAAGATCCTAGACACTGGAGTCATGTGACTAAAACAGAATCTCAGTTTTCATTTGGGGGCAGGGGAGAGAGTAAATTTCTAGCCCTTATGGCTGCTGAGAAGATATGAATCTCAAAGGTGTAAAAGCTAGAAAGCAAATAAAAAGAACTCCAAATGAATTATTTTAAGAATCTTACTATTTTCAAGCCTGTCCCATGACTTTTGGGAAGCCTGGAACATTCAGAAATGATGAGTGGGATTGACGGTACTGAATACTAGAGATTATGGAAATTAACCTTGCTGTAACAGGGCTTTGTTTGGGCATTTTAACATCAGCCTGCATTTTCTCACTGCTGGCTTGCTTTTTAAACAGTAACCCAATCTAGCTTTGGCGAGTATGTGTGTTACTGTATTTCAGGGCCTTGGCTGTCAAAGGCCAACTGAAATTTTAAATTCAAATTAGTCCTCGAGATTGGAGTTCTTTGATCCTACAGTATTCTGGAAGCTACTGCCTTCGTCTGTGGTCTGTACATAGTGCAGTACAGCCGTATAGTACCTTGAACAAGAACTAGACCACTCTGGAGAGGCAGTGACCCCTTTTGTGCTAATAAGTTGAACTAAATGTAACAAAGCTGAGCAAAACTCTCTCTTTGTCCTTTTTAAAGCTGGTGGTGTAACTAATTAACACGCTGAGCTTCGGATAGCTGCATTGCAGAAGGAGCACCGCCAATGGTCACTGGGCTTCTCCCAACCTCCACTTTCATCATTTGTTACTTTAAATCAATACCATTCTGTTCTGCTTTTAACTTCTACTAGTGGAGCTGAAGTACCTACATTTACCACCTCATCTTTGATGGAATCGGGATACCTGCTTTGTCATTATGCTGGAGAAGTGGGGCTGTGAAGTGGGCACGTCCAGGAGCCAAGCACAAAGGCAATCATTCAGTGACATTGCTAACATTTCTGAAACTGGGAAGGAAAAATAGAAACGTGGTCGGATAACAATACAAGTGAAGTTCCTTCCCAGCATCGCATAGACGTTTTTCAGTAATAAGATGTACAAGGCTCATACCCCTCTGATACAAGGCTCATTCCAAGCCAGAATGAATGTGTAGAACAGTCACTTGCTGTCAAATTAAGGGGTGAATGGTTCATCCTACAAAAGATATCAATGAGAAATGTACTGTGCAAAGCACTGATGTGTGTGCGCGCACATGCACCCAGAGTTATTGAACCCAGGGAGCCAGAGAAGAAGTATCTGCTGTGACTACAAATCAGACAAAGGAGAAACAGTGGTTGCGGCAGACCTAGTGGAATAAAAGCACTGACCTAGACAAGGCTGTTAGGATTGTCATTTAAAGGACAGCAATGTAGGAATGTTCTACTACTTTCGTTTCTTCTAATAGGTGAGTTTTACTGCCACTCGCCTCTTCATGAGCACTGCAGAAAAGCCCTGCTACTTCTCAGCAGCCATAGTGCATAACTTCTCTCAGGCCCTGATTCTGCCATCTGTACTCACAATGAAGGGTATCTTATACTGCAAGTTATTCTCTTGAACTTTTGTTTGGCCTTTGTCATCAAGCCCTAGGTGCAGAGTGCATGGCAGTATCACAGTCTGGAGGCAAGGAGAGTGTAGGTCACTCTGGCTATATACTCATCTGATAGCAATGAGCAGGGTCTCCTGCTTAGTTGTAGATGGAAGAGGTCATTTTGGCCACTGTTTGCGTTTCTCTGCCCAGGAGCACTAAAAGCCTTTGAGACTGCACATCACCTGTTTGTCATACCCTTTGGCTCTCACCGGTTACTCAGCAGCTCTGAAAATTGGACCACTTTTTAAATGCCTAAATATGGATTAACTTTGGGCATCCAAAGTGTGAACATTTTGAGCATCGCGTTAATGATATTGCTCAATTGAAATATCACTGACCTAACTGGCAGATATATTTTTGCTCCCTTTCCAAGTAAGAGAACTGATCCTTAAGGAAGAAAATTGTTTTCTTGATATCATCATTGCTTAATTTGTGCCAGCGCTTACCACTTCATAGCCCCAGTACTTCTGGGCTTGCCGCTTCAGTTATGAATGTAAAAAAAATAAAAATTGCTCAAGCCCCGGCACCTAATTGCAAGATCCCCAGCACCTCTTTCATTACAAATTAAGCACTGGAGATCATCCTTTCAAAGCAGATAGAAAACCTCCAGCAAACATACGTCTGGGTTGTCAGAGCTGTGTGAGCTCTGTGATGATCTGTGCTCTTTTCCAAGTCTCAGCCATTATTTTATAATACTTCTCAGGGCTCTGTCTAAAAGGTAAAATACATTTCATGTTGCACTCTCACTCTTAACTCAGTCTAGGTAAGATCTCATTCCATGTAGAGTTTGTCACTGGATCAAACTGGGCAGCCATAATCCCTCAGTTTCTATAAATTTGATATACAAATACCTGAACGAATGAGGTTTCCTTTGTTCCCCTGCAGCGTGATATAAGCTGCTGGAATCTTAACTTTCTTCTTGACTGAGCTACAGCAGAATGAAAATGTAAATGATCTGTACTGGGATAAAACACTCTTCTATATACCAACCACTAAAGTAACTACTTTGTGCAGTCTAAACCCTGAAATAAATGGAGAATGCTTGAATTCTGACAAATTTAACCACAAGTATAATGATAATCCTGGACATGATGTGCTTTAGACCCGCTTGTATGGCAGAAATCGGCTTAGCCAAACTATCTGCTTTATACTGTGTCTTTGGGCTAAGTCCCTCAAACAGATAGCTCTCAGCTCATAGGATAAACCAAAGGATATGTTTTGAACTGGTCTGAATCCATAAAGATTAGGGATAGCTCAACCTTTTATGTTCTTCTAATATTCATTTGAAAGCAGTTACCTTCCGCTAATGGGAAAATAAAATTGAATAGCTAACCAAACATAGAATTCCCAGAGGTTTAGCAAACTAGAACAGCACGGTGATGAGGCTAGAACAGTCTATCAACAAATAAGACTAAATGAGGCCAAAAATAAAAATGCACTGGGCCAGCTCCTCAGCTGGTGTGAAGTGGCACAACTCTGACCTTAATGGATGTAACGATGCTGCCTCTGGCGGGACACAACTGAGAGTATCAGTTCAGGACAAATTGCTTAGAGCAGGGCAGTTACAGCCCAAAGCTCGGGTTTCTCCACTACTAAGGCGCATCAAACCAGCCAAACATAGAGGACTTTAGTCTCACCCCACTGGCTAACCAGCAATTCCCTTAGACACTCCAGTTTCCCAGTATCACCAGCAGTGCCACTCATGGGCAGTGATGAGCTGCCAAAATCTTAACAACCGGTTCCCTACCAGGTCTTTGGCGGCACTTCAGCACTGGGTCCTTCAACAGGTCCTTTAACAGCTGGCTCTACACCGGCTTCTGAATTTAACAACCGGTTCTTGTGAACCGGTGGGAACTGGCTGCAGCTCACCACTGACTATGGGGATCAGGGCCACCCAGAGTGGGGGGCAAGTGGGGCAATTTGCCCCAGGCCCTGGACCCCGCCGGGGGCCCCCCCGAGTCGCTCCGGGTTTTTGGCAGCACTTCTGAGGTGGGCCTTTCACTTGCTCCGGGTCTTCGGCGGCGGGTCCTTCAGCGCAGTGGAAGACTCAGAGCGAGTGAAGGACCCGCCGCTGAAGTGCTGCCGATGCCTCGGAGCGCCACCCGGTCAGTACAAGCGCTGCTAGCGGCGGGAAAAAAAAAGCCGCGATTGGCAGCACTTAGGCTGCTCTACCGCCGCTGCGTCATTCTTTGGCAGCAATTCAGCGGCGGGTCCCTCTTGGAGGGAAGGACCCGCTGCCGAATTGCTGCCGAAGACCTGGCCCTGCCCCAGGCCCCCTGAATCCTCTGGGCGGCCCTGATGGGGATGAATGGTTATGAAAACCAATGCCTCAGTAAAAGAAAAATGGTTCTCCCAATCCCAAAGGACCAAGCCCCAGACCCAGGTCAATATACCGATCAGATCTTACCCTCAAATCACACTGTTGCCAATCCTTTAGAATCTAAAATCTAAAAGTTTATTCATAAAAGGAAAAAAGATAGAGATGAGAGCTAAAATTGGTTAAATGGAATGAATTACATACAGTAATAGCAAAGTTCTTGGTCCAGGCTTGTAGCAGTGATAGAATAAACTGCAGGCACAAATCAAGTTTCTGGAGTACGTCCACAGCTGGCATGGATCATTCAGTCCATTGTTCAGAGCTTCAGTTTGTAGCAAGGTTCCTCCAGAAGTAAGAAGCAGGATTGAAGGCAAAATTGAGGGGTTTCCAGGGCCTTTTATATTTTCTGCACATGGAAGGACACTCCTTTGTTCTTACTGTGGAAAATCACAGCAGCAAGATGGAGTCTGGAGTAGGGTGACCAGACAGCAAGTGTGAAAAATTGGGACAGGGGGTGGGGGGTAATAGGAACCTATATAAGAAAAAGACCCCAGAATCGGGACTGTCCCTATAAAATCGGGACATCTGGTCACCCTAGTCTGGAGTCACATGGGCAAGTCACATATCCATGCATGACTCAAGTTTGCTGGTCAACGCCATTGTTTACATGTTAGTCTGAACTTTCCCAGGAAAGCTCAGATGTGGATTGGTGTCTCCCAAAGTTCATTGTCAGTTAAGTGTTTCTTGATTTGGCACTGACTGAAAATAGTCCCTTCTCAAGAAGTTGACCAAATGCTTCACTGAGGCTACTTAGAATCAAAACACATTGAGCGACACGTACAGTCACTATTTATAACTTCAGCTACAAAATGACACACATACAGACAGCATAATCATAACTAGCAAATCATAACCTTTTCATGGACACCTCACTTAACCTTTGTACAATATTTGCTGCAAATATATAGTAGTGGTTGCAACAATGATCTATACAGTCACAGTTCATGTCAATAACGTCACAATAGAGCTACACTGATTTACCCCACCTGAAGATCTGCCCCAAATGGCACACATCAAGCCAGTGTGACAGAAAATGCTTCCTCTTGTCTGTCACTATGTCTAGGTTTCTCTAGAGCATTGGTTGCAGCAGTAACCACACATGGAAGTTATCTAGCTGCTGACAAATAAATGTTTAACTTGTTGACTACTTAAGGGCCATGCTTCTAGAGATAATAAGTAGATCTGAAGTTTAGGAAATTCTAAGGTAATGCTAATGGTCACAGTAATCCTTCTCACTGAATCTGTTTAGGTTAATATACAATCTCTGTCACCTTACCATCTGAGCACCTCCCAAATATTTAAAAATAGAAATAACTTTTTCCATCCTTCCTTCCCAATCAGCAGGAGAAATCTTTATTCATGTATAGTTTTGGGTGTGCTTGTCTGAGCGCGCGTATTGGTGTGCAGAGAATGAGCTGTGTCAGAGACATGGGTTTTTGATTTAGTTGTGAATGCAGTTTGGATGGGTGCTCAATTACATAGTGTGGCAGCAGCTCCTTTGAAAGTTCTGTCTTCCACACTCATGAGCTTCCCCCCATTGGGCGATGAGGTTAATTTTTTCCAGGGGAACACAGCTGTTGTGACATGTCTCCAGGGCCGCCTCCAGGTTTTTTGCTGCCGCAAGCAAAAAAATTTTTGGCTGCCCCCTGTCCCAGCCCTGGGCTCCCCCCCGCACCCCCCCTGCTACCCCAGCCTAGGCTCTTCCCCCCCCACCCACACCCCCAGCCGCCCCAGCTTTGGCTTCCCCCTTTCCTCCCCATCAGTGCCCTCCCCGCTTCCCCCCCACCAGTGCCCCCACACACACACCTCCTGCCACCCCAGCCCTGGGCGCTCCCCCCACCCCTGCACCCTCCTTCCGCCGCAGCCCTGGGTCACTGGTAACTTGCTCCCAGGGCGGGTCATTCAGCAGAAATTTTAGATGTGCACAGAACACAGACAGGATTGGTTCCCATATGGTTACAGAACTGCAGTAAAGTGGAACAATTTTCAGCTTGTGTGACTGGAGGATATCTGGATGCATATTATAAGACCGTCCTACATAAATGAGGAAAAGTTGAGGTGCCTTTATTATTCTTTTGTTCCACTCTTTCTTTCTATGGGAAATTTGCCAGTGCAATATCACTGTCTTCCTTTTAAACAAACAACCAAAAAAAAGACAATGGCTGTTGAAAACAGCAATTCCAGTCCTAATAACCACTGAGAAGCATTTCTTGCTCAATTTTATCCAACTTTTTCTACAGCAAGTTACAGTGGATCAGTATATTTGATTTGGGAGAAATGAAGTAACAGCTGCCCAAACTGAGCTTGCGCACTCCTGAATTTTGAGGTGTTCAAATCTGGAAGGCAGGTGCTCGGTGTGTGTGTGTGGGGGGGCTGTGGGCTCCATGGGAGAACACGGCAGCATGTATACAGCAGCGTGTCTAGCGCTACGTGGAGCCAGACATGTTGGTCTGAGTGGCACGGTAAGGGGGCTGGGGGGTTGGAGAAGGGGTAGGGGGTTCCGGGGGGCAGTCAAAGGACAGGGAGCGGGGGGTTTAGATGA
The DNA here is from genome assembly GCF_025201925.1 of Gopherus flavomarginatus. Lineage (NCBI taxonomy): Eukaryota > Metazoa > Chordata > Testudines > Testudinidae > Gopherus > Gopherus flavomarginatus. The sequence goes on from NC_066621.1 coordinate 146,133,891, forward strand.
GTCAGGGGTTCGGGGGGGCAGTCAGGGGACAGGCAGTGGTTGGATAGGCATGGGAGTCCCAGGGGTTTGTCAGGGGACAGGTAGGGGGGAAGTGGGGGGAGGTCTCAGGAGGGGGCAGTTGGGGACAAGGAGAAGGGAGGCTTAGTTAGGGGCAGGGGTCCTGAGAGGGGGCAATCAGAGGACAAGGAACAACGGTGCTTAGATACGGGGTAGGGTCCTGGGGGGAAGTTAGGGGCAGGGGTCCTGGGAGGGGGCAATCAGGGGACAGGGACCAGCGGTGCTTAGATAGGGGCAGGGGTCCCGGGAGGGGGTGATCAGGGGACAGGGAGCAGGGGGGTTGGATGGGTTGGGGTTTCTGTGAGGGGCAGTCGGAGGGAGTGGATGGTGGCAGGGTGGGGCTTCCCTCCCCATGGAGTGTCCTCTGTTGTCAATGTTAAAATATGGTATCCCTACCACTCCCCACTCACAGCACGCTGCAGCATGAGGTGCCCCTCCTTCCTTTCCAGTTGGTGGTGGCCAAGGGAATGCTGGGAAATGTAGTTCTTTCCCTGCTCCAGGGAGGGCTCTATAAGCAGGGAGCTAACCAAGGAACTACGGCTCCCAGAGCCCCCTGTTGGTTCTGCAGCCCCTGCAAATGGGCTGCCCCCAAGCAGGTGCTTGCTTTGCTGGTGCCTAGAGTCGACCCTGCATGTTTCAGAGGGAGAAGTGTTCTCTTTTAGAGCCAGTCTAATGGAGGGCTTTGGACAGGAGGTCAGAGACCCAGAAGTGCACTCTGTAGTCACTGGGGCAAACTGTATTACTAAGGAGATGGGGTGACACGTTAAGTAGCAGCTGCAGTTTTTGTCGGGATGTGTGGCCTCGTTCCTAGCAACAAGGATTGGAAACCCTGATGTTTTGATGCAGAGATACTTATCCCCATTTCCCCCAGCACTGTTTTCTCAGCACACTGGGGAGCAAAGGCAGCAGAGTTGGGAGAACCAAATATCAAACTAGCGGAGCAGAACCAGGGCATCTCTGACTTCTGCTTCTGTCCACATGAATTTTGTTTCATTACGAGATGAGCTCTAGCTATAGGTCTGAAATCCATTTATGATTAACAGTGTTATGGACAAAACTTTGCTCACACAAAGCAAATCCAAATGAAGGACAATTATGGCAAACTGAAGTTCAGGGCCAAACCCTCAGCCAATGTAAATTGGCATAGCTCTGTTACAGGTAGTGCGACTCTGGGGATTTACACCAGCTGAGGATATGGATCTCTGTTTCTCATCTGGCAATTTGTTTTAAAAAATAACTCTTCCCTTATTCAGCTGCTGAAAATCCATCCTAAGTTGGCTAAATTATAAGAATTTGAGCATGTGCAAACTGAGATTCTTTTCAACAGATTTGTTAGAGCTTTGCAACTACAATCTCTGAAGATTCTGTCCTCACTGAGCATGCTCCATCCCTTCATGGCTCCTTTGAGTAACCAGACTGTGCATGCACCATCATCAGACTGACTGAGTGTTCATCAGACCAGGGCTGCAGGGGTAAACTGGACTTCCCTCATAACTGCTGCTGTGGGCCAGGGTGGCACTGGAACTGAGCAGTATGGAGGGGGAAAGTGTCTGACCTGAATGCAGAGGGGAAAAGAGTCAGGATAGTTAATGGGGAGAAATAGATTGGGAAAGGGGGCCTAGAGGTGAGGGGAAGAGAGAGGAAGTGGGACTGAGAGCTGGTGGGGGAGGCTGGGGCTAGCTGGAGAAGGAGACTGACTGAGAGCCAGAGGGGAAACTGAGAAGGAAAATGAGATGGGATGGGAGGACAGTGAGCCAATATTTTTGGAGGGCAGACTGAGTTCAGATGATGAGTCCTGAGATGACAACTAGGACTGTAAACCAAAGTGGGGGTAAATAGGGTGTGCAGGAGACGAGACAGATTGGACAAGGAGCAAGGGGAGGGGAAACTGGAACTTGCTGGGCAAAGAAACTAGGACTGAGAGTAGAATAGAAACTGGAATGCAGACATTGAGCCTGGAGAGTCAGACTAGGACTGGCTAAGCAAGGAGACTGGAACTTTACTGAGAAGCTTGAGGAGTGGTGCAAAAACAGGTTAAGGACTGTTTAGAAAAGCTGGATGTGCACAAGTCCATGGAGCCGGATCTAACGCATCCGAGGGTGCTGAGGGAATTGGCAGATCCGTTGGCCTTTATCTTTGAAAACTCGTGGCTATTGGAAGGAGATCCCCGACAATTGTAAAAAGGCAAATATAGTGTCCATATTTTAAAAAGGAAAGAAGGAGAATCCAGGGAACTACAGACTGGTCAGCCTCACCTCAGTCCCTGGAAAAATCATGAAGCAGGTTCTCAAGGAATCAATTTTGAAGCACTTGGAGGAGAGGAAGGTGATCAGGAACAGCAAACATGCATTCACCAAGGGCAAGTCTTGCCTGACCAACCTGATTGCCTTCTATGATGAGATAACTGGCTCTGTGGATACGGGGAAAGCGGTGGACATGATGTACCTTGACTTTACCAAAGCTTTTGATACAGTCTCCCACAGTATTCTTGCCAGCAAGTTAAAGAAGTATGGATTGGATGAATGGACTATAAGGTGGATAGAAAGGTGGCTAGATTATTGGGCTCAACTGGTAGCAATCAATGGCTCGATGTCTAGTTGGCAGCCCGGTATCGAGCGGAGTGCCCCAGGGGTCAGTCCTGAGACTGGTTTTGTTCAACATTTTCATTCATGATCTGGAGGATGGAATGGATCGCACCTTCAGCAAGTTTGCAGATCACACTAAACTGGGAGGAGAAGTAGATACACAGGACGGTAGAGATAGTGTCCAGAGTGACCTCGACAAATTGGAGGATTGGGCCAAAAGAAATCTGATAAGGTTCAACAAGGACAAGTGCAGAGTTCTGCACTTAGGACGGAAGAATCCCATGCACTGCTACAGGCTGGAGACTGGCTGGCTAAGTGGCAGTTCTGCAGAAAAGGATCTGGGGATTACAGTGGATGAGAAGCTGGATATGAGTCAGCAGTGTGCCCTTGTTGCCAAGAAGGCTAATGGCATATTGGGCTGCATTAGCAGGAGCATTGCCAGCAGATCAAGGGAAGTGATTATTCCCCTCTATTTGGCACTGGTGAGACCACATCTGAGTATTGTATCCAGTTTTGGTCCCCCCCCACTACAAAAAGGATGTGGACAAATTAGAGAGAGTCCGGTGGAGGGCAATGAAAATTATTAGGGGGTTGGGGCACATGACTTATGAGGAGAGGCTGAGGGAACTGGGCTTGTTTAGTCTGCAGAAGAGAAGAGTGAGGGGGGATTTGATAGCAGCCTTCAACTACCTGAAGGGGGTTCCAAAGAGGATGGAGCTCGACTGTTCTCAGTGGTAGCAGATGACTGGAACAAGGAGCAATGGTCTCAAGTTCCAGTAGGTCTACGTTGGATATTAGGAAAAACTATTTCACTGCGAGGGTGTTGAAGCACTGGAATGGGTTACCTATGAAGGTGGTAGAATCTCCATCCTTAGAGGTTTTCAAGGCCTAGCTTGACAAAACCCTAGCTGGGATGATTTAGTTGTGGCTAGTCCTGCTTTGAGCAGAGGGTTGGACTAGATGACCTCTTGAGGTCTCTTCCAACCCTAATCTTCTATGATTCTGTGAGTGCAGACTGGGACTGGGTAGACAAGGAGAATGGGAATGAGATGAGTAGCCTTGGGAAAGACAGAGACTGGCAGGGATAATTTTTTTTGGCGGTGGGGGGGTGGAGTGAGGAAAGGATGGAAGGATCTGGGGGCTGTAGTGCACACTCCCCTCCAGAGCTCAATGGGAGTTAGGTGCTCATGGAATTTCAAGTAGTTTTTTCTGTGTAATGTGTACATAAAATGGCTGAAGATGACATTTTCCAAAGGGCTACCTTTGCTCCCAGAGAAGTCACTGAGGCTCTGTCTACACTGCAGTTGAAAGCATGTCTTCCATCTTGGGTAGACAGACATGCACTAGCTCTGGCCAAGCTAGCTTACTATGAATAGCAGTGAGGCAATAGTGGCATGGCCTAGCCACATGAGTGCAAGCCAGCCACCTGAACCACTGGGTCCAAACTCGGGTGACTAACTCATAACACGGTGTCCACACTGCTATTTTTAGTGTGTTAATCCTGCTCAATCTAGCATGTCTGCCTGTCTAGCTGGCATGCTCCCAGCAGCAGTGTAGACACCTGAATGTTTTACCATTGAGAAAGTTGTATTTAGCTACCGAAATGCAAATATCCTCATTAGGCCATGCCCATGTAGGGGACAAAAGAGTCCTGTTTTGTATATACTAAATGCAGTATTTTTTGAAAGCCATCCCAAGCTACTTTGGATACTCAGATTTATTTTAAACTATTTCACGCATCTCTCTACACTTTAAGTGATACTAATAATGTTTGCTGTTCTTCTCTTTTCCTCACAGCGACTGGATAAAGATTTGAAAGTCTCTCAGCACTTAGATTATAAGAGGGTGCTTTGAAAGTAAACTAGGGTGTTTTTGTCTTTTAAAATCTCTGCACAACATAAATAACATGCATCTTAATGCTTTTTCATTAGAGGTAATATAATATGTAATGGGTTCAGCCTTTTGTTTTAGCCACAAGTGAAAGTGCCCTTAGACTTCCAGTTAAAAGTGCAGCGTATCAATTCTGCAGCTGCCATTTTCAGCGATGCTAACAAGTTGGCCCCATCTACAATAGCTGCAAACTGACATTGCTCTCAGACGGGGCTGAGTTGGGTTCTAAGAACTACTGGTAAACTCAGTATTTTTAGCAGAGTTAGGCACGACTTTTATTTCTCTTCCTTCTGCTTGCCCCATTAACCTTCTGTGTGGCTACTTAATGGGTGCTTGCCTGAAGAAACATTGAACAGCCTAGCACAGGGATAAAGGCATATCTACAATGAAACAACTAAAATGTATTAATTATTCAACAAGGCATTTAACATTTGAAAAGCATCATTAATCATTAGACTTGTTAAAGGTCCCCTGTTTTTGTAGGAAATTTGGAGAGGTTTGATATGTTTAAGCACACCATTAAATCCAGCTAACTTTACTTTGCTTTTGTGACCATTAAAAAAAAAAAAAGCCGCTCTGCAAGCTGTTGATTTCTGAAATTGCATTGTGTGCTTTTTTACGTAAAGCTAATTAAAACGTGCATAACCCAATTACAAACTATTTCCTTACAGCAAATTTTATATTTAACTGAGCCAGGATGTGTCAGCTGTGAGACAGGGCTCTATATTTGCAAACAGGAGCTGTGTAATGCGCAAGTGGTCCAATAAATATGCTGATTCTTTTGTCTCTTTTTTCATGCACTTTGTATATTTGGATCAGAACCAGCTACTTTCTGACATGTCAGTAGGGTGACCAGACAGCAAGTGTGAAAAATCAGGACGGGGGTGGGGGGTAATAGGAGCCTATATAAGAAAAAGACCCAAAAATGGGGTCTGTCCCTATAAAATTGGGACATCTGGTCACCCTATGTGTCAGGTAACATAGTTTTGCCTCTGCCACCTAAGCAGAATCTCTAGGACAGTGGTTCCCAAACTTGTTCCGCTGTTTGTGCAGGGAAAGCCCTTGGTGGGCCCGGCTGGTTTGTTTACCTGCCACATCCGCAGGTTCAGCCGATCACAGCTCCCAGTGACCGCAGTTCGCTGCTCCAGGCCAATGGGAGCTGCTGGAAGTGGCAGCCAGTACGTCCCTGACAAAAGTTTAGCTGACAGAAGTGTTAGTGTAGACAAAGCCTAGGGAGTTTGTATCTTGGTGTGAGGGGAAAGGACATGATTTCTTCACATGGGCATCATCTCCAACACTGGCCCCACCAATCCACTAGCATCCCATGGGTCAGCAGGGGAAGGTAGTTCATCCTGCCATGATGAGGCCTGGCTGACTTTGGGTCTGTGCTCAGCTGGCACAGTCTGCCTCGGCCAGGCCATGGCAAACCCCAGCCCCACCCTGTAAATGAAGAGCTTATTTTTCAAAAGTGAGAGGACTGCTGCTGGGCTGGAAAAGAACTCAAAGCTACGCTGGACCCCTTGTGGTTGTTAAAAGAGCATGTGGCACATTTTGATAAAGTGTGTGATCTCCAATGTCATGAAGTCAGCAATATTTCTGTGGATTTACCCTGGTATAAATGGGAGCTGAACCATCCCACTGGCTCTTACGACAGCAGTTTCTTGGCTATTACATAAGAACATAACATAAGAACGGCCGTACCGGGTCAGACCAAAGGTCCATCTAGGCCAGTATCTGTCTACCGACAGTGGCCAATGCCAGGTGCCCCAGAGGGAGTGAACCTAACAGGCAATGATCAAGTGACCTCTCTCCTGCCATCCATCTCCATCCTCTGACAAACAGAGACTAGAGGCACCATTCTTTACCCATCCTGGCTAATAGCCATTTATGGACCTAATCACCATGAATTTATCCAGTTCTCTTTTAAATGCTGTTATAGCCCTAACCTTCACAACCTCCTAGGTGAGGAGTTCCACAAGTTGACTGTGCGCTGCTTGAAGAAGAACTTCCTTTCATTTGTCTTAAACCTGCTGCCTATTAATTTCATTTGGTGACCCCCTAGTTCTTGTATTATGGGAATAAGTAAATAACTTTTCCTTATCCACTTTCTCCACATCACTCATGTTTTGATATCTCTATCATATCCCCCCTTAGTCTCCTCTTTTCCAAGCTGAAGAGTCCTAGCCTCTTTAATCTTTCCTCATATGGGACTCACTCCAAACCCCTAATCATTTTAGTTGCCCTTTTCTGAACCTTTTCTAGTGTCAGTATATATTTTGAGGTGAGGAGACCACATCTGTACACAGTATTTGAGAAGTGGGCATACCATGGATTTATATAAGGGCAATAATATATTCTCAGTCTTATTCTCTATCCCCTTTTTAATGATTCCTAACATCCTGTTTGCTTTTTTGACCGCCTCTGCACACTGTGTGGACATCTTCAGAGAACTGTCCACGATGACTCCAAGATCTTTTTCCTGACTCGTTGTAGCTAAATTAGCCCCCATCATATTATATGTATAGTTGGGGTTATTTTTTCCAATGTGCATTACTTTACATTTATCCACATTAAATATCATTTGCCATTTTGTTGTCCAAGCACTTAGTTTTGTGAGATTTTTGAAGTTCTTCACAGTCTGCTTTGGTCTTAACTATCCTGAGCAGTTTACTATCACCTGCAAACTTTGCCATCTCACTGTTTACCCCTTTCTCCAGATCATTTATGAATAGATTGAATAGGACTGGTCCTAGGACTGACCCTTGAGGAACACCACTAGTTACGCCTTTCCATTCTGAGAATTTACCGTTAATTCCTACCCTTTGTTCCCTGTCTTTTGACCATTTCTCAATCCATGAAAGGACCTTCCCTTTTATCCCATGACAGCTTAATTTACGTAACAGCCTGTGGTGAGGGACCTTGTAAAAGGCTTTCTGGAAATCTAAGTATACTATGTCCACTGGATCCCCCTTGTCCACATGTTTGTTGACCCCCTCAATGAACTCTAATAGATTAGTAAGACACGATTTCCCTTTACAGAAACCATATTGACTATTGCTCAACAGTTTATGTTTTTCTCTGTGTCTGACAATTTTATTCTTAACTATTGTTTAGACTAATTTGCCGGTACTGACGTTAGACTTACCGGTCTGTAATTGCCGGGATCACCTCTAGAGCCCTTTTTAAATATTGGTGTTACATTAGCTAACTTCCAGTCATTGAGTACCAAAGCCAATTTAAAGGACAGGTTTCAAATCTTAGTTAATAGTTCTGCCACATCACATTTGAGTTCTTTCAGAACTTTTGGGTGAATGCCATCTGGTCCCGGTGACTTGTTAATGTTGAGTTTATCAATTAATTCCAAAACCTCCTCTAGTGACACTTTAATCTGTGACAGTTCCTCAGATTTGTCACCTACAAAAGCAAGCTCAGTTTAGGTTAATCTCCCTAACATCCTCAGTCGTGAAGACTGAAGCAAAGAATCCATTTAGTTTCTCCATAATGACTTTATCATCTTTAAGTGCTCCTTTTGTATCTCGATCATCAAGGGTCCCCACTGGTTGTTTAGCAGGCTTTCTGCTTCTGATGTACTTAAAAAACATTTTGTTATTACCTTTGAAGTTTTTGACTAGCTGTTCTTCAAACTCCTTTTTGGCTTTTCTTATTATACTCTTGCACTTAATTTGGCAGTGTTTATGCTCCTTTCTATTTGCCTCACTAGGATTTGACTTCCACTTTTTAAAGGAAGTCTTTTTATCTCTCACTGCTTCTTTTACATGATTGTTAAGCCACGGTGGCTCCTTTTTTGTTCTTTTACTGTGTTTCTTAATTTGGGGTATACATTGAAGTTGGGCCTCTATTATGGTGTCTTTAAAAAGCACCCATGCAGCTTGCAGGGATTTCACTTTAGTCACTTATCAGAGGAGTAGCCGTGTTAGTCTGGATCTGTAAAAGCAGCAAAGAATCCTGTGGTACCTTATAGACTAATAGACATTTTGGAGCATGAGCTTTCGTGGGTGAATACCCACTTCGTCGGATGCATACGTTAGTCACTGTACCTTTTAACTTCTGTTTAACTAACCCCCTCATTTTTCCATAGTTCCCCCTTTTGAAATTAAATGCCACAGTGTTAGGATGTTGAGATGTTCTTCCCCCCACAGGGATGTTGAATGCTATTGTATTATGGTCACTATTTCCAAGTGGTCCTGCTATAGTTACCGCTCCACTCAGGATTAAATCTAGAGTTGCCTCTCCCCTTGTGGGTTCCCATACCAGCTGCTCCATGAAGCAGTCATTTAAAGTATCGAGAAATTTTATCTCTGCATTTCGTCTTGAAGTGAAATGTTCCCAGTCAATATGAGGATAATTGAAATCCCCCACTATTGTTGGGTTCTTAATTTTGATAGCCTCTCTAATTTCTATAATTTCTCTTAGCATTTACAGACTCATGTTTTTTCTTCTAGTTTCCCACCATTTTCCTATTGCAAGTGCAGCTCCACCCATGGCTTGCAGCAGATCCAGACCACAGAGTGGTTGAAATGCCAGGAGCCTGTCCACACTAGTGCTCCTATCTTGCTAGTGTGGGTGGAGCTGTACCAGATGGTTGGAAGAGAAATGCTAGTGTAGACAAGACCAAAGAATTTCTCACTCCAACAGCAAAGTAATGTCTACATGTCCCTGTCACTTTGAGCATGTGCCCTCACTCTCCAGACTGGTTTCACTCCTTTTGTGGAGGTCACATTCGGTAGAATACTACTTATACCATTTACCACCTGCAAGGAGGATCATCTCCTGGGGAATCCTCCTATGTCTGGGGAATGAAAAACTGCAAGCCAGCCAGACCAGGGATGACCATGTGGGAAAGCTTGGATAAGGCTATGGAGAGACAGGGAGAACAGGAGGCGAGAGTATGTAGGAAAGGGACATTGGAAAAGGATAGTGAGCTACAAGAGAAGACAGAGTAGATGGAGAACTAGAGAAGAAAGAAGTCTAAGGCCTAGTCTACAGCTAAAACTTAAGTCGACCTACCTGTGTTGCTCAGGGGTGTGAAAGGTGGTGGATGTACTTCAGCTATGGAAACTCCTCTACCGTCACTGTAGTAAGTGTCTACACTACAGCAATATAGATGCAGCTGTGCACCTGTAGTGCTGGGAATGTAGACATACCCTTAGTCAGAGGAGGACAGGGTGTAAGGGATGAAGCAGCGATGAGGAGAGGAACTCCTAATGGCCCCCATAAATCACATCAAACTATCTGGGTAAATCTAAGGGGAAAATGTCATTTCTGACGTTAGCTGGAAAAAATCTGGCTGAATGATCTCCTAGGACTGTTGCAAAATGGCATTTCCTTTCCTCTTCTTTCCCTCTGTGTTCAGATGCTGTCACCCTCACTACAGGCTTATTGGTGCTGTTTACCAGATTAAAATGGATAACTGAGATTTCTTAGCATTTGCCTGTACTCAGGTCATTCCTTCCTGAGTGCACACTACAATACCAGCGTATTGACTGCATAGGCAATGCTGCTGGGCACAAAACAGTGTGGGGAGTAACTGGCCTCGCCTCATGAACTTTAAGCAAAGTTATGCTGCCATTAGCTGCCCCTTGGATCCAATGAGATTGCCATGGCATCTATGTATGTGTGAGCGGTACCTGATTATATGACTTTAAATGATGTGCCTTTCCCTCGTAGACAAGTTCCTGAGCTTGAGCAGACAATGAAAGCTTCTCTGTACTAATGAAATGCCCAAGTCTTAATGGACTAGTAGGCTTCATAGCTGTATACTTTCAACATTACTTTATAGTGCAGAATGCTGGGGAATGTGAAAGTATGACATATCCAAACTATCTTAATTCCATACAACCTGCCTCAGAAAAATCCTCCATATTTTTTGGCCCAGAACAATCTCAACTCAAGATCTATTGACACAGTGCAGCCAAGAGGATATGAATGCCATCATTGCCAGGAGGCATTGGAAATGGATTGGCCATGTGCTTCGTGTGGGAATGGATTCCATCACCAGAGTAGCAATAAGATGGACACCTGAAGGCAAGCGAAAACGAGACCACCTGAAAACAACTTGGCGAAGAGCTGTGGAAGCTGAGCTGAAAACCTGGGGCACAGCTGGGGAACCATTGAAAGACTTACCAGAAACAGACAGGAGTGGAGGAGCTTCGTCGCTGCCCTAAATGCCAGAGGCGTAATAAGAGCATGATGATGATGATGCTATCGGATTAAATCTGCATTTCTACTGATAAAAATACAAGTCACTACTAATAGGTTTTCAGATTGCATTAGCAAAAAATACATATAAATTGTATGATGTGTCTATAAAAAACGAAGAGGACAAAAAAGTCACAAACACATTATGATGGATTCAAAAACTTGTCTTTTCTGAGACTTGTAAGAATATCATTGGGTAGCTCTCAAAGGCTGCTGCTGAAACTGAAGGCTGATATCCACTTTCCCAGGGAAACAAGTTATCATAACCTTAGTCCCAGATTTGGACCTTAGCGTCCAAAATATGGGGGTTAGCATGAAAACCTCCAAGCTTAGTTACCTGCTTGGACCTGGTACCTGCTGCCACCACCCAAAAAATTTAGAGTGTTTTGGGGCACTCTGGTCCCCCTGAAAAACCTTCCCTGGGGACCCCAAGACCCAAATCCCTTGAGTCTCACAACAAAGGGAAATAATCCTTTTCCCTTCTCCCCTCCAGGTGCTCCTGGAGAGATACACAGACACAAGCTCTGTGAATCCAAACAGAGTGAATCTCCCTCTCTGTTCCCAATCCTGGAAACAAAAAGTACTTTCCTATTCCCCCAGAGGGAATGCGAAATCAGGCTAGCAATCCAACACACAGATCTCCCAGATTCCTTCCTCCCACCAATTCCCTGGTGAGTACAGACTCAATTTCCCTGAAGTAAAGAAAAACGTCAACAGGTCTTAAAAGAAAGCTTTATATAAAAAGAAAGAAAAATACATACAAATGTTCTCTCTGTATTAAGATGATACAACACAGGGTCAATTGCTTAAAAGAATATTGAATAAACAGCCTTATTCAAAAAGAATACAAATCAAAGCACTCCAGCACTTATATTCATGCAAATACCAAAGAAAAGAAAACCATAGAACTTACTATCTGATCTCTTTGTCCTTACACTTAGAAACAGAAGATTAGAAAGTAGAACTACTTCTCCAAAGCTCAGAGAAAGCAGGCAGGCAGACAAAAGACTCAGAGACACAATTCCCTCCACCCAAAATTGAAAAAATCCGGTTTCCTGATTGGTCCTCTGGTCAGGTGCTTCAGGTGAAAGAGACATTAACCCTTAGCTATCTGTTTATGACACAAGTGCAGATAGTTTCCCTGCTTGATAGCAGCCCCATGAGTCGTTCTGCACATACTGCCTGATCCAAAGCCCACTGAAGCTAATGGAGAGACTCCCACTGATTTCACAGGCTTGGACTGGGCCTATACATGATAAATTTAGGACTCTGATCCCGGAAACTGCCCCATGTAGGTGGAGCTGTGCCCCCACGTGAAGCCCTGTTGATTTAAATGGGTCTCCAGCACACATTTTTTTTCCAGAAAGTTACAGCCCTAGAGCACTTTCCCCCCGTGTTCCATGTATTACTACATCAGGTATTCTGCTATAGAGATGTTCACACTGTAGGTGGTCAGGTGAGATTCATATGGCATAGTTAGAATGCGTCATATTTTACCACATCCCATGTATTATTTCAGAATGTAGCAGTTGCCATGTAATTCCTCTGGAACTAATAGAGGGCCAGACCTCGCTGACACCTCTCCTTCAACACAGGAGCAGGATGGCTGAAGTCAGTGAGTAAACACTAGGCAGTCCCATGATGGTTGTAGGATCAGGCCCCCACAATTTGTGCCCGGTGATATTTGACCAGTTCTTTTCAAACTTGTTACGTGCTGTGTATGTGCCAAAGATTTGGAGGATTATTCTTTGGAAGTGGGTTGAGGGGGATGACACACAAGACCACTGCAAACATGTCACGAGAATTCTGCCTCTATTGCATTTTTTAAAATTCTTCCATTCGTTTGTTTTCATACCGAGCTAAAGAGATGTCATTTCCCATTTAGATCAAGGTCCTCCTCTTTCCTGGCTTGCTCAGACATCGAAGTTTACTGTTGGGACTAAGGAAACTTTTAGAAAGGAAGGAAGGGAGATAGATGAATTATGGCACTTGAAATCAGAGGGAAAATTCTAAAAGGAAAATATAATTAAGAAATAAATTGAAAAGCGGATGCACCTGTGATACAGTGGCCAGAAACGATTATTTTAGAGGAAAAATGATTGCAGGCAGCTTAATTCTATTTCATTCCCTCACTCTAGGGATTTGGGCTGTCTGCTCATTTATTTGGATAGAAAGCAAACATTTTCTGCTTTTTTGTTAGTTGTAATGAGTATTATTTTGCTGCAGCATTTTAATTAAACACCATCACATCCATGTAAGTATCTCAGTACATTTAGAACAGTGGAACTCTCCTCTGTTGCTTTTCAGGTGCACTTGGCATTTGATTTTTTTGGTCCTTGCTATTAATTGCTCTGTAAATACACAAATGGGGAAAAGTAAGTTTATCTGCTGGGGAAAAGCGCCAAGGTTTTTGTAAATCCAAGGCTTTTCAAAGAGAGTGAATGGTTTGGAGAAAATTCAAAAGACAGTACATCTCAGAGTCAGTGGGCTATGTTTTAATGACCGTGTGCAAGGCAGGAGAAGAAAGGACAGAAAAAAGAGGCAGCAAAAATGGTAAATGACATTGACACAAAGTATGCAGTGTTGTTGTAGGTATAAAGGGGGGAGGGATAGCTCAGTGGTTTGAGTATTGGCCTGCTAAACCCAGGCTTGTGAGTTCAATCCTTGAGGGGGCCATTTAGGGATAAGGGACAAAAATCCATCTAGGGATGAGTCCTGCTTTGAGCAGGGGGTTGGACTAGATGACCTCCTGAGGTCCCTTCTAACCCTGAGATTCTGTGATATAGGTCCCCTGGTATTAGAGAGACAAGGTGGGTGAGGTAATATGTTTTATGGGACCAACTTCTGTTGGTGAGACAAGCTATCAAGCTTACACAGAGCTCTTCTTCAGATCATACTAAAAGTGTCACAGCCAAATGCAAGGTGGAATAGATTGTTTAGCAGAAGTAGTGAATACATATTTCAAAGGACTATTCGAGGTGAAGTGACCCATTAACACCACTCCAATCATAGGGAGAAAGGTTGTTAGTGGCTTACAGATTGTTGTAATAAGCCATAATTCCAGTGTCTCTATTCAGTCCATGATTTTTAGTGTCTACTGAAGCGATGAATTTAAGCTCCAAGGCTGGTCTTTTACGCAGGTTTCCTTTGAGGATGAGGACTGAGAGGTCAGGTATAGAGAGATCACTTTGTGAAAAGTGTTCACCCACAGGTGATAGGATATTTTTGTCTTTTATCATTTTCCTGTGAGTTCATTGGGAGCACAGTGATTGTCTGGTTTCACCCACAAAGATGTTGTTGGGGCATTTAGTGCACTGGATGAGGTACACCCCATGTTGTGATAGTCATGTGTCGGATCTTGAAAGGTGAGTTGTGGGGGGTGTATATCATTGTAGCAGTGGAGATTGTCTGCAGGTTTTGCATCTGTTGTTCTGGCAGGGCCTGGCGCCCTTTGAATTGGTGTGTCCTGGTCTGTGAGGTGCTTGCTTATGATGATGAGCTTGGAGTGGTTGATGGTACTTACACTGTGGTCATCATCAGGGTACGGTGCCCTTAGAGTGACAGCCTGAAATTAAGTTAACTGTATTGTGACACTCTGTACCTCGGGGGAACCCCCTGAACGCCCATTTTCATCCTTACAATATAATTGTGTGGTATCAATGCAAAATTTGTCATGTCGGGTGTCTTCAGAAGGCTCATGATGCACTGAGTATTATTGTTACAGTAATGTTATAGGTTGTGATTACATGTGTATAGTTATGAAGCTAAAAATATGTCCTCATGGCTTAAAACAATTCCAGGCAAAAACTCTCCAGAAGCAGAGGGACAGTTCACAACTCATCAGGGCATGTATGGGACAAACCCAGCCCAGCCTCACAGGAAAAAAGGACACTGGCCTAGGCAGCAACAAAGGATCTGTTGGACTCTCCAGTGAGTCACCCCCTTCTGTTGGTCAGTTTGAGGACTACAATGAGGTAATGCTCACCTGCCCCTGAAGTAGGGGACAAAGCCAAGAGGGAAGAAAGGACATGATATAAGGGAGAGATGTGTGCCAGGCTCACTCCCTCTTCCACCTCCATCTACAGATACCACCACCAACCAACTGAAGTGCTGATCAAAGGTGAGAGCCTGGCTGAAAGGCAACCAGCCAGCCTGTGGTGAGAAGCATCTAAGGTTGTAAAGGCATTGAAAGTGTTACGATCAGCTTAGAATGTGTTTTTGCTTTTTATTTCATTTGACCAAATCTGACTTCTTGTGCTTATAATCACTTAAAATCTATCTTTTGTAGTTAATACATTTGTTTGTTTAGTCTACCTGAAGGAATGTGTTTGGGTTGAAGCATGTCAGAGACTCCCCTTGGGATAACAAGCCTGGTACATATCAATTTGTTAATTTGACAAACTCGTATAAGCTTGCAGCGTCCAGCAGGCATAACTGGACACTGCAAGACAGAGGTTCCTAGGATTGTGTCTGGGACCGGAGATATTGGCTAGTGTCATTCAGTTCCACAGTCCAAGCACTGGCTGGCCAAAAGTGCTCACTTATGTAGCTGGGAGCAGCTTACATGCCAGAGGCTGTGTCTGAACAGCCCAGGAGTGGGTTTCTCAAAGCAGAGCAGGGTAAGGCTGGCTCCCAGTCAAAGATTGGAGTGACCTAGCAGATCACCAGTCCGGATAACACCAGGTGAATGTTATACGGATATAATTTGAGATACTAGACCAGCCTTACAGCTTCACTGTAGCACTTCGCTGTCACTCCTTAAGGACAAAATGCTCCTCCTTTTGCAGGGACTGGAAGCAAGATCCTATGAGGGACAGCAGCCTATGCAGCTGATTCTCCTTAGGACAAGGCAGTGCTATTGGCCACATCTTGAACCGTTATAGTCTCTCGGAACACTTCCTAGCCCACGACTTTCTCTAGAATTGCTGCACATCTTGGGTTCTCTTTTGTGTGTGTGCATGTGTGTGTTTTATTTACTGAGCTTGTATGAAATCTCTGATTATAATGATTTTTATATTGCCAGTAAGGCTGCCTGAAAGAGAGAATGTTCCCATCTTCCAGCTAGACTCCTACATGAAATTGTTCTCCCTTTGTTAAACCTCCATAAAGAAATGGGGACTTCTGGCCTGATATTTACAAAAATGATTTCACCATCTCCTAAAGCAAAAGTTGTGTAACACAAGCAAACAGCTGTTAAATAGATCAGAAAATAACAGCTCTCATAAGTGCTTTCGACTCACAACTCCTGAAAAGCACCTCCAATAAGGCCTGCACTATTCTTTTCTGTGATGATACATATTTTATCAACACAACCTTACCAGCAGGAAGGAGGCTGAATGCTGGGTAATCCCAGAAGGGAGTCACAGGAGAAGACAGTCTTGAATGTGATGACGTTAGTTGGAATATCAGATTTTATTAAATTGAAAAGATGTGTTAAAAGTACAGATGAAAACATAACTTGGCTGCAGTTAATTATTTCTTATACTCTTAGGCATTTCTCCAGTGTTCATCACTGTAATTAGCTGAATTTACAATACTGATAATTCTCCCACCTCCAAGCCCTCCTATGAAAAATGTACACATTTTAGGAGTCAGTATAAATGCATCAGAATCTGTTCTGATCTGAAGTACCGTCAATCCTGATGTATCGTTTCCTCCACCACAGAATACGTGGTAGATCCTCACTGGATCCTGGAAGTGCTTTAACCAATTATTCTGAGAACTGGATGTGGTTGAAAATTTCCCAGGGGAATGTTTTCCTTTAGGAAAATGTCATAATGGTAAAATTAAAAGTTTCCAAGGGGATGTGTCAATTTTGACAAAACTTTTTGTTTTGGAAAAAAAAAATCAAAACAAAGCTTTCCTTGTTGGAACAGAACGTGTTTGGTGTTTGTTTCAAAATGACTTAATTAGACGTTTGTTTTATATTAATTTTAAAATCAAGTCAAAGTTGGAATGAAATGTTTCAGTTGTCCCAAACCAAACATTTTAAAAAATGTTTTGTGTGTGTTTTCATTCCAATTCAGAACAAAAACACATTTTGAAATTGCAGCATTTCCCCTGGAGCAGAACTTCCAGTCTCTGCACAGATCTGCTGGGCGTTCTCTTTCTTCCTACTGCAAACACCGACCTTGGGTCCCATTAGATATAGACTGTTATATAGGGGGAAATCCTGCAGCACAGGCTCAGCTCCTTTCTCAGGCAATACTCCCACTAACACCAGCGCGTGAAATGCCCAAGTACCTGATGTACTCTCTGGCCTGAAAGGCTCACTCCTCTACCATAAATACATTAAAGACTGTGAGGTGCTAAGATGGGGGCCATAGAAATTCCTAAGGCACATACAGATCATCTGTGGATTGCCTTGTTAGGTGCCTGACCATCATTGTACTGGCGTGGAATGGTGCTGGCTGGGTAGAATACTAATTATTTGCATTATCCAGAGGTGCTAATTGTGACTGAGGCCACATTGTGCTCGGTGCTGTACAAGCGCATAGTGGGACATGTCCCAAAGATCTTATAATCTAAAGAGACAAGACAGACTACAGGTGGAAGATTAGCAGTATTATTATCCCTATTTCACAGATGGGGGAACTGAGGCAATTAGAGATGAAGGTCCTTAGAAATATTCCACTGATTTCAACTCAGGCCTTCAGTGACTTGCCCAAAGTCACTTGAGAACTCTGTGGCCCAGCCAGCAACTGAACCCAGCTGCCTTGATTCCCAGCGTCTTAACCGCTAGCCCACCCTTCCCCCTCTCATCTCCGGTTTAGACTGTAGCGCACATACACCAGCCTGTGATGGTTAAAGTTCAAGCTCCCAAAGCCTATGTTTCATATGCGATGGACACAGCCATTCTGTGGATGGAAAAAGCTGCGTGGAGGCAGCAGGAAGAGGAGATGCTGCATGGCTAGAGGGGCTATCAGCAGTTGTGCTAACTCCCTAGCTCCTATAATATTGTGCCGAGGAGGCAGCGCTCTCAGGCTGCCAGAAATTCATAGTTCAAATAGCCTTGTGCCAAAGTTCTTGCCTCTTAGGAAAACAAAGACTGGGAGAATTGGTCTGATAATTCACTCCCCTCCTTGCCAGGGAATCAACTGTAACTAACTGCAGTGACAAATTGCTTTCCAGCAACGGCTGCTGTAGCTGCTGGTGTTCGATGGACTTTGGTGCTTTATACTCTTCATTTCCATCAACAGTAAGCAGCCATTGGTGATTTAGTCCTGTAATTATTGTGCAGCCGTGGCAAATTGAGGGTACAGTTCAGCACTAAACATTGCAAATTAAATCTCATTGGTCAGGAGGAAAAAGTCAATTTAAGTGTTCCGTGGTCAAATTTCAGCCCAAGAGTGGCTGTGCATTGTATCCAACAATTGAGATACTCCTTAAGATGTAGGTGAGAAAGGGAGATGCATGTAATCCGTCTTCCTTTTGATGTGCAGAGAAGACGTATGCAATTTTTTCCACTCATTTAAACTGTGTGCCTGTCACTTTTAGACTAAATTTGGTCAGAAAACAGACTTTCATTCCCATGGGAAATTCTGACATTATCAGAGGCATAGTACTATTATTTATCAGGGGCATGCTATGATAGTTTTGACATCATCAAAATGATTTGATGTTTCCAATTTTTTTTCAGAATTTCCATTTTGCAAGAAAAAAAAGTTTTGTTCCAAATTAAAACGAAAAGTTGAAATGTTTTGCAGGATGGACATTTTGAAAAAGTTTTGATTTGGAAACCTCAACCCATGTTGATAATGTCAAAAAAAATGTATCAATGAAGTGCCAGATGTTTCATTTTGAAACATTATAATAGACTATAAAATATTAAATATACAAAAATATACAAAAGTCAAAACAATATTAAACATGATGTGGTGTTTTTTTTTACCATATTGAAACTAAGCATTTTGATTAGAGTTGACTGAAATGTGGGATTTCTTGCTCATGGAAAATGTCACCTTTTAAGATATGTCTACACTGCACACCACTGAGAGAGGAGAGGTAGAGTGACCCAGTACAGTATACGAGTATGTCTGAATACAAAACTCACACAGTAAGCTCCAAACAAACTGAACATTTGATGAGTGGAGCTGCCAGTGATTAATGCTCTGAAGTGTTTTTTAACTATGGTGAAGCCAACTTTGAGAAGAGTGTTGCTTTATATAAGATCACAAATTAAAATGAAAAATTGTAGCACGGCTTCCCAGCTGGGTTCCATGACCTTGCTCATTTTAAAGGAAGTAGTCTTGAAGGCACTTATGGAAAGCAGTTTATTTACTAGATGTACTCCGGTTTTCCACCCATAGGCACCAGGCAGGCACATGGGTAGTTCATTAAGGTTTGGAATATGCAGCAACTCTGTGCCAAACATTTACTTCATAACTTTTCACATCAAATTCCTGCCAAGATTTGAAATCAGAAAATATAGCCAATTACTGGAGATAGGAGAGCAGGAAATGCCATATAGAATTTTCCTTGGCATTGATCAAAAAAATTGCATTTCCGCTCTCAAAGATTCTCTCTGCCCCAATCAAAACTCCATTAGAAATTCAGAATTAAACTTGTGCAAGAGCTAGAGTAATCACCCTGTGATGACTTTGCAGACCTCCGGCAAGCCTACAAGCTAATGGCTCACAGCTGTCATAGGAACGTCACTGGGGGCTACTGTGAGAATCTCTAGGGTATCTAGTCACTGACACTAGAATGCAGAGAAGAAAAATATAAAATCAATAGCTGACATCGTTATCCAGATTTTCAGAACCCAAAGCACTGGTAACTTAACTGTTTCACTCTAGGTGGCATCAGGAATAAATCAATGGGAACACTGCAATTCCAGCTGATAAAAATTGATACAAGCGTGCTTGTATCTAAAACTACAGTTTATTAGATTTAAGCAATAGGGTTAGAACATCCCAAATAATTACCTAGAATTTGTGGTGGTATTGAGTAATTGACGGCAGGGCCATGATGGCCAGTCACTTCCCCGTTGGGAAGTCAGGTGTCAGGAAAAGGTATCTCAGGATAGCTTCAGAGTACTGCTGCAAAGTAACTCTAGTATCTAGGGTTTTTATAACTAATGTCTACAAAACACATAAATCATAGTGAACCCTACTGGGCCATCACATCTCCTAATGTCAATAAACTGTTTTTCAACTAAACATTCCTAGTCATAATAAACTTCTGTATCAAAGGCACCTAAATTCAAGGTCTTCATCCACTTATTTTCCTTCAGTCTCAATTTGTTGACTCTTTTCTCCCTTCCTCCCATTCTGATTAGCAAAAATTGCAATCCTGCAGCTAGCATAGGAACTTGCCTCCAGAAGCCCTGCTTATTCCAATGAACCCTTAACTATGTGGTGTTCTGTTTTATTAATTCATGGTGGCTGAATGCACACAATATGGTTGCAATTAGCCTGATCAAAATCTGGGGTACACATACCCCTCAAATCCAGAGCAACAACTTAGGTGTTCCATCCAGGTTAGGGGCCTGAACCCAATGAAACCAACTTCTTTCTACTGTCCCTCCCTATGATCTGCAGTATTCTTGCAACTCAAGAGAAGAGCTGAGAGCTACCCTCATAAAAAAGACATCTACAGTAAGGATGCAAAGAAGTCATGCATGAGCCTAGTGGAAGGGTTACTGAGTATATACACAATGCAGTATGAGCTAGACAGTAGCTGTTGTGGGGAGCTAGAGGGAAGGTCATTCCTTGTAGCACCCAAGAAGTGGTCAGTCGCTTTCCAAAACTCCTGAATTCCCATGTGTAGGGTTTGCTCATTCCCACCCCACTCCTGGTGCAATCTGCCCCAAAGGGTGCAGGGTTAGGGTGATCTTAGCCATATCTGTCCCCACTGCTGCGTTGAGCAGTAGAGGTGGTTGTGCCCCCACACAACATGGGGCAATGCCTCCCAGCACTTGCTCTGGGGTGGTGAGCTTCTGTATCAACTCTGGCATGGGCCAGCATCTAAAACACACGGTCTGGAAATTGCCTGTCATCAGCTGAGAGGTGTTCTTGGGTGTGGGGAGCAGTTCCAAGTGCAGTAAAGTAACTTGCCAGATAACAAGACTAAGAAGGTTTTCTCTCCTTGTCAGATTCTTTGTTGAGTACATGTTTGATATGAAGATAGATCTCAGTAATTAATATCTCACGTCAGGCCCATCTCACTTTGCTGAAGCAGGTATTGTGAGCTTGTCGCTGCGAGTCATGTGAACGATCGACCCCTCTATCATTTTCAGGAAGGAAAATGCAGGTGTTGATACAGTTACAGGGCACAGCATACTGTAAATGGCCATTTATTTTCTGTCCTGCTTTCCAAAAGCAGCCAATAGCGTGGAGTTTCTAAGCAGAGACTGTCTGGAAGGCAAAATAGCTTTGGGAACTTGACTCTTATTTGCAGTACATACTTTTAGAATATAAAAAATAAATTACATAATTTAAACAATGACAAATGATTTACTCAAGAGGCAAAGTGTAAATTGCTCATTGTAAACTATAGAGTCAGTCACACCAGGTAGAAGCTTATAACATGAAGATGGCTTCTTTTCTTTCAAAGTCTCAGAATGAAATTTGTGCATGATGCAAATATGAGCTATGATGTATTTCAGTTTTAATATATGGGAAGAAAATGCTTCTACCATCAAAAATACCTTAAGAACATAAGAATGACCAAAGATCCATCTATCCCAGTATCCTGTCATCAGACAGTGGCCAATGCCAGGAGCCCCAAAGGGAATGAACAGAACAGCTAACCATCAAGTGATCCATCCCATTGCCCATTCCCAGCTTCTGACCAACAGAAGCTAGAGACACCATCCCTGCCAATCCTGGCTAATAGCCATTGATGGGCCTATCCTCCATGAATTTATCTAGCTCTTTTTTGAACCCTGTTATAGTCTTGGCCTTCACAACATCCTCTAGCACCATCCTCTGTGCTTACCATAAGCACAGCGATATTAGAGCCACTGAGGTAGATAGTGATATAACTCTAAAACGTGATCAAAGTTCTCCGCTGATGTGCTTTATAAACAATTTATCACCATGCTTTGGCCCTAATAAGAAGAAGTTCCTTGATTCTACTGTATCTTTAGACCTTTGTAACCTATGCATACTGATACACTCAGGGTCTTATAGTGGTGTCAAGGTTCCTTCCCCACTCTGAACTTTAGGGTACGGATGTGGGGACCTGCATGAACACCTCTAAGCTTAACAACCAGCTTAGATCTGGTTTCGCTGCCACTATCCAGATTTCTGAGTTATCTGGAAAACTCTTAAATACTAGCTCCCTTTTCTGGATAGTCTTGAGAGACTTCTTCACCAAGTTCCTGGTGAACACCGATCCAACCTCTTGGATCTTAACACAAGGAGAATGTAACCATCCCCCCTCCTTTCCCCCACCAGTTCTTGGTGAGTCCAGATCCAATCCCCTTGGATCTTAAAACAAGGAAAAATCAATCAGGTTCTTAAAAAGAAGGCTTTTAATTAAAGAAAGAAAGGTAAAAATCATCTCTGTAAAATCAGGATGGAAAATAAGTTTACAGGATAATCAGATTCATATAGCCCAGAGGAACCCTCTCTAGCCTTAGGTTCAAAGTTACCGCAAACAGAGATAAAATTCTCTCAGCAAAAAGGACCATTTACAAGTTGAGAAAACAAAAATAAAACTAACACGCCTTGCCTGGCTGTTACTTACAAGTTTGAAATATGAGAGACTGGTTCAGAAAGATTTGGAGAGCATGGATTGATGTCTAGTCCCTCTTAGTCCCAAGAGCGAACAGCCCCCAAAGCAAAGAGCACAAACAAAAGCCTTCCCCCCACAAAGATTTGAAAGTATCTTGTCCCCTTATTGGTCCTTTGGGTCAGGTGTCAGACAGGTTTCCTGAGCTTCTTAACCCTTTACAGGTAAAAGGATTTTGGTGTCTCTGGCCATGATGGCTTTTATAGTATTGTACACAGGAGGGCTGTACCCTTCCCTTTATAGTTATGACAAGTGGTGATAGAATGAATTCGTTCTAATGACTGAACCTCAAGGAAGCGTTTGCTGGCAAATGCATGAAATACATTAAGCTGCTTTAATCTTTTTTATGGTTTCCCGGCACTAGTGGATCAACCAAGTGATGCCATAGTCTGGATAGTAAAGTGATGACATAGTAATTGATGACATCACTGACTGTAAATGGGTTAAGAACCTGTTCATTGCTTCTGAATTCTGATTCCCCCCGCCCCTCCAATATGAGGTTTCTGGGGAGAAGAAAATGCAATTTGTGATACTTCCAGGACAGGGGATGTTCTGTGCAGGACGCTGGGCTGAGAAAAGGAGTATTTGTAGAAGATGGGCACAGGCAGAAATGGATGTTGTGAGGAAACATGGCCTTCAGTGACAGCTTGGTAGTTGGGGCACTGGCTTGTAGGAGGCCCAGCTACATGTGCCCTTCTTTGCCTGACTCATAGCAATCTTTCCCCAACCCAGATCACGCTGAATCAAGTACAGTAGGCACTTGTGTCATAAACAGATAGTTAAGGGTTAATGTCTCTTTTACCTGTAAAGGGTTAACAAACAGGGAACCAAACACATGACCAGGGGACCAATCAGGAGACAAGATACTTTCAAATCTCGGTGGAGGGAAGCCTTTGTTTGTGTTTTTTGGGTTTTGCGTTGTTCTCTCTGGGTCCTGGAAGGGACTGGACGTGCAACCAGGTTTCTTGCCAATCTCCCTGCTACAGTCTTTTATAGTGAGTAATTTAGTAAGAAAGGCGGTTATAGTCTTTTGATTGTTTCTGTATTTGCAAATGTGTAGTTTGCTGGAAGTATTTTAAATTGTATTTTGCGGGGGGGGGGAGGCTTCTTTCTAGTTTCTATAAGCTGACAGACCCTGTAACTTTTTACCATCTAAATTGCAGAGATAAACTTTTACCTTTTTTCTTTCTTTTTATTAAAAGCTTTGCTTTAAGACCTGTCTGATTTTTTTCTCCTAGTTAAGGCTCAAAGGAACTGAGTCTGTACACCAGGGAATTGGTGGGGAGAAGGGAAAGAGAGCAGGGGGGAGAAGGGAAAAGTGAATTTCCTCTTTGTTTTAGATTCACGGAGTTTGAATCTGGATTGCCTCTGGGTGAAGGGAAAAGAGGAGGGGGGAAGGTATCATTCCTCTCTGTGTGGTGATTCAAAGAGTTGAATCACGGTAATCTCCTAGTGTACCCAGGGCGGGAAAGAGCTGGGAGGAAGAAAGGAGGGGGAAGGGAAATGGTTTATTCCCCTTTGTTGTGAGACTCAAGGAATTTGGGTCTTGGGGTCTCCAGGGAAGGTTTTGGGGGAGACCAGAGTCTATCAGGCGCTCTACTCTAAGTCCTGATTGGTGGCAGCACTACAGGATCTAAGCTGGTAATTAAGCTTAGGGGAATTCATGCTAGTACCCACACTTTGGACGCTAAGGTTCAGATTTGGGAATTATGTTATGACAACTTGAAACTGAATCTCGAATAGGGCCAAGCCCTAACCACCAGGCTCTAGTGACAGACTATATCTCATGCCAAATTTGAAAATGGACATTTCAGCCCAATTCCATTTTATGGCATAAAAACAAATTTAGAAAAAACCCTCTGACATTGCAAAATGGAATTGCCTTCCCCCAGTCAGCTCGCCATTGGCTACCCTGGATAATTGGAGTGCATAGAAAGTAAACAGCTATGTTCTTTGTAACTAAAAGAGATTTAAATATATGTGGCCTATTTGTCCAGCTCCTTCACCCCCTATCTATCCCGGAAGAGAACACGTTATTTCCCCAACATATTGTGCAGTGAACATGTCAATAAGCAGTTCTGATGTTATGACTTTAGTTTGGTTACATCCCAAATGTAGCCTTCCCCAGCAATGCGTTGTTAGAAAAGGGCTGGGCTGAACCAGCTTATGCCTGGAACTATTTTCACTGATTACCATATTCAAAATATAACATTTATTTATTGAATTTTGTCTGTTAAACGACTGGTTTAAAGTCCAGGGCTCTAAAGGGAGTCTAGGCATTTTAGATTTGGAAATCAACATTTCACTCTTTGCTCAGTGCTTTCACGCAGTTCACTGTGGGTGAAATCCACCCCTGTGCAGAGGGATGCCGGGACTAGTTACTCGCTACTGTGGGGGCTCAAACAAAACTTGCATGATGCATAGCCTTGTGTGACCCTGCTGTGCGGGACTGAATTCCATTGCAAGTATTTTGTGTGGTTATTTCCCCCCAGCAACAGTAAATGTATTTGATACTGCTCAGAGGACTTGGATTAGAGATGGCTGAACTGACCAAACTTTGGCCAAAATGAGGCAAATCTTGGTGGAGCTTTGGGCAAGTACAGCATTTTTTAATTGTCATGTGCTCCTGCATTTTGCTAAGTTTAGCCATCACCAGAAGTGCTGAATACTGTGAACAATACAGCTCTCGTGCTGTAGTTTGCTATTGCGTGAGAACAATACTGCAATGCTTATTGCCATCTATACCAGAGGTGGGCAAACTGTGGCCCACAGGCCACATTCGGCCCACAGGCCCATCCTGCCCAGCCCTTGAGCTCCTGTGTGGGGAGGTTCGGTTGGGGGAATAGGGGCAGCATTAGTTGATGGGCAGAGCTGTGCTGGTGAAAGCTGCTGAGAGGATGCACTGAGTCAGCACCTTTCTGTTTGTTCTGGATTGTTGCACCTGCCAAGCCAGCATCTGCTATGACTCTGCCTTCCTCTTGGTGCACGGGTGGCTGGCAGCCACATTGAAACACTTTGGCTTCCCCTTGGCAAGCTTTCAGTCATGCAGGCTGGTGAATTTGGGCCGAGGGCGCTGCATTAGAGCTGTACCTTTTAAAATAAACTTTTTTGAAAGCAACACAAGTGTGTGTATTTTACACTTAAAACTAAGACGGCTGCCTCAACAGAGCTGGACCGTGAACAAAATGAAATCTATGCTGTAGCTATTAAAATATTAAAGCCCAAATTGAAGGAAACAGCAGTTACCTTTCATATGATGCAAAGGAGGTGTCCACAGCTGCCAATCAAATTAGGTTTCAAACAGGTTTTTACAGATGGGAGGCTTAGAATAAAGCAGCTGGACATGGATGGCAGGTATCTAATAGCCATTTCTGAATGCCAAGGGCCTGCCTATGCAATAGCTGCCAAGCTAGCTGAAATTCTAGAAGCCGGGCAGTGCACCCACTGGCTGTAATGACAGCCTAGTGCCAGGAGCCAGCTGAAAGAGCAGGTGCTTTGTAACGCTCTTATTATATATATAAAAAAAGGTTAAAAGATGACAGCTGTGAGAAAATGAAGCAATTCCCTGTAGAGAAGTTGCCTTGTAGGGTGAGTGATTGTTTCTTGGAAACCAGCCCTGCTGCAATTTTATTATTCAGGTGCAAAAGGGAAATTACAGCCAGTGGAACATGGGCTACAACACTTAGTTCCTCCCAGGCTGGGCCTCATGCTACTCTCCGATAGAGCCACTGCACCTGGAGTAGAAGGGCACTATCATATTACAGCCAAGTGAAAGCTCTTTGCACTCAGGTTTAGAGCAGCCTTGGCCATGGAAAGCCGGCATCCTTGGCCTAATGCCACCTGCCCTCCCTCCTCTTATAGTGCTTGGCATTTTGGGGTGGGAAAAGAGCATGGAAAGGCACAGCCAGAATGCCATGTTGTCATGGGCCAGTCCTCCTTCAGAACCAGCCAAATCAGTGCAAGTCAGACAGCCTTGGGGCTGCTCTAATCTGATCATGGCCCTAGTTTGGCCGCCAGTTGGTCCCAGGATTGGGGGAGGGGTAAAGTGATCTTACAGACACCTTTATTTCCTTGATCCTACCTTGAGCTGCATCAAGCCTAAAGAGCCATCCCTCTATATTTTATAATGTTTCAGCTCTTGGGCCTGAATGCACAAAAAGAGAGAGGTGTTGTGACCCTGAACGTCGCAATGCCTAGCCTTTAGGTACCTAGAAAATCACTGCCGTTCAGAAATCCTGAGTTAGAAACCTAAGCTCCCATTCAGTGAATGGGGAGAGATAAACAGCTTAGACTGAGCCTGAAGAAAGCAGGAAGCTGCCTAAGCTAGCCCATGGGAAATGCATGTGTTAATCTGCATGCCTTTTCTTGGAGATGGGTGCATAAATCCAGGCTGCACAGAGGTGCCTAGCTCTGCTTTGAATTCTCAGCTGCAAGCCATCTCTTGGCAGTAGGTGCCTACTATGTTAGCATGAGCATGCCTCTGGAATCTGATGGTTGGCACACTCACCTTGACGGTGGGAAACCCAGGCTCTTGTCCGCCTACTCCAATGACTCACATTATTTGTCCACAGAGTAATCGCTCCAACAGAAGAGATTGGGGGAGCCTCCCCACCAGAACAGGGTTAAGTGAATTGACTGGGCAACACTTCAGTGGTTGAGTTGAGATTATAACCAATTATCCCATCAGTTGCATGGGCAAAACACCCAGTTGTATGCACAGCTTCTTGTTTTCCATTTCCATCTTCAGCCCGTGAGGCCATCACTCCAGGCTCATTCGGGCACCAGAAAAGACAAAACACTGCTCAGGTCATGAATCCTATTTAGACAGTCAAACCGTTTAGTAATTCAACATTGGCGTACCCACTCAAGGCTGGCTACTTCAAGGTATTTAGGCACTTAATGGTATATTTTCCCATGTGTCTGTAGTTGAAAGAGCTTAAGACATGAGGCCTGATATACGGGGCCTGGTATGCGGCCTAAGGCCTGAACTGAAGTAGTCAGGCTGTGCTGAAATAAAGCAAAGTTAGCAAGAGTAGCAGGCCCTGTTACAAAACATGCCTACTTGCAAGTTGACAGAACCTGGCAAAAACAGAGCTGGTATCACAAAAAGGCAAACATTCCTATGATGTGCTAGGCACAGGCCACTCGTGTAAATATATTCCAGAAGGATAGTACCAGAACACCCAGATGTCAAGTCTGGTATGAACACACTCCCCAACGATAACGTAGGGACACACTGACCCCCTCCTAAAAGATAAGGTCAGGAGGACAGGGTGATGGATAGAGCTGTTTCCATCAAACCAACATGTACAAGCTAAAGGGTGGTAACTAACCATGTCAGAGGGGCAATACGTAACTTATTTGTGTCAGTGTACAAACGAGGGTCACAGAGGGGGTGTCTTGGTCCAACCTAAGAGGGAGCGGAGAGTCACGCGGCTCATTGAGCTGAGTCCATTGTAACAGGCATATGCATGTTAATGTATCTGTAGAACACACAGGACGTTAAGCCTGTGATTCACTGACAATAAACCTGAGTACACGCCTTTGCCACTGAACTGAGTCTGTGGTCTCTGTGGGCAGTTCGATCAAAGGGTGCATACAGGCTATCTGGCCAGAGCCAGTGCAGCACGCCGAGAGAACAACTGATGACAATGTCCAGGCACCTAGCGCTCACTGACTTCACCGAGGGCCGGAAACGGGTTTGTGGATTTCCAGTACACTGTGAAAATGGCAAACAGGAACAGTTAGAAGACCACCAGCTGCTCGAGCAACAGCCACGGGGCAGGGACTATGGTGACACATCGTGTGTCTGGTGTGAGACTGGGATGGAGTTCACCTGTCGAAGCGCCCCACTCCGTCATATTACATGGGCATTAGGCAGGCAAGGTGAACGTCACCCACCTCGCTACACAGGCCTGATGAGTCTATGTTTTCTCATTGGTTAAAAAACTCCCATTATTACCCAAAACATTTAACAGCGCAGCACCTGCCATGCCCCTTTGAGCAGTGCCTGACTACAACCAGCCCCCTTGTGAATTATGCAGCAGAGAAAGGGCTTGGGCAGAGACACAATTGCTGATGGCAGCTCTGAGAAGAAGAAGAAGAGGAAAGGAAGACATTCCAGGTCAGGCAGTTCATTGGCAGAACAGTTCACTGATTACAGACCCAATGAGAGAGTTATGCTTGCCAAAAAAGCAAACTCAACCATATGGCCCTTTCAATAGTGAAACAGTCATCAGTAGAATTTTTCATACTATAGGCGCGTGTAGCAACATGCATGCTGGTGTTGCCATGCTGCTTTACCTCACATTACACTGTCCCTGAGCAGAAATGCACGAATCTCGCTTTAAATTTAATGCGCCTTGCAATAAAAGTGCAGAGCCATCTTGCCCTGATTAGCAATTATATCAGCTGATACAGCGTAAGTCTCATCACCAGGTCATACTGCTGATGTATGCAATACATCCCTGTGCTGTTTATTGGCAAGTGCACCAAAATTGAGCTTAATTAACATTTAAGATTGGGCACTAAGCAATTAAAGCTAATCAGGCCCTTCAAAGTTTGGCAGCTGGTCTGAGTTCATGCTGCCATGACCAAAAAAAGCACGGCAGCATGAGCGACGGAAGCAGTGCCAGGCTGAGTTAGGAATGTCCAGCCTTTTAGTTGCTATGGGGCATAACAGCCACGTAAGCCTTTTCCAAGTGCAAAGAGCAAGCACATACTTTAAATTAGAGCACGTCAGCCGGCTGGTTAAGAAGCCACTCCATGGGCTCATGGAATGATTTCCCAGCCCAGTCATCTCGATCACAACCTCCCACCCCACAGGCTTCTTCGGCCATGTGCTCAGGTGCGCTGAATGCTTTTTGCAAATGTGTGTTTCAATTTCTGAAACGCAAGGCCTTGATACGGACAAAAATCTAATATGTTTTCCTTTAAAACGTCACTTAAAATATTGCAGATCAAATAGTGGCTTCCCAGGCTGGCAGCGCATTGATAGCATTCTCCAGCACATCTGAATACATACTGTACACACGTGTTAAATATAATAAACGTTTATGCTCAGTGCATCTGTCTAGATACACAGCAACATATAGTTAGCTCTGCTGATTTTAGGTTAACCAATAAACACCTGTAAATCAAAGAAATCGGTGTTAGTTCAATAAACACAATCTCAGAAATGGTTCTTTGTACCTAATGGCTTGGCCACACGGAGCAGTACTATGCTCAGACAGAACAATGTTGAAAGAGGCAACCTTACGCATAATAGCACAGAGTAGACTGCTGTAATGAGTAATGTATATAATATTCATTACTCATGCCAGTATATACCCAGGGAAAGCTCACGGCCCATTTTGATGATCTACATAAAACTTAAAAATGGCTAAAAATAAATCCTGAACAGTGAAATTAATAGCTCCCCACCAGAACAAAAGCCTTCTATATACTGGGTGGCACCCAACAACCAGATTACAAATACACAATCTCTTTGTTTTGTGTTTGTACTGCACCTAGCAAAGGGGGGTCCTGCTCCATAATTGAGGCTTGTAGGTGCTAGCGCAATACATAATAATAATAATATAATTCATAATAGACCAAAGATTTGAACACACATAATTTGCTTTTAAACATTATTCAAACCCATTTCACTGCACTGACATTTTCAGGTCAGAGCTTTAGCAAGATAAATCATCCTGATGCCCTGACAATTACAGAATAATGGTTTTGAAAAATGGTCAGAAATAAAGTTCAACTATTTGTTAACAGGTATTCGGACTATGGGACAATGGTGGTAGCTAACACAATTCAGCAAATCTTTGAGCCTTTCCATTGTCCAAGGCTTCAGTTGTATCTTATGGTCTATCAAATGCTACCTTTCTAAACTGCTCAGCATTGGAGCATAACAAATAGTCAAGAAACAGGAACTGTGAAGTATTCGGTTTTCATGAAGTATTAATAGCACATGGATAAACATGTGAACTACTTCAACCGTGATGCCCATCAGTTTAGCAAGAGTACAATTATTAAACTAGATTTAGCTTCATGTCAGCTTCTGCATAGCATATACTTAATTGACACTAGAGGCAGGTTGGCTGAAAGGAACGAGTATTCACTGTGTGAGAATTCTGATCACACTGATGGCTGCTGAACCAATATCGAAGACTGTTTAACTGCTGGTGTAGCCTGACAAAACCATTTTCAGTGTTGTTTCAGAAACCACCACCAAGGCTCGGTGCTGAAAGTGTTTTTTTTTCTGGCCTATGCAAGCACTTAAGTGTGACCAGTTGTAGAAAACCATTTTTAACAATGGTTAATTTTCTTAGTAGAGCCAGGGTTGAGTCTGCTCAGTTTTCCAGCTTGCACCAGTTATGCCCAGAAACACAACACAGTTATTATTAGCATGGTCACTCCTATGCTAAAGTTACAGCCTCTCCTTGAAATACCCACTCCCTATCACAATTTCCCCTTCTGAAAATTTGGCTTACTTTTTCTGACGACTTGTTTACTTGTGATTATGTCTAACTGGAATTTCTTCCTCTCTCTAATTTTCCCAGACCTCCCTCTATCTTCTTGCTGTACCAATTTAAGAACATTGTAATGTCAAAACAAGCCAAATGAACTGTTAAAAGGCACAGCAGCCCATGCTGTTGCATCACTTCAGTGGTGTTCCCATTTTTGCCAAAACCACCCGTCAGTATTCAATGTAAATTGACATCCCATTTAATTAGATTCAGTTATTTGTTCCTTTACAAAAAGTATCAGCTGTCTATTTGGATGTGTTGGCCAGAACTACCTAACCTTGTCAAGTTAATTATTTTCTGAGCACTGCATCCAGCAAAGAATCTGGTTTCCTCACATTTGGCTGCACGTCTCATGTAGATTTCCAGGGATCAACAGCCATGAAGCCAAAGAGTGAGTCAAGAGCCAAAATGGTCAGACTCCACCCTTTAGAAACTTCCTTGTGACTGGAATGGAGCAAAAGGCGGTGTCTTGCCTTACGTCTATATCAGTTCTGGGTCACCAACTTAATTGATTCTATTGCACGTGCTCAGAGTAAATCCTGTCATTGACGTACACAGCAACATCTCAGGGTTGCGCTCTTTAAGAAAAATTTGTCTTGTTTATATCTACCAGAAAACAGGGTTTGATGCCAATCTACTTCTATTCAAGGACTAGTGAAGAAAAAGCAAGACACTTCTGTGCTTTCAGCTCAGCTCTGACTCTGAACAAGTGTTTCTCCAAGTTCTCAAAAGACGAGTACCTCATTCCAAACTAATATGTGCACAATCCTTTGCCACATATACAAACCTGTTGTGTCCCAGGCATTATGGGATTTACTCCTGTGTTCTATGGTGTGTGTGTTGTATGGTATGATCTCCCAGGATTCCTTTCACTCAGTGTGTCTATGGTTAATACTTTACTATAAACCACTGCCTGACCCTCTTGTCCCTTGGCTATTTTATTCTTTAAGGCAGGTTAAAGAATGGAATAAGCCATTACCATAATGTGGTGACAGTGCATTCTGCTCTCTTGATGCAGTGTCAAACTATCATCATGCAAAAAGGGCTCTTTTACCCCAAACTCCCTTCCATGTGGGGATTAGTGTTGCCATTTGTGAGGAAGCGCAGCTGGGCTTGTCCTATGATCTACATGGGGTAGCTGCAGTGCTTCAGAAGTCTCCTCCTACCCTTGTCGGTCTTCTGGGCTTGAAGGCGATAGAATTACGCAAAAGCAGAGAGGCTCAGTTCAGACTCGGGCTGACTCTGCTTAAAAGTGGAGTAACACAGCAGGGACTGAGGCCACAAATGTTTTCTTGCCATTGGGTAGGCACATGAGGGCTTACAGAAAAAGGCATTCTCAGTGCCGGTGCATGGGTTTGGCCCAAGAGATCTTTCTGAATAAAAGCTGGCATGTGCCATTTTTTGAGTCACGCTTATAGTTCTCTAGCCGCTCCTAAAATTCTGTTTGAACCATTGTTATCCTACTAAAAATATAATAGCTACATAAATAGTAGCATACAGCTGTACTGTTTCAGAATTAAAACTGTCCTAAGCTAACAACAGAGACGCAGTAGGAACACACTATTGTAGGCCAGAGTCCGATTTTGGTTGCACCAGTATACAGCTGGAGTAAATGCTCTGAAATTGTCAGAGTTACTCCAGATTCTCACTGGCGTAACTGAGAAAAGAAGCTAGTCCAAAAGCTATGGAATGTATTTCCAACACTACTGTAGTTATTATTGGCTTAGTGCAGTAACTATAGTTTAGTGCAGCCTACAAATGAAAAGTTTGTTTACTAACTGGTAGTTGGCCATTGTTTTAGTTTTCAGAACTCCCAGAATGTAATGAAGTAAAAGTTTTAATTAAAAGGTGGGCTAAACTGTCTGAATCTGGAATAAGTATCTTCCCCTATGGGGCCTGGTTATCCCACAGGTGGATTAGATACATCTTATATCTACCCAATCTCTTTTCACATGAATACTCTTTTCATTTCTAGTCCTAGCTTCGTCTACTTCTATCCAAAATCTTGAATCATCTTCTTGATTGCCTTTCAGATCAATTTAGTTGATAACTCATGCGCTTCCTGGTCCCTCCTTAGTCAATGATAGGCCTACGAGATGCAACTCATCAGGAGATAAGAAGGCTTTACAGAAGACTCATGGAAATGCCCCTAGCATTTCTGATTATGCATGGTCAGCTGAATTCACTGACTGGTTTGTATGACTAAAGCAGATACAAGCCCATGGCAGTAGAAGGACTAAATGCCACATTCATATTCCTGGGGAAAGTAAAGTACTATCCAGCAATGATGCAAAATGTTTGTTACTGTAAATGGGGTAAGACCACTGATGTGTGGTTGTTAGTGTTTGTGATAGTGCATATAGTGTGAAAAATTTAGGGCTATGATGACTATGGCTATGGCTATTATGTGTCTACCTGCATCGCGTTTCATGTAAATAACTCACATTGGCAGAGTAAATGACTACTGTTGAAAACATGGTGTTCTGTTTCAATCTGCGAACAGCTTTGCACTTGATTTTTATTTTTGCTGTAGTCAACTGATTCTATACACTGGTAATGTATTATTCTCACTTGCCTGCCGTCACCAATCACTATATCTGTCAAAAGTGTTAGATTCAGCTGGCACAGTCTTAGCGTGAATGGCGAGGAACCCAGTTGTTTGGAAAGGCTATGAATTTTCATAGAGCTGCAGAGTTAGATACTGAACTCCATGGAAACTTTAGTGCCATTCACAGCCTCTTTGAGACATTTAAATCAGCGTGCACACAACAGCTAAATTATTCAGATTGCAGGAGCTAAAAA
The DNA here is from genome assembly GCF_025201925.1 of Gopherus flavomarginatus. Taxonomy (NCBI): domain Eukaryota; kingdom Metazoa; phylum Chordata; order Testudines; family Testudinidae; genus Gopherus; species Gopherus flavomarginatus. The sequence goes on from NC_066621.1 coordinate 146,167,702, forward strand.
ACAGAACAAAACAGCACGACAGGAGGAGTTTGGCTTCAGCAAAAGTCATAAGAAAGGAACATTTAATGGGCTTGAAAAAAAGCCCTGGCTGGAATCACAAATTCTCCTGGCCATTAAATGAAAAGCAGAGATGCTAGCCTGTTCTGAAATAGACCCCCTGAGTTGCAGAAGTAGAAGGAATGACAGACTTCACAACCATCTTTGCCAAGATCTGAATTCTGGCTTCTAGTAGCTCTGCTTCAATATTGTCTAAACTTACTTTTTGTGTTTATCGAGAATTAGCGATTATACTGCTGTGTGGGCAAGAAGGCATGCTAGGTGTTGAGCAATTCAGTCATACCGAGCACAAAGTGCTTGTGCCAAACAGTGTGTATTTCCCTGTAACTATTTTGTCAGTAGAGTATCCTATGGAAACGTAACCCCTCCTGCCAGATAGGGTTGGGAGAAACAAGGGCCTTGTTCAATATCTAGGGGTACCTCAACATTACAAAACAGAACCAGCTTGCGCCCCTTCCTAGAAATCTGGAAACCTAAACACCATCCCAGGCTCTTCCCCACTCGCAAGCACTGACTTTGTGAAAATGAAAGGAACGTTTGTTAAAGGGAGAGGGAACACAGCATTAATTTGGGAAACCATCATAATGATGATTCAAAAGTCCACAAACAATACATAAACACCCTGCCACACAATATCTTGGGCAGCAGTCCTTTGCCTCAGTTTCCCCATCTCGTGGTGTGAAAGTCCAAGGGATGAGTGCCTTTTAATGCGCCACTCCACTTTTACCTCCATTGCACACTACTCATGGGTAGATGCCTATAGTCAGCAAAAGCCCCAAATCCTTTCACATGGGAGCATTCACATGGGTTCACCTCCCATCCCTGATGGCGAGGTGGCTGAGTGATGCTGCTACTTGTCTCTGCTGTTGTTGTTGCTCCCCTGCCTTTAGTTGCGATGCTATGTTCTGAGATACCATCACTCAGCCCAGCTCTTAGTGATTTCATGGGCTATTGGGGAACCTCTCTGCGGCTGCATTATCTTTCACTGTCCCACCCCCAGATCTAAGGTTCAGCTCCTTAGACCACTAATCACCACGTTTTGATCACTTGGGTATATATTGGAGGGCTCATTGCTAACTTAGCTGAATTAAACAGAAGACAAAATAGCCATCAAGATGCCCAGAGTCTTGACTAGATTTTCCAGTCTTTGTTAAACTCCTGTATAATCTAGTATAAGACAGGTCTGAATTAGCTCTCCCCAACAGCTTACTGATGAACTGGGGGGAAAAGACCACAGGGGCAAAATGTATTTGCATAGACATGCCTGCTGTGCCTAGGTGATCAGCAGGCAGACCTGCTTTGCCACAGTGACCAGTTGTCGCTTTTTTGGGTTAAAATTCACTTGAGTCTTACAGGTAGGGGTCATGAAATATTAGCCTTAGTGTAGGTGATATACCACAAAGGAAGAGAACATGTATTTCAGAGAAAGATGGCAGGAGGAAATAGGGTTACGGGACCCCATTCTCCCATTACCGACTTCAGTGGGAGGTACACATAATTTGCAAGTAGCGAGTGAGTCACATTATTTTTTTTTGTTCATGTTTTTGATCATTTGAAAACACTGATGTTAATAGGAGTGTCTTGTATCCTGAAGAGAGAGAGAGAGAGAATAAGTCTCATTAAATATCTTCTGGTAGGAAGACATCTCTGTCACTCACAGAACTCACTTTAAAAGCCCAGTAACTGCATCTGAAGTGGGTATATTTTTTCTAAGCACGCACTGTTCCAGTCGGAGGGTCAGCAGCTTGCTCGCGTGAAGCAGATTTTTTTTTTAAGGCAGACATAGAAGGCTATTTTTGTAGGCACATACTACTGTGTCATCTCATCAACCCGTGAGTAGGAGGTGAAGGATTAAAAGTGTTCTCGGCTTTGCTTTAGGCGTTTATCTCAAGGAGTCGCCTTCTCTCCAGCAGCTTCTCAGCCTCAAGTGCTAGCACAGTTTGAGACTATTTAAATATTCCCCCTAACCACAAAATGTCACATCTTGGCATACTGCACGTTTCCCCAGCTAGGTGACACGCAGAGAGCTGCAGAGTTGAACATTGGGGCCTGCTAGAATTTAAATTTTAAAACAAGTTCAGTGTGCCCAAGTAAAGGGATGGGTTGGGGTGGGGGGGCAGAGGGCCAAAGGCCCTGGTGTACCTTGAAGCCATCGCCCACTTTGGGGGCAGCACCGAGGTGCCCCCAGCTCAATATCCAGGAGTCACTGCAGGGACCTCCTAACTGCATGAATTGTTGGTGCTGAACTGAGCTATAGTAACTCCTCACTTAAAGTTGTCCCGGTTACTGTTGTATCGTTGTTACGTTGCTGCTCAGTTAGGGAACATGCTCATTTAGAGTTGTGCAATGCTACCTTCTAGCATCGTTTGGCAGCCGCCTGCTTTGTCTACTGCTTGCAGGAAGAGAAGCCTGTTGCAGATAGCTGGTGGGGGCTTGGAACCAGGGTGGACCGGCAGCTCCCCTGTCAGCTCCTTGTTCCCCTAAGTTCCGTGTGCGGCAGCTGCCCAGCAGTTCATCTGTGTCCCTCCCCCCAACGGGAGGGAGCACAATGAAGGGATCATGTCAAGGGAACAGACAGGTCAGGGATGGGATGGAGTGGGAATTTCCTGGGCTGTAGATTTACAAACATCACTGTAAGAGTGCTAACTAATCCCCCTGTAAAATGCTATTGTTCTTGAGCAGAATTTGCTGCAATGGGCAGAGATGCCAGAACATGGCGCCAGTGTGCATTCAAGATAGAACGAGCTGACATCTGCACATATCATAGATATGAAATACACAGTTCCCTTTATGAGTGGTAGGCAATGCCTGGGATTTCATTCGCTCTTCAGACAGCTATTCTGAATATTAGATGGAGGTTTGGGGTTCTAAATTAATGGCCCAGTGGCTCAATCAGCAGGATTTTATCCCCAATCTGTCTTTAATTGCCATGTGGTCAGCTACAGAATGTTGACGTCCTGTGACCTTTGTTTATAACCAGAAATTCTTTTAGCCAAAGCCCATCTTTTTCCTGTTCAATGGCAGGTGTGTGGGACACCTTACTGTGTTAGCCAGGCAAGCTGCCACCAGAGAGACTGAATCAAACACATTAACCTAGGTGTGAGCTTCACCTTCATCTCTCACCTTAATCAGCTGGTCAGTTTTAAAACCACTGCACCCACATTAATGCCATCACATTGGCGCCAGCAGTGTGAATACAAATTTAATGAATATTCATTAAATATGAATATTCATTACCATACATAGCCACTGCTGATGCGTTTCTGCTTGCAGGGGTCCCATTGACATGACAGAAGAAGGCTCTTTCTGAAGAAAGCGCTATTTTTAGACAAATCATTAAGGAAAAATGAAAGATGCTTGAATGGTCACCGCATGTCGTACACATACAATGCCTCATATGGGATGCTCATCCCAGCCATGCGTGTATCCTACTCCCCATCATACCCCACTTGACATTTAAGGTCTTAGGCACACAAGCACATACACAGCCACAGTGCCAACTCAAGGGACTCACACAGCAACAATTAAAAAAAAACAAACCCTTACTGATATCCCTACTCTAGCCCTTTAAATTGAATGTCTGCATTTCAGAGATTCGATTCTATTTTATATAGGTGTTTATGCTGCAGAAGCACCTTCCACTAGTGCATTAGGGAACATGGCTACCCATCTGTCATGTAAAAGCAGCAAAGAATCCTGTGGCACCTTATAGACTAACAGATGTTTTGGAGCATGAGCTTTCATGGGTGAATACCCACTTCGTCAGATGCATGTAGTGGAAATTTCCAGGGGCAGGTATATATAAGCAGGCAAGCTAGAGATAACGAGGTTAGCTCAATCAGGGAGGATGAGTCCCTGTTCTAGCAGTTGGGGTGTGAAAACCAAGGGAGGAGAAACTGGTTTTGTAGTTGGCAAACCATTCACAGTCTCTGTTTAATCCTGAGCTGATGGTGTCAAATTTGCAGATGAACTGAAGCTCAGCAGTTTCTCTTTGAAGTCTGGTCCTGAAGTTTTTTTGCTGCAGGATGGCCACCTTAAGATCTGCTATAGTGTGGCCAGGGAGGTTGAAGTGTTCTCCTTCAGATTTTTGTGTATTGCCATTCCTAATATCTGATTTGTGTCGAAAAATATTGGCGTATTGTGGGGCCATACGGGTGCCCATAGGATAAAGGCACAGAGCTCAGCAGCCAGTTGTGCTGTGGCATCATCAGGGATACTGTTCCTGACAGCTTGTATTCCATCTGTGTGGGGGATGTTTGTGTAGAGAGCCTCTACATCCATGGTGGCTAGGATAGTGTTTTCTGGAAGGTCACCCATGCATTGTAGTTTCCTTTTCACACACAACTATTTCAAATTTCATGACAATATATATCTCCAGATCAGTGGCACCGCTATGGGCACCCGCATGGCCCCACAATATGCCAATATTTTTATGGCCGAACTGGAACAACGCTTCCTCAGCTCTTGTCCACTCACACCCCTTCTCTACCTACGCTACATTGATGACATCTTCATCATCTGGACCCATGGGAAGGAGACTCTGGAAAAATTCCACCACGATTTCAACAGCTTCCACCCCACCATCAGCCTCAGCCTGGACCAATCTACATGGGAGGTCCACTTCCCAGACACCACAGTGCAAATAAGTGATGGTCACATTACCACCACCCTATACCAAAAACCTACCAACTGCTATGCCTACCTTCATGCCTCCAGTTTCCATCCCGGGCACATCACACGATCCATTGTCTACAGCCAAGCACTGAGGTACAACCGCATCTGCTCTAACCCCTCAGACAGAGACCAACACCTACAAAATCTCCACCAAGCATTCTCAAAACTACAATACCCGCACGAGGAAATAAGGAAACAGATCAACAGAGCCAGACGTGTACCCAGAAGCCTCCTACTGCAAGACAAACCCAAGAAAGAAACCAACAGGACTCCACTGGCCATCACATACAGTCCCCAGCTAAAACCCCTACAACGCATCATCAGGGATCTACAACCCATCCTGGACAATGATCCCACACTTTCACAGGCCTTGGGTGGCAGGCCAGTCCTCGCCCACAGGCAACCTGAAACATATTCTCACCAGTAACTGCACACCACACCATAGTAACTCTAGCTCAGGAACCAATCCATGCAACAAACCTGGATGCCAACTCTGCCCACATATCTACACCAGCGACACCATCACAGGACCTAACCAGATCAGCCACACCATCACAGGTTCATTCACCTGCGCATCCACCAATGTAATATACACCATCATATGCCAGCAATGCCCCTCTGCTATGTACATTGGCCAAAATGGACAGTCTCTATGGAAAAGGATAAATGGACACAAATCAGATATTAGGAATGACAATATACAAAAACCTGTAGGAGAGCACTTCAACCTCCCTGGCCACACTATAGCAGACCTTAAGGTAGCCATCCTGCAGCAAAAAAACTTCAGGACCAGACTTCAAAGAGAAACTGCTGAGCTTCAGTTCATCTGCAAATTTGACACCATCAGCTCAGGATTAAACAGAGACTGTGAATGGTTTGCCAAGTACAAAACCAGTTTCTCCTCCCTTGGTTTTCAAACCCCAACTGCTAGAACAGGGACTCATCTTCCCTGATTGAGCTAACCTCGTTATCTCTAGCTTGCCTGCTTATATATACCTGCCCCTGGAAATTTCCACTACATGCATCTGACGAAATGGATATTCACCCACGAAAGCTCATGCTCCAAAACATCTGTTAGTCTATAAGGTGCCACAGGATTCTTTGTGCTTTTACAGATCCAGACTAACACGGCTACCCCTCTGATACTTGACATCTGTCATGTGTTTTTTATCTTATACTCTCTCCAGAAGGGAGAGTGGAGTCGAGTGTCTTGATGGGGTTTGGGTTTTGTTTTTTAAATCAGTATACCTCCTGCTATATCCAGTATTGTTGTAGCCGCGTCCAATAAAAGATATTATCTCATCCACCTTGTCTCTCTAGCTACCTGTTGCTATTTGTTTATATTAGAGATGACAAGGTCAAAGAAATGCACCTTGCCCCTGAAGCAGAAAGTGATGAGGTTTGTGATGGGCCTTGGTTCTTGGTGGAGTGCATTCCACCATCTAAATTAATACACAGCTTTGTCAGTCTGATTCCACACATAATAGAGCTGGTGGGAACCCTGCATTCCCATTCTCCAGGAAACGCCAAAAATTCAAAGAAAAAATCATTTTGAATCAAATTATGAGTTTTGTTTTAAAAAAACCCCAAAGTGATATTTCATTTTGATATTATCAAACTGTGTCATTTCAATAAGAGGTTTAAATCATTTTCATAAGGTCAACACTTTTCACTGAGACTTTATTGCCTCAACATTTATTGGACAGTATAAAAAGGTGAAACTCTTCGACTATTCATAATGTCATGTTATAACTTTACAAGTGGGGAAATGCATGACTCCCATTTAAGAGAGTCAGTCCTTCTGCCAGTATTTTCTGCTGACAGATGTGGATGGCCACCCAGCATGACATTCTCCAAACAGAGAGAGACAATCGGCCACAGACATAAACCTTATCTCAAAACTACAATACCCGCACGAGGAAATAAGGAAACAGATCAACAGAGCCAGACGTGTACCCAGAAGCCTCCTACTGCAAGACAAACCCAAGAAAGAAACCAACAGGACTCCACTGGCCATCACATACAGCCCCCAGCTAAAACCCCTCCAACGCATCATCAAGGATCTACAACCCATCCTGGACAATGATCCCACACTTTCACAGGCCTTGGGTGGCAGGCCAGTCCTTGCCCACAGACAACCTGCCAAACTGAAACATATTCTCACCAGTAACTGCACACCGCACCATAATAACTCTAGCTCAGGAACCAATCCATGCAACAAACCTCGATGCCAACTCTGCCCACATATCTACACCAGCGACACCATCACAGGACCTAACCAGATCAGCCACACCATCACAGGTTCATTCACCTGCGCGTCCACCAATGTAATATACACCATCATATGCCAGCAATGCCCCTCTGCTATGTACATCGGCCAAACTGGACAGTCTCTACGGAAAAGGATAAATGGACACAAATCAGACATTAGGAATGGCAATATACAAAAACCTGTAGGAGAGCACTTCAACCTCCCTGGCCACACTATTGCAGACCTTAAGGTGGCCATCCTGCAGCAAAAAAACTTCAGGACCAGACTTCAAAGAGAAACTGCTGAGCTTCAGTTCATCTGCAAATTTGACACCATCAGCTCAGGATTGAACAAAGACTGTGAATGGCTTGCCAACTACAGAACCAGTTTCTCCTCTCTTGGTTTTCACACCTCAACTGCTAGAACAGGGCCTCATCCTCCCTGATTGAACTGACCTCGTTATCTCTAGCTTGCTTTATAGCATATATATATACCTGCCCCTGGAAATTTCCACCACATGCATCTGAAGAAGTGGGTATTCACCCACGAAAGCTCATGCTCCAAAACGTCTGTTAGTCTATAAAGTGCCACAGGATTCTTTGCTGCTTTTACAAACCTTATCTGGTAAACCTTATCTTCTCCCCTTAAAGTCCTACCTCCCATCTCCATTTCCCTCACAATGTGAAAAAAATAATTTCTCCCATCTGGATAATAATAATAATGTGTTCAGAGCACTTTACAAGCTATAAATCATGAATCCTCCCAACATCCTTGTTTAGTACATCAGGACTATCTCCATTTTACAAATAGGGTGACAGAGAGAGATAGAGGTGAAGTGATTTCCCAAAAGTCACACAAAGGTCATTGACCAAGCCAGATAAAAATGTATGTTTTCTACTTTCCAGCTTCATGCCCCAATCACTGAACCACTGATTGCAGAATGGTGCTACTTTTCCTAAGACAGTGCTCCAGAATTGCACCAATGAGCAGGGAGTGACATGATCAAGTCAGCCAGGACCACTATCTCCTGTTGTCTTGCCCCAGTCAACCCCCACCTCATGCTGGTTTGGTACAGCTCAGTATGAGGAAGAGGAAAAGTGTTGATTAGCCAGGCTGACTGGGTGTCTGATGAAAGTAAAGGATATTTTGGTCACTAAAAATCGCACCGTTTACAAAATATTTTGCTGAGAAGCTTCTTAGCTGCTTGCATTATTTTTAGATTTGTTTTTATTTTATGCATGAGAGATTTATTCCAAAACAAGGTAGGGAAAGAACTGACAAGCTGAAGGAAGCGAGAAAGGACAAACGGGGAACACACAATTTAAATGAATACTGCAGAACACACTATGCTGATATAAAACATCAGGTTTGAAGGATGCCAAGTTCATGGAACCAGAGGATCAAACCCTGGCAGAGTTCATTCTGTTGTTCTTCTTTCCAAAGCAGATAATTGAGTACCCTATAGTTTACTTGTCTCCCATTGCTAAGATCTGTGTGCCGTATTTGAACATTAAAGAATGCATGAGATTGAAGAGTAGAATGGTTTGTCCCAGTGTCCTTCACTAAATTTCAAAGAATCAGAACATTGTGTATCAAATATGGTGGACTTAAACATTGTGTAGATATTTTTTGAAAGACTCACAGTAACAATAGTTCTCCGGGGGCTGGCGGGGAGGTGGAAAGAGATGCCTCGTGTGGTTTAGGGAAGCTTCTGCCCAATACGTAGAAGTAATTTTTCAAAAATAGTTCAGGCATGTGATAGTGATGACTTCTGCGGTATTACCACGGTCAGTAAGACCTAAAATGAGCTGTCATGTAAGCACCGGTCATGCACATTACAGCTGCCTGGGGGCTCCTTTAACTTGTGATCATTTTTTTAAAAAGTTGGAAAATAGTTTAGAATAGCATGTGCATAACTTACTCATGTGGGGCTCATTCTTCAGCACCAAAGACAACTGATAACTCATGCTGTTCTTTCCTCCTACTTCCAGTTCTCTCCTTGGGCTTTCAAGGTGCTATCATCTGTTCTTCTATTAGCTTTTGCGCCACTCCTTGATCTCTTCTGTCAAGGGTTTTTCTCCTTCTGAACATCTCTCCTTGTCTACATCCTCCAGGGATCTGTCCTTGGCCTTCTCCATTTTCCCTCCTAAACTCTTTCTATCAGCTATGACCCCTGCACTGACTCCCACCAAATTTATCTCTACTCTGCCTTAGTTTTGTCTCTGCCAGTGTCTTTAAACTCTGAGATCTTGCCAACTATCCCACCCTGCCATCATGTTTCTTGTCACCCATGCTTGCAGCTGGGAGGTAATGACTGATTCCCTTCTTTCCTAACTCACTGAGAGCCAGACCCTCAACAAAGCCCTGAACCAAAGTCCATTAAAGTCAGTGGAAAGACTGCCATTGGCTTTAGCTAGGTCCAATCCCCATCTACTTTTCCTACATTTCCAGCAATTGCCCCTCCATCTCCATACTCACTGCCAAGACATTAGAACAGGGGTAAGATTTTTCAAACGGTCCTAAGTGACTTAGAGCTTATGTCTCATTGACTTTCAGTAAGAATTTGGGTCCTAAGCCACTTTTGAAAACTGAGACTGAAGCGTTGTGTTCACAGCAAACAAACAGAGAAGCTAGCTAAAAACCATAAAACACTCTTTGTGGAAGGTTGAAATATCACATGACTTTTAGAATCCAGAACACTAACACTCTGTGAAAAAAATGAGAGAGGCAAAGCAGGCTGCTCCCTATGGCAGAGAGGCACAACTCACGCCATCTGGGACTTTCTAGACTGGTGAAACCCAAATCACATGCTTCACCCCAGAGAGATCCCCCTAGCCTGCAAGCGGGACCCCATCTTATTCTTCAAGTGACAGCTTGCAGTTCTAACACAGTCCTCAATACACCACATAATACACTAGTCCTCAGTCACTTAGATGCTTTTGAAAGTTTTAGCCCATGCTTTTCATTTCATGTAGTGACTAATGGAGCATCCTGCTCACTCACTTTACTTTTAGACAAATGAAGAAATATGGAATTTGTGCAATTACTTGAATTTCTTTTTCAGGTTTGATTGATCTAGTGCTATTGGAAGAGAACTGCAGTCTAGCCCATCCAGGATGTAGTCATAAAGATGATAATTCTTTCAAACTTTTCTGATCATGTCTCCCTCCTTCTAGAATGTCTTCACTGCCCCTGCTCCCACATTTTCTTTTGTACTGAATTCAGGCTTCTCCACACTTTCAAACTTTCCCATTGCCTCTGATGGTACCTACTTCCTATTCTGCAGCCAGGAGGCTGTTTTTGCCTCCCTTCTGGCTTTGGCCTACTAGACATCACACCTTCTTCCCTTCACACTGCTCCAATCTATTTTGTGAAGCATTCCACCTACAGACTAGAAGGGAGAGAGTGTCACTGTGGAAAAGGGACTATAGAGGAATTATCATTGTCATGCACAAGCCAATGGGGAACCCTGGGGACGTACTTGGGTTGCTAACCCATGCAGAAGTTCATGCTGCTATGTCTTCACTGCTACTATTACCTACATTGGCTAGGTCAAAGTTTGTGAAGGTATGTGTACCTGTAACGCATGCCTGCTTGGTGTGGTTCTCTGTCCCCCTTTAGTGGCACCTAGCCCATCTAGAGATTGATGAGTCTGCTGCAGTCTCAGCTAAGCATGATGTGGCTTTTAGCTCATGCAGCAGAAGCTCATACACTAAGCTTCAGAGGTTTCAGGTTCAATCCTGCCCACTGATGACCGGGATCTTTCAACTTTACATACCCATGCTACAATCACCCCTTAATTAGCTGTGTAAACATATCCTGTGTAGTGCTAGTGCACACAATCATCTATTTAATTCGATTCCAGGAATGTCACCCTGAAGCTTAATGTGTCTGTTGAGTCAGTGTGAAGCAGAGGGCTCTTTTTATTCCAAATATTACCAAGTTGAATCATCACTGGGTTTTGCAATCTGTTACAATCTGATTTTCAAGATCTCAGCAATTCTGACATTACACACTGCACTCAGCTACAGTAAGGCGTGTAGTTATGCCGTGCCAAGTGTGATAGGCCACTGGTGTCAGAGACAGCTAAAGAGTAAGGATTGAGTTAATTTGCATTAGCTGCCTGAGTGAGATGGTGGATTACCTGGCCCAACTGCCATTTGCCCAAATCTCCCAGCACAAGCAACTGACAAATGAGGAACTGACTGAGCTGGACCAACAACAGATATCCAAAGAAAGCAAGGACAATGAGGACGATGACATAGGGCCGGAAGCCAGGAGTAGGATGACAAAGAATCTCTCCCATTTCTTTGGATTGCTGGATGAGATGACGGAAATTATATAGAGTGGTGATCCTTTTCGTGCATGGTCTGCTAAAGTCTCCAGGGTTCTCAATGATGCAGTGGCTTGCTACAGGGAGATCTATCATTCAAAGATTCATGCAGGAGAGCAGATGTCGATAAAATCCCTTTTTAAGACTTCTGCAGCCAAAAAACCAGCCACAGAAAAGCCAGCTCAAGAAAACCCAGCTGCCACCCCTACCTAAGTTTAGCATAATTGACACTGTTTTATACTGTATTAAAATGGTCTGTGTGTTTGAATGGTGTTAGTAGAGTTCTACATTATTTATTCAATGTTTTGTGTGTAAAATGTGTACTGTATAACTGTCATTGTAAAAAGATACACTGTTTAGGCAAAAAAAGCGCATTGTCATAGGCGAGGGTAGTGAAGTTGTGAACACATGGCTGCTTATTCTATTCATTATTCAGATGATTTGCTATATCAATAATCCTTTGTTTCTTAATTCCTTGTAGACAATTTCATGGAGGATTTAAGGCCTCTCCAGCCTCTCAGCCATCAGCCCCATTCAAATGAATCCTCATTAGCAGCATCAGGAACGGTTTAGTTTAGGCATTCCCGGAGAAACTGGCTTATGTGTTCAGCAAGTTGCAGGAAAAGGAGGAGTAACACTAAATGTGGAGGGTGGGGTTAGTTTTAGCAAGTTTAAAATTCAACCAAAATCAAATGAAGATTGACCTGTTCCTCCAGTGGAGATTCATACAATGCAGAATTGACGGCAATTCAGAATAGTTTAAGGTGCCTGCTGACCCTTTGGCCATCTATTGCCATGGTAATGTCACTTTACTATTTGACACATAATACAATGTAACGGCAAGTTAGTACAATTTCTTGTATGACCCTAGACACGTGTCCTGGCCGCCATCTTGGCCAACACACTAGGGACTGAACCTGACACCTCCTATAGCATGATCTAAAGAACAAAGATTCCCTAGCTGTGGCTGTAACAGATTCATATCCTCTGTGTATTGGGCTCAGAGGAAGAACTGGCACACTCACCATAGATTATACATTTTGAACAACTACATATATGTTGTGTTAGTGTAATGAAAGTTCCTGTTAGTTTCCTGACTGTGTGATTGCAACCATGATCTGAATGCAACATCAGCACAAAATTTTGCACAAAATTTCTTCTAGTTTGGCTGAGTTTAAAAGTTTGGCAAGACTTTTTAAATAAATTACAGGCATATCAGTTTTGTGAATTTTCTTTTTCAGGAGTCAAGTTGTTTAAGAAGAGACATTTAACTTTAAAAATGCAACTTCTAGGTGTTTTCTCCCTACCCTGCAATCTGCTTTAGTAACTCCAGTAAAGTGAACCGAAAGTGTCAGTTTCAGATGATCAGGGAAGATGGAATATATGCAATTACTTACATTTTTGAAGATGTGATTGATCTAGCGCTGTCACAGAAGAACTCGTGCCTTGTTCTTATGGTGCAGACTATGCTGAAGTGAACTTAAAATGTCACTTTGTAACTAAGAGACATAGCAAAAGGCAAAATAATTTTTGTTTTCATGTTTAGCTCGAACATCCTCTGCCTCATGGAAAAATGTGCAAGATTCTTAGAGATAATTTTGCCAGCAAATCACTTTCTGTATTTTCATCATCTGTTTTAGGGCCAATCCTGTCCTCCCATTGGCTTCAGTAGCCTGCATATACACTGTGCTGTGTTCTGTGTACAGGTATTTGGATAAACACAGGATCTTTCCATTGTTTAGGAGTTCATTTGTTCCTGCTGCCTAACTCTCACTGGATTTCATAATCTACTGCTCAAGACATACATTAATTCATGTGATGGAGATTACAAATTACAAACAGAATAAATTCAAGAGAGGAATAAAATAGTTTTTTTTCAGAGCCAATTTACTTTTACAGAGTTCTTCAGCCCGATTCTCCTCTCACTGACACCAGTTTGACACTGGGTTCTTATCCCTAGGAGAGGTCCCACTGAATGGGTTATTACTTTGCTTCAGCTCCATGGGTAGATTCATAGATTCTAAGGCCATTGGGGTAATCTAACCTCCTGTCTAACACAGGACAGAGAATGTTCCCAAAATAATTCCTATAGTGTAGGATTTAAAAATTGTCAGTGATGGAGAAACAACCATGATTCTGCTGCTTTCAGATTCCAGGATGGTCTGTTCAATTGTCAGCAAGGCAAACGTCTCACACAGCTGCCTTCTCAGATTCAGTGTATGTGGATGCGAGGCAGTGTGAAAATGGTGTTTAAAAAGGTAACTAAGAACAAGAATGGGAAAACTGTACTGCTGGCTACAGAAATAACACCAAGTTTGGTAACAAAAATGAATGCAATGAATACTTTAAAATGAAACCATCAATCACAATTTTTTTTTGGCCAGGTTGAGTGGCATCTGTATATACAGCTGGAATCCATGTTAGAGCTAAGGATTATAATAAGAAATATGATTAATTAATAGCTCCAGCACTAGTCACATTTTTGTATTACTGGAATGGCTGATTGTTGTGAGAATTACCCTTAGGATAATAGGCTAGTGGGACAACTAGGGATAAAACTAATGAAATGCTTTAGTTATTTAGAGCAAAAATTGAAATGCTATAGACTTAATGTGTACTGCTGATGGTTTGGAGCCTGATCCTGAAGTCAATCAGCATTTTTCCCGCTGAAGCATTGCAAGATCAGGCTCCTAATGATCAGCAAGGCTAAACCTTAATGCATCACTCAGCAAACTTCTTACAGGAGCTTAAAGTTTCAGTTTATTATGAAACTAGAAATTCCCAGAGAATAACAAATATTCTGATGTCTATTATCCCAACCAGGGGCTTGGTTAGACTGAACAGATTACCCAGGGATGCAGTAAATTCTCCATCACTTGGAGTCTTTAAATCAAGGCTTGAGGTCTTTCTAAAAGCTATACTCTAGCTCAAACAGAAGTAATGGTACATTTTTGGGGGGATGCATTTTGTTTTGAAGTGTGAAGAAGCCTCCCCCATGAAAAAGGTCGATCTGGCTGTACTGGTAAGATACCCAAACTGAAAATAATCTGATATCTTTGGTGATCTCAGCAGCGATCAGTTTTCAGCTTCAGGGAGAATGATTACGACTACTTTAATCATTTTGTCTAACATCTATCTGCTTATGGGTCTTGTTTGAATACCACAGTAGAACCTAAAAACTGCAGTCAAGACACTTGTGATGGGCTCTTTATGTAGGCAGACAGCCCGTGTCCTAAAACACTGGTTTTCAACCTTTTTTTTCATTTGTGGACCCTACAAAATTTCTGAATAGACGTGTAGACCCCTTTGGAAATCTTAGACATAGTCTGTGGATCCCCAGGGGTCTGTGGACCACAGGTGGAAAACCACTGCCCTAAAGAACTTACCAGCTAAGATGGTTTGCAATAGGTTGCTAACAAACTATCAGAATGAGTGGGAGTATTGATGAAACATTGACTACATCTGCCAGCAAGTGCCCAATTCACATCTTTCATTGTTTTAATTTTATAAGGTGCAGATATCACTAATCCCTACAGGCCATCTACTTTGCTATTATCAGTTGGCAATTTCCTGTGGGCATCACAGCAGAACTGGTGCTTGAAGAGGGCTATGAGGGAGCAGAGGTAGTGTGGCTTTAAGGATCAATTCTAGGAGCATGTTCCATGCACTAGGGGAAGCCTGGAAGAAAGCACACAGGTGCTTCTGGGAGAGGTGAATAAATGGGTGATCAAGGCTAGCAAGATAAGCAGGGAGGGGCAGAGTTGTGAATGGCCTCCAAAAGGGAGTATCACACTCTTTGATGTGGGGGTGAAGCACTGAGAGGTGTTTTCATGAAGTCCCTTTAAGTAGTGAGCATATCCCTGGTGGGAGCTTTTACACCTTAGCAGTAGAGACAGTGTGCTACCTTCCCAGAGCCACGATGTTACTTTAAGGCTATGACTACACTTAAAATGCTACAGTGGCACAACTGTAGCTGTAGTGCATCAGTGTAGACACTACAGCATTGGGAGGGGCAATCCACCTCCCCAAGGGGGGGAAGCTAGGTTGATGGAAGAGTTCTTCATTTGATCTAGTGCTTTCTACACCATGGGTTAGGTTGGCGTAACTACATTGCTCAGGGCTGTGGATTTTTCATACTTCTGAGAGATGTAGCTAGGCCAATGTAAGATTTCAGTGTAGACCAGCCCTAAAATTCGATAGGCTTCTGAAGTTGATGGGTAAGGATCCATTGGTAATGGTTCATCTTGGCACTAATGACACTGCACCACAGGATAACACGCAGATAGTAGATGATTTCAGGGAACTCGGAAGCATGCTGAAGAAGAAGAATGCCCAAGCAATCTTCTCTGATATCCTTCCCACCCCACAAACAAAGGAAGTCAGAAGGCAGCAAATTCTAGAATTGAACAACCAGTGAAGGGTAGAGAGTTTTGGTTTTGTGGAACACTGATCCACCTTCTATGGGGAGAGGAGTCTGTATAGTTTGGATGGCCTCCACCTTAGTAAAAGGGGAACTAATCTCCTTGAAGACAGGATGGGGGTTAAACTAATAGCAGAAGGAGAGGGTAAAAAAAGAGGAAAGAGAGATGTTGAGGTATCAGTTGGTGTCTGCTACAGACCACCAAATCACAGCAGGGAAAAGGATGATCACCTCCTTACTCATCTATTTATAATGTATGGCGGGGGAAGCTGTTTGATCATAGGGGACTTCAATTTGAGTGACACATGTTGGGGGTCTCGTGATACCAGTACTAAAACTTCCTTGGAATTTCTAAACATTCTAGATGACAGTTTCCTAACTCAGAAAGTGTTGCATCCAACATGGCAGTATTCTTTATTAGACCTTGTCCTGACAGATAAAGAGGAACTGATCACAGAAGTAAAAATTAATGGTAGCTTGGTAAAAATTACTATGATTTGACCACATTTATAATGTGTAAACAGAATAGAGTCCAGACCAATTTATTTACACACACACAAACTGGGTGCTTTAATAGGGCCAATTGTACAGAGCAGAAAACAATTATGAGCCAAATCAGCTGGGGGGAAGAACTGAATCAGAAAAATGTGAATGATAATTGGAAATCATTTAAGAACACCTTACTAAGTGCCCAAAAAGCCACAATCCCACAACTGAGAAAGAAGGCTGAGCTGGTTAAAAACCAGCCTGGTTTAGAGGAGAAGTGAAAGTAGCTATAAAAATAATACACAAAGGGGAGGTTGATAGTAAAGAATATAAATCAGAAGTTTAAAATTGTGGAAAATTTATAAGACAAGCAAAGGGACATAAGGAGAAATCAATGGCCAGCAGAATTAAGGACAATAAGTTTTAAAAATATATAAGGAATAAAAAGAATCTTGGTAACAGTATTGGTCCATTACTAGATGGAAATGGTAGAATTCTCAATTTTTTTTTTGTATTCGGGAAAAGACAGATTATATCGTTTGATCATATGGTGATAAAACTCTTCAATTCCACTAATTGTTCTGGAGGATTAGAAGCAGAAGCTACTGAAGGCAGACATTTTAAAATCAGCAGGTCCAGATAACTTGCATCCAAGAGTGTTTAAAGAGCTGGCTGAGGAGCTTGCTGGACCATTAATGTTGATTTTCAATGTGCCTTGGAACACTGGAAGTTCCAGAAGACTAGAAGAGAGCTAATATTGTGCCAATTTTTAAAAAGGTTAAACAGGATGACCTGGGTAATTAAAGGCCTGTCAGCCTGGCATAAATCCCACGCAAGATAATAGAGTAGCTGATACAGGACTCAATTTATAAAGATATAAGGAAGTGTCTGTGTAAACGAGATCCTGTCACACTAATGCGATATCTTTTTACGATGCAATTACAAATTTGGCTGATAAGGGTATTATGCCTCACAGAAGTCTAAGTATTTGACTTGGTACCTGTGTCAGGGTGCTGGGGAAAGGGTTGCTGATTCAGCCCTCTGTCACCCCAGCTCCCATTTAGGGAAATAAATTAGAGCTGGCTGGAGGTATCCTGGCCCTAATTGGGGAAGCAGAGACAGCTGCCACTTAATTAGCTTGGGGCTGTATAAAAGCCTCAGAGGAAGGAAGGGGGGAGGGCAGAAAGAAAGGGAAAAGGCAGGGAATGTAAGCAGGTAGGTAGCTCTTCCTTCCTGCCTGCAGACAGTGAAAGGCCAACTGTATATGGTAAAATGGTGGTGGGTACAAGACTGTGAATAAACTACACCAATGGTTACTAAATTCAGGGTCTCAAAGTGACTTTGTGACAGGAGCCCAAGGGGGCCCTGCCACACTCTGCTACAGTACTTCACAATATTTTGATTAAAAAACTAGAATGATATAAATTTAACACAGCACATGTTAAATGGATTAAAAGCTGGCTAACTGATAGGCCTCAAAATGTTACTGTAAAACAAAGACTCATCATGAAGCTGGTATGTTTAAAGTGGGGTCCTGCAGGGACTGGTTCTTGGCCCTACACTATTTAACATCTTCATCAGTGACCTGGAAGAAAACACAAAATCAGCACTGATAAAGTTTTCAGATGACCCAAAAGTAAGTAATGAAGAGGACAGGTCACTGATTCAGAGGGACCTGGATCACTTGGTAAACTGGTTGCAAGGAGGCAATAGGGGTTTTAATAGATCTAAATGTAAACATATACATCTAGGAAAAAAGAATCCAGGCCATACTTATACTATTACCCTGGGAAACAGTGACTCTGAAAAAGATTTGGGGGTTGTGGTGGATCAGCTGAACATCAGCTTCAAGTGTGACGCTGTGGCCAAAAAAGCTAATGTGAACCTGAGATGGATAAAAAAGAGACTCTCAAGTGGGAGTAGAGAGGTTATTTTACTGCTGTATTTCGCATTGGCATGACCACTGCAGGAATATTGTGTCCAGTTCTAGTGCCCACAATTCAAAAATGATTTTGGTAAATTAGAGAAGGTTCAGAGAAGAGCCACAACAATGATTAAAGGAATAGAAAATGCAGTTTAGTGATAAACAGACTGAGCTCTTTGAGTCTATTTTACCAAAACAAAGGTTAAGGGGTGACTTAATTACAGTCTATAAATATCTACACGGGGGATCAAATATTTAACAATGGGCTTTTCAGTCTAGCAGATAAAAGTATAACACGATCCAATGACTGGAAGTTGAGGCTAGACAAATTAGATGGGAAATAAGGTGTCAATTTTTAACAGTGAGGGTAATGACCCATTGGGACAATTTATCTTGGGTTGTGGTGGATTCTCCATCACTGACAGTTTTTAAATCAAGACTGGATGTTTTGCTAAATGATCTGGTATAGGAATAATTTGGGGGGAGTTCTATGGGCTGTGCTACACAGGAGGTCAGAGTAAATGATCACGTGGTCCCTTCTGGCAATGGAATCATAGAATCATAGAAGATTAGGGTTTGAAGAGACCTCAAGGGGTCATCTAGTCCAATCTCCTGCTCAAAGCTGGACCAACACCAACTAAATTATCTCAGCCAGGGCATTATCAAGCTGGGCCTTGAAAACCTCTAAGTATGGAGATTCCACCACCTCCCTTGGTAACCCATTCCAGTGCTTCACCACCCTCTTAATGAAATAGTGTTTCCTAATATCCAACCTAGACCTCCCCCACTGCAACTTGAGACAGTTACTCCTTTTTCTGTCATCTGCCACCACTGAGAACAGCCTAGCTCCATCCTCTTTGGAACCCCCTTCAGGTAGTTGAAGGCTGCTATCAAATCCCGCCCCCCCCCCACTCTTCTCTTCTACAGACGAAACAAGCCCAGTTCCCTCAGCCTCTCCTCATAAGTCATATGCCCCAGCCCCTTAATCATTTTGTTGCCCTCTGCTGGACTTTCTCCAATTTGTCCATATCCTTTCTGTAGTGGAGCAGGGGAAAACTGGATACAATACTCCAGATATGGCCTCACCAGTGCCGAATAGAGGGGAATAATCACTTCCATTGATCTGCTGGCAATGCTCCTACTAATGCAGCCCAATATGTCATTGGCCTTCTTGGCAACAAGGGCACACTGCTGATTCATATCCAGCTTCTCATCCACTGTAATCCCCAGATCCTTTTCTGCAGAACTGCTGTTTAGGCAGTTGGTTCCCAGCCTGTAGCAGTGCATGGGATTCTTCTGGCCTAAGTGCAGGACTCTGCACTTTTCCTTGTTGAACCTCATCAGATTTCTTTTGTCTCAATCTTCCAATTTATCTAGGTCACTCCTGACCCTATCCCTACCCACTAGCGTATTTACCTCTCTCCCCATCTTAGTGTCCTATGCTAACTTGCTGAGGGTGCAATCCATCCCATCATCCTGATCATTAATAAAGATGTTGAACAAAACCGGCCCCAGACCAACCCCTGGGGCACTCTGCTTGATACTGGTTGCCAACTAGACAGTCGAGCTTTTGATCATGACCCATTGAGCCTGACAATCTAGCCAGCTTTCTATCCACTTTATAGTCCATTCATCCAATCCATACTTTTTTAACATGCTGGCAAAAATACTGTGGGAGACCGTACCAAAAGCTTTGCTAAAGTCAAGATATATCATGTCCACTGCTTTCCCCATATCCACAAATCCAGGAATCATCACTGAACAGCCAGTTAACCACATTCCAAAATGCCTTTAATTCACTGCCATACATACAGCTAAAGCAGATACCTAAAGCTAAGGCATATTATACTTCCCCACATAATATTTTGACCTAAGGCTATCACCAGGGAAGGAAGAAAGAGGATAAAGTACAAGGAAGTGAGGGAAGAGAAAGAATTTAGCTGTGATAGATAAAAGGGTGAGTTCAGAAAATGTGCTAAGCAAGAAGTTTTGAAGAGTTCACAGTAACAGAAATAAACCTCCTAGTCCTAGATCAAATTCACCCATCCCCCAGAGAGAGAGGAAGAAACACCATTTCAAGTGTTGGTGTTGCATAGTGCACATAACAAAGATGATCTTATACTAAACATATAACTCTGGCTATTGTAACATTAAACCAAATGGAAAAGATAAAAGTTAAAGAACAGCAACCACTGACTTCAATTCCACCAGGTACCGTGAAAGGGGGTAAATAGGACAGTGGACTGTATCTCATAAACCTCTAATTGGTTGAGTAGTCTCATGCAGGTTAATGGGACTAGCTGTGTGAGTAAGTATCACGCTCATAAACAAGGATGCAGGAGCTGGACTACTTTTAGCAAACAGGTAACAAATGCAATAGTTAGAAGTAACTAACTATATTTTCCCATCCCATTTGGGCCAGTTTTCTGATTTATACAACTCATGCAACTATGCCAAGGTTTAAAATGCTTGGCATGGAGACTGTTTTCATGTTGGATGATGGCTGACGGAGAGGAAAAAAGCACTCTTCGTTAATCTAGATAAGAACATACCCACATGTAAGAGTATTTTCATTCACCGTTCCCTAGTCATCATTAACCTCTTTAAGTCACTTCTTACAGCCTCACCCTTTAAAGGGGATTAAAAAAATCAGAAAATCTTTATCCTTCTTTTACTTATTCTACTTTGAGGGAAAAAATATCAAAAGAATGGATTTTCTTTAAACACAGAATCTAACTTTCTTCATACTAATATTCTCTTTCTTTTGGGAAGCAGCTCAGATAAAACTTCCAATGCAGTCCAGAAAGAAAGAAAGAAGGCATCAGAGGCAGCTTGAGCTAAGGCAAAAAAAAATAAATAAAAAATCACATATCAAGAAAATCTGTTTAAACAAGCCTTTCATAGACAAAGATGACAGGAAGCTGCTGGCATATCTACATCTTTTATTGGACCCAATGGAGGTTTCTCTAGTAGAGAAAGAAAGCTAGCAACTTGGTGACTATATTAAAAAAACAGGTATCCCATTTTTGAATCCTCAATTCCAGTAAATCAAAGACTCCGTTACAAATAATATCATGCCAAAGAACTGTAGATATCTTCTGCACAGATTGACTCTTCCAGTCTAATTGTTGTTTGTGCAAAAGAGGCTTCTAGGAGTGAGAGAAAGTGAGACAAGTGTGAAGTCTGAGATGATCTCAACATATCTCGCAATCACACACACATGTACTGAAAGGTATTTCAAATGATTTGGGAGTAACCAAGTTGTTTAACGAAGGTGAATCCAGAGTGCCTACAAGAGCAGATGGTGGGTATTTGCCTTCTCTGCTGATTTCTTAGTGATCTGGAGTTGCTGGAAGTACTTCCCTATTGATCCGATATATATCCATCTGTGCCAGAGCCACAGCAGTTAGTCAAGGAAAGAAATAACATGATCTAATGTGGACAAAGTTTTTGAGAAATGTTGAAGTTCATCTGGCCCTGGTGAACAGCAAGGGATATATCCAAGTCACAACCAGAGGAGATTTTTAATAGCTCACTAAGAATACAGAGAAAGGACTCGGAAGGTGTGGGTGGTGGGTAATTAAGTTTCATATTCAAGAAAGCATCAAAGAAGTCTTGCAGGAAAAACCTTAACCAGGAGTCTAGAAACACCATTGAATCTTGCTGATTTTTTTGGACTCTCTGTTGGAACTTTTGAAATATCTTCGACAAGCATGAACTTGAACTCCCTTCTTACAGGTATCATTCTCTATTCACCTGGCCAAACAGCTATAGAAGCCAAAATACTGTTCTTTTATTTGTTTCTCTGTGCACCATCATCACTGATATCTAAAGCAAGCATGTTCATAGATATGATGATGGAGATGTTAGTTGGCTGATGCTGCAGAATACACCTTATTTGGTTCAACGGGTGACTAAGTTTGTATAAGCTTCCTTGCAACAGACTGATGGGTTTTAAAATGAAAGAATTATTCAAAATCTCGTGCATATTCTTTCCTGCATCCTCACAACAGTTTAGAATCTAAACATGTGGGAAGCATCCTTTTATATATAGAATACAAGGTACTAATGACAAAATATTTAGAATATTTCATTTCAACATATTGCTCCTTCTAAATAAAAGGGGAAACAGTCAAGTTGGCAAGACCCATTGAATTGATAGCAGAGAAAAACATAAAAATAGTAGGCTCCAGTTAAAAAAAGAAAACTAAACACAACAGCAGCATGTTCAGTGATGCATCTTCAAATTTTAGAAATATGAAGAGATAAATAAAAAAAGCACCTCCAAGCCATAAAAATAAAGGAAATAAAAAAATTGCTAGGGAAACACTCCCCCCCTCAAAAAAAAGTTCACAATTTTAAATTAAAAATAACCACCAAACATTAAATTCAGCAGCTTGCTAGCTTCAAGAAAACACAAAGAAACGGCACAAATATGTCAAAAATAATTAGCTGGCCAGCAAAGGTCTCCCCGTAAAGGAGCACACAGAATCCCATAAAGCTAAACTGAAGGGTGCATAGATTTTTAAGATCTTAAAGGGATGATCTGATCATACTCAGATTTCCTGCATAAAATAGGCCAGTAATTTCTGCACCAAGCCCCTAACACGTTTGAGGAGATGTAGCATGTCATTTAGAAAGACATCCATTCCTAAGTGATGGAGAATCCACTACATCCCTGGGAAGAGATTGTTCCATTGTTAAATTACCTGGTACCATTAAAATTTGCACCTTATTCCTGTTCTGAATTTGTCTAGCTTCAGCTTCCAGACATCGGATCTTATTGTGCCCTTTAAAAGAGCTATCTACTAATCAGAAGTCTCTTCTCCGTGTATGCACTTCTGGATTGTGATCAAATCACCTTTTAACCTTTACTTGGATTAACAATAAAGCAAGTTTTCTAGACCTTAGAGCATTTGCCTAGCTCTGTTCTGAACCTTTTTCAACTTTTCAACATCCTTTTTAACACGTGGCCAACAGAAATGGACACATTATGGCTGTAATGGTCTCACTAATGCCATATAGACGTAAAATCAGCTCCTTACTCCAACTTGATATTTCTTTGCTTACATATGCAAGGATCACGGTCACCCTCTTAGCTACAGCCTCACACTGCGAGCTCATGTTCAGCTGGATATCTACCATTATCCCTAAGTACTTTTCAGCATCACTTTATTTTAGGATACAGTCCCCCATCTTGTAAGTATGCTCCACAAATCTTTGTTCCTAGTTGTATGATTACAGTGCCTTAGAGAACTCTATTATCTCAGCACAATTACCTTTGTCAGCCAAACTTGTGATCTCATCAAAAAAGTTTGTTTAACAAGACCCATTTGCTGTAAAACCATGTTAACTGGCATTAGTTATGATGTCATTCTTTAATTCTTTACTGATTGCATCCCATATCAGCCTTTCCATGATTTTGCTTGGGATCGATGTCAGGCTAGCCGTCCTATAGCTATCTGAATCTCTTAAAATGTAGGCATAACATTAACTTCTTTTCTAGTCCTCTGAAAGTTCCCCAGTGTTGCAAGATTTCTTTAAAAAAACAAATGGTTTAGAGAACTCGATATTCTTTTAATACTTTTCAGTTCAGGTTACTGGTCCTATTGATTTAAAACAGTTTAGCTATGTAGCGGGGTGGTTACCCGCTCCTGCCCTTTGGGGCTTAAAACAGCCCAGGAGAGGGCTGTGGCTGGGGCAAGAAACCTGGGCTGATTGGGGAAGGTAGGCTCAACTATGGCCAAGCCCCAATCAGACCCAGCTGGCCCCTATAAGAGACAGTGAGCCACGAGCCCAGTCAGTCTCCCGCTGTCTGTAGAGGGAGAAGGGCCTGGCTGCTGCAGGATTAGCAGGAACCTAGATTTGGAGCAGGGCTGGGGAAGGGCCAGAGGGGCTGGGAGCTCGGCCTGGAAAGCCCCAGTCTGCAGGTCTGCTGACAGGTCTATTAGGTACTGGGTTGCAGGGGCAGCCCAGGGGTAGGCAAAGGCAGCAGGTCCAAACCCAACCTTGCCAGTGATGAGTAGGCTGATACTGCAGTCTGCCCCAGGCTGTGGGGCTAGACGATAACTGGCAGTAGCCTTATACTGAGGCGAGATGGGGATAGTGGGTGGGGGTTTCCCAGGGAGGGGAGATCCTGAGAGAAAGGAGTTACTGCCAGGGGGCAGCACCCCAGCTAACAGGGCATCAGAGTCCAGGGAGGGACACAGGGGCCAAGCGATAGTGGATCACAGGCCTGCAGAGGGCGCTCCAGGCTGGAAATTGAGCTAATTCCCTGAGAGACCAGCAGGAGGCGCCGCAGGGGTGAGTCGGCACCCTTACAAGCTATAATAGATGTTCAACATCTTCCCTGTTATTAATGCAATAGGAAGTATTTCCTTATCTGTATGATATAAATGCATCATCTTGCTTCTTTCCATATACAGAACAGAAATATTAATTGAATACTTCTGCCTTTTCTGCATGATGATGATGATGATAACATTGTCAGTCATCATCTAGTTCTTGAACATATACCATTTCTAGAACTTTGTTCCCAATATATTTCAAGAATTTTTATGATCCTTAACCCTGCTGGCCATAATTTTTTCATTGATACTTTTAGCATCTCAGCAATTACTGCGTTTCCTAAAGAATGATTTGTACTTGTTGATATCAGTTGCCCATTTGTTTATATATATATGTGTAATGAGGGAGCTTGGAGAGCCAGGTGACCTAGTGGTTGGAGTGCTTGAAGTCTGGCCCCCTGCTTGATCAAGGTGCCTCAGACTTTAAGGCTGGGAGAGGGGAGGTAGGTTGACCAGGGCCCTTCCACTCCACCAGGTCCCAGTCCCAGGCCCTGTGCAAGTCACTCCCTGAGTAGAGGACTTCCCTGGAAGGAGTCTATGTTCATCGCTCTGGGCTACTTCCTACCGCTGTCCCTTCAGTTTTGGGCATGGCCCTTATAGTCCAAGTTGCAGTGGTGGCTTTTCTCTAGTACTGCCCCTTCGTGGACTCTTTGGGGAATCCTGTTGGGGTCCCAGGTTCCTATGGGTGGAGCAGTTGTGTTTGGTGGGATCAGAACCCCACAAGGTCTCTGTTGTTAGGTCATGGGGTTCTGTCATAGGTTGGATGCTCCTAGACTTCTTCTTCTGTCTCTTCTGGCCAAGGACATGGTGCTTGTTTCTTAGTGACTGCCTTGGCTGGCAGGCTAGTGAGCCTTCCCCTCAGGTATGGAGGTAGCTAGCTCCTGCTTCACCAGTCAACCCAAACCTGAGCCAAGTTCTCCTCTTTACTCTCCCATTCAGGCCTGGCACTGACTTCAAGTATAATGAAGCAGGGCTAGCTGAGCCCAAAGTTTCTTTTCAACCTCTTCCATGCTGGTGGGCAGGTTCTCTGATTCATCACAATATTTTGTATTGTGTCATCAGTTCTCCTCTTAATTGGGTTGGTTTTTTAAAACAAGAAACCTTCTACTGCAACCGCAGAATTGTTCTATTGTTGGGTTTTTTTGTGATGGTGTGGGTAGGGAGCCAATAAAACACTCTTAAACAACTGCCAATTATTCACATTTTTTCCTCCCACTCAGGTTTGCTCATGGTTGCTTTCAGTTTTGGAAAAACAGTAGGAGCTAGACTGAGTGAACCAGAGAATCTGGCAGTGTATGCAATAGAGAGCCATAAGAACAAAGTCTTTAGTGACGTATCCATCGCAGCTGAGATAAGGGCATGGGTAATAGGGTGCTAGACTCAGTACAAACTGATTCCCACAAATGTAACATCTCATTTATGCTGTGTGAATATAAGACAAAATTGCTGCATCATAGACAAAATTATTTCGTCACAACAGCAGCAAGCATCACTGATTTCTTCAGGCTGCCTGCAAAAGAGAAGTTACTTACCTGTAACTTCAGAGATCTCAGCAGCGTAACAGGCACTCGGGTAGCAGGAAGCAGCATTGTCATTGGCAAGCGGAGGCTGGCTTGGGTGGGAACACAAAAGAGAGATGCATGTCTTCAGGGCTGGCACTGGGGGTACAAGCAAACAAGTCAGCACTGCAGACGTCGGTGCCGAGACACCTGCTGTGTGAATGAATGGTGGATCGCTCACCTGACAATGATGACTTTTTGCTTTCAGGGTGTCTCTGCTGCTGACGATCTGGCCTGAGAGTGCTTCCTCCTCCTTGTGCTCCAGGGCAGAAGATAAGGACTTAGTTTGCCTCAACAAGCATTGTAGGGGCCTGCGGATCCAAAAGCCCCACACCAGCACGGAGTGACGAGAACTCCTGGGCTGCTCCTTTGAGCTTCACACTTGGAATCAAGGCCCATGAGTGGGAATATACAGAGGACCCCACCCACCCCCCAAGAGGAACTATTCACACTACAGGTAGTTGTGGCTAAGGTGCTAGCCTGAAACTCAGGAGAACTGGGGTCAATTCCCTGCTCTGCTGTAAGTTACTTAGTCTTTTGGTGCCTCAGTTTCCCCATCTGTATTGTGGGGATAACAGCACTTCCCTACTTCAGCTGAGAGGATAAATACACAAAGATTGTGAGGTAATGAGGGCCACATCAGTACCATAGACATAGACACAGGCCCTAGCCTCTCCCTCCTCACTGGTCAGTAGTTCTGATGAAGGGGGAGGAGTGCACACAAAAAGCTGAAAGTGCAGAGAGCCTCCACTGCAGCAGGCAATCCCCAAGGAATCTACAGGGGCTTGTGGCTGAGTCAACCAAGTTTCCTCTGGGGCCTAGAGGGAGCAGGTGTAACATGTACGTTGATGGGGTAGGAAGAAAGGGTAAGTTCCCTGAACTAAGATTCCTTCTGCACTTCCTCAGGCACCTCTTGCAGCCATGCTTTGTACAGCTTTTGCTGCTGTGGGGAATAATATATCTTTTATCCAATGCAGGATTCAATAATATTTGCACTCACTGGGGACTACAGCAAATGGCTGCTCCTTTTGTGCAGCCATTAGTTCTCAGACTGTAAGCAGTAGCCAAAGGGCTGTGGTGGGTTGGCTGCTACAGGCAGTGTGAATTAAAATTTGTATAGTCCCCTAATGCTAAACTGTGATGAAAGTAATGACTCTATTAGCTTGATAAACATTGATTTAATGACAATTGTGTGCAGACCGCAAGCTGGGAATTGTTGTCACTTCCTATCAGAGTTGACTCTGTGGGCATCATCCACTGCACCATAAACAGAATTTTTATTAATTTCAGTGCAGCATGGAATCAGAACTAGCAGGCATTGTGAAAGCAAATTCTCTTTGTTCTGGAACCTTAATGCTAAATTTAAATGTCATTAACATTACATCATGGAGCCTGAAGCTTTCAGTACAATGCAGGAAACTGCTGCTGAAATACCGTGTTTACTTACTTGCCTGATTTTTAATAGCTTAGTGAACTTGACTCTGTAGGGAAAGACAGTTCAGAAAGCCACAACAGATAAAGATCTTGCTTATGGAGCCTGAACTATTTTAATTCATTTTCTTCTATGATTTCAACCCAAATCTACATTAAGAGCTTGATTTTGCTTCTGTGGAAATTAATGGGAGCAGGATTATGCCCCAAAGAGACAGCATTGGCCAATTTAAAAAAAATAATCTACTTTTTGTGCTTAAAGGTTCTTCAAAGTCTATTATCAAAAATGCCCTCAATTTTCCCCCTTAATTCAAACAGACTTAACACTCTACTTTAAAGTTTGGCTACTGCATGAGAACCAAAAATTTTAACAACTGGAAATAGGTCCATCTACTTTCCATTGGTTTTGCTTTTCATTCAGCATGGACAGACAGGTAACATGAATGGTAAAATGACAGGAAATGAATAGCTTCTTTAAATTATTTCAGTTTTAATTAGATATGGGCCAAAATCAGAACCATTTATCTAATTCTCTCCCCCATGACCTTGTTAGTTCAGATGAAATGGAAGCCAGAACTGATCTACCCCTCATGTGGGCTTTGCTAAAGCGTGGGCTCCTTGCTCCAATTTTCATTCTAAAGATCTTAGGAGTTAATGATAACAGAGATCAAGAAATACAAGTGAGATTTTCACAAGTGTCTAAATGACTTAGGAGCACATGTCTTATTGACATTCAATGAGATTTGTGCTGCTAAGTTGCTTTTGAAAATCCCACCAGACAATCATGCTGTTTTGTTTCAGGATAAGGCCACAGTTACTCAGTGCTTTTTACAGTGGCTTTGTCAGCAGTCCTTGGGCTTGGAAATAGAATTAGAAAGGCTTTCAAGGAGTCAACATATAAATCACTAGGAATTAAGCTCATACATCTCATTAACACCTCTTGGCATATCAGATCTCACTAAAGCAGAGCAAAAGACAGCGAAGCAACCCAAGTGCCAGATGCCACAATGACAGAACACAATACAGACACAGAGAGATCAGATGGAAAAATATGTTTATTTCCTTTTGGTGGCTGCAATAAAAATGGTACATTTTGCTAACTTAGTTTTGTAAAATTTAGTTAGGACATGTGGGAATGGGAAACAGGCACAGAATTTCTTTGTCCTCAATACATCATTCTTCAGTCTGTGTGTTGCCGCAAGCAGTCAGTATGATCTCAGATTTGCTGCCTTACTGAGTTTACTTGTTTTGGAGCAGGATGGTGTTGAGACTGAGTAAGGATGGCACTAGATTGAAACTCAGGAGATCTAGGTTCAATTCTTGGCTCTTCCCCAAGATCACCCAGAAAATTTGGCAGTTATTTAATTTCTCTAAGCCTCAGTTCACTAGCTGTAAAACAGGATAACACGTACTCTCTCTTGTCTATTTAGACCATAAGCTCTTTGAGACAAGGGCTATGTCTTTCTATGTGTATGTACAGTATTAGCACAATGAGTCTCTGATCTTGCCTTGGGTCTCTAGACACTACGCTAATACAAACACAGTATATGTCCATTTATCCAAAACTCTGTTATACAAACCTCCACGTTATCTGAATCCCTTCCATGTCTCCACCACCAGAACAACTGCCTGCATGCAACCCCCTCTTCCACCAGTGAACCCCCCTACCCAGCTGCCAGCATGCACATCTCCTCCCCCTGCTCCCTTGCCTTCTCTTTGCACCTCTGCCATGGAATAGCCCTTTGCCTGGCTGGTGTAGTAGCTCTGGCCTTGGCTGATGCAGGGACAAGTTGCCCAGGTCCCTCTTCAGCACAGACTCCAGGCTCCTCCCTGGGCATGCTGCTGGGGCCAGTGCTGGGGTGCACACACCGAGATAAGCAGCCATGGGAGGAGCCTGGGTGCCAGGGAGTCTGTTGTTTTGCTGTCATTGTGCATGCATCGGGACAGCAGTGAAGTCTATTCCATGTCCAGCTGTTTGATTGCAAGGGAGAGTGCCTGGGGGGGGGGTTGGGGTGAGAGGCTGCATTCTTGATTAGCTGAACTCCCCTTTCGCTGAAAAAAGTCTGTGTCCTCCATGCCATTCAGATCCACAGAAGTATCTACCCTATTGCCAAAGCCATCTTCAATGGTTCGTCTTTACAATCCTTGGAGGACTGGGTTTTTTTTGTTCTCTATTTTAACCGGGGTCAATTGGTGATATTGAGGGATCAGTTTCCTGGCTGCCATGACCCTGATACCAGGATCTTACACCTCTTGCTCAGATTCAAATAGTTACCACATGTCTGTCACATCTGGGGTGCTTTTCAGCCCAGAGAGGTTGTGTCACCCTTGTCCTGTAACCCTGACTTCCTTAAAACGCTTAGTTGCTGTAGCTCCCTGTCTAGATGCTCCCAGTCAGCATACACGCTTGCACTGTGTGTCTGTGTGTTAAGCAGCCTGGTTCAGCAATCTGACTCCAGCAGCCTGATTGTTATACCACAACTACACTTTAGTTTGCACCAGCCTTGGTCACTACTAGCCAAGTGATCCCCAACACTCTCCGTGTCCCAAGTTTCCCCAAAATTCATCTTCCAGAAATGTACAGCCTTCTCCTGGACCATTCAGAGATGTAATAAGGTCCATTGCTCCTTTCGGGAGACAAAAGACACAGCAGCTGGTTGCTTTCATTGGCGTTAACAATCATTTCAATTCAAACACAGCACTGTGTTGATTTAGACTAAAAGTAAAACAAGTTGATTAATGAAAAGAGGTAGGTTTTAAATGAGTTCAAGTATAAGGGATAAAGTCAGAAATGGTTATAAAGTAATAGGAATGAAAAACACTTTTTAGTGACTAAGACTGAACAAAACTACTGTCTTGGTTCAACATAACATTCTTACCAATCTTTTTCTTTCCAGCCATTGCTGACTTTGTCTCAGTCAGGACTTTCCACAGAAGTTTAAGATGCTGGCTTCCCTTATCTTCCTAGCTGAAAGATCTTTGCCTAAGGAGGTTTTCACTTATATTCTGTCCCCAGAGACCTCAGCCTACTTGGCTGAAGGGCCCATCTTTCTTAGCTTGCAAGAGCTCTAACCGCTTGCGTGTGTCCTCTGATGGATGCCAAGATGGCTTCTTTTTCCTCCTAATAGCTTCCCAAATTCATGGCTTTGTCCCCAGATGCAGGATGTCCTTGTGCTGTTGTTCCCTTCATGTGGGCTTCCCATCCCCCTGCTGATTCATATGCAAACAGGGCTTCCATTGTTTTTGGTTACACCTTGCTTAATTTAATTGGAGACAAATAGATAGCTGCCTTCCCTCTGGTCTGGAAGAAGACCTGTTTCTCCCTTTGTTTGGTCAAAGACCTTAGAACATAATATTGGTGAGTATTCATAGTTCCTCATATAGTGTTAATACACACATTTCACAGTGATATTAATCACCAGTGAGGCATTAGCTTTCATAAGACCTTACTAGATACACTTGTATAATGCAATAATACTGTATGCCATCAGCTGATTTAATTACATATCATTTGAGGTTTGGTCTCCCTGACTTTCTAGTTAACAGGCTATCTCCCCCACTCACTAGGTTGATAGTTTGGTTTATCATTTATGTAAGTGTGCCTTCATTGTCTCTGCCCAACAACAAGGCTGGTCAGACAAACAGATACACATTCCTTTGTCTAGAGCAGACTGGATTTATGCATTGCTTGCCAAACACATTTTAAGAACATAATTCTATCAAATATCCATAACTCTTTGTACCCACCTTGTGCATACATCACGCAAGAATATTAATGATCAATGAGTTATTAGTTTTCCAATTATATATTTCATGCCACCTTTTGGGTATATAGCATGACTGTCTGCTAGGTGTAGTGAAGAGTTTCTGACCCACCCATGGGCCTCTGTGTCAGAATGACCATTGGCAGAAAGGGTACAGTCTTGTCTAATGAACAGGTGCAACTTACAATGAATTTAATTGGTATCAGAGGAGGATGGGAGTCTTTGGGTTCATTTAAAGTTGTACCTGTGAATTTGAGGGTGGATTCCATCCTATTTTGTCCATCTCATTTTGTTCACCAACCTAGAAAAGACATGGATCTTGCTTCAGAAGAGAAGCTGAATATGAAGATGCTGTTACCTTCTTTAAACTATTGAAGATATGCTAAGATGTTAATTCTGAATTCCCCAAGCTCTCCTGGGGCCAATTTACAAAAGCAGAAGTTCCAAAATTGCAAATCGCAAAAAACCTAATGCAGAATGATAAAAATGATACTTTCTGTACTGCATAAAGAAAACCTGAGAAAATACCTTGATCAGACGCATTCTGTAACAAACATAGGCACATGAAAGATAAAAATATATGGAACATGAAGTAAATAGATTTTACATAAGTGTCTTATGAAAAATGGTGAGACAAGGTGGGTAAGATAACTTTCCCCGCTGCCCTGCCCCCCCTGCCAGTACCTTTCACTGACACCGTAGCTTCGCACCAGCTGTGGACACAGCCTGTTTTTGTTGAGGCATGTAGTTACATATCCCACACACCAACACAAGAGAAGTGCAGTGTAGACATAGCCTATGACTCTATGTTCCTTTATGGCTCAAGCCAAAAATTTTCAAGTCTGGATGCCTAAAGTTATGGAGCTGCAGGGCACTCAGTACTTTCAAAAGATCAGGACAACTCCTTTTGGCAGCAACATTTTGAGATTCATGAATGGTATAAGTACATGTGCATCCATTTCCTGGTGATTTGGGCACTGACTTGGGATGTGGGCAATCCAGGTGCAATCCCCTGTTCTGCCTGATTCAGAGCAATTTCTCATCCCCGATTGCTCTGAATCAGGTGGAGCAGGGATTGGCACCTAGATGCTCCTAACAACCAGTGAGGAGGAGACACACACATGCTCCTTCTTCATTTTCTCCCCATGAAAACTTTGTTAAAATGGATTCATCTCCACAAAACATTTGTTTTTACAAGAGTGAAATTCCAACAAAACATTCTGAGCAGCTCCACTTAGGAACACAAGATTGGGCAAAGCATTTAAGCAGAAGCTTAACTCTCAGTGCAGTCAAACGACTGTTTAAGCTACTCTGGGTGCTTGGGTAATGAGCCCTATGGAGGGATGTCCTGAACATGAGAACAATAAAAAGAGGCAGAAGCAGGCAATCTAGAGGCCAAATTATGTATTACCTCAATCGGGTGGGTAAAGCAGAAATCAATTAATGTGCCAATATAACAAATAAGAAATGGTCCTTTTTGTTTCATTTTTTACAGAAAACATGAACACCAGCTGTAGGCAGGCGGGGTACTGAAGACATAGTGCCTAGGGGCGCGTACGGTGTAAATCCAGCCCTGACTGTAAGCTATTACTGTTATCTACTCTATATTAATTATTATCTTAATTAAACTCAGTTTATAGGTAATAGTTTACACCTATGAAAGAACCAAATTTTTAATTAGAAAATACAGTGCAGTTATACATCCCTTTTAAGTTTCTCAGTTTTCAGGCTCTGTAAGACCAGAGTTTGGAGGGAAAGTTCTTAGGATTGATCAAGATAACTAAACAGTCTCTTGTGCAATCTTTATTTACTGCCTTGAGGTCCAGTTTAAGCAAAGACATGTATTTCTTGACGTGACGTGTTCACTTCTCTATGAACAATTATCCCTTCACTCCTTTCCAGCTTACGGTCCCTTTGCTCTGACAATTCCTCTATTCCTGTCACTTCACCTTGTCATATCTTAAGATATTGTCTGGGTGTTTTGTTTTACAGACCTTTTTTCTTTCACTATAATTCACTTCTTCCTTGTTTCCTAAATCTGTTTCTGTTTAATTACAGTTTACTTTCATGACATGCCATTCTTAGAAAATTGAGAAAGATAATTCCATTTTTAAAATAATTTATCAAATTAGAGACTTTTTAGTTATTTGTCCTCTTGTTTAACTGCACTGTTCTTCCTTTAACTTTTCCTCTTTTCCCCATATACCGCTGTCTTTTCTCTTTCTACTATCCCTGTTGTGACTAGCACTACTCATCCTACTATCTCCGTCTTTCCTGTCCTCCTGAACTAGATTGTCTCCCTTTCAGCTCTGGTTCTGGTGCCCCTTTGACAATGCAACTTAGCCACTGGGGTTCCTTTCCACTGGCTGTCCATTTACTGCATCTCTTCTTTTCTGGTGCCAGTTGCTGCCTTGCTCATTACTGGCCTTTCCTTTCTTTCCCTACCTCCCCCACATGCTAGACAGTCTCCCTCCAGACTCTACCAGACATTTCTGCCTCTGCCTATTTGGTCTGCTCACAGCAGCTTTTGGAAGGCATGGGGGGGGTGAGGGGACTGCCTGCTATCCCATGCTGTTTCCTCTCTTCTTTTTTCCCCACCCCAAAACCATCCACACCTCAAGCTTACCCCATTTCAACTGCCCCAGAATCCTTGGAGTTCCCCAGGACCCCACTCCTCCCAACTAGCCATTTTGAGCTCCCTTCATAAAAAAAAATTCTAAACACCACAAGCTTGCTTATAAGCAGCCACCTTGCACTGCGCCCATTGCTCTTTTGACCCAACAGCCTCCAGTACAGGTGGGGCATTACACTTGTGTTAAAATAAAATTAGAATAGAGAAGATAATCTTGATTCAGTGGCAATTCAGTTTTCTCCCATTGGGGAATTAACCTTTTTCTGAAAGCCAAAGCCTTCATAACCACTCAGAAGTCAGGTCCACATGCTCTGATCCTATGTCAGTCTTGTCAAAAGAAAGATAAGAAAATGGTTTGACATGTTTTCAGCAAGGTATGACACTTGTTCTACTTTGCACCAGCAGTTTCCATGGGAATGTGGCTTCATAAATACATTTTTAAAAAATATTCCAATTTTATCCATTTGCTGCTTGGGTTATCTGCTGGCCTTCGAAGACTCAAGTTTGTTCTAATTTCATCAGAATCAAAACACACAGGGGAATGGTAAATTGAGGCCCCAAGAAAAGATAAAGACACAACCCACTAAAGAATCATCATTCCTTAAAGAAAACTAGTAGTGACCCCAGGAAAAACACACCCATCCACCCACACACTCACAATGAGGTTGAGTATACAGTACACTGGACTGGAACTCCAGAGACCTGAGTACTATTCCAAACGAATGCCATAACCTACCTTTTAGTTATTTTTCATATTATGTCATTGTGATGCAGTAGGGACTGTCTGTGTGGGGAGTGGGAGAGCAGGGGAGGACTTTAGGGGATGGACGATGCCAGGGCCTGTAACCTGAGATAGGTAAGGGAGGGGAAAGGTCAACACCTTGGCCCGGGAAGGGGACAAAGAAAGGGAGTGGCAGGAGGGAAGCAGTTTGAGTTTGGGCTTGGGGCTGTGTGGGCGGAATTCAGGGTATCCTAGCTAGGATCCAAGCACCCTGAAAGCCCAGAAGGACTCGGTGGAGGGGTCCTGACTGTGCCTGCAAGCCCTGCTGTAACCTGTGTTCCTGTTGTCCAATAAACCTTCTGTTTTACTGGCTGGCCGAGAGTCACTGTGGGTCCCCGGAAGAGGGGTGCAGGGCCGGACTCCCCCACACTCCGTGACAACTGGTGGCAGCGGCGGGAGATACTGCACCCCGTGGACGACGCTTCCTGCAGTAAGTGACTGGGGAGCAGTAAAACGAAGGGGTGGTTAACCCCTGGGAGTGTGTGCCCAGTGAGAAGGACTTTGCAGTAACAGGGTCCCCCTGGGGATTGCAGCGAGCAGTCCTAGGGGCGGAGGAGTCTGCAGCTCGACCCTGGCAGAGAGGTGGTGACCTCAAGAAGGGCTGGTGCACTAGGGGTCCCCCTGGAAACCGTGGGGAGCGGCGAGCACCCCGACCTGTGAGTGGTCAGCAGGAAGATGTATGCCAAGCGGCGCAAGTGTGACCTGGTGGAGCTGTGCAAGCAGAGGGGGCTGCACGCAGGGAGGCTCAGCAAGGACCAGCTGATTGCCCATCTGGAGCAGGGAGACCGCATGAATGAATGGAGCCCTGTCTCTGAGGGAAGCAGCCGGGCAGATGCAGTGCAGGCACCAGTGTCTGTCCCCGCTGGGAGTGGTCAGCCGGCGGACGAGGGCTTCCTGAGACCCCCCCTTCCTAGGCCTAGGGGAAGGGCAGGGAGGAGCCCAGTGTATACCGAGGGCACCGTGAAACCCCCGGCCAGCAGGGGATCCTCCCGGCGAAGCTCACCCACCAGCAGGGGATCCTCCCGGCAACGCTCGGCATCCGTGGAGCGGATGCGGCTGGAATATGAAAGGGAGAAGCTCGAGTTAAAGAGGCAAAAGCTGGAGGAGAAGGCGAAACAGCGTAAACATGAGGAGAACCAGCGTAAACATGAGTGGGAGGAGAAGGAGAAACAGCATAAACATGAGCTGGACCTGGCCCAGCTGAGGAGAAATGAGGCCCCAGCTGCGGTGAATGAGGGGGGACCCAAGCCTACAAAGAGCTTTGAGAAGCACTTGCTGCCCCGGCATAAGGAGGGGAAGGACATAGATACCTTCCTGACGGCTTTTGAGAATGCCTGCGAGCTGCACAGGGTTGACCCTGCAGACAGGATCGCAGTTCTCACCCCCTTACTGGACTCCTCAGCCGTGGAGGTGTATAGCCGACTGAAAGGGGCGGAGGCAGGGGACTACGAACTGTTCAAACAGGCCCTGCTCCGCGAGTTTGGGCTGACTCCTGAGATGTACCGGAAAAAGTTCCGGAGCCAGCGTAAAACCCATGAGGTCACATACCTACAACTGGTCAACCGGGCGCAGGGCTATGCCCGCAAGTGGACAGCTGGGGCCCAAACTAAAGAAGACCTGCTTGACCTATTCATACTGGAGCACCTGTATGAGCAGTGCCCGTCCGACTTGAGGCTGTGGTTGATGGACGAGAAGCCGGAGAACCCACAGCACGCAGGCCAGCTGGCCGACCAATTTGTGGACAGTCGGGCAGGGGATGGCAGGGAGGAGTCTCGAAGGAGCAAGCCTGCCTCAACACAGAGAGAGAGTCATCATGGGACCTCCCAGCGGGGTCCTATGGAGAACCCCTCCAAAAGGGGAACATCCAGTGCAGGTCCCTCCGACCCACTCAAGGGGACCCACGAGACATGGGCTGCTATCGCTGTGGCCAATGAGGTCAGGGACAGACCAAGCAGACCCAACCCGCAGAGGGTGGACTGGGTAAAAACCCAATCGGAGGAGGGGCTACATTCCCAGGAAAGGGGGGCTGGCAACATACCACCTGTGGATGCTCCAGGCTCCGGGTTTTTGGTTTACCGGGTGGGCGCGGGGCTGCCCCTCAGGAAGGAGTGCATTGTTTCCCTGGAGGTAGATGGGAGGAAGGTCACTGGGTACTGGGACACGGGCGCAGAGGTGACGCTGGTCCGGCCCGAAGTAGTGGCCTCAGATCGGATGGTGCCCGACACCTACCTGACCCTGATGGGCGTGGGCGGGACCCCATTCAAGGTGCCCGTGGCAAGAGTACACCTGAAATGGGGGCCAAGGAGGGCCCCAAGGATGTGGGAGTACACCGATATTTGCCCACTGACGTGTTAATGGGAGAGGACCTCGAGGACTGGTCTAGTAACACCCAGAGTGCCCTGGTCGTGACTCGTAGTCAGAGTCGGCAAAGGGCACTGCACCCCGACAACGGGGAAGGTACTCGACCCGAGGTGCAGGACCCTAACCCAGGGAGCGGGGAACGCCCAGGGGCACGGTTCAGAGAGGCTGCGGCCTCAGACCCAGCCAGCAAGAGAGAGCCGGTCCCCATCCCTGTCCCAGCTGCTGAGTTCCAGGCCGAGTTGCAGAAAGATCCCTCCTTGCGGAAGCACAGGGACCGGGCTGACCTTAGTGCGGTACAGACCATGAGGAGAGGTTGCAAGGAGAGGTTCCTGTGGGAGAAAGGGTTCCTGTACCGAGAATGGGCTCCCCCAGGGGAAGTAGAGTCATGGGGGATCAAGAGGCAGCTGGTGGTTTCCCAGAAGTTTCATCACAAGCTGCTGTACCTGGCCCATGACATCCCTTTCGCAGGGCACCAGGGAATCCGACGCACCAGGCAGAGGCTGCTATAGAACTTTTACTGGCCTGGGGTCTTTACCCATGTCCGACAGTACTGCCAATCCTGTGACCCCTGCCAGAGGGTGGGGAAGGTCCGGGACAAAGGGAAAGCGGCTTTGAGGCCTTTACCCATCATAGAAGAACCTTTCCAGAAGGTGGCCATGGACATAGTGGGACCCCTCAGCAAGATGACCCGGTCAGGGAAGAAATACATCCTGGTGGTGGTGGATTTTGCCACTCGCTACCCTGAGGTGGTGGCCTTGTCCTCTATAGAAGCAGACACAGTGGCAGATGCGCTGCTGACAATTTTCAGCCGGGTGGGGTTTCCCAAGGAGGTCTTAACGGACCAGGGGTCCAACTTCATGTCGGCACTGCTCCGGTCCTTATGGCAGAAATGTGGGGTCCAGCACAACTGGGCCTCAGCGTATCACCCCCAGTCCAACGGGCTGGTAGAAAGGTTCAACAGGATGCTGAAGATGATGCTAAAAACATTTATGAACCAGCACCCACAGAATTGGGACAAGTACTTACCTCACCTGCTGTTCGCGTACAGGGAGGTACCCCAGGAATCTACCGGGTTTTCACCTTTCGAACTGTTGTATGGAAGGCGGGTAAGGGGGCCCCTAGACCTGATGAGGGACGAATGGGAGGGGAAGGCCACTCCCGAGGGAGAGTCAGTGGTGGAGTATGTCCTGACCTTCCGGGAAAGACTGGCTGAGCTCATGGGCCTGGCCAGGGAGACTCTGGCCCGAGCCCAGAGGAGGCAGAAGGTCTGGTATGACCGCACGGCACGGGCCCGTGCCTTCGCCACCGGGGATCAGGTGATGGTTCTCATCCCCGTGAGGGGAAACAAACTCCAGGCCACCTGGGAAGGGCCCTTCAAGGTTATCAAGCAACTGAATGAGGTAAACTATGTGGTGGAGCTGTCAAACCGGGCACATCACCGTCGGGTGTACCATGTGAACATGATGAAACCATACTATGACAGGGGGAATGGGGTGTTGGCCGTGTGTGGACATTGGGAGGGGCAGGGAGATGACCCCTTAGTAGATCTATTCCCTGGGACAAAAGCTGGTTCCCCCCTGGAGGCGATTCCCCTCTCTGATCAGCTGACCCCGGGCCAGCACGCTGAGATCAGGAGGGTGCTGCATCTATACCGACAGCTGTTTTCCAACCAGCCTGGACGCACTAATTTGACTGTCCACCGGGTGGAGACCGGGTCACATCCCCCTATAAGATGCTCCCCTTTTCGGGTCACTGGTAAAACTGCCCAGGATCTTGAAAGAGAGGTCAGGGACATGCTGGCTTTGGGGGCGATCCAGCTGTCTTCCAGCCCTTGGGCCTCGCCAGTGGTGCTGGTCCCCAAGAAGGATGGGTCAATCCGGTTCTGTGTGGACTATCGAAAGGCCATCACCGTATCTGATGCCTACCCTATGCCCAGGCCTGACGAGCTCCTAGACAAGCTGGGAGGTGCTCGGTACCTCACCACTATGGATATTACCAAAGGCTACTGGCAAGTGCCGCTGGACGCAGATGCCAGGCTGAAATCGGCCTTTATCACCCCTCTGCGGCTTTATGAGTTTCTGACCCTGCCCTTCGGCCTCAAGGGAGCACCGGCCACCTTCCAGCGCCTGGTGGATCAGCTACTGAGGGGGATGGAGAGTTTTGCCGTGGCGTATATTGACGACATCTGCGTCTTCAGCCAAACCTGGGAGGACCACATGTCCCAGGTTAAACAAGTCCTGGACCGACTCCGAAAGGCTGGGTTAACAGTAAAGGCTGAGAAGTGCAAGGTGGGGATGGCTGAAGTATCTTACCTGGGCCATCGGGTGGGGAGCGGCTGCCTGAAGCTGGAACCAGCCAAGGTGGAGGTGATCAGAGACTGGCCTGCTCCCCAAACTAAAAAGCAGGTCCAGGCCTTTATTGGGATGGCGGGGTACTATCGAAGGTTCGTGCCCCACTTTAGTGCCATAGCCGGCCCCATCACTGAACTGTGCAAAAAGGGGAAGCCAGACAAGGTGATCTGGACTGAGCAGTGCCAGGAGGCTTTCCGGGCACTGAAGGAGGCTCTGGTTAGCGGCCCAGTTCTGGCAAACCCAGATTTTGACAAACCCTTTATGGTGTTCACCGATGCCTCAGACATGGGACTGGGGGCGGTGTTAATGCAAGAGGATGAAAAGGGGGAGAGACACCCCATCGTGTACCTGAGTAAGAAGCTGCTACCCCAGGAACAAAGCTACGCAGCCATTGAGAAGGAATGCCTGGCCATGGTATGGGCCCTTAAGAAGCTAGAGCCATATCTCTTTGGGCGACACTTCACCGTGTATACCGACCACTCTCCCCTGACCTGGCTGCACCAGATGAAAGGAGCCAATGCCAAGCTCCTGAGGTGGAGCCTGCTCCTGCAGGACTATGACATGGACGTGGTCCATGTTAAGGGAAGTGCCAACCTGACAGCGGATGCGTTGTCCCGGAGAGGGGACCCTGAACTTCCCCAGGTCACTGGGCAGAGTGACCCTGCTCAGTTCAGTCTCGAAGGGGGGAGAGATGTGATGCAGTAGGGACTGTCTGTGTGGGGAGTGGAAGAACAGGGGAGGACTTTAGGGGATGGACGATGCCAGGGCCTGTAACCTGAGCTAGGTAAGGGAGGGGAAAGGTCAACACCTTGGCCCAGGAAGGGGACAAAGGAAGGGAGTGGCAGGAGGGAAGCAGTTTGAGTTTGGGTTTGGGGCTGTGTGGGCAGAATTCAGGGTATCCTAGCTAGGATCCAAGCACCCTGAAAGCCCGGAAGGACTTGGTGGAGGGGTCCTGACTGTGCCTGCAAGCCCTGCTGTAACCTGTGTTCCTGTTGTCCAATAAACCTTCTGTTTTACTGGCTGGCCGAGAGTCACTGTGGGTCCCCGGAAGAGGGGTGCAGGGCCGGACTCCCCCACACTCCGTGACAGTCATTAAGAAAATTTGTCATCCAAAGCCATGCAGCTTAGCTGATCAGACACGCTCCAGAAATTGTGACCAATGCAAGCACCCCAGAGACTGAAATTTGTTTGGATAAACTACTTGGTAAAACATTTAACAATGGTTACATTCATTGAAGTCAGGATTGATTCATGACTGATTTGCTAATGTGAAGGCAGGGGAATAAATTCTGCAGATAATTTATTCACAGTGATTAATTGAACCAGCTCTAATTCCTATTTAAAAAAATCACTAATTTGGTGCTCCAGTTTCCTACTCGTCTGGACCCCAGCAAGAGCTGAACCACTATTAATTTTTTAAACTGGAGAGAGACAGACTG
Source organism: Gopherus flavomarginatus (assembly GCF_025201925.1). NCBI lineage: Eukaryota > Metazoa > Chordata > Testudines > Testudinidae > Gopherus > Gopherus flavomarginatus. Next base: position 146,208,512 of record NC_066621.1, read on the forward strand.
GAGGTTCAGTGTTTCCATATACTTTGTCATGGGTGAGTTCACCTGATGCCGCCAAGCAAACTTTTTAAATGATCAACATTGCATAGGAAATAGAATTTTTGCAGCATAACGAATACAGAAAACCCAAAGCAAAAGCTTAAAAACAATGCATTTAAGGAAGACTTCTGTCAAAATTCCATCACCAACTTTAAATGTCCCATTCTGACTCGTAAAGCTTCCCTTTAAGAAAGCACAGTTGTTGATCCCTTAATATTTTCCTGGAGACATAAACAAACAGTAAAAACTTTGTTAACCTCTGGCCTTGTTGTAGTCAATGGGAGTTTTGGTCACTGATTTCAGTTATTATAATTTGTGTTATAGGCCTTTTATTATCAGACTAACACAATGGGGGCGATTGTGCTAGGTATATAGCAAAGCCAATCCTTGGCCCCAAGAACTTACCATCATTGTCTGAGTTTTACAAAGCCAAGCCAGAGACTCGGACATTCAGCTGTCCTTGAATGAATGGGAATTGCAGTAGAACCTCAGAGTTACAAACACCTTCGGAATGGAGGGTGTTCGTAACTCTGAACGAAATGTTATGGTCATTCTTTCAAAAGTTTACAACTTGAGCATGGACGTCATACAGCCTTGAAACTTTACTATGCAGAAGAAAAATGCTGCTTTCCCTTTATTTTTTTAGTAGTTTACGTTTAACACAGTACTGTACTGTATTTGCCTTTTGGGGTGTGGGGGGGCGGGTCTCTGCTGCAGCCTGATTGCATACTTCCTGTTCCAAATGAGGGGTGTGGTTGACTGGTCAGTTCATAACTCTAGTCTTCATAACTCTGAGGTTCTAGTGTATGCATTTAAATCCTTAGACAACTTTGCAAATTCCAGCCTCTGTATAAGACAAGAACAAACGGGTGGAGAAAGAGGACAGAGGAAATGGCAATAGAAACATATTTTCACATAAGCCAGGTGTGTGTAGGGGTTGGTTTGTACAGATAGTCAGATCAGTTGCAGTAACCTCCATTTGCCAATATCAGCAAGCGTTGTTCCATTAGCATCAGGGGAGAAGTGAATCTTAAGGAGGGATCTGGATGAGAATAGGATAGTGGCTTTGTTGAATCTTGTTCCCCACATAAGGGGCAGCATGGAAGAAAAAACAAACATCCTTGTGGGAGCAACTGCCAAACAGGTGATGCTAGTTCAAGTCTAACCTTTTGCCTCTTGACCATTAGAAAGAGCTGAATAGATTTCCCTTAGAGGTTTGTTTTAAATAGCACTTACTGTCACTTTTTAGATCAACTTCCAAAGCAAAGAAAACTTTCACAGCCAAAAGAAGATTCTTCACATGTCTGCCTTAATTAAAAAAAAAAACATTTTGTCAGACACCTCATAAGTGTCACTTGAACTGGATTTTTTCTTTATTACATTTATTCAAGAGAACAGTTAATGGTGAAATCATAACTAACTGCAAAAACAGGGAGAAAAAAAATCACAACACAACGCCACCCCAACACATACACACTTTGTTCCTTCTACAACCAAATGCTGTATATGAAACATAAAGATGTATGTAAAATATATTTTACATTAGAAATGATACTGCTTGGACAACTTCCTAGAATGTTTTGAACATCACTGTTCTCAGTCTCTGTCCCAGAGTCCAGTAGTATGGACACAACTCCCACTGACTTCAGTATAAAGAGGATCAGACCCTGTGCCAATACAAGGCTAGAATCGGCCACCCTTACTTTTCTTGACTAGTAACTCACTTACAGAGTGCAATTTCACTTTGGACTGAAAATGGACCTGAAAACTATGATGGAAAACACCAGTAGAACTACTTGTACAGTAAGGTACTGCTCAATGGGGCCAAATCTTCAGCTGGTGTGAGTTTTCTCAGCTCCATTAACGTCAATGACACTTACACCAGATGAGGATTGGCGGAGTGAACAGAGGTAGGATCGGGGGTAGATGGAGCTATGACAAATTACATCAGCTGAGGATCTCTCCCTAAGTTCACAAAAATCAGTCTCCTACTATAAACAAAACGTTGCTTTCTGATTGCAACTGGAAAGAATGGTTTCTCTCTGCCCTCCACCCTCAAATCTGTTTTTCTATAAAGAGAAGCAGCAGCCTGAAGCTTATCCAAATAATAGAAGGAAATTAAAAAAAAAATCAAGAAAATTGCAGAGCAATTGGACAATTGCAGAATGTACTTTTTTGTTGTACTCAATTTTCTGCTGTCTTTGACCATAAGCAAGCATAAATAGGATTGCTAGCTGTATGGAAAAGATATTTCTCTTAACCATACCTTTATTCTATTTGTGACATATGAAACATATCAATGTTTCCTGTGTGTATATATATATATATATATATATATATATATATATATATATATATATATATATATATATATATATATATATATATATAGGAAATTAAGAACAACAAGCACACATTTTGTGACCTAGGTGAGTTTATCCAAAGTTTTAATATGAAGGATATTTTCCCATCTGCAAATTGTGAAACTTCCACACCAGTTTTGATTTAAAGAGTGCTAAATCATGAAGTACGTCTTTACTGTGTGTTTCCGTGTACATTTTATTGTTTATAGGTATCATATACCACTATGGTATATGTGATTGATATCAGTGATGCTAACTCAATTCTACATCGGTGTACTGCAGTCAATCTTATAGCACTCTTTAAAACAAAATCTGAGTAATGTTATGCTGAAGGTCTGTAGAGCCTTGCCTCTGACGTTATGCATTATTGCTGCCGCTACTTCTAAAATTATAAATATTTTTATTGTTTGCAAACAAAGTTACATTTTATACCTTTTGCTTCAATGTATTCCTGATTGCTAAGCAACAAGTCTGCCAGGTGAAAAAAGGGAGCACTCTTTAATGTAATGGATCAACTGTGTCCCTGGTGTAACACTGAGCTCAGTACAGCTGGCACCAAGGATGAATTTGAGCCGTCACCTTAATCCTGGTTTCTGACGGATACCTACATACATTAATTTTTAAACTATTGACTGTCTGAATCTGATGTCTTTAGTCCCAGCTCAGCTTTATGAAGTGCTTTTCACACCCAACCTTTGGAAGGAAACTTATTTACAAACCCAGTTGCCTATTTCCAGTAGATGAGAGGACCTGAACCAGAGCATCGGATATTTTAGGCTTATAAAAGAGTTGGAAAAAACTCCTAGATCAGAACGACCTCACATTTTGAGCTGTTCAAGGCGGAAATAGACATTTTGCAGCTTCGGCCAATCTCTATTTTCTAGGTGAAGAAGATTACTGATGTTCGTCGTTATTTTATACCCCAACTGCACTGACTGTTCTCCATGAAAAAGGTCACTGTTTACCCATAGATGCCACATTGTGATATCTGAGCTACCACAGTACCATCTATACTTCAAATTGTGGTACTTGCATTCTCTCTGGTACCTGGGAAAGGCTGACTTCTATGGTAGACTGTATGGATGACCAGACGGTCTAACGCTGAGTTTGGTGGGTATAACTCCTATTCACCAGAGAATCTCAATGAAGGAAAGTCGTACTGAGTGTTGACTGCACATTTGATGTTATGAGAAACTGTGAGATAGCGCTACATTGACATGTGAAAATAAAACCACAGTCTTTCAGGGAGGATAGCACGCTAGGTAACAATCCTTCATTGTCATGAAAGTACTGCTTTACCCGACAATATATTCCATCTCTAATTTTTCCTTACAGCAAGCTGCTACTATCAAAACAAACTTGCAATGAGGCTAAAGAACTTTACAGGGTAACGCAGGTTTTAGAATATATTTACAGTCAATCAGGTAGCTTTTAGGAGAGGTTAGTACAGCGTAAGCAATCTTTAATTCAGTTCAGTATGTACCCAATAAAACTCTACACCAGATCCATATTACACACACACACATGCATATGTAATATACTGCTTAATGCAGAGGTCCCCAATCTGTGGGGCACACCCCCTCTATAGGGGTACGGAGGAATGTTTGCGAGGTGCAGCAGGAGCCCAGGGCAGCGAGGGAGCATCATCCAGCTCCAATCATAGTCTTAGTCCTGGTCCTGGCTACTGGCCCCGCTTTCAGAGTTTCGCTTCCAGCCGTGGCTGCCAGCCCCGCACCCAGGACACTGGCTGCCAGCCTCGGCTCTGTCCCTGCCCCAGCACATGGCCCCTCCCAGAGCCATGGCCCCCCCTCCTGGCCCCGGCTCCAGGAGATGGGGTGGCGCAGACAGGGGTAAGAGGATGCTTGAGGTAGAAAGTTTGGGGACCACTGGCTTAATGAATGTGAGACCCCATTTCCTACTGGTGGATAATCCCCAGCAATGATAACAGCCTGCACTCAAACAGTTAACAGAGGTAGCAGAGTTCTGTGGCTTTGGTGCAGATGTGCCCAGACTTGAATGTGCTGATTTATGAATATATGCACATAAAATAGGAGAGGCCAGTGAAATCCTAAAAGAAACGATCTGATAGAACTATGTTCAAGGCAATAGCGTTAGGTCCACATTTTCATAAAAGAGACCCAGCCTCCTTTTTATCACTTTGATTAGGGGAGTATAGCGGCTGATATTAGCAAAGTGAGTACAATAAACCAGTGTTATAGTATCTCTACAATTGCTGAAGCACAGAGTCCATAAAGCTACCATCCTTTAAATATTAGGGGTACGTTTTCTAACCTGGTGCATCATTCACGCACTATGCACATTAATGGCACCTGTGCCTTCCATTTGTGCATGGACTCCCCTGCGTACAGAATTGTGGATATAATTTGTTTGCACAAAGCAGCACTTATCTACAGAAGAGCATCTTTTGAATGTGGCAATACAGCTTAATGTACGCGCACGGATGCAGGCACAAAATTTGCATGTGCAAATTTCAAGGCTATTTTTGAAAACTTGGCCAGTGAGAACTAAACCGACAGAAGCTGTATCGGCAAAGTGAAGATTTACAAATTCAGGGGGTCTTATTCTTAAAGAGTAAGATAAAGGATAACTTTATCTCAATTTAAATACTTAATAATCTCCAGCCAAGCTGTTTCAATGAACACAGCATATTTATGGCCATTGTATAAAGAGAACATGAGCAACAGTGTTTGTTAAGTGTTTTAATAAACATGAGAGGTGCAGATAGACTCCAGAACATACTTAACGATCATTAGTCATCCTGGCTAGCATTGTTTCAATGCAGGATTGAAATTCACATCACTTGCCTTCAACAGATGATAATTTGCAGCATTAGTCATATTAGTGGGATGCCACTACTCATGTTTGCAAAAAGACTAGTCAGAATGGGTCCACGATGGTCTAAAATATTCTGCTGTGGGGCATTTGTTAAAGTACTGTAGTTACGGTTAATGCTGGGATACACAGGGCTCGTGACAAAGCTGCAATGTAAGGGACAGCATGTAATTGCACTGCCCCAAGAGGCAACTAGGAATTGGATTGTGACTCAGAATCACAGTCTGATTCCAGATTCCCCTGGTTCTAGGACCGATTACTTTTCCCAGTCCCTCCAGTGCATCATGGAGCCAAGGCTGTGACAGCACTGGCCCAGTCTCCTCACTTGATCGGGAGGGAGAGCAGTAGTGCTCCTGAGGCCGATTACTGGGATCATTAGCTAGGTCACAGTCTAACCCCTTAACAGCTCTTCAATATCTGAGCAGAGAAAAGGCCCATATAAAAGTCACCCTTTAAGGCCTTGCGCTCAATGGTGGTGGTGGTGTGCAGGGTACAGTCACTATGCGTGTGGTTACATACAGCAGTAAAAGGCAGGCTGCATACATATTGTGGTCGGTCTACTGAATTGGTCACTGGTCTGGGATGTGGAGATCTGGGTTCAAATCTCAGCTGAGGCCTAGACTCCCTATGGGTGACTTTGGGCAAGTCACTTAATCTAGCTTTTGCCTCAGTTCCCCATCTGTAAAATGGGGATAATATCAATTCCTACTTCAAGGATGCTGTAACAATAAAATCCATTACAAACTGTGAGGTGCTCAGATATTATGGTGATGAGGACCACATAAGACCTACCTAGAAAGGTACTTCCAGTACTTCTGTGACTGCACAGAGGTGTGTAAAAGTGCACGCAATGCAGGACCAATTTTCCAGCTACTCCATTTATCATATAGGTCTACCCACAGAGTCAACACTATTGTCCACATCCCTGATGAACTCACTGGCTCACTCAAGGCAGTGAGCACGTCTTTCATGTAACTGGAAAGTGCCAAGCACTTACGATGGGTATATAATAACTACATCTTGAGGGCTGCATTATGTGTAGCTTTTCAGAGATGCACAAATGAGGCGCAAAGAGACTCTATTCAAAGAGCAGAAGCCCTTGCACACCCAGTGAACAAGAAGCAAGAGTGTTTAGTGCAGTCATCAGCACTGGCCATCCCCGGGGGGCTGACCTGGCTCCTCAATCCCCTTCTACACTGATCAGTGTAACAGATCCCAGCCCAGGAGGAAGCAAACCAAAGAGATTTCATGCTACTCATTCTGACATGCAGTCAGAGATCTAACAACCCATCCTGCCAGAACACCTGAGGGACTGCTGCTGGGATGGACCCTTCCTCCCCAAACAGGCAGCAAGCGCCACAATGCAGCTGTTGTTTAGTTAAAGTTTGCACAGCTACATAAGCACTAATATTCTTTTTTTGCCAAGGAAAGCATACCTGAAGGTTACCGGCAAGAATAGGAAGAATTATTCCTAGAGGGAGATGCTGAATTTTGTGCATATTATGTTTACGGTCAAGTTAATTACCCTTGGTACAATGCAGTAGGACCTATGAAGAATACCTTAATGGCTGTTATCAATGCTGATTTACAGGAAAGCTAAATTAAATTCTAAGTATAGCAGAATGAGGAAATGCATGTTTAATTCCAGCAATCTCTGTGTAAGAATAGGGGTTTGAAAACCTCAGAGCCGCTAGCGCCAGCACCTTCCTGAATTGATTTACTTGACACACAACCTGTGGTTTGTTTGTTTTATTGCTGCCTTAAGCAATTCTTCCCTATTTCAATCACTTCTATATATGAGCAAAAGGGGTCGTATGGATTGCTAATAGACAAGTTAATCAGCTACTGCATATGCATTAGTGTAGTCTGCCTCCCTCCCCTCTTCAATCCATGACCTTTTTTTTTTCTTTCATTTATTTGCAATGTTCTCTGGCACTACAAATAAGTTAGATTTACACAGAATAACGCCTTTTTATCCTGAAAGATCAAACCACACTTTAAAAAACTTCAGGTATCCAAAATCACTCACTCATCATTAGACTGCAGATACCTTCAGGATGAACATGACAGCTTGACAGCACACAACATTGTACCGTTTATGACATGAAGTGAAGAATTTTGCATCAAACTGAAAATTCAGAGGAGGTTTAGATAGGAAAATTTTAGTTCCGCAAACTAGAACTGCTCAGTTCACTAGGGCGAAAGTCCTGACTCTTGTAAAAGTGACAATGCATATTAAATTGTCAATTTTGCATCTCATTCGATAGCTGACACTTCCACCAACACAGCATCCCTAATAATTTGTTGGGCCCTGAGCAGCACTGATGCAGCACAAAGCGTGCCACTGACTGAGCGACCGACAACACTTTCTACAGAGACCAAAATTTTCCATGCAAGGATTCCATCTGAAAGCATTCATTACTTAAACTCCAACTAGTACATGCTGCCGCAGCATGCCTCTTCAGCAACACAAGCTACCATGAGCCCATCAAGGCTGCCCTCCACTCTACTCTTCTCATGGAATTTGGAATCAAGTTTAAGATAGGGTCCTTTTCTTCAAGTCTCTCAATGGTCCATGCAAAGGATATTTTTAGAAAAAAACCTATACACTTAGAACACTGGGATGAAGAATGGATTTGACAACTTGGCTTCTCTGACCCATCACAAACCTACAAGTGCAAGGTGCATTTCTTTGATCTACCTTGTCTGACATAAATACATAGCAACATGTATATTAAACACACACAAAACAAGACACTGCTCTGTACGTGCTTCTCCTCTTGGGGAGAGGAGAAAGAACAAACGTGACAGATGTTAGTCACATTATTTAATGCATTGCTGCAAGGTGTTCAGATATTACGCTGGCGAATGTGGTGTAAGGACCTACATAGAATAGGTTTCGGCTTGACCCTGCTCAGCTTGCGAGATCAGATAAGTAACATTGTTTTAGGTACAGATATGCAATCGTACATAGTAGAACCTTTCAAAGGGAATAACGAGTTTAGTCCTTTTTCTAATTTGTATATTATCTGTGAGTAAACTACTTTTAAAGTTGTTTCTTATTCAATATTGCTTGAACACTGGCCAGTGGGTTGTTTGTAAGCTACTTGGTATTTATTATTCACAATCTGTGATTTGTCATCAAAAGCAGATGGTGTTGTCTGTATGCCAGGATTGAGGGAATAAACAAGAGGTAAACCAGACATTTCTTTTGCAAACATTTGAGAGATTTTCATTTTTTTCACTGAAAGAAACAAATTCACTTTTTATAAATAAAATGTAGAAAATAAAGAGCGTTGTAGATATCAGATCAAATCTGTAGTTTATATTTTACAGAATACTCTTTTTATGCAACTCCAGTATGTGCATAATGAGGTTTATTGGTCCCTGTGTTGGTGGCACTTATATATTTGCTCCGAGACAAGAGTGGTCCCAATAATTCTGCATCTGACTTTGTGGTATTTGTATCTAACCCATTATAAAACTTTGCAAACAACATTGTGAACACTGAAGACTGGGAGGCATCTTTCTTCATCAGCTATCAAGAGTGCAGCCATCAATTTCAATATTACAATTTGGTACCTTTCTCTTAGTGTTCTGTGTTTTCAGGATTTACCTATTTTCACTGATAAATGACCAGGCTTTTTTATGAAAAGAGTTCAGTTTTTACTGATTTATACCCATTTATCAATCGAGTAAGTATTTTTGGGGTACTTATTTTTGTTAAACGCTAAAGCTTCACACGATTGTGTCCTACAGCTCTGGTACTGAAGCAGTTTCACAGCGTAAAACACAGAATACACCCACGGCAGAGGTCAGAAAAATCAAACGTTAATATGGTGCTATGATTGGCTCACAAGGAGATGCCGTCTGCCTATTTCCTTGTGTCTATTTGGTGTGGTGCTGAATTTAAACAAAGAATCCTCCACAGATAAAGATATGTAATGCTCCCTATGTACCCAGTTACCTCCTTTACTGCCAATCCTTTTAAGGGTTTGGATTCAGGGGCCTGGCTTCTTCCGGATCCCCATGCAACCAATGCTGCCCTTTCTGTGGCTGGCTCCAGACTAGCCCCAAAATGGCTCCCCTCCCCGGACTTTTAGGGGAAGGCATCTCACTCTCTATTGGTCAAACTAGCTCTTCTTCCCGGACTTTCCCTTGTCAATCATTTGACTCTGCCCCTTCCTCCGAGCAGGCATACCTACAATCCTTCCCCAAACCAACAGGAGCGCCTCTATCCCCCTAGCAGACTGAGTCTGCCTTTGGCTCCCGCTTCCTAGCAGAGACAGTCAAGGTAAACATGGAGCAAAGATGCAAATCCATGCCTGAATACCAATAAGAAAATCAATGCTTAGAGAATTTCAAGAAAAAGTATTGTCGGGAGTGAAGAGGATTCATTGTGCTGCAAGTACTGCAGCAGTGAGGTCCGTGCTCGTGCTGACAGAACAAATGACCGTGTTGAAAGCAAGCGACACCAGAAGCTGAAAGAAGAAAGTGAGATTTGTGAGAAACAGTCAGGAGCTTTCACCAGGGCTTTAATGAAAGAGAGGACACATCGTGATTGTGTCAATGAATTTGTGGGTGCTCTTTGTTTCACCAGACAACCGCTATTAATAGCAGAGGGGCCTATTGGTGACTTTGTGCAACAATATGGTCCAGCAGCAAAAAGCCTTCCTAATGCAGGCAACCTCACTTTTAAGTCTCTGAAAGAAAATGATGAGGCTTTAGTATTTAAACGGATGGAATGAATTGATAGAAATGTGGCGTCTAATCTGATTTTTGACGAGTCTACTGAGGTTTTAGACAGTACAATTCCTGGCCTTTTGTTTTCGTTTTTTGATTTCAAAGTGAATAAACCCACATTGTTTTGTGCTGATGTGACATTCATCCCTTCAGCTACCAGACATTTTGTCAACGCAGCAATAACTGTCCTGTTTGGGATGTATCAACCAAGTTGGGACAATGTGGCCACAAGTAACATAAATTCTGCTTGCTAGGTGCCTAAGTTTGCCCAGGAGATTAAACTCAATCAGAAACTGGCACTGCTATGTATTACCTGTCCTGCTCATCTGATTAATGTTGCACTGGCAGCAGCTACTGCTAGAGAAGAAATAAAAGATATGAAATCTAGCATCATTGGATCATGGCCATTTTCAAGCATAAGAACAAGTAGAAGGCTTTGTTTTACACAGTGTGAGATGAGTACAGAGAAAACTGTCAATTACCTACCCCTGTTGTGCCACATCAATGGATGAGCTTGTATTTCACTGTCATGTAAATAACGCGTGGACCGAGGTAATGCATCTCCTTGATCATCCTCAGTTTGTTGGTTCTAAAGCAGAAATTCTGAAGAGATTGGCAAATAATCAAAATGACCACCAAATTCTACGCACCAAGGTAATGTTCATTGTTGAAAACTTGAAATCACTGTGTGATACATAAAAAAACACTGGAGTTTTCTCTGACTACTGCCAATGCATTTGCCAGTACAGATGCTTACTGGAACCTGACAACCAAAATCTCAGCCAAACCAAGCACAAAAATTGCAGGAGAAACATACAGCAAGAAAACCCAGCTGTTTCTTGAAATCTCTCTCACCCTAGAACACAAGAAAACCGAAAAAGCATTGAAAACTTTCAATACAATTTTCAGCAAGAAACGAGAGGTGATCAGAGCCAGTAATCTGAACTTCAAAGTGTTTGGTGCCAAAGATTTTTTTTTTTTTTTGGAATGCACCCCTTCCTCAAGGTGAATTTTGCAGCAGACTATGACCGGTATGCTAGAATGTTTCAACCATTTCCCACTAAAGACGAAATTTCAAATCTGAAAGGGACTTCACTACTTACATGAACTTGCCTACCCCTGACTATGCGAAACTGGATGTGCTGGCTTTTTGGAACAGTCAGCAAGACACACTTCCCAATTTCAGCAAAGTGGCATGGTAAGCTCTGAGTGTACCCCCCTTTCCCGCCCCGATCTATTGATGCAGAAGTGCATATTTTCAAAGTTGGACTACCTTCAAGACAGCAAGGGGCTTAACATGAATGAGGATTCTTTGAAGAAAATTATGCATATGTATGCAAACCAGGATTTCTGGAAAAACTGCTAGCTCAGAGAGACAAAATATAACTTTGTACATTTAGATAAGTTTCAATTGTACTGTAGTAAAACATGTTTATTACAAAAGATTTTTTTCTTTTTTTCCCCCCTGATTTTTCCCATTCTTTTAATTTATTTTAAACCCAATTTCATCCGGGTTTAAATGTTTGAAAAATAAAGACTGAAAAATTCATTGTTTTTGGGTGTTTTTTTTACAAATAAAAACTGAAAAAAGACAGAACACTACTTACTCTCTAGTCATGTTGCTATAACAACTATAAAATGTGATCGATACAGCTCCATTCAATGTTTTAGGCAGACAGGGTTAGTGGTTAAACTACAAATATTCAACTTGAAAGACTATTCCCTTCATGGGGGAATATTTTACTAGCACATTCTAGGACAATACAAAAATCTATTGACCTTATACTCTGAATCTGGATTTGGGTCCATCTCTCAGCACTGAATTATCCCTGAGATAAAACGGCGATAGTGGTCCCTAACCTAAGTGTGGCATTTCGGGCTTGTTTGTTGCCTTTTTCCTGAAGAAAGCCCATCACCACCACCCCACAAAATGCTACATCTATTCCAAAAATAATGACTAATCTATTATGGACCTGTTTAATCATGTTTCAGTTGACAGGACAATGGATCTTGTACTTAGCTCTATTTATGCAGTAAAAGACTAAGTGAGATTATTTGCAGATCCGAGGCAGAACAGTGAATTATTAGGACATAAAATAATGCTCCCAAAGGAGTTAATCAAAGACATTTTAGTGCTGAAGAAATTGCTTTAGAGTGGTGTCTAAACCAAGGATGGTCTGTTTATACTAATGATTATGGATCCAATTTTGTTTTCACTAACATCAATGGTAAAATTTTCATGGAGGTCATGAGAACAGGACTGGATTGGTTTTTAGGTTCTTCAAGAGAGGTTCTTGCAAAATCATCAACTGTTCATTAACTGATAAGAAGAGCAATGTATGGAAAAGTTTCTCCAAGAAGGACAGAAATAGGTTTTAATTGGTTTGATGCAAACCCCAAGTTGTCTTTATTCTTTCCCTGGGAGAAAATATCCCTAACATTTCTTTGTTGAATGACAATAAAGACAAGACCAGAACTCAGAAAGTCAATATAGTGTGAGACAGACCTGATCTATTTTTACCTTCACAAGACAATGCAAATTTGTGTATGAAGTTAGCTCATTTATGGTAGAATTTCAATTTATAGAAACAATCAGTTAGACAGGGCTGAATGATCCATACACCTTTGATCCAGTGCAGCTGGAAGAAGAATTGGAAACAGAAAAGTCCTGAGTGTACAGACAGAAGGAACACTACATAATGGCAGGTGGAAACACTGAGTTCAGCAAGTCTGGTGACTTTGACTTTTCCATGTGAGAGGATTTGGGAAAAAGAAACAGAGGGTTGCTCTGTGTTGACAGACAGGGGAAATAGAACCTATGGGTTCTGATCTCCAGTCCTCCAACCAGTATACCGAAAAGACATTTTCCCTGAGACTTGGGAACAGAAAGAAGAAAACCTGATCTCCAGTCCGCCACTTTAACCATTGAATTTGTTACCAGATTTGCCTGTTACTTGGGGGTATGCTCATTTATTCGGGTTACTCTTCGGGGGAGGGGGGGATTCTGTATCTCTATCAATGTACTGCTTGTGTCACTTGTGTTTTCATATGGAGCTCTACTTCTCCCTTCTGCAAGTACCCTCCCAATGGAGCTATCCTACACCCACCCACACACATCCACCCACCCACACACACACACTAACAGAGCAAGTCTGAGTGGACCGGGTCAAGCAGCACTTTCCAGCTGCCACCCTTATGCATCCCAGATTTAGCATGTCCCTATCCCCACTGTCACATCACAAATGTACTGGCAGTAACCTACTTGATGAGCAAACCCCACAGTATTTGGGGTGCCACAGGGATCTTTAGCTTAGGTAAAAGAAGTGTTGCTGTAGAGTAAATGGGGGAAGCTAAAAACACAAGAGTAAAGTTCAGCAAGAGAGAGGGAAGCGACCAGCTTAACCGTAAAAGTTGTTTATTGAATAATAGTGATCACTACACAAGGAGGGCTAAACCAACATAACATACGTCATTAAAGGTTAATACCTAAGGTAGAAAGAAAAACAAAAAGAGAAAGAGGAGGATCTCACCCACTCCATGAGGTTTGAACTGGTCAGAGTTCCCAGGTGATGGTGGTAGCTCATGGCCCTGAGTGCTGGAGACAGGCAGAGCCCCCAGCACGATCAGTCAGGAGAAGATGGAATCCCAGTGGAACTGATGCATAGTTTGGATCTAAGCATCAGAACACTGACTAGGATGAGTAGGGATTTTTGTAGAGAAAATACAATGGTTCAAGGGAGAACACTAGATTTGTTTATAGGTTAACTGATGACTCAAGGGTTTTCTTTAGGCTAGACAATAGGAGCTGATCACTCTTGGCTATGGGTGGTGTTTTCTTCCAGGGAGCTCACAATGCAGCTAGGGTGTGTCAGTATTTTGGATATCAATCAAGGATTCATTACTAGAATTGGTCTGATAACTGCCGAGCTGGGTGTGGGCAGACGTAGGTTCATTAGCATCTGGAGCAGAGATTACCATGATGCAGTCCTTCCCTGCTTTTCCTGGTCCCAGAGTTCAGCGTGATTCTCTTTTCTCCATTCTGTATGCAAACTGAGATGTCTTCCTGTCCCACCTTTCATGCAGATGAGGCTAGGGGAGTTGTCTCTGTTCTTCACTCTGTATGCTAATGGAGATGTCTTAATCTTGTCACCCTTGTCAGGAGGGGTCTACGTGTGTCTCTCTACAAGTCTTTTCTCTGATGGGTTTTGGTTTAAGTAGAGGTTGGTGTGTGTGGGTGGGTATCTTTTATGAGTCAGACAGGCTGGATACTGCACCCTGGTTCCCCAAGAACACAGAGCTGACTGGTATCACCACTGGCAAACACTCCCTCAGAATGTCTGGCATATAGCCCAAGAGTTCTGACTCCACCCCACCACTCTAATCACTATACCAAGCTGGAATACACAGGAAGCCTGCCAGCATGTTGTGGTTTGCTGATTGCAAGCCTTATCTCACCATATATAGACATCCTCTCTGATCCACTTCTGTCTTCTCTATGCCATCCTCTTCACCTGCCAACAAGTGATTAGGGTAAGGTCTGAGAGCCCAAACTCTGTTCAGTATCAGCAGATCCCATATAATAGACTAAGAAACACAGAGGGTCAATTCAAAATGAAATAACATTCCTTGTCGGAAAAACTGTTTCCCTTCCAGAACCACCTGCCCTCCCAAACCTTTGCTGCTTCCCTGACAGTCTCTCTTACCCACAGGACCCAACCCGTCCAATGGTTTGCTGCTTAACTGCCCTGTCTCTCCACCCTATCTAGTACCCAGAGTCATTTCTAGAGACTCATCTCGCCCCCCCCACCAATTGAATTGAGTGGAGATATGCCAGTTTCTACCAGCTGAGCATGTAACCCATTTATCATTTTAGGGGCCAGGGAGGAATCTATAAATTATGCCCTATCCGAATTAGTCTGTCTAAATGTGACAATAAAAATAAAGGGTCAGATCTTCCACTGGTATAATTTGGCATAGCTCCAGTGAGCTCAATGGAGCTGTGCTAGTTTATCTCTGCAGAAAACTTGGTCCCAGATGCCTATTAAATTATGGCAAAAAAACAAAAAAAAAACCCAGGCTTTTCAAAGCTTTGAGAGCCTGGACTCATTTTAAATTGCATCTTTAGTGGCAGAGTGTTGTCATCAGAATCAGAAAAGGCAAAGGATAATTAATCTTTGATTTATTAGATCAGAGAGAGCGCGCCATACATTTTGGTCTCTCAAGTTAATACTCTACAGAAACAAGTGGGCAAAGGTGCATCTTTTATTAAAAACATCGCATCAATGTGGAGTTTGATCTATTATTCAACCACTGTTCATTTGAAGCAAATGGTCATTTTACATCAAAAGCTTTTTATTTTTTTTAAATGCTGCCACACAGGGGGCTCAGTTTCTCTTGGACAACATTCATGCAGAGGGAAGAGAAAAGCAGATTAACTAAAGCACTACTGTATTTACAATGCTTCGGGAATCTGAGCAGTGCTGCTCTTTGAGCGTTCTGTACTATGCAAAGAAGGATACTAGGACTTGATTTCAATGGATTTTTTCACATCGGGTTGCAAGGAAGTGATTTATGGTTCCTGCCCACTTCTGCAGCATAGAGTATTGTTGCTTGATGTGCACTCCAGCTAGTGAAGCCACAATACCCTTCCATCCCCATCTGCCTACTGACAAGAAGAATGGTAGAAACCCCACCGGTACATCTGCCTCTACCTTTATCCAATGAGAAGAATGGAGCCACTGGAAGTAAACCGAGACATCGTTTCTGACCATGCAAAGAATAAGCAGGGGAAGCTGATTCTAGAAACCAGTGCAGATTTCACAAGCATTGATAGCATTGAAAGGCTGCAGCAACACAAGCCTCTGGAGGGAACACAACACACGTGAACTTTAAACAAAATGGGGTGGTGATAGTCAAAGCTGGAAATCTGCACCTTGAAATTAAAAGGGGAGGAGTTATCCCAGTGCATTGCCACTGATAATGCAGTTCATTAAAGAAGGCAATTTTATGTAAGAGGAGCTATAAACAATACCATCTTTCTTCTGTTAACGAGAAGGATGGCAACAGCAAGATATATACACAAGCGAAGAAAAGAAAGTGGAGGAAAGAAAATAGGTGGCAGCTTTTGGAACAATAGTTGCCAGTGATGGTACACGTAAAAAGCCTTTAAGTAGTGAGGTAGCTGTAGGCCCAGCATGGCAGCCATTTTGGAGATTGATTCCTAAGCACTGTATACAGTACCAGGCTTGTTAAGAATTAGGTATTTAAGCATTTGCAACTTCTGCTTAAGTTAAATGTTCCCAGTAGAGCCTAGATGCACTAACTGCTAACTATCTTAGCAGTTGGTGCAATTTCTTGCCTCATCCTCCATATCACTGATGAAAGTTCTCTGATCATCTCCAAGGTTTGCCAATAACACAGAAAAAAAAGAATTTATGATTTGATCCATAGCCCATTGAAGTCAATAGAGAAACTCTCAGTGAATTCAGTGGGTACTGGATCAAGCCCTTTCAGACCAAATGGAACATACTGGGAAATGGGGATGCAATTAAATAGCAGTGATAAGAGCAGGGACACAATAGTGTGTTGTGGGTATGTCACAGTAAAGGGGTTGACTCACCACTAGCACCTCCTTGTAGCCAGGCATGCTATAGCAGCTCTCTCCTCTTTGGGTACCTCCTGCCAATGGTCTGTCTGCCTCTTTCTGTGACTTGGCCCTCTGGCCAGGTCACTTTAAAATCTCCTCCCTGCCAGGGTAGTCAATGAACAGAAACAAGGGGAATTAACACAAATAAACTGGGTTCACAGGTAACAGCGGGGAATAGGTCCATCTCAAGATCTATCAGTATCTGGCTCTCCTTTTCTTCAGGGCAGAGGCAGCAGTTGACTGGGAAGCTCCCACCTTTAACCAGCCCTCTCTTCAGGAGCTGAGCACTAAAGATCTGTGCTCTTCCCTGGCCTACGTCGACTGAGCTGGGGTTCTCCTTCTTAAGCTCTTTCCCCCAATCCTGACATTTCTCACAGGAGCGTTGGGGCAGAACCAACTGAACCCCCATTAGCTCATTAACACCATGTTGTCCAGGGTGCAGTTTGTATATCCCATACCAGTTATCCGGTAACCAATACTGCAGGGAATTTCTGCTCACTTACAACATTACTATGCACCTTCCTTCAGGCTAGACAATGATGCCAATCTGAGTTTCTCATTCATTTTCTAGCTTACTCACACTTTATTTTATTAGATGATTCACAAACAGGAATTTTAGGTTTAAGTGAAGCAAAGGTCCATTTACATCTTACCTGCTGCTTCCTGCGGGGGACACCTACATATTGTACTTTCAGGTGATATATCCAGAAAGGCAAATATGACAAAAACTGCAAAACAAATCATGAATAAGAAAAGAGTCCCAAGACACAAGCAGCTCCCCTCAAGCAAATTCCAAATGACACTACAGTGAACTGTGCCCAAGGAATCCCACAGAAAACGAAGGGCTTATTGCTTTGCTGACTTGTCATGCTTTGCATAAACCTTAGGGCTTTGGGGGGAGGAGGGAGACAGTCTCAATATTTGTCAAGAGAAATCTAAAATGCATTTCCTTCTCATCGTTGCTTTGCTGTCTCAGTTTCCTTTTTCAACTGAGTGTGCTATTCCTTGTTTTGCCTCCCTTGAAACTATAGATTTGATTTAAAACTAGAGAGAGGTCAAAATTAGGAGGAAAAATTATGTCATTGATAAGGCATGAACTTAGGTTTCAAGAGCTCTGGGTTCAAGTCCTCAGTCTACCACAAAGTTTCTCTGTAGCATTGGCTCAGAGATCTCCAGTCTTCTGTAATGTGAGGATACTACTACTTCCTTTTTCGGTCTTGATTGTTTGAATTGTAAGCTCTTCAGGGAAGTAATTGCCTTATGATGTGTACAGATAGTGCTTGGCACCTTAGAGACTCTAGGCATTACTAGAATACAAATAATAAATAAAATAGTGCTAATAACTAGGGGTTTTTTTCCCCAGAGACCACTCTGAACTTTGGGGAGTGGTTGGATAAAACAGGATCTGGATCTAAACTTATGCTGCATTTGCCCATCTCTAAAAGTTGAATTTAATTATGTTCTAGAAAGTACCTGTCCCCTTTTTCCATCATTGTTCCCACTAGGTTAGCCAGTTGTGTTTGCCATCTTTACTCTCTGGTTCTTAGCTCTGGCCACTCACATGGTCCAGGGAACCTTCAATAATACAGTGTTTGTTCTGCTTCTTTGCTCTCTCCAGCTTTGTGTCACATCTGCCTTTCAAATCATGATGGCATTGGATAGTTTGTGTCTGAGTCTTTGTTTTCTGGCTGCCTGCTTTCTCTGAGCTTTGGAGAAGTAGTTTCTACTTTCTAGTCTTCTGTTTCTAAGTGTAAGGACAAAGAGATCAGATAGTAAGTTATATGGTTTCTTTTCTTTGGTATTTGCATGAATATAAGTGCTGGAGTGCTTTGATTTGTATTCTTTTTGAATAAGGCTGTTTATTCAATATTCTTTTAAGCAATCGACCCTGTATCTTGTCACCTTAATACAGAGAGACCATTTGTATGTATTTTTCCTTTCTTTTTTATATAAAGCTTTCTTTTAAGACCTGTTGAAGTTTTCTTTACTGGGAAATTTCAGGGAAATTGAGTCTGTACTCACCAGGGAATTGGTGGGAGGAAGAAATCAGGGGGGAGATCTGTGTGTTGGATTTGCTAGCCTGATTTTGCATTCCCTCTAGGTGAATAGGAAAGTGCTTTTGTTTCCAGGACTGGGAACGGAGAGGGGGAGTCACTCTGTTTGGATTCACAGAGCTTGTGTCTGTGTATCTCTCCAGGAGCACCTGGAGCGGGGAAGGGAAAAAGGATTATTTCCCTTTGTTGTGAGACTCAAGGGATTTGGGTCTTGGGGTCCCCAGGGAAGGTTTTTCAGGGGGACCAGAGTGCCCCAAAACACTCTAATTTTTTGGGTGGTGGCAGCAAGTACCAGGTCCAAGCTGGTAGCTAAGCTTGGAGATTTTCATGCTAACCCCCATATTTTGGACGCTAAGGTCCAAATCTGGGACTAAGGTTATGACACCACTAGGTTAGCCAGTTGTGTTTGCCTTCTTTACTCTCTGGTTCTTAGCTCTGGCCACTCACATGGTCCAGGGAACCTTCAATAATACAGTGTTTGTTCTGCTTCTTTGCTCTCTCCAGCTTTGTGTCACATCTGCCTTTCAAATCATGATGGCATTGGATATCACAGGGAAAGAGGAGGGGCTCTACCTGCTCTTCGGTTTTACAGATGCAAGAGGCAACTTCCTTTCCATTACTGCATGGATAGAGTGGTGTCTCAAATTATTCTTATCCTAGTCCTCATCCTGGCCCATGCTGTGTCCTTGAAACGGCTGTCTCCCTCTTCTCCAATCCAGCAGAGGGTGGGAGGGGAAAGAGCAGTGGAATGAATGCAGATTTGGGAAGGTTATGCCTGATATCTGCAAAGATTTGGTACTTAGAGGCAACAAATAAATCTGAATTAACTTACTTCGGACCTTTCATAGCATCAGCATCCTGGAGTTTTCATCATGACCGCACCACTGAATACATTCTACAGGTATCAGCATTTCAAGTCCAAGCTGGGGAAAATCAGTTGCAGATTTTGATGCATAGAAAGATAAGCAGAGGGAGGGGGTTAGCACTATTAGACCTTCCTCAGAACCTACTTTACACAGGCGGTAATGTTACAACTCAAAATCCTCTTCCCATCTTCTTTGTATAGCGTGCAGGAGCGGCTGTATGGACTGAGCACGATTTTCTGCACTTTGAGTTTAGTGTAGGATCTGTGGAGATGTCAACTGGTCAAACAATGGTTGAATTATTCCCTACTCCCCAGACAATTTTGATAAAAACAAAATAATTTTAGTCTAGATTTTCCATGAAAAATTTTGATTTGAATGGAAATTAAAAAAGAATATATCAAAAAAATTCAATTTGGAAATGCTGCTGTGGTGGCTCATGGGAACAGAAGTTCAGGTGCCTCATGTTCCCATACTTCTCTACAGGCCAGCCCCTGGGTCTTACATCTTCTATGATGCTCTACAGTCCCCCCACACTGAAGTCTCTAGCCACAGGGCATCCTGGGAGATGTAGTTCAGCCAGGAGCCTAGCCCATAGAAGCAGAGGTGACGCATGGGAGGGCATGGAGGATGAAGTTCTCCCCACCCCCAGACTGGACTGCCAGGGGTGGGGAGGGAGAGAGGTTCTGCCTTTCTTTCCCTATGCCTCTCCCCCAGCATGTTCGGCCGCTCTCCCTGGCAGTCGGGCAAGGAGTGGGACAGAACCACTTCTGCCTGAGAGAGCTATTGCAGGGTGACAATATCTCCCCATTATACCCGGGGAGTAACAGATATTCTTAGTATGATCACATACTTTGTCATGTCATATTTCTTTGCATTGCAGGTAAACTGAATTAAGGTATGAGGCAATTTTAAGTACTACAGAGTCTTGGGATGTGTGGGTGTCTCAGAACAAAGTGATGCAAGGTTTAACAGAATGCTGTAATTAGAAGTAGGTCATTGGGGAAATTATGTAAATTGTGTACATGAACTTGCAGACACCCTTCCTGCCAGCTACTCCAATGATCATTTCAAACAGTTTTTAATAAATTATCTGGGTAAATTTAGAATAGATTATTCAAAAGTCATTGAAACATGCAGTTGTTACAAGAATGAGGAGTTTTGTGTGGTTGCTGGTGACAGAGACAAACATCTACAAGATCTCTATCAAGCGTTCTTAAAACTGCAATAACCACCTGCTGAAGTGAAGAAACAGATTGACAGAGCCAGAAGAGTACCCAGAACTCACCTACTACAAGACAGGCCCAACAAAGAAAGTAACAGAACGCCACTAGCCATCACCTTCAGCCCCCCAACTAAAACCTCTCCAGTGCATCATCAAGGATCTACAACCTATCCTGAAGGATGATCCCTCACTCTCACAGATCTTGAGAGACAGGCCAGTCCTCGCTTACAGACAGCTTCCCAACCTAAAGCAAATACTCGCCAGCAAATACACAACAAAAACACCAACCCAGGAACCTATTTTTGCAACAAAGCCCGTTGCCAACTCTGTCCACATATCTATTCAAGGGACACCATCACAGGACCTAACCACATCAGCCACACCATCAAGGGCTCATTCACCTGCACATCTACCAATGTGATATGCCATCATGTGCCAGCAATGCCCCTCTGCCATGTACATTGGCCAAACCGGACAGTCTCTGCACAAAAGAATAAATGGACACAAATCTGACATCAAGAATTATAACATTCAAAAACCAGTTGGAGAACACTTCAACCTACCTGGACACTCAATTACAGACCTAAATGTCACAATTCTTCAACCAAAAAATCTTCAAAAACAGACTCCAACGAGAAACTGCAGAACTGGAATTAAGTTGCAAACTAGACACCATTAAATTAGGCTTGAATAAAGACTGGGAGTGGGTGGGTCATCACACAAACTAAAAACTATTTCCCCATGTTAATTTTCCCCCTACTGTTACTCACACCTTCTTCTCAACTGTTTGAAACGGGCCATCCTGATTATTACTACAAGTTTTTTTTCTCCTGCTGATAATAGCCCACCTTAATTGATTAGTCTTGTTGGCGTTGGTATGGCAACCCTCATTTTTTCATATTCTCTGTGTGTGTGTTTGTATATATTGTATTTTCCTACTGTATTTTCCACTGCATGCATCTGATGAAGTGGGTTTTAGCCCATGAAAGCTTATGCCCAAATAAATTTGTTAGTCTCTACGGTGCCTCCTCATTCTTTTTCCTGATAGATTATCACGGCTATCACTCTGAAACATGTAGTTGTTATAGTACATCGTTTGCAATGCTGTTCCCCTCCACCCACAATGACTACCACCACACACACTTTAGTTTGCTTCATTAATGAGTTCAAACTGTGTTGAACAGGCTTTGGGGTATTTCAAAAACAAAACAGGCATTTAAAGGAACTCTACATATAATTATCAGCTGGTTCAATACTGCAAAAGCATTTCCACAAGGATTTGCTTGGATCTAAAGGTGAATTTGTATTGCTTTTTTTCCACCCCCCCTTTTGGGCTGGCTTTCTGTGGATGTTTCAGGGCCCAGGTTTTTAGATGAATGCAGTTGGAAAGCTAGTTTTCAGCTTGCAGACTCAAGTAGTCCCAGATGATGAAGCATTCATATCACAAGGAGTATATTCCACAGGGGATAGAGTACTGGCTAGCACAGCAGGGGACAGAGTCCCAAAACACCTTCCCAGAGCCCTGGGCCTAAAAGCTATTCATTTGCATCAGGGTTTGCAGGATCTCACCCCTTCTCTTGTGAGCTTATTCATTAGTTTGTTTCTAGTTAGGAACAAAGGATTGGCACAGTCCGGTCCCCTGCTCTCCCTGGCAACTCCGTCCTCTTTCTAATCCCATTTGATATTGATGTTCTTCCAGAGACACAACTAAGCCTATGAAGCTTTAAAACCAGCGAGGGCTAATTTTGTTCTCATGACTATTTTAATAAAAGCACTGACATGCTTGCTACTGGTAATTATTTAGAAACTGCCTCAGTCTCCAGGGTAATGGCTCATAATTTATTAATTACTGCAGGAGATTTTTTTATATTTTCAGTTGTCAATAACAAAAAGGGCTTGTGTGGCCGAGACTAAAGAATCCCATGTGAAGTCTGTTGTCTTATAATGTATCATAAATTTTAGAAAAGCAGCTAAAAAAGCCAGAGTAAAACTTGTGTAGATGGTTTCTTCCCATATTTATGCCTTTTGAATTCCCAGAAGCAACCCGCACACCCCACTGGCAGGGGCCCGGGGATCTCCGCACACTAGTGCCCACAGGCACTGCCCCCGCAGTGCCCATTGGCTTCAGTTCCAATGGCAGAGTTTGCATTTGGGGCGGGGCAATGCACGAAGACACACCCTCAGGTACCGCAGGGACGTGCCAACCGCTTCTGGGAGTGGCATGCTATGCGGAGTGAGGGCAGGCAGGAAGCTGCTTTAGCCCCACTGCCATGCCAGTGCTGGTGGTGGTGGGAGGCTTAGGTCCTTTTAAAGCACCCAGGGGTGGCAGGCAGGGCTGGGAGATGCTGAGGGTGAGGCAGGCAGGGCTGGGGGAGAGACCCAGCCCCGAACATTGGTGGAGCCGGGCCGCCATGCTCTGAATATTCCTGGAGCACAGACACCACGGGCCCATACAGCTTGCTGCCACTGCATTAACTCATCAGATAGTCCCACTCATTTAAATGAATGAGACAACTTACAGAGTGAGATATTAGTCATCAGACTTGATCCACTGTCCATTGAAATAAATAGGAATCCTAGCGGCAGTCAAAAAAGCAAACAGAATGTTGGGAATCATTACAAAAGGGATAGAAAACAAGACAGAAAATATCATATTGCCTCTATATAAATGCATGATACTCCCGCATCTTAAATACTGTGTGCAGAGCTGGTTGTCCAATCTCATTCATATATATATATATAGGAATCAGAAGAGGTACAGAAAAAGGCAACCAAAAGGATTAGGAGTATGGAACAGTTTCCATATGAGGAGAGACTAATAAGACTAGGACTTTTCATTTTCAGAAGAGATGACTAACAGAGGATAGAGTAGAAGTTTATAAAATCATGACTGGTGTGGAGAAAATAAATAAGTTTTATTTACTCCTTCTCATAACACTAAAACTAGCAGTCACCAAACAAAATTAATAGGCAGCAGGTTTAAAACAAACAAAAGGAAGTATTCCTTCACACAACACACAGTCAATCTGTGGAACTCTTTGCCAGAGGATGTTGTGAAGGTCAAGACTATAATAAGGTTCAAAAAAGAACTAGATAAGTTCCTGGAGGACAGGTCCATCAATGGCTATTAGTCAGGATCAGCAGGGATGCAAAACCATGCTCTGAAGTGTCCCCAGCCTCTGTTTACCAGAAGCTGGGAATGGGAGACAGGGAATGGATCACTTGATTTTTCCCTACTCTGTTCATTTCCTCTGAAGCATCTGGCAATTGGCCACAGTCGGCAAACAGTATACTGGGCTAGATGGATCTTTGGTCTGACCCAGTATGGGCGTTCTTATGTTCTATTGACTTCAATAGGCTTTCAGTCAGGTCAGCTGAGATCAAGGCTGGCAGAATCAGGCCACTGAATAAATGATTTCCTCATATTATATCATCCCAGTATGTGATTAGCTTGGTTGTACATTGAAGAGTATTAGAAAATATAATCAAGAAGGAGGGGACAAATCTCTTGGGTGTGGGTCACTAGGCTTATTAAAATCACCAAATGCAAAATGTGACAAGCTTTTCCTCCTCTCTGCATAGGAAATTTTATCTTTTTTAAAAAATAAATGCAATTTCCAATATAAAAGAAATCCTCCTTTCTATAATTTAGAGAAAATGAATTGTAAAAATAGATATAGAAGCCAATTTGTCTTCCTGTCAAAAGGGCAGGTATTTGTGCCTGAATCATCCTTCCCATAATAATTAAAAGTTTCATAGGCCACAAAGGCACTGTAAAAGAGTTAAATTGATTTCTAAGAGACAGGCTTCATTTACACAAACCAAGGATTCACAAGAAGACCCCAATTTTCTTTATACAGCTTATTTGACAGCAATCTTCTTTTTCCGCCAGCAATTATTCAGTTCCATATTTCAGATATATACCTTATCATGTATTCTTTCCTTAGTGACCCTATAACTTATATTTTCCCATCTTGCCCATTTACATTTTCCATTCTATTTTCTGTAAGTTCTTTTACTATCCACAAAGTATCAGAGGCCATGTTAGTCTGGATCTGTAAAAGCAGCAAAGAATCTGTGGCACCTTATAGACTAACAGACATATCTTTGCTGCTTATCCACAAAGTGTTACCTCCAGAGAGCCTCCCTCTATGAAACCTTTGTAGAAAACACCCAATGACATCACTAAACTATCTAATAGTCCAGGTGGATCCTCTTGATTACCAGACTGCCTTAATGAAGGCTAAACCAGTCAAATGATGAAGCAGCATTAAGATAATGATCCAACGAACTCTAATGTAACTCATGTGTAAATCTACGGGAGCCCATACCTCTGCATATAAAATATTACACATTTATATTAGGAAAATGGAGCCCAATTTATCAAATGGAAAACCAAACACTTGCATTACCATTGTGATGTTATACCTCTGATGTTTTATCCATACATAGGAAGGCATTCCCTGTACATTTGATTACTGTCAGAGGATAGCTGGCCCTCTGAAGGGGCAGGGACTCAGCCTACCTCTGACAGGCTGCACAAGGTGGAATTGAGGCAACTGATGTTCATCCGGGAACAGGTAAGTCACTGTGTCATTTAACTGGAAGGGAAGATCTGGTGGACTGAGAGCAATCAATGGGACACAATCATTCCAGGGTACAAAATATATCGGAAGGACAGAACAGGTCATGCAGGGGAGGGAGTGGCACTATATGTGAAAGAAAATGTAGATTCAAATGAAGTAAAAATCTTAAGCGAATCCACATGTTCCATAGAGTCTCTATGGATAGAAATTTCATGCTCTAATAAAAATATAACATTAGGGATCTATTATCGACCACCTGACCAGGACAGTAATAGTGATGATGAAATGCTAAGAGAAATTAGAGAGGCTATCAAACTTAAGAACCCAATAATAGTGGGGGATTTCAATTATCCCCATATTGACTGGGAACATTTCACTTCAAGACAAAATGCAGAGATAAAATTTCTTGATACTTTAAATGACTGCTTCATGGAGCAACTGGTACGGGAACCCACAAGGGAAGAGGCAACTCTAGATTTAATCCTGAGTGGAGCGCAGGAGCTGGTCCAAGAGGTAACTATAGCAAGACTGCTTGGAAATAGTGACCATAATACAATAGCATTCAACATCCCTGTAGTGGGAAGAACATCTCAACAGCCCAACACTGTGGCATTTAATTTCAAAAGGGGGAACTATTCAAAAATGAGGGGGTTAGTTAAACAGAAATTAAAAGGTATGACTAAAGTGAAATCCCTGCAAGCTGCATGGGCCCTTTTTAAAGACACCATAATAGAGGCCCAACTTCAATGTATACCCCAAATTAAGAAACACAGTAAAAGAACAAAAAAAGAGCCACCGTGGCTTAACAACGATGTAAAAGAAGCAGTGAGAGATAAGAAGACTTCCTTTAAAAAGTGGAAGTCAAATCCTAGTGAGGCAAATAAAAAGGAGCATAAACACTGCCAAATTAAGTGCAAGAATATAATATGAAAAGCCAAAGAGGAGTTTGAAGAAAGGCTAGCCAAAAACTCCAAAGGTAATAAAATGTTTTTTAAATGCATCAGAAGCAGAAAGCCTGTTAAACAAGCAGTAGGGCCCCTTGATGGTCGAGATACAAAAGGAGCGCTTAAAGATGATAAAGTCATTGCGGAGAAACTAAATGGATTCTTTGCTTTAGTATTCATGGCTGAGGATGTTAGGGAGATTCCCAAACCTGAGCTGGCTTTTGCAGGTGACAAATCTGAGGAACTGTCACAGATTAAAGTGTCACTAGAGGAGGTTTTGGAATTAATTGATAAACTCAACATTAACAAGTCACCAGGACCAGATGGCATTCACCCAAGAGTTCTGAAATGTGAAGTTGCAGAACTATTAACTAAGATTTGTAACCTGTCCTTTAAATCGGCTTCGGTACCCAATGACTGGAGGTTAGCTAATGTAAAGCCAATATTTAAAAAGGGCTCTAGAGGTGATCCCGGCAATTACAGACCGGTAAGTCTAACGTCAGTACCAGGCAAATTAGTCAAAACAATAGTTAAGAATAAAATTGTCAGACACATAGAAAAACATAAACTGTTGAGCAATAGTCAACATGGTTTCTGTAAAGGGAAATTGTGTCTTACTAATCTATTAGAGTTCTTTGAAGGGGTCAACAAACATGTGGACAAGGGGGATCCAGTGGACATAGTATACTTAGATTTCCAGAAAGCCTTTTCCAAGTCCCTCACCAAAGGCTGTTACGTAAATTAAGCTATCATGGGATAAAAGGGAAGGTTCTTTCATGGATTGAGAACTGGTTAAAAGACAGGGAACAAAGAGTAGGAATTAATGGTAAATTCTCAGAATGGAAAGGGGTAACTAGTGGTGTTCCCCTAGGGTCAGTCCTAGGACCAATCCTATTCAATTTATTCATAAATGATCTGGAGAAAGGGGTAAACAGTAAGGTGGCAAAGTTTGCAGATGATACTAAACTGTTCAAGATAGTTAAGACCAATGCAAACTGTGAAGAACTTCAAAAAGATCTCACAAAACTAAGTGATTGGGCAACAAAATGGCAAATGAAATTTAATATGTATAAATGTAAAGTAATGCACATTGGAAAAAATAACCCCAACTATACATACAATATGATGGGGGTTAATTTAGCTACAACGAGTCAGGAAAAAGATCTTGGAGTCATCATGGACAGTTCTCTGAAGATGTCCACGAAGTGTGCAGAGGTGGTCAAAAAAGCAAACAGAATGTGAGGAATCATTAAAAAGGGGATAGATAATAAGACTGAGAATATATTATTGTCCTTATATAAATCCATGGTATGCCTACATCTCGAATACTGTGTACAGATGTGGTCTCCTCACCTCAAAAAAGATATGCTGGCACTAGAAGATGTTCAGAAAAGGGCAAATAAAATGATTAGGGGTTTGGAGAGGATCCCATATGAGGAAAGATTAAAGAGGCTAGGGTTCTTCAGCTTGGAAAAGAGGAGACTAAGGGGGGGGGGTATATGATAGAGGTATATAAAATCATGAGTGATGTGGAGAAAGTGGATAAGGAAAAATTTACATAATCCCATAATACAAGAACTAGGGGTCACCAAATGAAATTAATAGGTAGCAGGTTTAAAAACAAATAAAAGGAAGTTCTTCACGCAGCGCACAGTCAACTTGTGGAACTCCTTATCTGAGGAGGTTGTGAAGGCTAGGACTATAACAGCATTTAAAAGAGAACTGGATAAATTCATGGTGGTTAAGTCCATAAATGGCTATTAGCCAGGATGAGTAAGGAATGGTGTCCCTAGCCTCTCTTCATCAAAGGATGGAGATGGATGGCAGAAGAGAGATCACTTGATCATTGCCTGTTAGGTTCACTCCCTCTGGGGCACCTGGCATTGGCCACTGTCTGTAGATAGATACTGGGCTAGATGGACCTTTGGTCTGACCCAGTACGGCCGTTCTTATGTTCTTATGTTCTTAATTGGAAGGGAAGCACGTGAGCATGATAAAAGGCTAAGGACCTCAGGAAGCTCCAGAGAGCCTGAGCCAAACAAACTCTGCTCCCAAGGGAGAAAGGCTGGGGTAAGTGGATGGCAAGTTCCTAGGACAGAGAACCTAAAAAGGGGGATCCTAGAAACCGAGAGCTCCCTGGGGTGCTTGTCAGGCCAGGGAGCCTGGGGAAAAAGTGCTCCAGGAAAGGAGAGTATTTTTTGCATGAGAGTAACAGTGGACAGACAACCTGGCCTAGCGTCTGGGGCGGCCCTTGAGCATATTTCTACACTGCAATAAAACACCAGACTCAGCTGACTCAGGCTTGTGGGGTTTGGGCTGCAGGGCTATCAAACTGTGGTGTAGATGCTCAAGCTGGAGCCCAGACTCTGGGACCTTGCCCCCTTCTTTGAACCCTATTATATTTTTGGCATTCACAACATCCCCTGGCAATGAGCTCCATAGGCTGACTGTGTGTTGTGTGAAATACTTCCTTATGTTTGTTTTAAACCTGCTGCCTATTCATATCAGTGGGTGACCCCTGGTTCTTGTGTTACATGAAGGACAAATAACACTTCTCTATTCACTTGCTCCTCACCATTCATGACTGAATAGGTTCTATTATATCCCTCTTAGTTGTCTCCTTTCTAAGATGAACAGTCTGAGTCTTTTTAATCTCCCTGGGTAGAGGAAAATCCCGTGCCTTCACAATAACATACATTGCTAACTCACCAGGGATGCAGTGGCAGATTTAAAGTCAATAGTCTAGAGCAAAGTAGGAGAATGTTAAACCTCTCAAAATACATAAACGTAAGTACTATGGTCAGTGTAACAAATCCATGCTCAACCAGGACTTCCTGGTGGTGTCAGTGATGCACACCATGGATACTTAGAACCTCCTCTCCTCCAAAAGCACTGGCCTCTACAACTTGAGCTAATGGAGAATTTCTGTGAGCCTATTACACACTTCTTTTCTGTAGACTAAATAAGTCCAGTTCCCCCAGCCTCTCCTTGTAAGTCATCTGCCCCAGCCCCGTAATCATTTTCATTGCCCTCTGCTGGACTCTCTCCAATTTGTCCACAACCCTTCTGCAGTGGGGGGACTAAAACTGGATGCAATACTCCAGGTGTGGCCTCACCAGTGCTGAATAGAGGGGAACAATCACTTCCCTCTATCTGCTGGCAATGCTCCTACTAATAGAGCCCAACATGCCATTGGCCTTCTGGGCAATAAGGACACACTGCTGACTCATATCCAGCTTCTCATCCACTGTAATCCCCAGGTCCTTTTCTGCAGAACTGCTGCTTAGCCAGTTGGTCCCCAGCCTGTAGCAGTGCATGAGATTCTTCCGTCCTAAGTGCAGAACTCTGCATTTGTCCTTGTTGAACCTCATCAGATTTCTTTTGGCCCAATCCTCCAATTTGTCTACCTCTCCCCCCTCTTAGTGTCATCTGCAAACTTGCTGAGGGTGCAATCAATCCCATCATCCAAATCATTAATAAAGATGTTGAACAAAACCGGACCCAGGACTGATCCGTGGGGCACTCTGCTTGATACCTGCTGCCAATAGACATCAAGCTGTTGATCACTACCCGTTGAGCCTGATAATCTAGCCAGCTTTCTATCCACTTTATAATCCATTCATCCAATCCATACCTTTTTAATTTGCTGGCAAGAATACTGTAGGAGACTGTATCAAAAGCTTTGCTAAAGTTAAGATATATCACATACACTGCTTTCCCCATATCCACAGTGCCAGTTATCTCATCATAGAAGGCAATCAGGTTGGTCAGGCCTGACTTGCCTTGGTGAATCCATGCTGACTGTTCCTGATCACCTCCCTCTCCACTGAGTGCTTCAGAATGGATTCCTTGAGGACCTGCTCCATGATTTTCCTGGGGACTGAAGTGAGGCTGACCGATTTTTAGTTCCCCAGGTTCTCTTTCTTCCCTTTTTAAAATATGAGCATGTATTTGCCTTTTTCCAATTGTCCGGGACCTCCCCTGATGGCCACAAATTTTCAAAGATAATGGCCAATGGCTTTTCGATCACATCGGCCAACTCCCTCAGCACCCTTGAATGCATTAGATCTGGACCCATGGACTTGTGCACATCCAGCTTTTCTAAATAGTCCTTAACCTGTTCTTTTACCCTGAAGGCTGCTCACCTCCTCCCCATACTGTCAAGTATCAGAGGGGTAGCCGTGTTAGTCTAGATCTGTAAAAGCAGCAAAGACTCTGTGGCACCTTATAGACTAACAGACATATTAGTTAGTCTATAAGGTGCCACAGGACTCTTTGCTGCTCTCCATACTGTGCTGCCCAGTGCAGCAGTCTGGGAGCTGACCTTGTCTGTGAAGACCGAGGCAAAAAAAGCATTGAGTACTTCAGCTTTTTCCACATCATCTGTCACTATGTTGCCTCCCTCATTCAGTAAGGGTCCCACACTTTCCCTGACCTTATTCTTGTTGCTAATATACCTGTAGAAACCCTTCTTGTTACCCTTCACATCCCTTGCTAGCTGCAACTCCAATTGTGCCTTGCCCTTCCTGATTACACCCTTGCATACTCTAGCAATATTTTTATACTCCTCCCTAGTCATCTGTCCGAATTTCTACTTCTTGTAAGCTTCCTTTTTGAGTTTAAGCTCACCAAAGATTTCACTGTTAAGCCAAGCTGGTCGCCTCCCATATTTGCTATTCTTTCTGCACATTAGGATGATTTATTCCTGTCCCCTCAATAAGTCTTCTTTAAAATACAGCCAGCTCTCCTGGACTCCTTCCCCCACCAATATTAGCCTCCCAGCGGATCCTGCCCATCAGTTCCCTGCGGGAGTCTAAGTCTGTTTTTCTGAAGTCCAGGGTCCGTATTTTGCTGCTCTCCTTTCTTCCTTCTGTCAGGATCCTGAACTCAACCATGTCATGGTCACTGCTGCCTAGGTTGCCACCCACTTCTATTTCCCCTACCAATTATTTCCTGTTTGTAAGCAGCAGGTCAAGAGGTGCACAGCCCCCAGTTGGTTCCTCCAGCACTTGTACCAGGAAGTTGCCCCCAACATTCTCCAAAAACTTTCTGGATTGTCTGTGCACTGCTGTATTGCTCTCCCAGCATGATCTTTTTATGCAACGAATTTTGGGGCAGTGGAATGAGGTGCACTAATTTCACTACCACTGGGCTGCTGCAGTCCTGAGTGTATTTCAGCCAGTCAGAGGTGTTTAGCCATAGAAATGAAAGGCTCTTCCCCTCCCCCACCCAGGATATAACGTACTTTTCTGAATAAAGATGTACATGGGTTCAGTTTAAGATTTACTGTTTGTGGATTATGATGGCTCTAGCGTTTAAGCCTGAATTGAAGTAATATGCAGGACTCACACTCAGAAGGCCAAATTCTACTCTCAGTTATGACAGTGTAGATCCAGAGTGTCATGGAACTCTTACCTTTACAGTGTTATGATGAAGCTCTGCCTCAGTTTCCCCTCTAGTAGCTAGGGAAATTTACCTCGCTCCTCAGAAAGGTAGATTCCCCCTCTCCAAGGCTGACAGTTTTGAGCTTGTGATGTGATTGCCAGACCTTATTCAATGATCAATGCAAGCACCAGAGTATTATAAAACTTCCACTATTGTCTGTTTGATGGGGACCAGATATTAAAATCCACCTAACTAATTAGTATCTACCATTCATGTGGCTGGACTCATGGAGCCCTGTTCTACACCAGTGTAACACTCAGGTACTAAATTGCACCAGTGTAACACTCGGATACTTCCAAAGCATTGGTAGTTTTTCACTGGGAGTGATCTGATGTCACATTGTGGGATTTAAAAAATATGTAATTTAAAAAACCACACAAGAAAACAAAAAGCTCTAAGGCCCAGATCCTGCAGCAAGCTTCCACAGTCAGATCCCTGCACTAGTAGAGAGCTGGAGCCCAGAGAGCATATTGCATGATCAAGCGTCACTACCCACCTCTGGATTTCCTACCTAGTGCATCCGCTCGTCTGGGTGCCAGTGTTTGGGTCCCCTATCTGCTAGAACTGACCTGCAGAAGATGAGGTGCATTGCAAAACCCAGAGCTGAGGATGTCTGACCAGGTTTATATTTTAAAACATTTAATAATGTGATCCCATAATGCGATGTACTAGAACACCAAATTAAAAGCTGTCTGCAGTTACCTTTATCTGACACCACAGGTATCAAATGAACCAGTGGACGAAGATCCGTTGTTTTTTTTTTAAATAATAATAAAAAAAACTATTCATCTGCAACAGGGAACCTTTGCTCCTATCTTTGACCTTGCTCAACTATTTATAACATTCCAGCACAAAATGCTTTCCATTTGTACCGATCCTTCATGTTTCACAGTGACTGGAGATTTTTTTTAGAAGCAACCCCTAAACCTCTCCTGTATCTAATCCCATTTATTACATCCGCATAATACTTTAAATCCTTTTCCCTTTGGAAGTCCTATTATTTTATACAGCACTTCACTGTTCAGCCTGAAAAAAGTAATCTTACTGTATCTCTTCTTAACGGTGTCTAGACATATCCGAATAATGAGCCACAATGTAAAATCCAAAGACTAACTAGTAATGTTCTTGGTTGTTAAAACTTTATCGTACAGTGATAAGAAATTGACTAAGGAATGAAAAAAAATAGAATATTTTCCTTTCAAAGGCATTTCATCATGTTTCTTTGATTTGTTCCAAATGATTAAAAAAGATAAAATAGTATATAATATTATAATATAGAAATAATATATAATAAATATGTGATTATATATATTATAATATATAATTATATATTATATTATATACTATTTTATAATGATTATAATTATCATTATTTATTTTATTATATTCTTATATGTAACCCTTCTGCCCCTCTGAGTTGGCAGCAACAAGGGCCGGGTTCAGTAGCCAGGGATTCCGTTTCAATAACGCAATGCAAAACCGGCTCAAGCCCCCACCCAGTGACCTGGGACAATTACATACCACCCCCCTGGGCGCCTCTAGGAGGCAATACTTCCCCTCTCGCAAGCAAGGAGTCCGAGTGTAGCAAAATCCTTTTAATAAAGGAAGGAGACAATGTGGCATTACGTTGGGGAAACACCACAGACAGGATTCATAATACAAACCATGAACAAAAGACCCACCTCCAAGTGAGTCTGGCAATGTCCTTTTCCCCTCAGGGTCTTAAGTCCAAATCACCCCAAAGTCCAACAACCCCAAAGTCTCTGACCCTGGTCAGTGCCACCCCAGAGTTCAAAAGTTCATCTGCAGAGTTTTACCCCCCCCAGCCTGGGTGGAATTGGTGGGGGGCACACAGGGTGTTAAGGGGCACCTTACATGGGCGAGGCCGACTGCCCCGCCTCTCCGTGGAGGCCTGCTGCAGCCTTCACCACAAATGGCTCTGCTCCACTCACTGTTCCGTGGGCTGCTCCAACCATCCCACAAGCTGCTCCGCTCCACCAGCTGTCCCATGAACCACTGCAGCTGTCCCCACAAACTGCTCAGCTCCACTCCACTGCACTCGCTGCTCCAACCATCCTGCAAACTGCTCTGCCAGCCACTTAGCAATATATCTTCAGGCTCCTCCACTAGTTAACACAGCACTCAGTGATCTCAGCTTAGTAGTTTTAGCTCTTTTAGTGATTTCAGCTTGTAGTAGGGGAGCCCCAGTGCTGATGCACCATTGGCCCAAAGTGAATTCGGCTCAGCAGTCTCTAGCTAGACTCCTAATGGAATCAAAATTAGCTCTGCTATTCAACAGTGGAGAGAGGTGAAAAAAAAGTGCAATTGGTGTGCCAGGCCCTCAAAAGGGGGCCCATACCATCAGGTACACACAACTGTTCCCAACATCTTTTAATTCACTGGGTTTTGGAACCCGTGTCCCTTGTCTAGCAAGTCTACTTAGTTGATGGTGAGACTCTCTGTCATAAAACAGTCTCATAGTCCTTCATTCACATAATCAGGGTAACAACACTTTATTCCTCCTACCCCAATAACCGAGAAACTGGGGATCGCACAGCTGTCAAAGAGACCATTTTGGGCTGTCGTGGGCTATACTAGGCGGAGTGGGTGTGCCTATGCAAACAAGATCAGCCCCCTAAGTTGTTTTCCACACTCACCATAATTCACCACCAGATGTCAGGGTAGAGCTCATCCTGACTTTGCTTACATATATAATGTATAAGAACATACCCAGTTTATATTATTGTTATTTACATCAAAGCAGTGATGATAGCCCAAATGAGATTAGGCCCCATTGTGGGCTATATACATATAGTAAGCAGCCTGCCCTGAAGAGCTTACAATCTAAAAATACAGGGCAGGGTGCTAGAAAGGAAAAATTTGGATTATTGCCATTTCACAGATGAAAAATTGAAGCATGCAGGGATTTTGAAGGAAGGATGGAAATTGGACCCAGATTTGTATCTCAGTTCAGTGCAGCAACTACAGTAGAACCTCAGAATTACAAACACATTGGGAATGGAGTTTGTTCGTAACTGAAATGTTTGTAACTCTGAACAAAATGTTATGGTGGCTCTTTCAAAAGTGTACAACAGAACACTCACTTCAGCTTTGACACTTTATGCTTAACACAGTACTGTATTGTATTTACCCTTTTGGGGAGGAGGAAGGGGATCTCTGCTGCTGCCTGATTATGTACTTCTGGTTCCAAATGAAGTGTGTGGTTGACTGGTCAGTTCATAACTCTGGGGTTTATAACTCCAAGGTTCTACTGTAGCCCATTCTTCTTCCCTAATTTTGTTCATACAAACAAAACTCTGGGCTCCCATCATGCCCTAGTGCACTGAAAAGCATGGAAATTCTTGAAGTTTGCACTCAAAAAGAAGACACTTCCTAGCATCATTCATCTGGGAGTATAGCTAGCAGAGGGCTGGACAAAGGAGCACTGTACTTCCGAAACAGTCAAATAGAGAGCTGTGTAGTCTGCACTCCCTATATTATTACGAGTATCATGATTTTGGTCCATTCTGGAAGGTGCTTACATTGATCTTGGGAACAACTACATGACTGTACACACAGCTACTTTGCCTCAGCTATTTCGAGCGTCCCCTTTTGGCCACTTGTCATAAACAGATAAGTAAGAGTTAATAGAACAGAAGTACTTCATATCTCTTTTGCCTGTAAAGAGTTAACAAGTTCAGTGAGCCTGGCTGTCACCTGACCAGAGGACCAATCAGGGGACAGGATACTTTCAAATCTTGAGGGAGGGAAGTTTTTGTGTGTGCTGTTAATTTTGGTTGTTGTTCACTCTGGGGGACTCGGAGGGACCAGACGTGCAACCAGGTTTCTCTCCAATTTCTTTGATACAGTCTCTTATATGTCCAGAATAGTGAGTACTAGGTAGATAAGGCGAGTTAGGCTTATGTTTGTTTTCCTTATTTGCAAATGTGTATTTGGCTGGAAGGAGTTCAAATTTGTATTTTGCTAAAAGGATTTTACTTTGTACTTGTATACTTAGGCTGGGAGGGTATTCCCAGTGTCTATAGCTGAAAGACCCTGTAACATATTCCATCTTAAATTTACAAAGATAATTTTTACTGCTTTTTCTTTCTTTAATTAAAAGCTTTTCTTGTTTAAGAACCTGATTGGTTTTTTTATTCTGGTGTGAGATCCCAGGGGACGGGGTCTGAATTCACCAGGGAATTGGTGGGGAGAAAGGAGGAAAGGGGGAGAGAAAGGTTAATTTTCTCTCTGTGTTAGGATTACTTTTCTCTCAGAGAGAGTCTGGGAAGGGGAGAGAGAAGGAGGGGGGAAGGTGAATTTTCCTCTCTGTTTTAAGATTCGATGAGTTTGAATCACAGTGATATTCCAGGGTAACCCAGGAAGGGGAAGCCTGGGAGAGGCAACGGTGTCGGAAAGGATTTACTTTCCTTGTGTTAAGATCCAGAGGGACTGGATCTTGGGGGTCCCCAGGCAAGGTGTTGGGGGGGACTGGAGTGTACCAGGCACTGGAATTCTTGGTTGGTTGGCAGCACTACAAGTACTAAGCTGGTAATTGAGCTTAGAGGAATTCATGCAGTACCCCATCTTTTGGACGCTAAGGTTCAGAGTGGGGGATTATACCATGACACCATTAGAGGCGACTGTGCAGCTGGTGCTGCAGGCCACATCTACTGCAGCTGCCTGCAGTACCAGGGCACCACTGCGTGCTCTGAAAAGAATCTTGGAGCAGGGTCAGCAAAGAGGAGCCATCAAGCTATGCAGCACTGGGCTCACCCCACCTTTTTTATGCATTTAAAGGCTGAATCTTTAACGTTTTACTATGTGTCTCAGAAACTGGGGGTCGAGTTGGTGCCATTCACAAACCAGAAGCCAGACCAAAAAAAAAAAACCAAAAAAACCAAAAAACCCAAAACCTTAATTAATTTTAAAAACCCCAAACCTAACACTATTTCTGACCATGAATTCTTGGGCTGCCAGAGCTGAGAAAGATACCAGAGCGCTGAAAAAAAAATCAGCCAACTCTGGAGTGCTCCAGGGTAACATAGGAGCACAATTATTCAACCCACAGACTGACATGGTGCTGCAGATATTGCTCAGCTGCCAGTAACAAACATATGGTTAAAGGGCAGGAAATGTGCTTGGAGACATCCCTACAGTGATTTTTTATATTGCTGACTATGCAGCAGGTGTGTCCAGTAAAGACTCACATTACTAGTAGGGAAATAGCCTAACGAGCCAAATATATGCAAGCTCATGAGCAAATAAGCTACAGGCCAGTGTGTTTTACACATCACCCTTAACGCTTGATCCACACAGGATGTGAGTCTGAGCTTGAGAGCCTTGGCTCTTTAGCTCAAATTGTAGAGAATCATTTTCAGCTCTGGCAAGCCCCAGTTCAACAAAGACAGAGGTTGCCACAAAACAGCACCCACACCACATGGACAATAAGCACACCATCCATGCCTTTCTAGCAGTGACAAATTTAAGGGTGCTCCTTTCATCAGAAGGGTCATGCTGCCGAATCTCCAAAGGGGTGGGAGGTTAACTCTAACAAACTATTACAATGCTGTCATATTGCATTCACAATCAGCTCCTAGAGACAGCACTTGTCTACTTCGATCATCATTATTTTCCCAGCACCTTCAAACAAAGCACACTGTGAAAAAGGCTTTCCATTAACCATATGCTTCATGTTGCTCCACCGCAGGGCAACGCTTTTCCTGTTCTGTCAATATTCTAATCGGCACGAGTTTCCAGGATTCATCAATGAAAACTGTTTCATGGACTGATGGAGCATTCTGTTAGGTCATTTACTACTTTTCCCCAAGAGCGCTAACTTTGTTAGAATTAGTGAGCGGGGGCAGGGTGGAGCTATGTAAATATAGAGGATATTATTCTGATTTTTGAACCACAGGATGGAAGGAGGCACTGGAGCCAATGGATACTGACATATACCATGTGATGGGGTATTACCATTCAGAATCCTGACCCATGTCCTACGAATAAAGCTGGGAAATAAACAGCCTTAGTCCTAAGTGAGACCATTATTGCACATGCTTGTGCGATCTGAGGCAGTTCAAGATGGCAATTGCTAGAGCAGAGTAAGAGAAGGGGCTTTCTCGCTGCCTGTGTTACTCTCATTGGATTCCACAGTTACATGACTGACTTCCTTCACCTACATCAAGCACCACCGAAACCAGAACCAGCTCTCAGCTGCAGCCTGCACCTCTTGGCTCTGCTGAGCGGGCACTGAACTCTGAGGAGTGACTGTTTCACAGCCACCTGCTACATCTATGCAAGTGCGGATGTAAACGTGTTGTGTTCTTGTTTGTAGTTTTCTTTAATCCGCTATTAAAGAGATCCAGACTTAAGGTATATGTTTTTGCTCTTCATGAATGGGAAGCCTAACAAGGAACATTTACCTACATAAATAACTGAGCTAATGGCTCACGTGAGCACTCCAGTTGGGGATCTGAACTATATCCTGCTACTGCCAAACCCAGAAAATGAAAATAGAGCCTCAGTACACATGTTCTGAGTCCCTGCTGCAATCTGGGTGTGCATTACAGTAGCTCCCAGCAGGCTGGACATGCTCCCTGCTACTTTACCTGCACCAAATGTGATAAAATTAGAGCTGGTTGGAAAATTATATTTTATCCTCATGAAATATTTAAACTTTTAGCTGAAATATCAAAGCCTCAAAACATTTGGCTGAAAACCACAGCCATCATCATGGTGCCTCATGGGAGTTGTAGTTTGGAGCCCTCGTTCCCCTATTCTCACCTATGGGTCAGGGTTCCCAACCAGACTACATCTCTTATGATGCACTGAAATCCCCCTTCCCGCTGAACGGCTACAGTACATCATGGGAGTGCCAGCAGCACAGCGTTTCAATACAAAAATTGAAATGTTCTGTGGTAAACTGATCTTTTTTGCAAAAAAAATGTTTAATCAAAAACACAATTTTCCCATCAAAAATATAGTTTTCATGGAAAATGTTCAACCAGCCCTAGAGCTAACACTGTGCTCCTGTCCCCTCATGCCTATATGTGTATGTTATGTCCCTGG
The DNA here is from genome assembly GCF_025201925.1 of Gopherus flavomarginatus. Lineage (NCBI taxonomy): Eukaryota > Metazoa > Chordata > Testudines > Testudinidae > Gopherus > Gopherus flavomarginatus. The sequence goes on from NC_066621.1 coordinate 146,247,341, forward strand.
GCAAGGGGGTCAAATTTTTGCTTTATGTCTTGAACAGCATTCACTTTTATAATTGCCTGATGGTAAGCTCTGCCTTGCTGCTTAGTGTGTGGCTCAGGGTGTGCTACACTGATTCCCTTCTTGCCTCCAACTCAGTTGTTCAACTTTATATTCCTTTATATGAGATATAAATTTCTCCCATCTCCCAAGTAGTTTTTGGAGGCTTGACTTATTAGCCTGGTACTTTGTACAGTCCCATTTATTTCAGATGATTTCTTTTCCATTTCTGAAGTTAGCTCAAAATGTACAATATATATGTTAATATGGCCATATTCCAGAATAGGGATCACTAGAACCCATATTGGGTCTATAAGAATCTCCATTGCAGGATTTCCCTTTGGCTTCTTTAGGCAGAAAGTATTAGCAGCAAATTAATTCTTTGGAGGAAAAGAATAGATTGAATGAGTGTTTTACCCAGCTACCATAAGTACCAATTTCCTGAGATTACCTGTGACATGGGTGTAGGCTGTTTTTTGAAAAGGAGAAAGGGTAGAAAAGGGCATATTTCTGCTTAGAATGGGTAATGATTAATCAGAATCAATGGATATTAAAGACCTCTTTTAAATATGATCTTTAAGCTGCAGACCAGTTGTCATATGTTGTACAACTGACGGTGGGAACAGGAGCTGCTTTCCAGGTTATTGAGTGAGATGCTTCAGGGCAGCTATTGTATTCAGTGAGATTACCATGATGCATCTCATATCACCAAGAAGAGATTCTGACAATACCCAGGTTGTACACCTGTGCTAAAATCATCTGAGTAAAGATTGCAATTGGGCCATGCTGAAATAAGTATGTGATGTTCATTAGCATGTGAACTAAGACCCCTAACCTCTTGCAAACGTCACAGTAGGCTTGGGTAAACTCCATGAGGTGGAAACAGAACCTTCCATGCACAGTCACATCCCTCTGCTGTTTTTTCAAGCACAGACAGTATTTCAAGAATGATTATAATTTAGCTTCACGTAAACCAAAAACCCTGGCACATATTGTAGCCAACAGCACAAGTGCTGATGCTGATCTTTGTAAACTGTAACGTATTTAATTGTTTCACGCTTTTTTGTTTGTGCTTTTATATATATAGTTTACAAGAACCCCTATGAAATCAGTGGAGTTACCTCCATGGAAAAAACATCATTTGTGAGATGAGAATCAGACCTTAGTTATACAACCTTCCATTTTCACTTACGCTGAAGCAGAAGAGGGTGTATCATTTTCAGGATGACACTAGTCATGCTGTGGATTTCATTTATTACTTTAAATGTAAGTTTTTTAAGACAGAAACTTTCCCTTTACTATGTACTTGTATGATACCTAGCAGACTGGGGCCATGATCTTGTCTGAGACCTCCAGGCACCTCCATATTACCAATAAAGGAGAATAATAAGTTATAGATGAGTCATGGATTACACCTACACTCACTTATTTTTATTGCAAAAAGTGCTAAAATTTCAGTTTGATTTACAGATTCAATTAAATGGATCTTGACATTTTTTCCATAATCACTTTATAAAGCTAACAGTCTCAGCAATTGTGCGCCATGGCAGAAAAAAAGCCAGGTGTAATTTGTCTACAATAGAAGATGGCTATAAAATTAATCTTTGCACAACACAAGCAACCAGAAAGGGAGGGGTGCATGGACTCAAGAATATAAGGTGTCAAAGGATGAGCTAAATTAAAACCAATGGAGAAACTGAAAGCAGGGAGAAATAGGATCAAGGGGAAAAATACTGACGTGGGAGGAGGGCAAAAGGAATTCAATGAAAGATAAAAATAAAAAATCTGAGCTGGGCTGAAGAACTTTTTCTCTGTGTGAACTCATCCTATTTTATGCAATGAATATGTAGCATGTTCTACAGGTGGATCAGCCATGTGAATCAGTGTGTATTTGGCTGCTGGTATGCAGAATCTACTAGTATCAGCTAAAACTGGTTTAAAAAATTCTGCTGGAAGAGTTTTCTGTCAGAAAGTGCAGTTCCAATGGAATCCAAATGTTCTGAGGGAATGTGTCAATTCCACTGGAACTTTCAAGGAGATTAGACAGACTGGCCAGGGGACCACTTTGGTGTTTCCAAAATGAAATTTGTTGGCACTTCATTCCTATGAAAAAATTAGAGATTTTGACTTTTTGTCCCCCTATAAAATGAATTAAAAAAAAAAACAACGCTTGAAATTTTTTGCAGGATGAAAATTTTGTCCTCCAACCAGCTCTAGTATCAGTGCATTGGCTGACCTTTGCAAACTTGCTTTGGCTGTTTGCACACACAATTCTTATTATGTTTAATGGGCTTTGAAAAAAATCTCAGCCACTGTGTGCATCTACTAGCAGGCAAGTGTATGAGTTTGTGTTTTCAAGAGAGCTGGCAGCAGCTGGATTATTGCCACGATCAACCAGAGTTTTTGAGCAAAGAGAAGCACATAGCACGGGGTAGGCAACTTGCAGCACCCAAGCTAATTTTCAGTGGCACTCACACTGCCCGGGTCCTGGCCACCGGTCCGGGGGGCTCTGCATTTTAATTTAATTTTAAATGAAGTTTCTTAAACATTTTAAAAACCTTATTTACTTTATATACAACAATAGTTTAGTTATATATTATAGACTTACCGAAAGAGCCCTTCTAAAAACATTAAAATGTATTACTGGCACACAAAACCTTAAAGTAGAGTGAATAAATGAAGACTCAGCACACCACTTCTGAAAGAGACTGCCTATGGTGTGCACAAGTGATACTTCAGTACTCAGCCAGAGGCAGCTGACCTTGTCTGCATGTGTGTGTGTGTTGTGTGTGTGTGTGATTCCCCTTAAAAACAAAGATCCTCACCTGTCTAAAAATTGCATACTACATAAAAGGCAATAATGCTCACCTTGGGCTTGGAACATTCAGGTCCAACTCAGCCAAGCACATGCTTAATCCCCTTTAATCATATTTTGCTGCTGCTCTTTTCAGTTGTTGTAGAGGTTGGATATTGGATATACCTGTTGGTGATCAGAACATGGTGGTCATGTCTAGAGATTGGAGCAGGAGTCAGTAGCCAGGAAATCAGAGTCCAGGGTCAGAGCTGGAGTCCAGAGGCCAGGTGCCAGAGCCCTGGGTCACAGCTGGAGTTAGAAGCCAAGAGTTGGCGCCTCTGGTCAGAATCAACACAGGGGCACAGTTGGGGCCAAAGCAGATACAAGTCTGAGAATAAGGAGGAGCTATCGCAGCTGTGGGTGAATGCTCTGAGCAGCTGCTGAACTGTTGCTGGACTTAAGAGGCAGTCTTCTGAGCCAGTCAGGCAGCCTGCTACAGGCCAGCAGTGCTTGTTAGGTTGCCTGGAGGCTGACTCTGCTAAGGGCTCTGATTCCTGAAAGCAGCCTCCCATGTAATTCTCACAAGGCCTCTCTTTTTTCCTCTAACTAGTCACATGTGGAATAAAATTAAATATAAACTCACAATCTTCCCCCCAGCCCTTTAAAGTGCTAGTCCTTGTTTCTGGTCTATGCAGTGAGCTCCTATACCTGAGCGTCTCCCTCCTGTGCCATAAGGAATGATCTAAGAGCACCCACTAGGCTATGATACTCCTCAGAACACATGGGGCCTCATTTACACTACTGTAAATCAGGAGCAACTCTGTTGAAGACAATGGAGTGTAACCAGTATAAATCAGATCAAAATCAGGCCATTAAAAAGGAACTCACCGTCAATTACCTGAATTAGCAATTATATAGAGGAACACACCTCTAATTACATCTAAAAGACTCTTACATATCTAACATCCCAGACAGCCAATAGAGCAGCAAAATACTGGCTATCCTTAACCTTTTTACCCTATCTATTGATACCAGGTAATTAAAAACTACTATGCAGTAGTCATTTTTATTTTCTGTTAGGTAAAAAACTTTGTTTCAAACTTTGACTATTAAAATGTTGGAAGAGAAGATTTACAAGAGTTCTTCCAGTAAAGTTCAAGCAAACACTATGGAAGTGACATGCTTGAAATGCTATTGATTTAACTTCTTGGGGAGCTCTACATCACGGAAAGAGATGGCTTTTTCTAGACCCATTACCAAATTGAAATGAAACTCTGAAATGCTTACGTGGTTTGTTGGATGAATGGAGAGAGGACGGGGTAATAAACCCAAACGAGACCTTCAGCTTCTAATAGGACAAAAGTCTCCAGCAGGTATGTCATTGGAAATTAAAGTAAAACCTTGAAGGTTTCCAGCCATTAAACAGTAAATTATATAATCTAATTTATTTGCTTTCTCTTTTGGTCATTTTAAGACTATAAAGTGCATGCAGTGTATCAACCCCACGTTATGTTGCCTCAACTTGTAGAATGAGGAACTTGAAGCAACTTGCTGGAATAAGACCAACACTTAAGTGCAGTTGGTCACATTGGCACCTAGGTTGCCTCTCTGTTACTTGCAAGCAAAAACCCAAGAGGTAAATTTTCTTTTGATGTAAATTTGCACAGCTCTACAGACTTCAGTGGAGTTGGGTATCTTTACACCACCAGAAATTTGGCCCAGGAGCAGAATACAGCAGCCCAAATCGGCTCCCAGCAAAAATCATGGGAAACAAAATACTTGGTGTACATAGTTTTTATGGTCAGAAGAGCCCTATGATCATCTAGTCCAATGTCCCACATAACAGACAATATAATTGTGAGAGAATGGAGACTCTACCCCATTGTTAGGTAAATTGTTCCAATGGCTAATTCATCTCATTGTTAAAATTGGACACCATATTTCTAGCCTGAATTTGTCTAGCTTCAGCTTCCAGCCACTGGGTTTTGTTATGTCTTTACCTGCTAGATCAAAGAGCCACTTGCTTTAAAAATATTACTCGCTTATAGGTTGTGATCAAGTCCTCTCTCAGTTAAACGGAATAGAATGAGCTTTTTTGGCCTCTCACTGGAAAACACGTTGCCCCGACCTTCTAGCTCTTGTCTGAATCTTTTCTCATTTGTCAATGTAACCCTTCTGCCCCTCTGAGTTGGCAGCAACAAGGGCCGGGTTCAGTATCCAGGGGTTCCGTTTCAGTAACACAATGCATAACCGGCTTCAGCCCCCACCCAGTGACCTGGGACACTCACATACCACACCCCCCTGGGCGTCTCTAGGAGGCAATACTTCCCCTCTCGCAAGCACGGAGTCTGAGTGTAGCAAAATCTTTTTAATAAAGGAAGGAATCAATGCATCCCATTGGAGAAACACCACAAACAGGGTTATAACACAAACCATAAACAAAAACCCACCTCCAAGTACGTTTGGCACTGTCCTTTTTCCCCTTAGGGTTTTAAGTCCAATCACCCCGAAGTCCAACAACCCAAAAAGTCTCTGGTCAATGCCACCCCAGAGTTCGAGAGTTTATCTGTAGAGGTCCCTCCCCCCAGCCTGGGTAGAAAGGGGCACCTTACGTGGTCCGGGGCCAACTGCCCTGCCTCTCCGTGGGTTCTGCTTCCACCTTCTCCACGAACTGCTCCGCTTTACCAGCCGCTCCACTCTGCTCCTCCAGCAGTCCTCAGAAACTGCTCCGCTCCACCAGTTGCTCTGCTCCATGAGCTGCTCTAGTTCTCCCTGCAAATTGCTCAGCTCCATTCGCTTTGTGGGCCGCTCCACCCGTCCCACAGCTACTCCGCTCTGCCAGCCGCTCCACTGCCACCAGCTGTCCCGTGATCCGCTCCAGCCGTCCCCACAACTCCTCCACTCCGCCAGCTGCTCGGTTCCACAGTATAGCTTCAGGATCCCCTACTAGATAGCACAGTACTCAGTGCTCTCAGCTCAGTAAGCTCTTTAGTGATTTCAACTCTCAGTGATCTCAGCTCTTAGTGAGGGAGCCCCAGTGCTAGTGCACCATTAGCCCAAAGTGAGTTCAGCTCAGTAACCTGTATTTAGATTCTTGAGAGAATAAAAAAATCAACTCTGACATTCCACAGTGGAGAGAGGAGGGGGTAGAACTGGTGCTTCTGGCTCCACAAGGAGACTGCACCACCAGGCACAGATACCTGTCCCCAGCCTCTCTCAATTCACTGGGTTTTGGAACCCATGTCCCTTGTCTAGCAAGTACCACCCAGCTGAGGGTGAGTCATTTGTCACCAAGCAGTCCCACAGCTCGGCAGTCTGGGATAGGGTAGGCGTGCCTATGCAAATACATTCTCTGAAATTCTTTCCACCAGATGTCAGGGTAGAGCTTATCCTGACTCTGCTTACATCAACATACCTTTTAAGGTGTGGACATGAGAACTGGAGACGGTGTTCCAGTAATGGGCACATTCATGCTGTAAATAGTGGTAATAACAGCTCCCTAAGCACTAGAGAAATGCGTGAGCTGATGAATCCCCTCATGACAAATAGCAACAGGGCCATTCCATGGATGCTAGTGAAGCCCAAAGGCTGTAATAAGCCTGCAGATCCCAAAATGTCCTCTTTGCAGGTGTGAGGAAAGGACCATTAGAAGACCCATACGTCAGCAGCTCCTGCCATGCAGCAAGTTGCTATAAGTCCAATCTCAGCCAGACATGGGCACTATGTGCCCAAGGCATCACCACTTCCAAACCCTGTCATCAATCTTGTGACATCTGAGAGATCACCAACCAGCAGCTCATTTCCACCAGAACCAGAAGGAAATGCTGGACGCATTTGTGGTCTGTATTCTGGATGCCAACAAGCAGACTCCCACTTGAAGCTGTCATGTGCTGTGAGGAAACAAGGGCACCCAAGAGAAACCTCAGAGCCCACAGCGGGGAGGCCAGAACAGTTGATCTCAACACCAGAGAACAGATGGACAGAGGAATGCAAGAGACTGGTTTCTGCTTTGTATGCCAACATGAGGGTGGCAAGGATGATTTTTTAAAAAGTTAGCATAAAATACTACCATTTAGATCAGGGAGAATTGTTACACACACTTTGAAAATGATGCCTTGCACTGTGTATAATCAGACCCTAGGTCTATATAGCTATAATGAAATGCATATCATGGGTTTCTGGTATAGGACCAACAGCTGCCACATCCCAACAGATGTCTTGTCCATTTTGGAGCACTAAAGAACTTATTTAAAGCAAACACAAGACTTTCCATAGTAGCCCCAGCCTTGGAACAAGTCTATTGCATTATTCTCCTCCCTCCCCACCCCGAAAATCCCCCATTGTGATTAAGCCAATTAGATCCCCTCTTTAGACTAAGTTTTCTGGGGTAGGGGCTGTCTACTACTGCGCACAGCGCCTGTTACAATGGGGCCCCATTCTTGGTAGGTCCTTAGGCACTGTTGTAATAAACAAGTTTAATAATAAATGACTCTAGCAGGTATATTCTCTGTGTGCAATCATGTAGCTTTTTCCAAGGTATGAATTCTCCTAATAAGTCACTGATCTTTTTTCAAATCTTCCCCAAAAGCGATTAATTTAAAAAAAGAACACTCACTCTCAGCTGATCTAAATAAGATTTGCTTTATCCATCAAAAATTCACTGAGCAGATGGTAGATAGACCTCAGCAGTAACAATATCATCACTGGCAGGAATCTAGCAGCTAACACCAGTGCAATGTTGCCATTTCAAAGCCCTGCCTGGGAATTAAAAGAATATTCAACTATTTAAAAAAAACAAAATAAATTGTATTATCCGATTATTTCATACCCTGTAATTTACAATGATTTACTTAGTTACATTATTTCTTATGGTCTTTGATAAAGAAAAAAAAAAGAGAGAGAGAGTGTTTAGATTGGAGCCTAGGATGTGTGTTCTAATTATTATAAATAAATTGAGTCAATGTATTTTCAATTGCAACTCCTGCATCACACGATATATATGCTACACTTCTGAGAGAGCAAAACCCCATACTTCAAAATTAAATTGATATATATCTTAGAGTTCCTCTTTGGGCATAACACACACATGCCAACGTGTGAGCAGAAATGTAATGAAACAGAATAGTCTTGGAGCATAACTAATTTATTCAGGACCTAGACTCTTAGGACCATATACTGTTCTCTATCAGTGTGGAGAACTACATTAGTGAGTTTCACAGAATGAGGGTCTACATGGTACAACGTGTGTGCAGCTTCAGTACAATAACTGAAGTTATTTTCAACTATGAGACTTGTCGCTTCCTTTTCATTTAGTTTTTTTAAGTCTTCAAAGTGTCTTAAGAGTTTCTTATGAAAACAGCACTAATTGTGATCACTGCTACCATATAATTAAAAATGGTCAACGTTCTGTACAGACTATGCAATCCTATTGAGGTTAATAGGACTACATGGGGCATCAGTCAGCGCAGAATTTGGGCCTGGTGTCATACAAAAGCAAAATCAGGATTTGTATTTATGTTAAGATTTGTGGTGTCTTAAATTATCTGCTTGCCTTAGGTGGATCATTTCCAGAGCACTTGTATTCCCGCCATGCATTTTATACCTAGTTGCTGAAAATAGTCCAGAGCTCTTTAAGTATTGATTATGCCTACATCATGTATTGATCCTAGACTATAAGATTTGTGCTCCCAGTTTGGAAGTTTTGCTATGTATGCACAGTAACGTATCAATATGGATCCAAAAAAGCATAGCATGAGCATTGAGGAAGCTTCAACTAAAACCCCCTATACATTTTCTAACTGGAACAGAGCAATTCGAATGCAAGTCCCTGGGAAGAAAAGTGACTAGAGTTTTGATTCAGGGTCAGATCCAATACCACAAAAGGGCCATGTTCCAGTTCAGGCAGAATTTCACATGAAGAGGCATTCTCATGAGATTTCTGTGGTGTTTGCTGTGAACATTCAGCGCCACTATTCTGGGTGGTCAATTGGAAGCATATAGTAAGAAGGTAAGTGTCTGTGTAAACAGGGAATAGAGTCTTGCATTCACCTCCTTTTTCCTTTTAGGAGATGTGTTCTGTGATTTGTAGGGTGTTTATTTGTTCCTAATACTAAGGATTCGAGACTACAGAGATCTTAATCAGGACCTTGCTATAATTTCAGTCCATGCTGGCAGAAATCTCATGAGAACAACGGATACTGGAAGATTTCTGTCTTTTAGTTCCATTACCTCCCAAGAACAGGTCCCAAGTGTTCAATGCAACCCAAATCCAAACCCTGATTCAGCCTTGAAGTTGAATGCTGGACCTTGGTCTAAACTTAATTCTGAGGAAATACAACTTGCTTGGCTCATATAAATACAATTTAAATAAAATACATAGGACCCTACCCTGAAAACTGATTAGGAAGACTCCTTGTAAGTAATCAAGTCAAGCTCATAACGTCAGGCAATTGAATATGCACAATATGTTTCTTAAATCTGAGGTTTTGTCTTCAGTAATTTACAGTGCTCTTACTAGCACCTATTTATGATATCCTCTACCTGCATTACACAATATTTCCATACTTTCAGCAGCATTGATGTTTGTGTTCAAAATTCAAGTGGCGTGAAAAATCATGTTCTCGTACATTTTATTGAACAAAATACCACTTAACCAATCTAGTTGGAAAGTTAACTTGTTGTGTTTTAATAAGGCAGGTCAGGGAAAATTAATGTTAGTCAACATTTTGCCTGTCAAAACTGTGTTTCAAGGAAAAACTGGTTCTCAATTAAATACAAATTTTCCATGTAAAGGGGTTGGCTTGCCTGAGAAAATTTTCAGTTTTCACTGAAACCATTTTGTTCCAAAAGACTTTTTGGCCAAAAAAAATTGTGGTTTCAATGAACAGTCTAAATTTTCTAGGCACATTTTTGATCAATTTTTTTTAAATCGCTTTTTCAGAATTTTGACAGAAAAAAATCCTGACTCTCTCTAAAACTTAAGCTTTTGAAAAAATATTTTGTACACAGTCTGTTTGTTCTTAGTACTATATAAAAAATAACAGCTAATTTATTTTAAAAAAAACCAATAGAAATACTGGAATCTGAGCTCACAGAAATGTAGAGATGGAAGGGACCCTGAGAAGTCATCAAATCCAGTCCCCTGCACTGTGGCAGGACCAAATAAATCTAGACCATCCCTGTCAAGCATTTGTTCAACCTGCTTTTAAAAACCGCCGATGATGGGGGTTCCACAGCCTTCCTTGGAAGCCTCTTCCAGAACTTAACTCCCCTTATTAGAGTTGAAAAATTTCCCCAATATCTAAGCCAGTGATACTCAGACTGAGGCTCGCAAGCCTCAAGAGGCTCTTTAATATGTCTCCTGTGGCTCTTTGCAACCCATGATATTAGAACAGTGTGATTTAATTATAAACCAATCAGGATGCTTTTACTATATTAACCAATTGTAGTTGATAAAATAATACTATGTTGTCAGTCATTTTGCTGTGAGAATAATTATATTTATTTATGTAAATAAAAACTACATATTTCCCCTGCCATACTATTTGACTATGAGTATATAGTAAATGAAACAATGAATTCACACTACTGTGGCTCTTTTTGGCACTGTTGATTGCTAATTCGGCTCCTGAACCCCTGAGGTCTGAGTATCCCTGATCTAACATAAATCTCCCTTGCTGTAGATTAATCTCATTACTTCCTGTCGTGCCTTAAGTGGACATGGAAACAACTGATCACTGTCATCTTTATACTAGCGCTTTACAAATTTGAAGACTTAAGTCCCCCTCTCAGTCTTTTTTTCAAAACTAAACATTCCCAGGGTTTGGGGGTTATTTTAATACTTTCCTCGTAGGTCAAGTTTTCTAAACCTTTCATCATTTTTGTTGCTCTCCCTGGACTCTTTCCAATTTGTCTACATCATCCGTAAAATGTGGCACCTAGAACTGGACACAGAAGTCCATCTAAGGCCTCGCCAGTGCTGACTAGAATGGGATAATTACCTCTCACATCGTACATAAGACAGTCCTGTTAATATACCCCAGAAAGATGTTAGTTTTTTTTGAAGCTGCATCATATTGTTGACTTATAGTCAATCTGTGATCCACTATACCCCCTAGATCCTTGTCAGCAGTATTACTGCCTAGCCAGTTAGTCCCCATTTTGTAGTTGTACATTTGATTTTTCCTTCCTAAGTGAACTGCTTTGCACTTGTCTTTATTGAATTTCATCTTGTTGAATTCAGATCAATTCTCCCATTTGTCTATTCAGCATAGGTGACCCAACTAGATACAAAGGTAAATGTAAAATGTCTTGCACAGTTTATATTAAACATCCCTCTTACCAATAATGACTATTGGTTAATTGCAAGACAACCATTCAAGTAATAGCAATCTAGCTTGTATTAGTTATCACAGCTTCCTGTTAAGGTGTCTGACTGCCTCAGAGCATGCAGACATGACGCCAAATCAGAGCAGTACCGCAAAAAAAAAAATCGCTTCAACTATCCTGTGGGATTCCAAGAATTTTAAACCAATGTGGCATGAACCATATGTTTCTCTGTTTGAGGAAAGCTACTAGTTGCAAAATTGGGAAAATCCTATTTCAAAGTGATAAAGTGCAACCCATAGCACAGTTTTCACCTGAGAAAACAATGCTCATGACAATGGGGTGAGTTTCCTACAACACTAATCTGAAATTTTCTAGATCATAGAATGAAAGTATGTGGCCAGATCCTCAGCAGGTGTAAATCAGTATAATTGCACAATGGAGCTATACCAGCTTACACCAACTGGCCCCCATGTGGTATAGGTATTCAGGTGTTCAGAAGTATTCTAATATTGAGCCAAATTATATGTCATGTCTGTAACTATAAGTCTTACAAGAGGGAGAACTTAATTTTTCAAGATTTAACGAGTAGATGGTGTTGTTTTGTCTCTTGAGCTAGAGGCACTTATCTTAAAACTCTATTGCTAAGAAATGTTTTGTAACCAGAAGATCCCTATCCAAACCAACCTCGTTGGTTCAATTTAATTAGCGGTAACCAAGGCCTCACTCCCTGAAGCAACTGTTAGGACAGGTTGTCACTGCACTGGTGGATGGAGCAAGCAGTCAGGCAGCAGTGGATCATAGACATTACAGCATCTTTCTAGCTTGGTTAGTGGAATTGCTCCAACAATATTGAAAGTTTCCAGCCACTTCCATGTTGTGCAAATTAGTGCAATCCCCAGCCAATTGGGGGGGAGGGAGATAAATGCAACAATATTGCAATGTGCACACCACCCAGTCAGCTGTTATGCTCCTGGAAGTACAGTACTCAATGAAGTACGCCAGTGAGAGTCCTTTTAAGAAAGGCACAGCCTGGACTTCAAACAACCAATCAAATTCAGCTCTCCAAGATTGTGTCTAAACAGTGTTAAGGGGACAGCATAACCCTAAAGCAACAAACTTGAGAATTTAGCCTGCAAATCAGAGTTACCCCTGCAACGGTCCTTCTCGCTATTGTGCGAAGAGAAAAACAAAGGAAGCAGGAAAAGACCCAAAGGCACATTGGCAGCTTGAATTAAGACAAGAATGTGTAAGCCTATTTTCTCAGTGGTTCCTAGCTTAGCCACCAGACTAGCCTTTTTCTTTTTGAAATTCCTTTGTTTTTAGTAAAGCATTTTTCACTCCTGTCATTCGCTTTTGAGTAATTACATCACTATTTTATCATGCAACAGTAACAAAAAATAATATTTGAATCTCCAAAACGGAAATCAGAAAGGGTGGAATTTTACTTACTCAGAGACAGATTGAGTAAAAGCCCCACATATATGGGTTTGTGCACCATCCCTGGAGACCTAAGGAAAGGAATGGTGACTCTCTCTTCACCTGGGACAGATTGGTGGAGGAAGCATTCACTGCCAGTTCTGCCAAACAGCACATTAGGGGGCAGAATCAAGTCCTACAACTCCTTACCTACTTGTTCATGGTGGGAAGAAGCAGTCCACGGAGTCTGCTTTTTCTCATGGGCCTTCAAAAAGAGCAGGGACTGTTAATCAGAACTGGTTGAAACTCAATTTCCACTCTATGGGAACCTGCAATATTTTGAAATTTGCTTTTGACCTGAATCTAAACAAAGTCAACATTTTGAAATTTTCAGCAAAACAAAATGTCTGAAAACTTTCATTTCAGAAATATGCAAATGATCTTCTACAAGTGCTTCATTCTGAATGTATATTATATTTTATATGTTATAATAGTCCATTGCACTACATTTGAAACAATCCACTTTGACAATTTTCTGATGGAACAATTTTCTGCCAGAAAATACTAATTCAAACAAACTTAAATGTTTCAATCAGCTCTGCTCTAGCACCAGAATATTTCTTCACCAGCCCTTCAACAGGTTCACTAATCCTTGTTGATATCAGCAAAGCCAGTTAAGTCTCCAAAGGGGTGCTCGCTCCCTACTCTCTCTGGCACTGTAGGTGCTTAGCCATGGCCAGAAGAAGTTTCCTATGATCTAAAGTGAGAAAAGGTTTTTCAAAAGGATTTTCTATTTTTATGTACATTGTTTGCTTTGAAAAACTGGTCATTTGCTACCTGCAGCTGTTCAGTTAACTGCCCTGTTACCAGAATTTCCTGTTCTAACTACAGAGACTACTGTAAAAACACTAGCTGGAAAGAGAATGCAAAATTAGATTCCCCTTCAGCCTTCTTTGCAAAGCTAAACAGACTGAGCTAGCAAAGCTATTTTTTTTAGGATACTCCCTCTATCCTGCAAATAATTCAGTTTGTCTTATTTGGATTTTTTCCAGGTTTTTCATGTCTCTCTCTCTCAGTGTGGGGCCAAAATAGCATGCAGAATTCCAAGAGAGTCGTGACAAGTGAGCCCATTATATACTGGAATCATTAGTTCCTTAGCTTAGTAACTAATTCCATTGTGAATACATCCAAGTATTTGATGTGTTTTTCTTACAGCTGCCATATATCTGCCCCTCCCTCCCTCTGACACCCGCGTACCATAAATTATTCACCGGCCCCCTTGATCAATTTCTTCAGAAGTTACTCTCAGCTCTTTATCCTTTTATATGCATTTGTCCTCCCAAAGTGCACCAGCCTTGCACTTCGGGATGCTGAATTTAATTTAACACCTCCTCACTCATTTCTCTAATCTGTCTAGACCCTGCTGTAATTGAATGAAGCCCTGAAGAGCAGTGCAACCTCTTGTCTCAGTATTCACTATACATTTTGAAATGCAGCAATGTATCCTGGCCTCCAGAACATTTAGATATTGAAAAGCATAGGTCACAGCACAGAGTCTTGTAGGAGTCCACTCCAGGCCTTTTTCTATGTGGCTATATCATCATTTTTACCATCCATCTGCTCTCTTACTATAAGCCAATTTTTGCCCAGGTCAGCACACTGGTAACCATTCCTAAACCTTTCATGTCATCACTGATTAGCTGTCTGTGTGATATTGGTAAAGTAACTCATCAAAAGCTTTGGTGAAAATGAGGCCGATACAAATCCACCACCGTCTGTTTACACTCCAGCTGGTGAGCACTTATGCACCATGCAGACAAGCTCTTTATCCATCACTGAAATACAGCCACGTTGAAGTGAACAGTATACGGTGACATTTCACATATGTTTGGCACAGGAGGTGAAGTACAGACCTTTCCAAAAGAACCCGCGGGAGAAGATTAGAAAAGCAGAATGCCCTAATTTCTCACACTGGAATTTTGGAAGGATCCCATGGTTAATAGCCCTGCTCTTTCTATGTGTGTCATGATATCCCTCACGACCACAATGTCACAAGGCTAAATTCTGCTCTGGAAACTGGTGTAAATACACTGCATTTGCAGCCATGTAAATCCAAAATAGCTCTATGAAAATCAAGAGAAAGGGCAACATTTTCAAAAGCATTTAAGTGATTTAGGAAGCTAAGCTCCATTTTCAAAAGTCACTTAGTCAGTGAAACTGAAGCTTCTAAGACCCAGATTTTTAACAGGTATCTAGGTGCTTAACTCCCTTTGACCGTTAGGTATCTACATACCATGAAACATCTGAGCCTTAGGCACCTAAAAATCCTCAGATGCCTTTAAAAATTTGGCCCCATGTGACTTTTTAAAATGGGATTTAGGTGTTTTTGAAAATGTGACCCTTTTAAAATAATATGTTAAGCATGTTAACAGAATGGAAGGTGCATGGTAAGACTAAGTAACACTATAAATTCTTTTGGATTTTTGACAAGTGTAAATTATAAACATGTTGGATTCAATATCATTTTGGTTCATTCTTGATGTAACTGCATCATGCTTCAGTGACAAAAGCAAAGCTAAGCAAAGCAAAATACCCTAAATGACAGAATAGAGTGTTTTTTTAGAAAAAAAGAAAAGCAGAGTGTAAAAAGAAACTTGAAGAAAGAGGAGCAAGAACATTTAGGAAGAGTCTATGAACCATAACTGCACTATGCTTACTATGAATGTTACTTAAGAACATAAAAATGGCCATACTGGGTCGACAAATGGTTCATCTAGCCCATTATCCTATCTTCTGTCAGCGGCTAATGTCAGATGCGTAAGATGAAATGAACAGAACAGAGCAATTATCGTGTGATCCATTCCCTATCATCCAGTCCCAGCTTCTGGAAGTCAGAGACTTGGGGACACTCAAAGAATAGGTGAAATATGATTTGTCTAAGTGCCCTGTAGTGAGTTGGCTTACCCTTTGCATGAGGGTGAAAGCTTTCTCCAATTCTCTTTTGAACTTACTCATCGCATCATCCTCTTAGATTCTGTCCCAGTCCTCTGCAACCTACTCTTAAAAAGAAAAAAAAAAGAGTAGCAGCCTGGGAACTTGTTAATTTCAGAATTCTGAAGTGAATACTATAAAGATCTGACAACTTACCGACATTTGTTTTAGCCAGAATATCCTGTACCATTTACATCTGCAGGAAGTCCACTGATGTTAATAGTTTTACTCCAGCCTTTCAGAGCTGAGTTTGAGCTGAACTTTATGATCTTTGTAGAAAAGGCTAGATATCAAACTCTCCTACTGCTGTTTTTCTGCCGCCTCGATAATTTTAGTCCTTTCATGCACACTGTTTTTCTTCAGAATTTTCGTCCACAATCTCCTTAGTTTATCTAACACAACCATTTTCCCCCTCTGAATATTTATTTCCAAGAAGAATATAGTTTCACTGAGCCTCATTAGTGCACTCAAATCTGTTCCAGCCTTCCTGTACGTATTCTGATCCTGCACTAACACTGTCCAATTAACCGTGCCTATCAATTCTCTCATGCTGTTGAAATTGGTCTTTCAAATTCAAAGCCCTAGTTGCCCCTTCCACCTCTACTTCTTTGTATATTGAGTCAAATCTAATGGTTATGTGATAACTGTTCCCCAATTTATATATTCCTTACGATGTCTCATAACGAGTCATTATGAGCTCTAAGATTGCCTCAGTACTAGCTGTTTCCTTTATAATGTGCATTAAAATGGCGTCCTCACCCAGTTCTAGAAAACTTCTGATTCAGTCACGTAAACACCACCTAGTCTCCCAGCAATTACAGTCTTGATTCAGCAAGATACTTATGTACATGTGTAGTGAGCCAGTGTGGCTCCCTGCCACCCCGAAGAGAGTCGAGCCCCAGCAAACCCTTGTACAACATGCTTAACTTTAAGCATGTCAGTCATCTCATTGACTTCATTAGGAGTTTTCATGTTCTTAAAGCTAGACATGTGCTTAAGTATCTCACAGTGTGGACATATAGCATAACTGGAGTTGATTTTGTATTTGTGACCTATAATAATTAGGTAATTAGCTGTCTGCTCTCATGAAGACCAACATACAGAGCACCTATACCATGGTCATCATTACAAACTTACCAGTTTTACCTCCCATAAATAAGGTTACCTCAAAATTCATATTATTCTCTATAGAAGATTTAGACCGTGATTCAGTAAGGTACTTAAGGACATGAGCATTCCCACTGATTTCAGTGGGATCACTCCTGTGCTTAAAATTAGGCTCATTCTTAAGTGCACTGATAGATCAAGACAAGAGTGCTCACCACCTCCTGGCCTCAAACCCACACCGAGACAATCTTAGCTATTTATCTAAGGCAATAGGGGGGTTTTAAGAGTTTTAAAACCACTGTAAATATCCACTAGAAAACTAGGCAGTGGAGATCCCTCTTTATCATTAGCCATTTATATATTTCACCTATAAACAAATAGACTTGGTCAAAATTTTTGGAAATGTCTTCACAAAATATATTCTTTTAATTGCAAAAAAAATAGTCACGAATGATTGGTCAGTTCTGCAGATAATGGAGTCTGGATGTAGAAATACAGCTCAGGTCAGCATTCATCAAGAGCTATCACACGAAGTTATCTAAGGTACTATAGATTTCCCCTATACTTTAAATAGTAACTAATTTGGATAACTTTTTGTTGATTAAATGCCATCATCAGAGGCCATCCAATTTATCACTCTGCCCATACAGGTTTGTTCTCTATAGTATATACTGAAATCTCCATGTTAAATTTTACAGGTGGCAGTATAACCTAGCGAAGGGCACCCTGGGACGGTGGTCAGGAGACTGCAGAGCTGGTCCCAGCTCTGCTCTATGATCTTGGGAAAGAAGCTTCACTTCACTGTGGCTCAGTTTCCCCCCTCCTACCCTTTGCCTATTTAGATGATAAACTCTTCAGAGCAGGCACTGTCTCCCATTAGGTGTTTGTACAGCACTTAGCACTCTGGGGCTCTGATCACATTGGTGCTTCTAGCATCACTAATACAAATAATGATTATAATAACAATGTGCCTGAAATTATGGATGTTTTATCATTTCTATACAATTTATCACTTATTTTCAGAGTGTAGTTTATAATTTTTTAAAAATCTCATTAAAAGGATAGTAAAGACTTTCAAGTGAATTCAGTAATAAAGAACATTTTTAATGTGTTCCAATTACTAAATATAAATATTACATACACATATTAAGAACATACAAATGGCCATACTGGGTCAGATCAATGATCCATCTAGCCCAGCATCCTGTCTACCAACAGTGGCCAGTGCCAGATGCTTCTGAGGGAATGAACCAAACAGGGAAATTACTGAGTGATCCATCCCCTGTTATCCAGTCCCAGCTTCTAGCAGTCAGAGATTTAAAGACATCCAGAGCATAGGGTTGTGTCCCTGATCATCTTGGCTAATATCCATTGATGAAACTGTCCTCCAGGAACTTACCTACTTCTTTTTTGAATCCAGTTATACTGTTGGCTTTCATAACATCCCCGGGGAATGCATTCCACAGGTTGATTGTGCATTGTGTAAAAAAGTGCTTCCTTTTCTTTGTTTTAATCCTGCTGCCTATTAATTTCATTGTGTGACCCCTGCTCCTTGTATTATGTGAGGGATTAAATAATGCTTCTCTACTCCCATTCTCCACAACATTCATGATTTTATAGACCTCGGTCATGTCTCCCCTTAGTCATCAATTTTCTAAGATGACCAGTCCCAGTCTTTTGAATCTCTCGTCTATATATTTACACACCAGTATTAGAGACACACTCTGATTAAATATGTGCACATTGCACGGGTATTTGCATTTCCTCCAGGGACACTCTATATTATAGTTTTAACAAAGGAAATGAGAAATTTAATACATAGTTCAATACTTTGATAGATCTGAAAAACAAGCAAATACCACTCTTTCCTTAAGACTAAGAGCAAACATACAAGATGTTTAGATACCAAGCTAAGCATTGTTCTGCAACGAAAGAGAATAAAATGGATTTTTCTATATTTAAGGGAAACTTGGCTGAATTTAATGTCTTCCGCATGCTCATGCACTCTGCAGTATATCTGACTCACATCAATCACCACCTACATATGCTCTAAAGACTGAAGTTATTTGGTAGGCTAGCAGAACATCATCTTGTTTGGTTCTGCTTTAGCCTCTACAATCTTACTTTTGTACTGCCTTAACAGTTGGCCTGCAAAAGGTGACCATAACAAGGTGCTAAACTTTGGCTCAATTAGCCATCCCTCACTGAAGCCACTTTGGTCTAGAAAGAGGACTCTCTCATGAGACCCAGTACAGTTTATTAAGGTCAGGAAGGACCATTATGATCTAGTCTGAGTTCCTGCATAACACAGGCCATAGAATTTCACCTACAACAAGCCCATAACTTCTGGCTGAATTACAGCCTCTTTTAGAAAGTTATCCAGTCTGGATATGAAGACTCCAAGTGATGAAGAATCCACCTCATCCCTTGATTTCAGGGGGGGTTAGAAATAGCACAAGACTAACTTTTCTCATAGTATTTCTACTCTCTCCTAAAACGAAGCTAAGTAGAAAGAGACAAAAAAAATGAAAATCTCAAAAGGTTCAGTTTGGATTTGATTTGATTTTTGGATGAAGGATCCAGTTCTATGCTACATGGACCAGTGTGCAAGCCCCTAACATAATGACCTGTCTACCCTTTACTTCCTGGCTAAAACAGCTTCTGTCCTTATCCTCCATTGTGACAACAAAGATCAGTGGAAGGCCTTTGCTGACAGGCCCTAGAATTAGAGAGGAGGCTTTCAGCAGTTCAGAATCATCAGCTCAAGGATTTGATTTCCTTATTGCTCCAAAGCCAGAGTTTGTTGACCTCAGGGTACAGTGTGAACACCATCCCTTCTTCCAGGCTTTGGCTTGAGTGGGGTGACTGTTGGTAAAGGCATCTAACGCCATCGTTGGGGAGTCTACACATGGGGCCAGATCAGGCCTATGCTCCTAGGGGGAGGACTCACCATGGCGAGGCAATACAGCTGACATTTTACATCTCCACTCTCCTACATAGAGGTAGCTTTAAGCAGAGCCCCCACTGAAGCCATCATCAAGGATGTGTTTGCAACTGTCAGTGAATATTAATAAGACTAGAGCAAAGCTTCCACAAATCTTGGTCTGTGCCATGTGACAGGGGCCAGAAAAATAAAGTTCAGGTTCTGTGTGCGCATCACACCAGTGTGTCTTTTGCTCTTGACGTGACAAAAAACAACACAAGGAAACCATGTGCACATAGCCAAGTCCCAATTACTGGTGTTTAATAAATATACGTAAACATGCAAAACTCAGTTACAAACACTCACTACAGCTCTGGCTGGGTCTGGCAGCTTTTAAAATGGAACAGAGTGAGCACCTCTACAAGATTCAGAAACTATTTAAAGGGATACTACACTATTCCTATACACCATAATGCAGTATTGCCTCAGATGGCTCTGACAAGTGCTTCTTATTTTTTGAGTAGTGTTAACTATGGGTGACGGGTATAAGAGGCCAGGGGAGGCTAAGTTTCCCCAAACAGGATGCAGCGCACCTCCCTCTGGAGGCGCCCCAGGCTGCCACCTTTGGAACATCGTCGCTGAAAGGTAGCCTGGGCCTTAGCCTCACCAGCACTCCTCCTGCTCCTGCTTGTCCTCTTACCCTGAGGCCCTGCCTGCGTTCCACCTCTTCTCCCGAGGACCCCCTAGTCCACAGCTTCTTAGCAGGCAAGGGGTCCTTATGGGAAGGGGTGGAGAGGCATGAGCGGTGGGGCCTTGGGGGGAAGGGGATGAGGCTACAGTCCAGGCACTGGTGCCCTCCACCCCACTTCTTGGAAGCTTCTGGCACTCGTGTCTAGCCTCCCCAATTGTGGGGGAGGAGGGAGAATGTGACAGCCACACTCATCTTGCTGGACTCTCTCTCTCCCTCCATCAGGGCTGTGCTTCAGATTTCTACTGGCACAGGCCCTGGAATGAACCTAGTTCAGGGGTGACATTTGTTACAGTTTTATGTTCTGTATTTTTAAAAAGTCACATCTGTGCACTGAGGTTTGTCTGGGGGTACTTCATAAAAATCACAGAGGAAATAAATAAAATTAAAATGCTTCAGAAACTGGAACATATTCCCTTCCTCCTTCCCCCCACAGTATCAGCAAAACACAGCTAAAATTCTCCGCCAGGCAGAGTTCATGTAGGACAAGTTTCAGCCTGAAGTCAAATAAAATGATTGTGTTATAAACCGCTCAGAAAAAACCAGGGACTTTATAATAGAAAGTCCAAGTGGCCCTTTGGTACAGTTTCACTGCTGTATGTCTGCGTGGATGTGGGGTTGCGGGTGACAGTTGGTCTGCTTTTAAATTGATGTGCAAAATCTTTGTGAAGGTGGATGGAGATTTATTTAGATCTTACCAGCTTAGATGCTGCATAAGGAAAGAAAATGTATTGTGCCGCCTTCCTTGTGTCATTACTGCCTTCCTCAGGCTTTGACTAGAAATATTCCACTGCTCCCAATTCTGCATTTTCACAGCAATATATTCAAGCTTAGACACTGAATGAATGATTACGCCTATTTTATTATTCATATCAAACACAAGGCATTTGTTTCAATGCCAGTAACTTTACAATGGTTTATTTGTGTTTTCATTGTCTCGCAACTGAACTGATTTTATCTACCCTATTGATTCTTATTTATTCTGCCAAGTAACATTTCTATGCTGTAATTTTCAGTGCACACTTGTTGACTGATTCCAACTACAAATGACCGTTAAAGGTGGGGGAGAATGATGTGTGCTGCCTTGTGCTCCTAGCATAGGAAGTTATTCCTAAATCCTTTCTGAGGATCTGATCAAAAGTACACTGAAGTTAATAGAAGGTTTTCCATAGACTTAAATGGGCCTTGGATCAGGCTCTGAGCTAAGGAAGGATCAAGGGAGAAATGGAAATAACAGGCAACCTTATGATCAAGATGCCTACATCACACTCAGTGATACTGCTCGCAAATCCATCCGAGTCCCTACACAAATGAAAAACTAGAGAGTCCAGCTGGTCAAAAAAAAAAAAAGAGAGATGTAATTTCATGGCCTTAAAATCTCAGGCCAGTAGAATCTTTCAAAATGGAAGATGTTTTGTAAGTGCTACTATGGTACCAAGAGAAAGAAATTGGCAATATAACAAGAAGCTAACCCAGATGTTAATGCCAGGAGGAACAGAAGGACAAAGACAAGGTCATCCAGGGGGACAGAAAGAACTGTATTTCAAAATCCCAGTAAACAGAATCAGAAGATAATCTCTTTGGCAAAGCCTTACAACATTTTGGCATTGGGAGAGAAAAAGCCTGAAGCAATCTAGTATATTAACCAGACTGACACATGGGGCTGCAAATGGAAAAGAAATATTTCAGTTCTTATCAGATTAAGAAAGTGACATGACTTCCAATAATGATGTGTGACCATCATACAACAATATAGTGCGTAACATTGCCATAACATAAAAGGGAATGTATATTCCTTTGGAGTGTGTCTAAGTTCTCACTGGAGACCTCTTGCAAGTGACCAAAATGTATTCTTAATGGTAAAGAAAGGAATGGTACAATAAAGCCTGTCATCTGTACAGTTGGTCTTTATCCTTGTTGACTGTTTGATTTTGGGGAACCATGTAACATATCTTGATCTTGTGCACTCTGAGGGATCACCAATGGTGACACTTGATAGAAGTTGTTTCTAGACCAGAGTTAGAGGATGATTGTCTTCCATGAAATCATAGCCAGTTATCACTGGTGGATCTGCAGGTGGTTAAAGAGATTGATGCAGGATCCCCAGATCATGTCAAAACTGGGGCACACATTTCCCAATGGAAAGGACAGATCTGGATTGTTGAGTTGGGCTGAAGTGTGTTCTTTCCTCCTTTTCTGTTTCTCCATTTCCTGTTGTCTCCGTTGGATCTTGAAATACTGGGATCCTTGCCACAAGGTCCTTTTCCATTTTGGTTGGTTGAGGGCTTGGATTTCCCATGAGTTTATGTTAATATCACACTTCTTGTTGGCTTTGAGGAGGGTCTTTGAGGTGCTTTTCTGCCCACCCCTCATCCACTGGCCATGACTCAGTTGTGAGAACATGACCTGCTTCAGGAAATGATTTTCTGGCATTTGAAGAACAGGACCAGCCCAGTGGAGTTGGTGGTAGATGATCATAGCTTCAGTGCTGGAGGTTCTAGCTTAGGACAGAACACTGATGTTGGTGTGTCAGTCATCCCACTTGATTTGGAAGATGAACGATATCACCAATGATGCCTCCGCAACAAGAACCTTAAGGTGTCTGCTGTACATGACCTAGGTTTTGGCAACGTACAAGAGAGCAGGGATAACAATGGCCTGGTATACAAGAAGCTTGGTTGTTCTTATGAGACAGAGGGAACAGAATTCCTGGTCTATCTTCGTTACCATTCCTTACGTTGTATAGCCTTATGTCAACACTTATTTTTCTTTTCTCTATAAGAAATAGTCCCAGCCTTCTTAATTTCTTTTCAAAAGAAGGTTTCCATGCCCAAAAACATTCTTGACCATTACTGAACCCCTTCAAATTCAGTTATATCCTTTTTTCAGGAAATCACCTGAAAAAAGTGAAAGCACTAGAAAATTGATGGGAAATTTACTAGTGATCTCTCCACCAACTCCTGGTGGGCAGATATCTACATCACAAGTGGTACATTGTTCACAGCCTCCACTGAGTGGACTGGATTAGCATGGAGGCAGAGTTCTGAGATAACTCTTGGGAATGCACCCTCCAAGTCAGAGCTGAGATACATTAGGGAGTGGTGTGTGGAAGCTAGCCCTCCTATTGCCTATGTGCTGTATTCCGTGATCTTTGGTCTCCAGAGCTATTGATCTTGGCACCTTTCAGAAGAATTCAATTCCTGCACATCCACAAGGTTTCTTTCATTCTAGAGGTCATTAAAAAAAGGTTTCCTTCCCTGATGACTCAAGGACCCCTGGAAGCTAGCTGTGCTTTTCATTCATCGCAACAGAATCCCTTCTTCCCTTCCCCTTAGCAACCAACTGACAAGCTTAGAGAGGCTAAAAAAACCAGGAATGAACATGTCAAGATGCTCTCTTTCTTATGGTACAAAAATGGACGGATTACGGAAATTAAATGCTGAATTTCTCAAGTTGACTAGAGGTAGGTGTGACATTCTATACCTTGGGGGAGCCCCCTGTTGCCTCCATATTCCTCATTTTTATGTGGTCGTGATCTTACATATAAAGCATGACTTGTAAGGTATCAGGGGAAAGGTTATGATCTGCTGAAAGTCATTTCTCTATCCATATATGTATATCATCAGTGCATATGAAGTTATGTGAATGTGTTGTATGGTTGTCACTAAAACTTGCTGTAAGTTGGGGAGTCAGCCAGATATTAGCTCCCCAGAGGCAACAGCAAGGAGAGTAACCAATGCCCAGGTGCGCTGTCAACAGCCATTGTACAGCAAGGGAGCTACAATTCAATGACCCACCTGCATGAGGCCACACCACGGGAATTGCTCAACTTTGCCTGGAGACTCAGTAATGACCCCAGACATAACTGGACTTGCATTCTCCAAGCACATGGGACTGAGGGTATAAAAAAAGACCACAGGGGACCCACTCTTGGCCTTTCCCCTGCCCCCACCTATGCTGCAAGCAACTAAGACATTGAAAAGACGACAAGACTCCAGCAGAGGAGATTGGCCCAGATTTCTGTCTGTTACAGTTATCCCCCTATTCCATTTTGTTTCTTACAGCTGTCCCCATACTCCATTTTGTTTTTGTTCTCCTGTGGCCGCCCTTCCCTGGCTGTTAAGTTGTTTACCAGGGCCACTGCCCTTCTCAAAGGGAGGGCCCCTTAAGTTGTTTAACAAGAGCCATTGCCCTTCTCAAAGGGATGGCCACTTGTGCTGCGTGCTAAATGGGACCACTGCCCTGTTCAAAGGGTTAGTCCTGTTATCACCTCGTTGAACCTGGGCTCAGTGTAGGGCAGGCAATGTCCAGAGCTGCAAGACCTATTGTGTCTTTAAGATCCTGGGCATGAGTCATAGGCCTCATGTGCTTTTGAGTCACCTATTGCACAGGACTCTGCCCAGACATGTTTCTGTGCTTAACCTGCAGTTTTTCCCTGTGCCTCCTCCCTTGTGACAGAGGGAGCCTATCAGGATTACTGGTGGGAAACTGCCTGAGTTTGCCTTTAAAAACAGACATTTTTGAAACAAACATCAGAAAGGTTCCTGCATTGCTGCCTGGTCTGATCAGCCATGGGGTCTGGGGGGTCCTTTCTCCGCTCTCGTTTTATTTTTGAGCGTACCCCCGGTTTTTTAACCCCCTCCCACGAAGAACGAATTGCTACCTGAGAGTTCTACTGATTATCGAGACTGTACCGAGCCCTCCTTGCTTCTTCTGATGTTGCTGCTGCTTCTGCCTTTGCTGCTGCCTTGGGGACTGGTAAGAATCCCTCTGTGAAACTTTCCCTACTTTTATTTTATTATTTTAGCTGCTGGCTCTGTTTCCCCAGCACACAGACTCAAGCTAAACCTTGGTCTGTGTCTTAAAACCTCTCTTAAACTCCGCGGTGCTTTGCCGCTAAAAATAAGTTTGTGCCGCTGCTAAGCTCTGCTCCTGTGGGCTTTGCCTCGGGGCTCCCTGCTTTCAGCTGTATCCATTGCTGTAGCCACCATCCCTTGGCTTCCTTGGGAGCTGGATCCTGGGCACATACAACTCTGCCCTCTGTAACCTCCCCATAGCATAAGGTGCACCATAGGTTTTAAGTATCAGAGGGGTAGCCGTGTTAGTCTGGATCTGTAAAAGCAGCAAAGAATCCTGTGGCACCTTATAGACTAACAGATGTTTTGGAGCATGAGCTTTCGTGGGTGAATACCCACTTCTTCAGATGCATGTGGTGGAAATTTCCAGGGGCAGGTATATATATGCTAGCAAGCAAGCTAGAGATAACGAGGTCAGTTCAATCAGGGAGGATGAGGCCCTGTTCTAGCAGTTGAGGTGTGAAAACCAAGAGAGGAGAAACTGGTTCTGTAGTCGGCAAGCCATTCACAGTCTTTTTCAATCCTGAGCTGATGGTGTCAAATTTGCAGATGAACTGAAGCTCAGCAGTTTCTCTTTGAAGTCTGGTCCAGAAGTTTTTTTGCTGCAGGATGGCCACCTTAAGGTCTGCAATAGTGTGGCCAGGGAGGTTGAAGTGCTCTCCTACAGGTTTTTGTATATTGCCATTCCTAATGTCTGATTTGTGTCCATTTATCCTTTTCCGTAGAGACTGTCCAGTTTGGCCGATGTACATAGCAGAGGAGGGGCATTGCTGGCATATGATGGCGTATATTACATTGGTGGATGTGCAGGTGAATGAACCAGTGATGGTGTGGCTGATCTGGTTAGGTCCTGTGATGGTGTCGCTGGTGTAGATATGTGGGCAGAGTTGACATCGAGGTTTGTTGCATGGATTGGTTCCTGAGCTAGAGTTATTATGGTGCGGTGTGCAGTTACTGGTGAGAATATGTTTCAGGTTGGCAGGTTGTCTGTGGGCAAGGACTGGCCTGCCACCCAAGGCCTGTGAAAGTGTGGGATCATTGTCCAGGATGGGTTGTAGATCCTTGATGATGCGTTGGAGGGGTTTTAGCTGGGGGCTGTATGTGATGGCCAGTGGAGTCCTGTTGGTTTCTTTCTTGGGTTTGTCTTGCAGTAGGAGGCTTCTGGGTACACGTCTGGCTCTGTTGATCTGTTTCCTTATTTCCTCGTGTGGGTATTGTAGTTTTGAGAATGCTTGGTGGAGATTTTGTAGGTGTTGGTCTCTGTCTGAGGGGTTAGAGCAGATGCGGTTGTACCTCAGTGCTTGGCTGTAGACAATGGATCGTGTGATGTGTCCGGGATGGAAGCTGGAGGCATGAAGGTAGGCATAGCGGTTGGTAGGTTTTCGATATAGGGTGGTGTTAATGTGACCATCACTTATTTGCACCGTGGTGTCAAGAAAGTGGACCTCCCGTGTAGATTGGTCCAGGCTGAGGTTGATGGTGGGGTGGAAGCTGTTGAAATCATGGTGGAATTTTTCCAGAGTCTCCTTCCCATGGGTCCAGATGATGAAGATGTCATCAATGTAACGTAGGTAGAGAAGGGGCGTGAGTGGACGAGAGCTGAGGAAGCGTTGTTCCAGGTCGGCCATAAAGATATTGGCATATTGTGGGGCCATGCGGGTGCCGATAGCAGTGCCTCTGATCTGGAGATATATATTGTCATCAAATTTGAAATAGTTGTGTGTAAGTATAAAGGCACAGAGCTCAGCAGCCAGTTGTGCTGTGGCATCGTCAGGGATAGTGTTCCTGACAGCTTGTATTCCATCTGTGTGTGGGATGTTTGTGTAGAGAGCCTCTACATCCATGGTGGCTAGGATGGTGTTTTCTGGGAGGTGACCAATGCATTGTAGTTTCCTCAGGAAATCAGTGGTGTCACGGAGATAGCTGGGAGTGCTGGTGGCATAGGGTCTGAGTAGAGAGTCCATATATTCAGACAGTCCTTCAGTGAGAGTGCCAATGCCCGAGATGATGGGGCGTCCAGGATTTCCAGGTCTGTGGATCTTGGGTAGTAGATAGAATAACCCTGCTTGGGGCTCTAGGGGTATGTTGATTTCTTCTGGTGTTAGTGTAGGGAATGACCTGAGTAGATGCTGTAGTTTCTTAGTGTATTCCTCAGTGGGATCTGAGGGAAGTGGCCTGTAGAATTTGGTATTGGAGAGTTGTCTGGCGGCCTCCTTTTGGTAGTCAGACCTGTTCATGATGACAACGGCACCTCCTTTATCAGCCTCTTTGATGATAATATCAGGGTGGTTTCTGAGGCTGTGGATGGCATTGCGTTCTGCACGACTTAGGTTGTGAGGGAAGCGATGTTGTTGTTCCACGATTTCTGCCTGTGCACGCCGGTGGAAGCATTCAATGTATAGGTCCAGACTGTCATTTCGACCCTCAGGAGGAGTCCATGTGGAGTTTTTCTTCTTGTGCTGTTGGTGGGAGGGCACCTGTGTATCAGTGCACTGTTCAGTGTTGTCCTGGAAGTATTCTTTGAGTCGGAGACGGCGAAAGTAGGCTTCCAGATCGCCACAGAACTGCATCATGTTGGTGGGGGTGGCAGGGCAGAAAGAGAGTCCCCGAGATAGGACAGACTTCTCTTCTGGGCTGAGTGTGTAGTTGGATAGATTGACGATATTGCTGGGTGGGTTAGGGGTACCACGGTTGTGGCCCCATGTGGCAAGTAGGAGTTTAGACAGCTTACAGTCCTTTTTCCTTTGTAGCGAGGTGAAGTGAGTAATGTAGATCTCCTGTCGTATTCTAGTGAAGTCCGTTTGTATAGAAGTTTGGTTATTAATGAGAGTCTCCAGGTTGGAGAGCTCTTTTTTGATGTTTTCCTGTTTGCTGTATAGGATGCTGATCAGGTGGTTCCTCAGTTTTTTTGATAGAGTATAGCATAATCTCTCATTTCAACAGCTTCCACCCCACCATCAACCTCAGCCTGGACCAATCTACACGGGAGGTCCACTTTCTTGACACCACGGTGCAAATAAGTGATGGTCACATTAACACCACCCTATATCGAAAACCTACCGACCGCTATGCCTACCTTCATGCCTCCAGCTTCCATCCCGGACACATCACACGATCCATTGTCTACAGCCAAGCACTGAGGTACAACCGCATCTGCTCTAACCCCTCAGACAGAGACCAACACCTACAAAATCTCCACCAAGCATTCTCAAAACTACAATACCCACACGAGGAAATAAGGAAACAGATCAACAGAGCCAGACGTGTACCCAGAAGCCTCCTACTGCAAGACAAACCCAAGAAAGAAACCAACAGGACTCCACTGGCCATCACATACAGCCCCCAGCTAAAACCCCTCCAACGCATCATCAAGGATCTACAACCCATCCTGGACAATGATCCCACACTTTCACAGGCCTTGGGTGGCAGGCCAGTCCTTGCCCACAGACAACCTGCCAACCTGAAACATATTCTCACCAGTAACTGCACACCGCACCATAATAACTCTAGCTCAGGAACCAATCCATGCAACAAACCTCGATGCCAACTCTGCCCACATATCTACACCAGCGACACCATCACAGGACCTAACCAGATCAGCCACACCATCACTGGTTCATTCACCTGCACATCCACCAATGTAATATACGCCATCATATGCCAGCAATGCCCCTCCTCTGCTATGTACATCGGCCAAACTGGACAGTCTCTACGGAAAAGGATAAATGGACACAAATCAGACATTAGGAATGGCAATATACAAAAACCTGTAGGAGAGCACTTCAACCTCCTGGCCACACTATTGCAGACCTTAAGGTGGCCATCCTGCAGCAAAAAAACTTCGGGACCAGACTTCAAAGAGAAACTGCTGAGCTTCAGTTCATCTGCAAATTTGACACCATCAGCTCAGGACTGAACAAAGACTGTGAATGGCTTGCCAACTACAGAACCAGTTTCTCCTCTCTTGGTTTTCACACCTCAACTGCTAGAACAAGGCCTCATCCTCCCTGATTGAACTGACCTCGTTATCTCTAGCTTGCTTGCTAGCATATATATACCTGCCCCTGGAAATTTCCACCACATGCATCTGAAGAAGTGAGTATTCACCCACGAAAGCTCATGCTCCAAAACGTCTGTTAGTCTATAAGGCGCCACAGGATTCTTTGCTGCTTTTACCATAGGTTTTGGTTTTTTTTAGTTTAATAAGTCATAGTTTGTTAAGATTGTAGAGCTTGTAAATTCACCTGCCTTGTTATAGTTTACTGTTTTGTTGCTCCGTATAGTTGCTTGTTATAGTTTTGCTTAGAATTGTGATATTTGTTGTTTTGCCTAGTCGTTGGTTAAGATAGATAAGGTTTTTGCTGCTTAAATTCGTCTTCCCGCTGTCCCAATCTCTCCCTGAACTTTCCCGTGTCTGTTTTTCCTCCATTCTAATCTCCCCCGTGTGCTTCTCCGTGTCTCCATTATAACCCTTTGCTGCTTTTTCCCCCGCATCTGCACTCTGTCCGAACTTCCCAGGTCCTTGCTGCTCCCCCCCCCCCCCCGCGTCTGCATCACCCTCCGAACTCCCCAAACCCCTTGCTGCTTCTCCCCGTGAAACTTTCCAAACCCTTTGCCGCTTTTTTTTCTTTGTTTTTGGTGTCCGCTTGTTGCTTAAACCTCTCTCTAGCCCTTCTTTACACTTCTCTGCTGCCCCTCCCTTACCGAAGATCACCATCACGCTGCTCCATTGTCCTTACTCTGCAGGGCTTCAGAGTCTCTCGCTGCTTCCAGCCGCACTCTCCTCTCATCAGTTGCCACTAATCATTCACTCCCCTCCCCCTCCTGTTCCTTGACCCAGCCTTTAGATACACTCTTGCAGATTATCTGCTATCCTAGCCTCACAAATTAAGTCATTACTTTTCTTTTATACCATTACATTGCATAATTTCACTTATCACCCATATCGTATTATTGCACTGTGATTCACATTTTACTTGTAATTATAACACCCCATTGGCTGCTTCCACTTTTCTGATATACTTTGTATTTGCATTGATACCATTGTGTATAAGGTCACTAACCACTTAATACATTCTATCTAAGATTGTTGACCATTTTATATAGAAGCTACCATTTTATTTTGCATTTCTTTTGATACGCTTATTGACTGTACTGTATCCCATTGTGCTGAACCCCACTTACTGTACCCCACTGTTAGAACTCCCTACACTGTTCAATAAGAAGAACCCCCTCCATCATTGTCTATTGTAAACACCCTATACACCCCATCCCATCGTATTTCATTGTTAAATTCCCACCACTTCCTTTTTCCTTTAATAAAGAAATTAATTGGCACCCCACCTGTGTGGTAATTGCTACCCAAGATCCCATATACCTGCAGGCAGGGACAATTTCAAAGGGTGAAATCTGTATTTTAAGGACTGCAATATCCAGTGGGTGAGAAAACTATATTTTATTTCTTTGGGTAACTAACTCTGACTTTTCGCCTATCACTTAAAATCAATCTTTTATAGTCAATAAATTTGTTTAACTGGTTATCTTTACCAGTGAGTTTGTATAAAGCGTGTGGCAAATCTCAGGTGTTGCAAAGGCTGGTGTATAATCACATTCCAGTGATGAAGTGGTGAACCAATTAATAAATCTGTACTGCCCATCTTGAACAGTGCAAGATGGTATATTCCTGTGCTGGGGGAATTTGGCTCTGGTGCCTTTTTCTGTGTGTTTCAAAAGTGGTTCTGGGAGCATTCATGCAATCTAGCTGGGTGTGGAGGCTGTAGAGTTTTGCTGCTGGTCACTAGTAAGGCATAGCAGCCCAGGCTGGAGAGAGTTAACTGGGCACAGCAGTCCCACAGTCCCAGGCTCCACCCTGGGGGGAATCCCATCACAACAGGGAAAGGACTTTTTGTATTGTTTTTGCAAAAGGCTTCTTTTGCTCTCCACCAGTGCTTTGAAGCCCACTTTCACCAATCCCTTTGCACTAAGTCATTGCCTGAATTCTGCAAGTAAATCCTGTTAAAGCTTTGGATCATTTTCACACACTATATTTACTTTGGCACATGTGATGCAATGGTGTCCCATTCAGATCCCTATCAGGACCTTGCTAGCTAGCCAATCAGGGCCCTGCTGCAGAACAGCTAATAAAGAGATTAATGGTATACATTGCTGACTGCAGTAGAAAGAAGTCAATAGAAGTCAATGGAAAGTAATTGGAAAGATTTGTAAATAAATGGAATTTTTTTAAAAAATCAGGTTATTTTAACATTTCAACCATATCAACATGGGAACATAATACGACACTAAAGTGATTTCATAAACAACTGAAAAATGAATTCTCTTCATTCTTCTCCTTAATAGCCATACTACATTCTCCCTGGAATAATCAAGCAATATTATTGTTGCAGTAATTAAGATGGAGATAGATATTTCAACATCGGAATATCATTTATGGTAAGAGGATTCTATGCAAAAGTCTTCTGCCTTCAGCACAAATGCATGCAATACACAGAGCCTAGCTCCGTAAGTAAAACAGTAGAGTGGTTTTATTCAGCTGACTTCCCTGCAGATACTGACCCTTCAAGAACTGCAACTGACAAGCAAGAAATGCATGAAGGTAGAGATGTTGAAGTGCCATTAGTTAGGGAAAAAAGTTTAACAAAAATGGTATCAGAACACCAGCCTTGGTAACGTTAAAGAAATAACAATAGTTTAAACACCATAACATACATGCTGTGTCTGATTCTCCATTAACTTATGTTGATATAAACTAGGAGGTATTCCATTGAATGTAATGGTGTTTAACTGGCTGTATAGCAATAGAAGTGAGAAGAGAATACGTCTCCTCATCTTCTGGAATGGTATCACAGAATAAGTAGGGATTGCACTGGCGACTGAAAATGTTTCAATGACTCATCCTTCCAGTGCAAAAATATTTATGCAGACAATAAAGTATATCAGTATTAAAACCCAATGTGTGAGGTTAACTAGCCTCATTAGTGATCTGTAAAGGAGTGTGTGTTGTAAATTCTTTCATGCAGAAGTGGCCACTCCCTGGGATACATGTCCATTGGGTAACCTAAGTTAATTTGCCACATCTGAATTCAGGTTACCCAAATTCATGTCTGAATCTAGGTTATGTTAATCCTCAACATCAAACATAGGCATACGAGGCTAGATCTTCAATGCCATTGAAGCTATGCCAGTTAACACCAGCTGTGACACTGGCCTGAGATTTATAAGTCAATATTTATAGAACAGCCTAAACCAAAAAAACAACCCCAAAACTTTGAGAAAGTGTAGATCCAGATGTAAATGTTAGCTCACCACCTATAATGAAACATCAAAGATTAACAGAGCAATAGTCTGCTCTAAACTAGCCAGTTTTGTACCCTTTGATTACAGGGTATCAACAGGAAGAAGGGGCTAGGCCCACAGAGAGACACAAATGAGCCATTTAATGCAGGGCCTTTCACTGTAACAATACTGAAGGAGATGGCAAGGAGGAGATTCTGTACAGCTTCCTTATTCTTCTAGTTTAAATCAAATCACATAGACCAAACTGTTGCTTGAAGAATGGCTCCCCATCTTTTTAATATTTTTGTTATGGCACTAAACCTTGCTGTGAGCCTTTGTATCTGCTAAATATTGCGATTTCCATTATACATGGAAGTTTCTCAGATCCAGTAATTATCTGACTGAAGTTATGGCTTCATGGCTGTATTTATTACTAAAACAATCAATGCTGATCAACAAACATACATCCTAAAGACTTCGAGCAAAGAGTACCAATGCACATGGATGATTGCACCTTTCACCCAAGAAGGTGATAATCCAACTCACCTTAACACAATAGATCATAAAGATGAGATGGTTATAAAATAATACACAGTTACAATGGATAATGGATCTGCTTAAATGAATGAAGCAAAGATTTGGTGCTAACTGCCTGTCTTTAACAGTTCTCATTGTGCTACCTGTTACAGATCTTTCCAACCAGTTATATAATACAGAGTGGGCCAAGTTCTGCCTTAGGAAGTGAGCAGTATGTCCCATTGACTTCCATGGAACCTGCACACAGAACTCTAAGAGCAGAATGTGTTCTGTTGTCTAGGTGAAGTGCTGGTAAAGGATAGGGTTTCAGCCAGGTCACTGAATTTAATATACTTTTTGGAAGTTATTTATACAGCATAGTATGCAGCTGAAATGTGGCATATAGTCCTATATGGACTGAAACAAAGCAGATGTCTAGTGAATGTCCGCAACTAAAAGTATTGGGTCGATCTGAATTACAGGGTCAAATATTTTAAATGGTAGTCAAATATTTAGTTGCACTCCATGAAATACTAGAATTTATCTGCACAACTGTACATAAAACATGGCACACTCAAAAATACATTATAGCTCTTCCATGTTTATAGCATTATTCTTCCAAAATAATTTGGGGGCAAAAGTCAATTTTCCTTGGAGATGCCAGAAGCAGAGGATCGGTGAGATTAGCACTCATGACCCATATGTAAATTTAGGAGACTATTATCTTCCATGTGCAAAGTAAATTAGTTGAACATTGAAGTAGCTCATCAAACAATGAATTCTCCATCAGAGAGCATAAGGTGGCATGATTACAGGAGATAGGCCAGTATATTACACAACTCAGCCATTTGTTACCACAAATACCAAGCAGGTGCCTGATTTTCTATTTGCTCATGCAATAACTAAATTTGCATGCATTATCATGGTATCTGCGTTCAAAGAGATATGCACAAAAATGCATACAGGCCTCAAAATAGCAATAATTTTCACTTTTACTATCATTTTAATACCCATCTGAGTTCTAAGATTCATGATAATGTTATTTTCAACTATCCTAATAAAGATCCTTTAAAAGACACTCTTTCTTACACTACATAATGAGGCACTGAACCTATTTCTAACCAGAGATTAGGCAAAAAATGCTTACATTTCTCATTTATGATTATTTATCCTGCAATGACACATTTAAGACATTAATTACTTCTAGCCATGGGAAGAGGAAGCAATATATTTTCTTTCCTTGCTAATAATGCCTGGATGTACGTTTTCATTCTCCAAGTGTTTAGGCACAGATAAATGAGGAGACAGGTTTTGAGACAGCCGCAATATTCCCTGATGTGACTTTCTGACATTCTGTTGTAAAACATACTTTTAGTTCTGAAAGCCATTCTAGTCCCTACCTGCAGCCCATTCCAAATCCCACTGAAATCATTGCTTCAGTGCCTGATCCTCATGTCACTGGGAGCTGTGATAAATGTAAGAGTGGGCGACTTTCTACTTTAAGAACTTAGTATAGCTCCTCATTCAGAAGAGCTTTCTCAAGGCAATGTGGTAGCTACACTGCTTGTGGAATAAAGGGTTCTGGTTCAAATCCCAACTGCAGAAATCTGCAGGTTTATATACACAGTGAGTCAATTCACCGTGGCAGTAGGAAATCTGCTAGTTGCTCAAAGTCGTTTTGAGTATCTGGCCAGAAACATGGAAACAAGTACAAAAAGCATCTTTCTCCAGATAGTGGGAAGCAGGGAGCTGTTACAGTAAAGTCTCCACCACTTTATCCTAGGCAAAAGAATTCCACTATCCACCTGGAATTGCCAAAATCTCAGATGGGTGCTGGATCCCCAGCTTGTGCCTGATCTAAAGCCCACTGAAATCAATGTAAACCTTTTCATGGACTTCAGATCAGGCCTCTTGTCACTGAAACGCAGGTACAAATTTTGCTTAGCTAGACTCAGAGGTTTTAGATGGGTGAGCTTATAGTAGTTTCTCCACACAATGTTTCAACATTTTGTGACAATACTCTTTTAAAAAAAAATTTGAAACATCCCCTAAAGGAATCTAATGACACATGATATTGTAATGTTAGACATGCTGTCACAAAAATGCAGACAAGACTCAAAACAGCAAATGTATAGCAGTTGAAGAACTATAAAAAGATACAGTATGAATCTCTCTCATTAGGGGGACACATTCCTGCACCCATCTGCATTTTATGTCTTTCCTATGCATTTCCTTCTGTTTTATTAGATTATGGAGCAGTTGAAGATTTAGCTTTGCAGTTTAGATAAATGTATCCACAACCTTCTTGTGTTTTGCCAGTCACTGTGAAGGGTTTTTAGTGTTTAATCTACAGTTTATGATTTTTTCTAATCATACACACAAAGTGGGGCTCAGTCACAGACAAAAAAGTGTCTTTTGCCAAAAAGATGAGAGGCAAACAAGTAACTAAGTCGTTGCTTTATACGAGGGGATATTGAAGCAGCCAAGAAGCATTAGACACCCATCTCCACAGCAAAATGAGTTTTATAGCAATTTTTGTTACCTTTTCAGCAAACATTCTTTAACAATCTACCATGTCTCCAGGTGGCTTTGGAGCAATAGTCCTTTTCCTAGACTGTATCTAATTAATGAGGTTACGGGGGGTGTGTGGGGGGAGTGGGGCTGGGAAACAGACAATATGATTGTTAATGCAGACTTCTGAGGTGGTTCCAAGTCAAAACTGCAATCCAAATTACTTCATACTTTGGGAAGTGTCTGGAAACTCAGCCTGGATCCAGATCCAAGTTCTGCAAAAGGATTCTAATTATGGTAAATCTGAGGTTCAAATGCCTCTAACACAACTGGGTCTTCAAATTCCAGATCAAAATTTTGCTAATTCCTAATTAATGTTGTGGTTGATTTGTTTAAGCTAACACAAAATTATAAGGCTTTTGAGATGAAATGCAGACACCACCTTTTATCTGAGCATGGACTCCTGATTTCCCCTAATCGACATGGAGGGCCCAAGAGTATGTGACAGTATCTGCATCCACTGTGGAGCCAACACTGAGTCCATGGGCCCCTCCAAATCTGGGGTACACAGTTCCTGCCTTATTCCATCTCTGTTTTATGTAGCTCCTAAATAAGGCTTCCACATACCACAGATCCAGGACACTGCCCAGCCTTAAAGGTGTTTCAGTGTTACTGTGTTCTGTAGCAACAAGTTTTTCTGTCCTATATGACAGCACTGTAAAGATTCTACTTTAAGTGTAGAAACAAATTAATTCAATATCCATTGCTGATCACAGAGTCATTACTGCACAAATTTGTTTTCAGTACACTAAGTTAGCACAGTAGGGCCATGTTGTACAGAGCTATGAAGACACGTTTGCTGTTTGTTTCAGTTGTTGTCTTATATTAGACAGCTGAATGACAGAAAGGTTCAGGCTTTGAAAGGAAAATATAAGACACATTTCTTATTTTTCTAGAAAATATTAAAGCACTGGCTTAGCCCTGCTTCTGCATTTTCCAGAGTTTTCCATATTTATGAATGAGCAGTGTCTATGTCCCCCATACAGTGGGTACAAGAGACTTAACATACTGCAGGGCCCCATTTTCCCTGCTCTCAAACTCTGCTTTCGTTCCTTGTAATGCTGCATGTCCCTTACCCTAATCCTCAAAAAAAGGAGAAGCTACCTTCTCCTTTCTCTAGGCAGGGTGATCACTGTAGAACTCAAAACCTGCCTACTCCCTTAGCATTCAGTCGGGTGGGATAACACCTGAGAACTGAAAGACTCTCATAAATTTGATTTAAAAAAAAACCCCTCACCAGGAGGCAGCCCAGGCTCAGGCTCTCCTCCGCCCACCCATCCCAAGCCTGGAGGCAGTAGCACTCTGGCTGTCAGTCTTGGGGTGGCAGCAATAAGGGTGGCAATCGGGCAGTAGGTCTGGTGTGAAAAGCGGACCTAGTGCCCGATTCAGAGGGAGCTAGGATTCAGGGGGCCTGAGGTCTTCGGTGGCGGGGGGCCCCCACCACCTACTTGCTGCTGAAGACCCGGCACTTCAGTGGCAGGTTCCAGGATGGAAGGACCCTCCGCTGCGGGGCTTTGGGGCACTTCGGTGGCAGGTCCTGGGGCGGAAGAACCCCCTGCCATGGGTCTTCAGGGCACTTCGGTGGCGGGTCCCAGGGTGGAAGGACCCCCTGCCACCAAATTGCTGCCAAAGACCTGGAGAGGAAGAAGCTGTGAGGGCCCAGGGCCCGTGAGAGTTTTCTGGGGCTCCCAAAGCGAGTGAAGGATGCTGCTCCAGGGGCCCCGAAAAACTCTCATGGGGGCCCCTGTGGAGCCTGGGGCCTGGGGCAAATTACCCCACTTGCCCCTCCTCGGGCAGCCCTGGTGCTGCTAATGACACAGCGCTGCCTTCAGAGCTGGGTGCTCGGCCAGCAGCTGCTGCTCTCTGCTCTGCCTTCAGAGCTGCGTGGCAGTATATGTACTTGGGGAGCAGGGGCATAAATGACTACAGACACAATGAAGGGAGCCCAATTAAATAAGTTTGAGAACCACTGGTCTATTGTCTATTTAGAGCAAGGACTGTTTCTTACTATCACTGGTAGAATCATAGAACTGTAGAACTGGAAGGGATCATCTAGTCCAGTCCCCTGCACTCAAGACAGGTCTAAGTATTATCCAGACCATCCCTGATAGGTGATTGGAGATTTTTAAGAGCAGGTTAGACAATGACAGATTTCACAACCTCCCCAGGCAACTTTTTCCAGTGTGTAACTACCCTGACAGTTAGGAAGTTTTTCCTATTGTCCAACCTAAACCTCCCTTGCTGCAATTTAAGCCCATTGCTTCTTATCCTAGCCTCAAAGGTTAAGGAGAATAATTTTTCTCTCTCTTCCTTGTAACAACAACCTGAAAACTGTTAACATATCCCCCACCCCCATCCAGTCTTCTCTTATCCACACTAAACAAACCCAATTCTTTCATTCTTTCCTCATAGATCATGTTTTCTAGACCTTTCATCATTTTTGTTGCTCTCCCCAGACTCTCTCCAATTTATCCACATCTTTTCTGAAATGTGGTGCCCAGAATTGGACACAATACTCAAGTGGAAGCCTTATCAACAGAGTAGAGCAGAAAAATTACTTCTTGTGTCTTGAGTACGACAATCCTGCTAATACATCCCAGAATGACGTTTGCTTGTTTTGCAACAGTGTTACACTGTTGACTTATATTTAGCTTGTGATCCACTATGACCCCCCAAGTCCCTTTCCGCAGTACTCCTTCCTAGGCAGTCATTTCCCATTTTGTATGTGTACAACTGATTGTTCCTTCCTAAGAGGAGTACTGAGGATTTGTCCTTATTGAATTCCATCTTATTTCAGACCATTTCTCCAGTTTGCACAGATCATTTTGAATTTTAATCCTATCCTTCAAAGCTCTTGCAACCCCTTCCAGCTTGGTGTCATCCACAAACTTTATAAGTGTACACTCCCATTATCTAAATCATTGATAAAGTTATTGAACAGAACTGGACTCAGGACTGATGCCTTTGGAACACTACAGTTTGACTGAACCATTCAACTACTCTCTGGAACGGTTTTCCAACCAGTTATGCACCTCCTTTATAGTAGCTCCATCTAAGTTGTATTTTCCTAGTTTGTTTATGAGAAGGTCAAATGAGACTCTGTCAAAAACCGGCTTATATAGTGACTAACACAGCAATCCCGATTGGGGGCTGTAATACAAAGAATAAATCTTAATAATAAATAAGACCACCACTCTGAGCAAGCAGGGGCTACGAATTTGCACTATATCTTTTGTGGGTTAGGAAAACCAGTTTTTGCAGAATTTTAGGTGCGTAGTCATAGTAACAGCCTCTTCCTCATAGTTGCTACAGGTGCAGCACCTGGGTCACCTGCAGTTAAACAAAATTAACCAGAACTTAAACGGTTGAACAACTGTGTGCCAAGCTTAAAGCTCATTTAAAAAAATAATTCTTCAGAGACAAACTGAGTTTGTGTGTTATTGGATTGCTGAAACTCTAAGGCTCTGTTTATGTGGCTGAATGAAAGGCTCATGTTAAGTTAAATATGTTCATAAAGTATTATGAAAGCAATAAATGAATGTGCATTAACTCTCTTGCAAATGGATCAGACAGTTTTGACTGTGTTGGTAAAAGGCTATAAGGAACTCTTTATTGTTGGTAGGAGGCCAACACTTCAGATCAATAGTATCTTTACTACACCACTTACATCTCTTTTTCCCCATAAACAAGAGGCAGTACCCGCCATTAGCTTTCACTTCAATTATTCTGCAAAGTGGAAGCATCCTTTAATATACGCTCTCCCAGAAAGCTCCAATGAGGAAAACTGCAAAGCTGAACCTTGTATGGCTGCTTGATAAGGATAGTTCTTTAAAATGAAGGAACTGATGGATAAATCACACACCTTCAGCCAAGCAGAATTCTGTATTACAATACTACTCCCTGAGTTTTTATCTACTCAGCTCAATCCCTGGAAAAATCATAGATCAGGTCCTCAAGGAATCCATTTTGAAGCAACTGGAGGAGAGGAATGTGATCAGGAATAGTCAGCATGGATTTACCAAGGGCAAGTCATGTCTGACCAACCTGATTGCCTTCTCTGATGAGATAACTGGCATTGTGGATATGGGGAAAGCAGTGTATGTGATATATTTTGACTTTATCAAAAGCTTTTGATACGGTCTCCCACAGCATTCTTGCCAGCAAGTTAAAAAAGTATGGTTTGGAGGAATGGACTATAAGGTGGATAGAAATCTGGCTAGATCATCAGGCTCAACGGGTCGTGATCAACAGCTCAATATCTAGTTGGCAGCCGGTATCAAGCGGAGTACCCCAGGGGTCGGTCCTGGGGCTGGTTTTGTTCAACATCTTCATTCATGATCTGGAGGATGGAATGGATTGCACCCTCTGCAAGTTCGCAGATGACACTAAGCTGAGGGGAGAGGTAGATACACTGGAGGGTAGAGATAGAATCCAGAGTAACCTAGACAAATTGGAAGATTAGGCCAAAAAAAATCTGATAAGGTTCAACAAGGACAAGTACAGAAGCCTGCACTTAGGATGTAAGAATCCCATGCACCGCTACAGGCTGGGGACCGACTGGCTAAATGGCAGTTCTGCAGAAAAGAACTTACTTAGGTATTACAGTGGATGAAAACCTGGATATGAGTCAACAGTGTGTCCTTGTTGCCAAGAAGACTAATGGCATATTAGGCTGCATTAGTGGGAGCATTGCCAGCAGATCAATGGAAGTGATTATTCCCCTCTATTCGACACCGGTGAGGCCACATCTGGAATATTGCATCCAGTTTTGGGCCCCCCCCCCCACTACAGAAAGGATGTGGACAAATTGGAAAGAATCCAAAGGAGGGCAACGAAAATTATTGGGGGGCTGGGGCACATGATTTATGAGGAGAGGCTGAGGGAACTGGGGTTATTTAGTCTGCAGAAGAGAAGAGTGAGGGGGGATTTGACAGCAACCTTCAACTACATGAAGTGGGATTCCGAAGAGAATGGAGCTAGGATGTTCTCAATGGTGGCAGATGATGGAACAAGGAGAAATGGTCTCAAGTTGCAGTGCAGGAGGTCTAGGTTGGATATTAAGAAAAAACTATTCCACTAGGAGGGTGCGGAAGCACTGGAATGAGTTACCTAGGGAGGTGGTAGAATCTCCATCCTTAGAGGTTTTTAAGGCCCAGCTTGACAAAGCCCTGGCTGGGATGATTTAGTTGGGGTTGGTCCTGCTTTGAGCAGGGGGTTGGACTAGATGACCTCCTGAGGTCTCTTCCAACCCAAACCTTCTATGATTCTGTGATTCTACTGGCTCTGTGTGCAATAAATCTAAACAGGCTCCTCTCCCACAAGTGATATGTCCCACAAGTGATCTTTTGCAAATAGAGAGAGAGAGAGGGAGGGAGAGGAAAAAAAAGGGACGGGGTCACTGCGCTGGTTTCAGTCCCCTGACAAAAGTGGCCTTACCATGGAATTCCCCTATCCCCAATTTTGCTCATGTCTCCCCCTGAACATTCATGCTAATGAGCAGAACTGGACTGAAAAGTTGCAAAGTTTGGATACTGATTTGAAATGCACAAGTTCAGGGTTTTCAGACCTGGTGTTTGAGGTCAGCCCCAAATGAAGTGATGTAAGCCAGGCTAAACTTTGAAACTAAAAAGGAAGAGTTTTGCTGCTACCTTCCTTGAAGATCCATGTTCTTGACAGGACGTTTTAGCTTTCCATGTCTTCTGGACAGTGTCTTATACCTGCTCTTGCCTCACATGACATCTTCAGGAGGTAGCTGGCCCCCCCAGCCATGTTTAGATATAGAAGCCTGGTGAGAAGTCCTGCTATCCCCTCAATTCCCATGGGAACTAACTCCTTTGGATTTCTGGCTTGCTGCTATTCTTCACCCAACATCGGATCATGGTATTACTGTTTCTATGACAGGAAAAAGATACCCCCCACCCAAAAAAATCTAAAATAAAAAACAGTTGAGATGGGCCTCACTGCCCAAAACTACCTCCTTTTGGTGGTATATTTAGAAAGGCATTATAAATTAACATGGCTAATGCCTCTTTAACTGCCCAAGTCCTCTGTACTCAATCCATTCTCAGTCACTGCTGATATCATTCCCTACCCTCCTTGATTGTCGGCTGATAATACATAGGCCCTTCTTTATTTCTCTGTCTTGCACTGCTCATCCAGGCAATGTCCAAATCCTTGTGTTTGTTATTTTGAACACTCCTGGGAACAGACACAGCTCCAGTGCAATATTTTAGTAGGCTTTGATTTAAATGAGCACCATGTATATGCTACTCCTGGGAGAATTCTGCGCCACTGTGCATGTCCAGAAAACATGT
The DNA here is from genome assembly GCF_025201925.1 of Gopherus flavomarginatus. Taxonomy (NCBI): domain Eukaryota; kingdom Metazoa; phylum Chordata; order Testudines; family Testudinidae; genus Gopherus; species Gopherus flavomarginatus. Next base: position 146,289,234 of record NC_066621.1, read on the forward strand.
CCCCCCCACAGATTTATTTGCTTCCCTGAAGTAAGTGACAGGAAAGCAAAGGAAACCTGTGCTGGTGGGGAGAGGCTGAGGACACCCATGGTTGTTTGGGGGGGGGGGCATTGTCCCCCCCCCCATAAACAGAGGCAAGGCATAGGGGGCACATAGGGTCATGTATCACTGCCCCCCCCCCGCCATTATTGCAAGTGCAGAGCTGCCTGGCTGAAGGAGGGTATCACTCGCTGACTCTTAAGTTGGACACTGCCTCCTAGGTCCTAGTGGCAGTCATGCTCCTCTTCTGTGTGCTGGGAGCCTTCCTATTTTCTGTAGGACAGTTAGTGCCCATGATGGAGCAGGGAAAGGGGGGTGGGGTGGAATAGGCAGAGGGAGAGGGGTGTGGAGAGAGAAGAGGGGGATTGGTAGAGGGGAAATCAGGAGCCCAGCATGTGAAATCCCTTGGCAGCATCTGGGGCTCCCCCATTAAGCAAGCCCAATGAGCCTCCACCCCACCAAACCCTACTCCCCCAGTACCTGCCCGCCCCCGAGTCCTCCACACCCAGACCCCCCCTGCAGAACCCTAACCACCTTCACTCAAATTCCCTGCAGAGTACCATTGCCCCTGTACCTGGAAACCCTCTCTGCCTCAAACGAGCCCCAGTGCATTCAGATGCCCCACTGAGCTGCTTATACCCAGGTTCTCCTACACAGAACCCTCTTACCCCATGCCTGGATCCCCCCACCCCAAACCCCTCTACACTTGGGATCCTGCTGGGCTGAGCCTGCCTACCCATACCTGGTGTGGAGGGGCAGGGCCCCAGGGTGTTTCTGGGGCAGGCCTGGCCTTTGCATTGTGTCACGGTCAGCTGTAGGGTCACCACCTATTCCCTGTCTCCAGGTGTGAGGGGAGGTTGCAGAGTGATCTCCCACCTCTATGCAGCCAGTGCCTTGTCCTCCCCACTGCCATGCTGGAGTCTCCACATTTATTTAAGGACAAATAACATTTGCAGAATTTTAAATTGTGTGCAGAACTTCATTTTTTGGTGCAGAATTCCCTCCTGAGTAACATGCAATTGAAAGTGGAATTTGACCCAAACTTTGTTCGTTTGTAAGCACAGATCCATGGTTGTTAGAGAAGCCATTCTGAACATTATCGAGCTTTACTCCAACTGCCCAACAAACAGAGATAAAAGCCCACTCCCCACTACTATAGCAGCGCCACAGTACGAGTAGTACAGCTGTATCGAGAATATTATCTTCGCATCTTAAACCATGCATGTTAATACTTTACTTTGTTTCCAGACAGCAGATTATTGCAGCCTGGCTGCCAAACATGATTAATAACTCAGAGAGAACCTTTGTACTGTATGCAGCATTTGCCAAAACCAGCAGAAATCAAAGGAGGAGGGTGCATTGCAATGACAGTTATTTCACAGCCAGATGACTATTTCTTTGTGATTAAAGAACAAATCCAATTACATGGAGAAAATTCAGTGACAGGGTTTTTTCCTGCCCACCCCCCTTCTTCTTCACAGTGTTGCTTGGCATTCTTGAGATTAATTTCACAGCTCTAAAATAAACACTTCCAAAAATAACACGAGGCAATATGGTAATCCTGTAAAGTGGAGTCTCCATTAGCTTATTTTCCAAAGTCCAGAACCCCTGCCAGACTCTGAGTCTTATTGCTGCACAGTAAGCAAAAGATGATAAATGACTTTCAGTGTCAGCAAAGGAGCTGGTGCTTTGGTGCAAAGGTCCAGCTTTAGTGTATGTTAAAATGGATACAATCCAAGAGAAAACTACCAGCCTATCCAAGGAACTAAAGTGGCCTTCTTCATTAGTATTCAATGCCCAGGTTCTTTCTGCTGAATATGTTATTATTAGTACAATATGTTCTCCACACCGATAATATCTAAACAGAAGCTGATCCAGCTAAGTACGAAATACCGCCTACAAGCATCCCCAAAAGGTCTGCTAGCCTAGTTTGATAAATAAACCTATTATGCAATTTGATGCCCCTCCGACATACACATACGCACTCACAAACCACTATCCTAAAAGAGATAAAAGGATTTCTGGTAGCCTAAGCTCTGGCTCTAGTGGAAAGCATCATCCTGTCTACACCAGTGACTCAGGTAATGAACTTGCTGTGGACAATTGCTAGGAACGGTTTTTGGTTTATGCTGTAAAATGCATCATCCTCCAGAATGCTCACAGCCACACTAATAACCAAAAGGAAAATTAAAGTGTTGTAAATGCTTATGGCTGCATTATAAAAAGAAGGGGACTGGGGACTGCTGGCAGAGCACTCCATTAGGGCCCCTTTCCTTTGGGATCCATCTCCCCTCCCAACCTGTCAAGGTTTGGAAAAAAAAATCCCTTCAATAAAAGGAGTATCTCCATCTATGGTTTAAATGTGGGGAGTGAACTGAATGTCCAGCTGGCGGAACAAGAAACAATATTTCTATGAGTTCACTGAAAACAGAAGCCTATTTTATTTTATTTTGGTAAAAATGACAGTCAGTTTTACTGGATGGGAAAGTTCCATTTCATCGCAAACAGGTGAGATTTTTAAAAGACATGGCAAACTCCCAGAAGTGGTAAGCTTAAGAAAACTTCCCAGATGGTGGAATTGGAAAACTTTTCACTCAATCCTCCCTCCCGCTCCCTGCCCCCATGTAAACCCAAAGCAGAAGGCAATTTGATGACCAAATCTTCAGCAGGTGTAAATAGGGTGACCAGATGTTCCAATTTTATTGGGACTGGCCCAATTTTGGGGTCTTTTTCTTATATAGGTTCCTATTACCCCCCGCCCCCGTCCCGATTTTTCATACTTGCTGTCTGGTCACTCTAGGTGTAAATAGGCATATGTCTTTGACTGGCTGGCAATCTAACCCAGCTTGCATTGCAAGATTAAATGAAAGCTGGCCCATGCTCAAACTGGGGTGGCAAGGAAAGGAAAGATTCCCAGGTAAAAAGATATGAACTAAAAACCCATGCAGAACCCAGTTCATAGCATTCAGTCCAGGGGAGTGGTGCTTACCCCACTGTAGCAGATGATAGTTTCTGAACCTGTGCTGTTTCACTCTGTATGTACGTAACATCTCAATAATTGTTTGTACAGTGCTTAGCAAAATGAGGCCCCGATCTCTGCTGGTAACGGCAATAGAGAGCCAAATCTCTATTGCTAAATGTTCTCCAACAGCAGATGCTCTGTGAATGCAAGTCATAGACACAGCAGAAGAGAGGGATAGGAGGGTTTGCTCTTCAGAGACAGGCACCCTTGTGGGATGTTACGTAAAGCACAGCATTGGCTGAGAACTCTGAGCACTTGGGATGCTGTTACCTCGTAATAATGGCAGAAAACAACTTCAGACAGGTGAAAATCTCCTTACCGCAGCAATATAGCAGCTTGCAATAACATTGTCAATTAAGCAATGTTCTTCACACATTAATCCAAAATGAACATTCCCAAAATCCAAGCAGGTTTTCCAATGAATAATTAACCTGTTTTCTTCTAGTCCTGAATATTCTTCAGGGGATTGTTAATAAATCTTTCAGTTCTTATATACACACCATATTTCCTGATGAGCAACTCAGCCTGTTTTTGTTTAATTTTTGTTTTTAAAAAAAATTGCATCAGTTGCAAAGTTCTGACTTTCCTCCACGCCTCATTCATTTCACAGCCCCCAACTCATCCCATCGTCTTAAATTTAGCCTGCAGGAACAACAACTAGCAGAAGTCATTTCATCCCACCACTAGCTTTTGTTTGGGAAATACGCCACTAGGATGCAAACAGTTTATCTGTGGGCCCAGATATTTACTGTGTTACAAATTCTCCCCAGGTATATAAAGAGGCAGGAGTGAAAGCTAGAGCAATTAGAAATGTGGACATGTCAGTGTGAATTAAGTGATCATCAGTAATGCTCCTCAGGCAGAGCCAGCTCCAGGCCCCAGTGTGCCAAACACGTGCTTGGGGCGGCATGCTGCAGGGGGCACTCTGCTGGTTGCCGGGAGGGCGGCAGGCGGCTCCGGTGGACCTCCTGCAGGCCTGCCTGTGGAGGGTCCTCTGGTCCCGTGGGACCGGCGAGCGGCAGAGCGCCCCCTGCAGCGTGACGCCATGCTTGGGGCAGCAAAATAGCTAGAGCCAGCCCTGTCTTCAGGTGTTATAAGAGAAATACTTTGTGCAGCTTAAAATGTGATTCTGCTCTGACAAGTTGTGTTGCAAGCATAGCATTGTGGGGATACCTTGTTTATTGTTATTCACTTACTTTCATATTAAATATTCTCTGTGTGGATTGGAAGTAAAGATATGTTTTCAGGAACATAGGACTTAACATATGGGAGCAAAGCAGGGGGTCTAGTATCATATCTCTAATAGCAAACAGCAGCAGATGCTTCACAGGGCGGTATAAGAATGGTTGTAATGGACAATTAAAGAATAACCCATCCATAGAGGAAGATAATTAGTGTTTGGTTTATGCACATGTTGTACATCCCTTGGTATATTTTATCCTAGCCACTGTAATTGCGGATATTCTCACCACTGATATAAATGCCCAGCATGACTCAAAAAAGGATTAAGCTCTTCAATTCATGGCCCAGATCCCAAGGTCTGGCTCAGTTAATGCTCAGCACAAGGTGACTTAAAGCCTTTATGCTCCCCTGATCCTAGGGGCAGCTGGACCAGCCAGTAACCGTCATAGGGCCAGACCACTAAGTCATGGGAGAGGTGGTGCTGAAGCAGATATCTTACCTCTTCACCATGTGGTTAGGAGGAAGGAAATAGCCCAGACAGCCAGGGCCGGTTCCAGGCACCAGCTCAGCAAGAAGGTGCTTGGGGTGGCCAAGGGGAAGGGGCGGCACACTGGGCTCTTTGGCGGCAGGTCCCTCGGTCCCTCTCCGAAGGAAGGGCCTGCTGTCGAATTGCTGCCAAAGAAGAAAGCAGCATGGAGCTGCCACGGATTGCGGCTTTTTTTTTTCCAGCTGCTTGGGGCAGAAAAACGCTGAAGCCGGCCCTGCAGACAGCCAGAGCCCAAGAGAACTTTATGGGTGAAATACACCAGTCTGCAAAGGGCCAGGTCAGCAATAGCTCAATGCACCAGTTAAGTGTCATGCAAGCTCTATTTTTAGGATGTAAGGAATGTACAGGCTTTGTGCTGGCCCTTGTGAATGGGGGTGAATTTCTCCCTACAAGCAACACTCCTCTATAAGCAGAGGATCACTGATCATGTAGTCCTAGTTCCAATCTGTGGGCAGCATATTTGGACAAGAGAATGGGGATCCAAATATGCTGTGCATTTGCTGAAAAATATTGGGTCCAATTCTCCTCTCCTGCCCACCAGTTTTACACTCATGTACCTGTATGGACTGAAGTAGAGCCACATCCAGTTTACACTGGTAATCAGGCTTGAGTTGTATTTGCATGGCCAACTTTGCCCCACATTAAGGGAATTGTGTTATTTGGTTAATTTGGTGTGCTGTGTAATATAGCCAATATTTTCAATAACTACAGCATCGTCAGCCAGCATTTCTGAAGAGGTAATGAAAGCCTTGTACCCCATAGACTATGATAAAGAACAAGAGGGTTTTTTTTGAAATACTGCAGGGAATAGGCTCTCTGTAGTGTAATTCACCTTTTGAGAGCCTTACTACAGTAGTTCATGCTACTGACAACAACATGTGGCATTGTGAACATTAAGACTTATTGCAGCCAGAGAAGTAGCAACCACAATATTTAACAGAACAGCTTCCACAACTCACAGGATGGCTTCCCATTAGAAATAATAGGAATGCATTTTATTGGCAATGTCCTGAGAACTGGAAAAAAGTAGTTTATGCAACTCCTTGGTAAATTCCTAATGATATTGCCATAAAAAGTGTTTTTAAAAGCAACAAGTGTCATACTAGTGGCCCAACACTGGAACAGACTGCAGCTGAACCTGTGGGATCATATATGAGAATAAGAGGACATGAGACACTCTCTTGCGCCCCAGCACGAACTGCCCCATATCATGGGCAGCTGCCCAGGGAGAAGAGTAGACTTTGAGGGGCCACTGTGTCCCCAGTTCCTGTGCATGAGGTAGGTGTAAGAAAAAACGGGTAGGGAAGAGGCAGCCTGTGGCTCCACCCATTTTTACACTGGCCAATACAGCTGCACAAACATACCAAGAGACATGGATGCACCCAGGTTTAGGGCCTCCTCGAAAGCAAGGGGAAATCCACGAGGCAAATCGTGGTTGAAAGTGGAGCTGGGCAGAAGTTTTCAACCAAAACTTATTTCTGCAAATAAATGCAAATTTGGCAACATCAAAACATTTTGTGAATTGGTGACAGTTTTGCCAAATTGTTTTAGTTAAAGAAAAACTCTAAATGAAACATTCTGATTTTTCAGTTCAAAATAACTGTTGCAAAATTTCCTATAATTTTATTAAAAACTAAGCATTTTGAAATGGTCAAACTCAAAGCAAAACATTTCATTCAGCCCAGAATGATTTTTCTCCACATTTTCAGAATTGCCAGTGATCAGAAAAAAAATCCGTTATTTGCAGTTCTAGCTCTGAGTCATAACAGAGCCCCACACAGGGCCAATGGCCAAACCATGACTGAGCCCATTGTGTGCATTGACGTCAACAGCAGAACTCTCATCAATGTACACATTGATCAACAAGATACAGCCCTTACCAGTGGCATAGCTACCATGGGACATTTGGGTGGACCCTGACTTTGGGTGAGTGGGCAATGATGAAGGGCGGGTGAAGGTGGGTCACCACAGATCCAGGGGGCTGCCTCCACCAACCTCCTCCAGTCCAGTCGGCCTTGAGGAGAGATGATGGATGCTCTTTCCAGGGCACACACCCTCCCCCCCCCACGGGGCCCCGCGTGTGCACCCAGCTCCAGGAGGAGGTGTCACTTTCCAGCACGCATGGCTCCCAGCACCTGTCCCCATCGCACTGCCCCACGCCGGGCTTGGCTCTCTGAGGTGGGATGCCTATGTTTTTTGATGATCACTGCCGCTGGGCCAGCCACAAGGTGCATAGGTAGGCAGCCGTGTCTAGCTCAAGTCTAAGGTTCTGAGTATGATTCATGCAGCAGATAAATGCTTCTGAGCCAAGCTAGTGCTTCAGTGCTTTTATTTTTTGTCTCAACCTTTTTTTGGGGGGGGAGGGAGGGGATGAATATTTGTGTTGAGCTGCAGATTAAAACAATGGCAAACTTTTCTCTATTTATGTGGCACGTTGTGTCTCTCACAGCTATGCCAGCTATATAGCTGTCCTTCAACTGACCTCAACCCTGGACTGAAGGGAGGGAAGCTATGCTTTTAGGTGAGTGAAGTAACAATATGATTTGCCAGCTCTTCCTTGGATGGTTGCCTGGCTGACTGCCAGCTGTTCCTTACTGTGCAAGGCAATTTTGTGATGTGCACTACCCCAGAGTGCCTGGGACCAAGATTAGGGTGCAAAGCTAATTCACTTATTGGGAATTAGGGGCAAATTCCAGCTCTTTGATCCCCCTCCCCCGTTTGGTTTAGCAGCATGCCAAATACCTCCAAGATAAGCAATCTTTGGTGCAATCTAATGAAAGCAGCCATCCAGAAAGGGACATGGAATTCTGTCAGCTTCAGGACTCCTTTCACTATTGATTTTAAGTTGCATTCAATAGCCCTCAGGAAAATTAGTTTATAATGCTTAGTGGTTACAGGTTTATCAGATATGCTTTGTTTAAAATGTGCTCTAAACTGTGTATCAAAAACTAGATTAATGGTTTTTTCCTTGCATCTCCTAAATATTATGGATCCTTTAACACTGGAGGTGCCAACTCATCCTTCCTGTTTTTCCTCCTCTTATAATCTTCCCTCACTTTCTTTTCAAAAAATTTTACTTGAGACAATGCACAAATGTAAAGGACGTGCAGGCCCATTTTTCTTCAATTACACCATCGAAAGAGAAATTCAGAATGTCTGGCCCTACTTGGCAATAGCCTAGCCCTTAATGGACACCATGGAGTCTCTTGCTATTCCTGTTTTGGATTATAGAAAGTTTTGCATGGAGTAGAGTACTTTAAAGGGGTGGGCAGCAAAGGGTGGTTGATTATAAGAATGCTGTTCTGATTCTGGTGGACCAGCTTTAGCAAAGTGGGCGTTTCTGCAGCATTCCTATAGGGGGATAGATTCTGGAAGCGGGTTCCTCAATTGGACCCTCTCATTTGAGAACATTAGGTCTCCAGCTCTCCCATTTCATTCTGCATTGGTCTTAGACGAGCACTACCCTCCTGGCAGTTCAGTCATCCTGCTAGTGCAGGATTTTTCCCTAAAGTTAGGTCACATGCAGAATCGTTAATTTTTTGGTATTTTCTGCACCAGCATTTTCCCAGCAGCAGAAGCCTGTTTTCTTCCCCATCTGCCCCCCTTAGAAAAACCATCTCACACTTCTGAAAATGATCAGAATGGAGACAAGTTTAGGAAGAAGCTGAATCCCCACTCTGGCACTTCGAGTGCAGAAGGTGAAGACCCACAAGGATTGTAAAAATTAATACCGGCCACTCCAGGCTTGTATTACACTCCAAGAGTTACAGCTTCTCTCTAACCTTGGCTTGGTAAATGCTGCCACCACACAAATGCAAAAACCCCCTTGAGCCCAGGAAGGAGCACTTGGGAATTCCTCCTTATGGGGTACCCTCAAGCACTTTCAACCCCCTCCAGGGAAGAGAAAGAAAACAATAGAAATTAGCTGTTGCCACCAGCTAATTAAACAACATATGCGCAAACCTCTTGGGACACCAAAAATCCAATCCTGTTCTTAAAGGTAAAACTTATTAAAAACAAAAAGGAAGAAAACACATCTGGAACTTAGACGTTTGCTAGATTTTAAAGAGCAATTCCAAAAATTAAGCACTCAGAATAGCTTTCTTGGGGGTTCAGCTTAAAGTTACAAGCAAACAAAAGGGTTAGCACAGAGGAGATCCACAAGCCAAAATAAAGAAATAAACTTGATCATGTCTATCTAAACATTCCCTGTCCCAAGGATTCCTTCTAGGTATGGAAGATAATTTTTTATATCTGGTTCAAACCTTACACAGCATTGCTGCTCTGTGTCCTTGCAGCCCAGAGAGAACAACAGACAAAGGGAAGTTCTTTCCCCCAATTTTAAAAAGTTCTAGCCCTCCCATTGGCTCTTTTGGTCGGGTGCCCACTCCCCTTTTTTTTAAAACCTATGCAGGAAGGCTTTTTAACCCTTTACAGGTAAAGCAAGCAGAGAACAGCTACCAAGAGGGATTTTATAGCTAGCTGACTGGCTGGGTGTCCATAAAAGGGAGCTCTCTCCCCCATTTATCACAACTAGAAAAAGAGTCTGCCACTAGCTTAGAGGCAGCCTACTGAAAGTGAATGGACATGCCCAGTCTTTTTCATGTGCAAAAATAAAAATAAAAAAACATTAAAATTGCCTTTAGGGGCTTAGCCCTGTCTCTAACTTTCTCTGCTTTCTTTCTGTGTCACTTCAACTGTTGCTTGAACTTTGGCTCCAATACAAATACATCCTAACAATGCCCGTACAGAGTGAGATTACAAATTGTGTGTGTGTGTGTGTGTGTGTGTGTGTGTGTGTGTGTGTGTGTGTGTGTGTGTGTGTGTGTGTGTGTGTGTGTGTGTGTGTGTGTGTGTGTGTGTGTAAAAAAGAGAGACTCTCTTACAGGCTCAGCAGCTCTGCTTGTTCCCACTACTGAAGTGTTTGGGTAGTTCTGTAGTGCAGTTTTAAATCACAGTCCTCATCACAAGGCTAATGAGAAACAGTAGATAACCTGGTAAACATTTTAAAAAGGTGCCAATCACCATGTTATCTGGGCACCTCTTGCTTCAAATGTCTTCACCATTCAGGTTTAAATCTCCAGGACTAATAATTTCACATGACTATGGGGTTTTCCATATAAAACACAAGCAAAAGAAAACAGGCCCGGAGGAAATATACAGTTAGTGGGAGATCTATTGTATGTATTCAGTATCTATACTGCAATACAATTGAGGGGATTCAGACATGCTGAGGTCCTTTCCCATAGCACAGTGCATATTCCCTACATTCTTTCACATCGGTACCATTTCAAAGACAGACAAACAGACATGTTGAGGTCAAGGCCACCAAGCTGTCTACATAGTGCTTGTGGGACTTGCAACAAAGGGAGAAGGGAAGAGACAAAATTAAGAAAAGAAAATAAGAAGGGAGGGAGACAGAGCTAGAGTGGTAGGTGGTGAGGTGTATGATTGTCCTTAATTCCTGTGGGAGTTCCTTATAGTCCTGTATAGTCCAATGGAACAAAAAAAAGAAGAGGACAAGAGAGAGACTTTGAGCCTGACAGTGCTAACTGAAGTCACTGGGAGATTTTCCATTGGCATCATTGAGGACTGGCTCAGGCTCTTTATGAATTAATTTAATTTAATGAAGCTCCTTCCACATGCCTGAGATTTGAATGCTTATTGCAGAAGGAGATTTCTAAGCTTGCATAGTAAAGATCAGCTCTGGTTCCTACAATGGGTATCTGTGGATGGAGAGAATGCATCACTTCCCACTATTCTTATAGAATGCCACACCAGATATGTCATTAATAGGTATCATCATCATGGTAATGACTCCTATTCATATCACAGATGACTTTGGACATAAAGGTCAGAGACGCATCTTGTTTCCTTTGATAACAGGCTTAAATCTTCTCATGCTCAGTGTACTACCCAGAAGAGGATTGTCTTCTTGATCCCATGAGCTCTTGGGGAATCTATTAACATGGCCACTATGTTTCATTCTTTGTTGTACCTTTCAAAAACTTCACATCAGTTTGCTTAAGCTACTGCTAAGAGGTTTTGTGAACGTAGTGCTAATGAAACTTTGCTTCTAGCCCTCACGGCTGGACAGTGCAGCCTTCACTCATAGTGGTGAACACTTACTAGAGAATTCCCACTGGCTTCAGCAGGGCTACTTCTGAGTAAGCTATTACTGCGTATGAATAAGGGTGGCAGATGCCAGCCCTAAACAAATAGTGACAACAGTTACTAAGCTCCAAGGACGGAGAACTGGGGGGAGGGGATGTGCAGTAGCTTCGGGTTAGTTGTGCTGTGACATTAGAGCACTGCCGTAGGCCAAGGTGGTTCCTAGCACTTTTTAAAATTAAGTGGCAAAAATGTAACAATCCCCAGCCTGTTCCTCCTACCTGCCTTCCCAAGTGACCGTGCAGCAGCACTGACTTCAGGGGGAAGAGAGGATGGGGGAATGGAGCTCCACAGTAATAGAAGAACCTGCTGAGAAACTGAATGACAGTGGAACTGGGGAAACAAAACAAAAAACCCAAAGTTGAGGGCATTGGGCTTTTCTGGCTTCACAGAAATCCAGGTGTTCCCCTTTCTGCCTCGGTCATCAAAAGCCAGACCCAAAAACACCCATTGGAGTTCATGGAAAGCCTCCCATTGACTTCCTGGGCTTGTGGACCAGACCAAGCAAAGCACTAAGCATTTCCAGAGCACAAACTCTCCCTAAAGCAGTACAGGAAGACACTGGAAATGATCAATTTCAGCCTGACCTTGATGCAAATAAATCTGGAAACTGTCACAAGAAAAATGCTAAAGCTGGAGAAGAGCACTGTCAAAAGACAACAAATAACAGCCCGAGCAGGTCTAAATGAATCCCAGGGAATCTTTAGAGCATTGTGCGAGGCTGGTCAAATAAATAGAAATGCTGGGGAGTGGGTAGGTCCTGAAAAATCCCAACCATCAGTCCTGGGAATCCCACTAATGCAAGGTGATTCAGACTCTATATCTCTAGTTTATCCCCCTCGCCACCCCCTGCCCTTAGCTCCTGGACTTTAGTTCAGCCTAGGAACCACCTTTGGTGCCTCTTGATCTGTCTTTATACATCTCCCTGAATCTGGCCTCACTAACTTCCTCTTGGCCCGGGCATCCCAGTTTCAAGCTTTGACTCCCTGTCTTCCTAGGTTCTCTCAGGCCTTCCAGTTCTGCAGGTTAGTGCAAGCCCATCTGCTCTCCTCCCCAGCCATCCCTTAAGACCTACTGCTTGCCCAAGTGTAGTTGGGAAGGGCTAACTGAACAAAACTGACTGGCCTGAAGCCTCTTGGTCCTTATACATAATAATAGGAGACATACCTAGCTCTGGAAGGGACCCCAAAGAGTCAGCAAGTCCAGCCCCCTGCCTTCACTAGCAGGACCAGCTACTGATTTTGCCCCAGATCCCGCAGCAGCCCCCACAAGGATTGAACTCAGAACCCTGGATTTAGCAGGCTAATGCTCAAACCACAGAGCTATCCCTCCCCTTAAAGGGCAAGGTAATTATATCCTGTTATCATTTGTATTACAATAGCAAGCAAAGGCCCCCAGCAAAAGTAGAGCTGCATTTTAATAGGTTCTATACAAACAGATAAGATACAGCCCCCACCTCAAAGAATTTACAGTCAGAACTAAAAGACAAAAGGTGGAAGAAAGTAAGAATTGCTATCCCCACTTTACTGATGGGAAAGCAATTGAGGCACAGAGAGATGAAATTACTTGACCAATGTAATGCAAGGTGTCTGAGGCAAAGCAAAAAACTGAATACCAATCTTCTTAGTTCTCATCCAGCTTGGGTTAGCCACAAGACAATAACTCCTTTCTACTGCAGAGTGTTAAGATGAAAAATGTTTAATAGCATTATTCCCTAACTTAAAATAAGTTTTTATATTAGGGTTCCATCTTAATTTACAAGCAAGCCCTGCAGCTGCTTTGGGGTTTTTTTGTCTTCTGCTGAACATAGTAAAATGCCAGCTCCTGGCAAGCTTCATCAAACAGGTGTGTTTCTAGTGGGGTCCTGCAGGGATCAGTGCAATGACATGGAAGAAAACATAACATTGTTACTGATAAAGTTTACGGCTGACAAAAAATTTGGGAGAGTGGTAAATAAAGGGGTAGGACTTCTGAATCACTGAGCTGAATCAAATGATCTGGATCACTTGGTAAGCTGAGCACAAGCAAACAATATGCAGCTTAATATGGCTAAATGTAAATATATACATCTAGGAACAAAGAATATAAGCCATAATTACAGAATGTGGGGGCTCAATCCTGGGAAGCAGTGGCTGAAAAAAATTTGGGAGTCATGGTGAAGAAACAGCTGAACATGAGCACCCAGGATGACTGTGGCCAAAAGGGCTTTGTGATTGTTGGCTGCGTAATCAGGGAAAACTTGAGGAGAAATAGAGAAGTGATTTTTTTTTACCCCTATATTTGGACTGGTATAACCACTGCTTGAATACTGCACCCAGTTCTGGTGTCCAAAATTCAAGAAGGATGTTGATAAAGGGGGAAGGTTCAGAGAACAGCCAGGAGAATGATTACAGGATTAGAAAACATGCCTTTTAGTGATAAGACTCACAGAGCTCAATTTATTTAGCTTAACAAAGAGAAGATTAAGGAGGTGACTGGATCCCAGTTTATAAGTACACAGGGAAAAAATATATAATGGGCTCTTCAATCTAGCAGACAAAGGTATCACATGACCCAAAGGCAGGCGGTTGAAGCTAGACAAATTCAGACTGAAAATAAGTTGCAAGTTTTTAACCACTACAGCAATTTTCCAAGTGTCCTGATGGATTCTCCATCACTGGCAAGTATTAAAACGAGACTGGCTGTTTTTTGAAAGATGATCTGTAGGCATAATCATGTGGGAAGTTCTCTGGCCTGCGTTATACAGCAGGTCAGACTAGATGAGCACAATGGTCCCTTCTGGCCTTGGAATCAGGAATTTATCTTGACTCAGAGAGGTACGTGATCAATGATGGCAGAGCTGGCTTGTATCCAACCTCCAAGAATTGTTAGATAAAAAAAACAAGAAGATACAATTTGTGTTACTCTGGCATGTCACATTGTTCCAATACTGGTTTACAGTGACCCAGTGCTGTGTATTGCTAATTGCGATACTTTCCACTGTTCCACTGGGGCCTACCTATGCACCAAGCGGCTCAATTGCTTGTGGTTACAAGCTACATCTGCCCTTTTGTATACTACTAAAAATTAACTAAATTAAAATGAAGCAACATTATCCCTTATATTTTCTAATGCCAGTTTGGATAAATGTCATCCCTGGAAAGTAGACATCTAACATTTCAGATACTGGATAGTTGACATTAGGTAGAGCTAGTTTTCATTTCAAGGCTTTGGCAAGTTTTTGGATCTTGCTAACATTATCTTACTATCAGCTACTTGGCAGAAGTGTCTTTTCGTGCCCAGTGCCAATCAGTCTCTTTAGCTATTGATTGCACATAAATGCCGCATACAGAATTTCACACAAACAGTGCTGATACATTAGCTTCTGCACAATGAGGTGATACACTGGCCACAGGCCAGCAGAAGCACTTACTAGAGCAGTGTGATGTCATCTTGGTGAGCAGGGAGTTAATGAAACCCCCCTTTTTTTGTTTTGGTTCATGCCACAATAATTTCTACGAGCCCCAATCCAAATGCAAAAGGAACTTCTCAAAGGCTAACAATATGTATTTATAGGCATTTCTTGACAGCCATTTTGGAGATAGGAACCTTTTCCAAAAGTGAACAAAGGATTAATTTTCAAAACACCAGGTCCGCATTTCTGAGCTGCCCTCAGCACTAAAATAGGGGGTCAGGGTTGGGCAAAATGTTTATGTCTTGATTTTAATTACTTTAAGCACAGGGCCTACCCCGGCCCTCCATGTATGTCATCCCAAGGTCGGGGCTGCTCTAACTCTTATATATTATATTATATCAATTGTGTATAGGCAAGACAAGCAAGACAACATTTAAAATAATAATAAAATAATAAAAAAGATGAAGAGCTAAATAGTCTTGAGCCAATCAATGGCCTCAGAATCAGTGGTGTTCAGCTTGAGAAAACCTCCTCGGAGCCCCACACGCATAAGACGGAACATCCGCCACATGTGATGCATCCTCCACAGACACACCATGGGCTCTTTTGGATGCCCCAGACATGGTTGGTCTTGGTGCAGCAAACCATGCAACATCTGAACCTCTTAAGTGGTTCTAGAAGTGGCATGGGAGCCCAAACCCAGGTAGCCATTCATCTGGCCTGACAATGATGAATGAGTTCTTGGTAGTGGTAGAGGCTCTCCCCCATTCTGTCTGCCACTGGGAGCTGATGATATTATCAACTGAGCAAAAGTATGTAGCACTGTCCAGATAGGATTTCTGCTATGCAGTTGGTTATGGGGTACATCCCATATACTCCTGAATAGTGGCGAGTGTGGCATTTTGCTGTACCTCTGCTGATCACTTTGTTGGCTACATTCTGAGCAACTGTTCTGTAGAGAAGCAGAAAACAGAATTAGAAAAAGCATTGCAATCAATGAAAACAGGGAAAGGCTTCAGCTTTGACAGTGCATCACCAGAAATACAACATCTTGGGGAAAAAAGCCAACATCAGTTATCTGTCTTCATGTCCCGTGTCATATATGAGAACATGATACCCACGATATGGTAGAAAGCTACGGTGATAGCTTTGCCAAAGCCAGGTAAAGTCCACTCTTTAGCAGCCAGCTATTGCTCAATGTCGCTCCTGAGTTGTAGCTACAAACTCCTGGAACACACTGATGGGTTGGGTCACAGAAACCCTCTTGGGACTGTCACCTGATGTGCCACATGTGGTGGAGAATGTGGGCAATGATTGAGACTTGCTGAGAGGTTCAGAAGAAGGGAACTAGACAGCAAGACCTCCACACCAGTCAGAAATGGATACCGAGAAGTTCCTAAAGTGGATGCTGGAAAGTCAACAGCAGGCCCAGCTGATGCAGCAGATGGCCATCCAACACCAGCTCCAGATGTCCCAGCATCAGGAGCAACAATAGCAGCTATTCATGAGCTGGTAGCCCAGCACAAAACCCAACAGGAGTGCCTGGTCCAGCAGGTGGCAATGCTATTACACCCGATTGGACCATCATTACCCATCCCCACAAGGGTAGGGCCGGGAGATGCCCTGGCAGGACTGCCTATATGTCTCACCAAGATGGGGTCAGGTGATGATCCTGAGGCATTTCAAGTCACTTTTGAACAGGTTGCTATGGAAGCCCATTGGCCCCCATTTAACTGGCCAGGCACAGACTGCTTACTGCAGACTTGATCATTGTAAAGCCTTGGAGTATCCCTGAGTGAAAGCCACCATATTGGGTCACACTGGCATTAGCCCAGAGACCTACCACCAGTGGCTCTGCAAAGAACAGTACTCCCCTGCAGCTCGATCATGGGCTGTGGCCCAGAGGGTGCAGGACTATTGTTGGAGATGGTTGAATGTGAAGAACTTAACTGAGACCCAGGTGGTGGAGGCAGTGGCCCTAGAACAATTCATGCAGATACTGCTGGCAGGCAGGCAGGAATGGGTACAACACCACCGACCGTCAACACTGGCAGAAGCCGTAGGCCTAATGGTGGACTACCTGGTGGCTGATGGGACCAAGGCCAAACTCCAGAGGTCTGGGAGCCAAAGAATGAGAGAAGGGCCAGCAGGGGGGAACCCAGGGAGAATGGAACTACGAGAACCCCAATGCCTATCCCGACCACCACTTGCCAAACCCCCCAGTCCCGAATCTCGATGACGTGCCAGCCAAAGGCACCCATGACAGGGATGAGGCCCACCACAGGAAGACACTAGGCCCATGGAGACCTGAGATCACTGCTGGGGGTGTGGCCAAGAGGGGCACTTTTGGTGGCACCTGACTCCTCATTACTTATATGCATTGTTAACTGTGATGGGTTGGATCTCAGAAACCCCCTTGGGAACTGCCACCTGATGTGCCAAGACTACCTCTGAGCCCATTTTCCCTGGCAGCTTGGGACTTCAGTTTTTCCAGACATGCTAGCCAGGTACAAACATAGACCCAGCTCTGAACCAGGTCCCCCAAAAGCTGCAGCCTTTACTGAAAACAGCTTAAGAAGTTCTCATGTCTCCAACACCCAGATGCCCAGTTCCCAATGGAATCCAAACTCCAAATAAATCCATTTTACCCTGTATAAACCTTATACAGGGTAAACTCATCAATTGTTAAAGCAGCAAAGAATCCTGTGGCACCTTATAGACTAACAGACGTTTTGGAGCATGAGCTTTCATGGGTGAATTCACCCATGAAAGCTCATGCTCCAAAACGTCTGTTAGTCTATAAGGTGCCACAGGATTCTTTGCTGCTTTTACAGATCCAGACTAACACGGCTACCCCTCTGATACTCATATATTGTTCACCCTCTATAACACTGATAGAGATATGCAGAGCTGTTTGCTCCCCCAGGAATCGATTGCTTGCTCTGGGTTAATTAATGAGTAAAACATGATTTTATCAAATACAAAAAGTAGGATTTAAGTAGCTCCAAGTAATAACAGACAGAACAAAATAAATTACCAATAAAACAAAAAAACCCACACAAGTCTAAGCCTAATACAGTAAGAAACTAAATGCAGGTAAATCTCACCCTCAGAGATGTTCCAATGAGCTTCTTTTACAGACTAGACTTCCTCCTATTCTGGGTCCTGCAATCATTCATACCCCTGTAGTTACTATCCTTTGTTTCAGTTTCTTTCATGCATCAATTTGGGGTGGAGAAGCTATCTTTTTAGCCAGCTGAAGACAAAATGGAGGGGTTTCTCAGGGCCTTATATAGTCTGTCTTGTGGGTAGAAACCCCTTGTGTTTTCCTATGCAGAATCACAGCTACAAGTCACATGGGCAAGTCACATGTCCATGCATGACTCACTTCTTTACCAGCCAAAGCCATTACTTACATGTTAGGTTGAACGTTCCCAGGAAAGCTCAGATGTTGATTGGCAGCTCTCAAAGTCCATTGTCAGCTTAAGTGTTTCTTGATTGGGCACCTACTGAGAATAGTCTTTTCTCAAGAAGCTGACCAAATGCTTCACTGAGGCTACTTAAAATCAAACAAGTACATAGCCAATATTCATAACTTGGAATACAAAAATGAGTATGTTCAGGATGAATATATTCAGTAGATCATAACCTTTGCAGAGATATGTTACATGGCATATCTAGCATAAAACATATTCCAGTTATGTCATATTTACACTCATAAGCATATTTCTATAAAGCATTATGGGGTACAATGTCACACACAATCCTACAAATAATTACACCTATGACAGAACAATCTGAGTGATGACCAGGCAGGTTTCCAATCAAACTGAAGCACTTATGTACATGAAATAAATTTCAAGAAATCTGGAGCTGTCTTTTTTGATCTTACAGCAGCCTCTGACTGGCCTGCTGTATAAGATGTCAATAGTTCTTCCTAGATACGTTGTCATGGCAACTGAGCTAATACTCCTAGATAGACATGGATTCCTGCAAGGCTTGGTGCTGGCACGGATTTGAATGTATTCAATGACCTACCAAACTCATGTATGACGACAATATCTATCTGCTTGGCCTCAAGGGACTGTCACTTCCAAAGACTGAGGAGAACCTGAACAATGATATGGCTGCCTTAGCTGACTTCTGCAAAAAATGGAGACTGAAATCAAAGACTGGTCAACATGCTTCCACTGACACCAGGTTCAGAACCAACTTGAGCTTAATACCTTTTTAAATGGTTAGTACACAATTCAAAGCCAGTATCTAGGGTGACCCCTAGATTTCTCTCTCTCTCTCAAACACACACACACAAATATACCATCTCTCTAAAGTACCTTGAAAGTTCAAGAGCAGAAACTGAGCACTGAACAAACTGCTAGGGTCCACCTGGTTAGCCAGTATGCAAACACTGCTCAGTTTGGAGCTTTCTGCTACTCATCTGGTGAATACTGTGCCCAATTTTCTTTAAATTCTGCCCACACTAGACTAAAACAGCTTAATCACACCAGGAAAAGTATCCCAGGCACACTGAAGCCAACAAAACTTGTATGGTTACCAGTCCTAGCCAATATTCCTCCACCTAATACCCAGCATCAGAATGCTCTAACTCATGTCCCATAGGGGGCCATGGCAAGCAGAGAATAGCTAGAAGTGTGCTTCATTCACACCTTCTTCCTTCTTCTGACCATCCTCCAATATACCCCCAGTGATGGAGAGCTGGCGTAACTATCCTGCCTATTCTGCACTATTAAGGAAGCCCCTTACATAGAGGTATTCCCTGGGAGGGATTTAGAACAGTAAATTTATAATGGAAAGGTACCTTCATTCTGGACTGTGGCTACTGTGTTCCCTAAACTTTGAATAACCTTTTTAATACAATCCCTTTCCATAATGCACAAGAAATAGTAGAACTTGGCCCAAAGTGTCTCCAACAGTCATGTTTATACAAAGAGAAAATAAAATATAGACTCTAAATTTAAAAGTAACTTTAGTCACAAATTTGGCTTTAGTTTAAACCATTTCTATAAAGTGCTCAGTTCTATATTGCTGCTCAACAGTAGCAGAGCTGTGCAAATAACCATTTTTTCAGTTGGCTGGCAAGTCTGAAAATTGAAAATAAATTAATGTTGGGTCTAACCGAAGATAAATTTTTTTGCAAATTTAAAAGCTGGGAAAAAAATCATGTTGGGTCAAATGAAGCATTATGTTTCAATATCAAGAATTATTTAATGTTTTTTAAATTTTTAAAAATAAAAATAAAGTAAGTTTCAAAACAAAATGTCATTTTGTGTTGAAACATTTTGCCCTGCTCTATACAGAAGCATCTGGGCAGAATTCCATTGGCCTGTGTTACACAGGAGGAAGGCAGTATGGTTGATCTAATGGTCCCATCTGGCCTTAAAAATCTATGAAAATAATACAGAATAGTCAATAACTAAAATGATAATAGATTATAATTATGTGGTACCCATCTGCTAGAATTCCCAGGGACCATACAAGTAATATTAAAACATGACACAGATAAAGCATTTAGAACATCAGGATGTGGGAGACAATGCGGTCTAGTAGTCTGAGAAGAGGACTGGGAACCAAGAACTTCCTACCTGTAATCCCAGTGCTGGTAGTTGGGATAGTGACACTTTGGTGATGCCCAGCTTACTTTTCTGCCTTGGACAACCTATCTCTGAAGTGAGGATAATAAACACTTACCAACCTATGCACAAGATTGCTGAGGATAAATTAATGTTTGTCTGGCATGTGGAAGATCCAAATTGATTATTACAGTAAGCAAAATTATTTGCAAGCACTTTCTAAGCCATTCTTAGGAAACAATTTTTTTAAGAGAGACATGTCTATTCTTTTAGAGAGGCAAATGTAAATATATTTAAAGCATTACACTATTATAAACTAATAAAAACCCATTTTTAGTAAGAAAATGATTTTGTAATAGTATTTTGGCCACTTCAGTGCATAACATTTTTCCACATAACATTTTAAACATAAGGATTTTCTTGCGGATTATGCAATTTTAAGTTCTGGGCGTAAGGAAATTCACTTCCACAGTGGAGACTGGGAAATACACCTTCATCCCTTAATGTGGGACTGTAGTGTTGCATTAGGGTGCATTTCACTCAGGGCCCTGAGATTAGGTTGCAGAAGACAAATTAAGTAACATTTATGGGATGCTAGAAAAGGCTGTCAGAGCTTTGGGGGAGGGAAGGAGAGAGGAAATCAAAAACTGAGTTCAAGTATGATTTGTTGGGGCAACATGTACAGTATGACAAAGTGTCAGGGCTGTAAAAATTTACTCAGACAGAGCCTTATCCAAAGCCTATTGAAGTCAATGGGCATCTTTCCACTCCCTACAATGGGCTTTGGATCAGGCCCATAAATCTGACATTCCTGGAGCTAAGTAGTGTCTTCTTGCCCCTAACGGACATTTGAACGAGCGAATCCCAGGATCTGGGGACTGAACGTCAATGGCCTATAAGCACCAGGTTTGAGAGTGGGGGCTAAAGTCAGTGGGGTTCTTCCACTTTACCAAGAAGAAGATCTAGGCCTCATAACTTTTGACTCCAACATTAGCAATAGACACATGGTCTGCTTCTTATATACACTAAACTCTTAAAGTGAGGCGTGGTCTTTTACAATGCCAAAGTGGTGGGAAAGGGCCTTAGTGCAAATTCAAATCAGGCTCACAGTGTATCAAGTGGCAATAAGTTGAGAACATTTACCATAATGTTTAGTAGGTTTATGAAGAGCATCTTCACCCAATGATTGTCTTCCGCCCGTGTGGGAATAAGTCTGATCTAAAGCCTAATTAAGAATGTTTAGCTTTTCCATTTTCTAGTTGAATCAACCTGCCCAGGGCTTTGAATGCAGGCACCATTGTGAAAAACTTTTAACAGGAACCCAGTGAGCCTTTATTTATTTGGACACATCAATAGTAAACTAAAATTTTCAGACTACATTTCTATGTCCTTTATGAAAAAATAATGATGTTTTTATCTATGAGATGGGTATTTATAGCGCTTCATGAATTTAGAATGAGTAGTAGCAAACGTTTTTTTTTGAGAGCTAGCAGAACAATAGTGAATAAAGCATAAAGATCTGGACTTAAACTTTTGATGTGATGGTTTCTCTTCTTTTGATTCTAATTAGCTTCATGGCACCTTATAAGGAAGGCCTTGAAAGATCATTTTTTAAACTTCACTCTTTGAACTCCCGCATGCTGTTTTGCCTGCATAAAAAAACCTCAGCTTTTTATCATCTTTAGAGTCCATTATGATCATCTAGCCTGATGTCCACATAGGCCAGAGACTTTCATCCAGTAAGGAGATCCAGATAAAAAAAACATAGCAGGCTGAGATTGATAAGTGCAGATAGCTTCTGAGGAGAAGGCTTGAACTGATGGTTTTTGCGTTGCAAGGGCTAATATCTAGGCCTCTTAAGCCACCAGGGGAGTATCAAGGTAACAGTGTCACTGTCAAACCAATTAATACAGCCCAGGCCTCACTAAAAAACTCCAATGTGTCCTACCTAGTCATTTGCTCTCTAAGATTCAAACCATGGCTTTGCTATGAGCCCCAAATAAAGGACAATATCTTGTATTGCCCCTGAAGGTTTATGGGAGTGAGATTAAGATTTAGGGAATTACAATTTCCATCCAGTCTCCCTGCTGCTTTAGGGAGACTGCACAGGGTCTCTACCCAGCCACCTACATGCAGAGGGAGAGTGGGGAGAATAGCAACTCAGCAGAGCTACCTATAATACAGATTACCAGTGTAGGGGCATGATCTTGTGCCACACTGTGCTCCCGGGCCACCTTGCTAGCCAGGCTACAATTCAGCCCCACCTAAATCAGCAAGGACTAGAGTGTCTGATCTCTCTCCAAATGTCATCGCTGTGGAAAAATAAAAAGCAGTTGTGACAAACACAAGCACAGAGCTACACAACTGCCAGTGCGCACTATTAGATTTTTCCCCATCATCCACAGCATCCGTTTGTGTTTCCAGATGACTCAATGGTCTGATCCAACAAACCCTGGGTTCCTGTCCCATCCAGGTCCTCTTCAATCTGAAGAGTGGTGGCCACGTTGTGAGTCCTCAGACATAGATGGGGTTATAGAAAAGAGTGAAATGGGGGAGGGCTTCAGAGCTCCAGCCATGATGCGAAGGACAATCTCATTGGGAAAATGGCAACTTTATGTTTCAAAGTTCAAACAATCCATGCAGGGTAGAGGAAGGTAGATGTTGTGCTTGTCCTGAGCATGCCATTGGAATGTTTCATTTATGTGCAAGGAAACATCAAGAGTTGTTCCAAACTACGATATAGGCTTATGTCCTTTATGAAAAATAATGGAGATTTTATATCTGTGCTGTGTATTTATGACTCTTCATGAATTGGGCATGAGTGACAGCAATGCTTTACCAGAGCTAGCAGAAGAATAGTAAATGAAGCATGAGCAGGAGGACTGCAGACACTTTTGATATGATGGTTTGTTGAACATGATGAGGGAATATTCCCTGTTGGTTAAAAAGGCTAATACTTCTAACTGTAGCAATGAGGTCTTGCAACAGCAGCAGTGCATTACCTTATTGTTCTGAGCACGAGAACAAAGCCCGTGGAATGTACTTTTAAAGATATATGCACTTTTTCATGACAAAAGAAATATGTGCATAAATGAAGGGAGAACAGGCTGCAGGAATCCATTACCCAGCCCCAGGTGAGACAGAGGCTGTCTAAGGCAGTGGTTCTCAAACTTTTGTACTGGTGACCCCTTTCACATAGCAAGCCTCTGTGTGCGACCCCCCCCCCCCTTTTAAATTAAAAACACTTCTTTACATATTTAACACCCTTATAAATGCTGGAGACAAAGTGGGGTTTGGGGTGGAGGCTGACAGCTTGCAACCCCCTGCCACGTAATAATCTCGTGCCCCCCTGAGAGGTCCTGATCCCGTTTGAGAACCTTTGATCTAAGGTGAAGCTCTCATTGTGGTGAAAAAGTGGCGATAGTATGTGTCATTCTTACAAAAACCCACAGAGAAAAAGGTTGCAACCTTTTATTATTAATTGTAAGGATCTAGCCAGCTAAACTGAGACAATCAAACTAGACTCTGCCCCTAGTTATTGTACAATGCTGGGCATACTTGAAGCAGACAGCTCTCACCATTAAAGAATCAGCATTTGCCAATATTCATCAGGCAGTGGTATCTGAGACACTGTTTTTTCCCTTGTATTGTACTTAGAACATGAAGTCATTTTGCAATATCTATTGGCAAATGTTGGCTATTTAAATGGAGATCAAGATAGTTGGTCACAAATTAAGCACTGATCAGACATCACATACAACCAGTCTGGGGCTTAGGCCAAGGCCGAGCCCCATCAGTTGAAGAAGGAACCCCGGTACCGAACAAAGTGAGGTCAGACTAGATAGAGTTGTCAGCCCCACTAAATGTGACAAATGAGTCCCAGGACTGTCAGGATAATGCTATCAAATTACTGCAGCACTGTCCTTGTTTTCAAACAAGTGTCTACATTTGCAGTAACTTTTTTGTGCCCTAATTTTTTGTCTCATGTGCCTTGATTTGTTAAGTAACGGTCTGCCCTGAGGAAAAATAACTAATGAGCTATTAACTTTCTGAAGTCTTTCTATGCAAATGAATTCCAAACTTTAGTTATTTTCCTTCACTAGATGATCTCTTTATTAAAAAAAACCGCCATACCCTCAGCCATTCCACTGTTGCTAAAAGCACTAATAGGACTAATAATATAAATATCCAGTATTCCAAAGCTAGCACTCAGTGCCCAGAGAATGAGCTACATTGCTTAAAGAAAGGGCTCATTAGAGTAACAAAGTGATAGTTTTGTGCAAGCTTCTTTTGCCATTTCAAAATGTGTGTGTTCTGACGGGATTAAAGATGTCCTCTAACTGAGTAAAGAATATCCTTAATGACGGATTCACCTCTGGCTATATAATTAAGCAATAAGTTATGACAGGCAGAGCATCGTAGGGGATTTTTGCATGCCTCAGGTACACTGTGAAGTATAATGGTGAAGGCCAAGCAATCTCAACTCCTTAAGAAGTATAATAATCCCAGCAATGTACTGCCTCATTATACCGGACAAAAGTACTGGAAGAAAAAAATCCCATCTTATGAATTTCCAGTACATAATGTTGTTAGCAAATCAGAGACCACAATTTGCTTCCAAAATTCTAAAGTTCCTATGTATTTGGAGCAAAATTCACTCCTGCTGCGTAAAGCCCAAGTAATCAGGCTTTATTACTGAACACACGCAAGCATTTCTCTTCTATTTGCCAGTAAACATTGTCATTTTATAGCCTCTAATAATCAGCCAAATCCTGCAAAAGACCCTGGAGGCAGCAAGAATGAAAGTAGCTCTGTGACACTAGAGGGCAGGATGCAAGGAACCAGCATAACAGTCACTTCTCTTTAGCTTGTTGCTGACACACCTTCACCAGGTATGTTTTATGGGTAAGAAAATGAGGATTAGAAATGTCCCTCTGGAAAGCCATCAGCCAAACCACCTCCTCACAGCACAAGCCTCGGGGGAGGGGAGGCGCGGCTGCTGACAGCTTGGCATGCAGTAAGGGCCATGAGGCAACTCTAATGGCACCTGGAGGCTCGAGTGAGGTGGTAAGATCCCATTCACAATCACATCTTGATTCTGCAACATGTAGGTTGGCACAAAGTCAGCCTGCGTACATTCTCACCTAGCTGTGTGGCAGAAAGATGGATTTGGCAGAGTCCTTCTGCTATTCTTACTGTACTTTCCAAAACCTCTCTGCTGTAGCTCTGCATTCCTTGGGCCTCATGCTTCCAAAGGCCAGTAGTGATTCTGAGTGCCTGAGTTTTTGGTTGCTCAACTCAAGACACCTTCAGTGGGCCTGATTTTTAGAGGGGGGTGCTTTACGGCATCTCAAGTTGTGCACTCAGAAATGGAGATGCCCCAAATGATTGGCCACTTTTGAAAATATATTCCCTTGGAAACAGACTTCTCTGAAGCAGAAGCTCAGTTCATGTTTTGCCATAAGAAGACAGCCTGCACATTTTCTGTCTCCAAAAAGCCAGAATGCAAATTGACTGCATATGAGATCTGGATGTGTGACACATACACACCGTGCAAATCATTTAAAAAACAAAACAAAAATCAAACCTCACTTGGGAAATATTTCTTCAGCTCACAAAAGGCTTAATCAGATGATCAAACATGATGCGCACAATGAAATATCCGAACCACTCAGAAATATTAATATAGTCTATTCACAGTGAGTATTCTGCATCTAGTAGGCATTCTTGCATTAAATTATAAAGGGATATAAACCACCACAGGAAAAAATATGAGTTAACCCAAGCAGAATTGTTATACTTATTGGAGTCATTAAAGACTATTCAAAAGAAGAGGTAGAAGGTTTTCCAACTGATATTATAATATTAAAATGTCTTGATTTGTCTGCAGATTTCTTCTGTTACTCTCCTGACATTTAACAGTTCCTTACTATACTTTTCTGGTAGGGAGGAATGTGAAAGAGATCACAGGGTAAGGCCCCAGTTCACGGAGGAATCCTTGTTCAGGGCAGCACATTTGCATATGCTTAACTTTGAGCACATGCTTAAGTCCCATTAAAATTAATGATAGAGTACTTTGAAGTCAATGGGACTTAAGCTTCAGTCCATCTCTGTTACGCCTGTATTAAGTGCTATCCTGAAGTGCTTTCCTCAACTGGGCTCTTAACCAATACACTGTGCAATCTGAAGGTTAGTGACAAGGATCCCAATCCAGGAATGAGCTTCTAAATTAGCTATTACCACTCAAGAAAGATCTTTGAGTCTCTGGATAGTTCTCTGAAAACATCCACTTAATGTGCAGCAACAGTCAAAAAAGCTATCAGAATGTTAAGAACCCTTAGAAATGGAATAGATAATAAGAAAGGAAATATCATATTGCCTTGTAGGAATGCGGGACTCATCCCTGCAGCACCTCCTGCTGGTTGTCCTCAGGAATTAGTTCTTTTTCCAGCCAGGAACGCCAGCTGCAGGCCGGTGATCTGCCTTACTGCTGGCCTGTGTCCCTCCCAGGACCCAGTGCCCCTTTTACCTGGGGTGCTGCCCTCTGGCAGTACCCCTCACAGACTCAGGGTCTCCCCCTCCCAGGGGAACCCCCACCCACTAACCCCACCTCACCTCAGTATACAGCTACTGCCAGTCACCATCTAGCCCCACTCCCTGGGGCAGACTGCAGTATACACCACTCATCATAGGCAAAGTTGAGTTGGACCTGCTGCCTCTCTATAGCTGGGCTTCCCTTCTGCAGCCCCAGTACTGATCTTAGGCCCTCAGCTAGGCCCACAGCCTGGGGCTTTCCTAGGCCAGAGCTCCCCAGCTCCTCTAGCCTTCCCCTACCGCTGCTCCACTCTCAGTACTCTGCTCAGCTCCCTAGCAGCCAGGCCCTTCTTTCTTTACAAGCAGAGAGAGAGAATCCAGAGCTTCTGGCTGCCCGGCCTTCTTATAAGGCCCCATTAGTCTGTTTGGGGCATGGCCCCAGCTAGAGCCACTTCCCCCAATCAAGAGGGGGTTTGCTCCCTTCCCCAGCCCCAACCCTCTTCTTGGCTTTTCAACACCCGCAGGTCAGGTACGGGTAACCATCCTGCTACATGCCTCTATATAAATCCATGGTACACAAACATCTTGAATACGGCATGCAGATGTGGTTGCCCCATCTCAAAAAAAGATATATTATAATGGAAAAAAAGGTTCAGAAAAGGGCAACAAAAATTATTAGGGGTATGGAACAGCTTCCATACTAGGTGAGATTAATAAGACTGAGACTTTTCAGCTTGGAAAAGAGATGACTAAAGGGAGGGATATGATGGAAGCCTATAAAATCATGACGGGGTGGAGAAAGTAACGAAGGAAGTGTTATTTAGTCTTTCTCATAACACAAGAACTAGGGGTCACCAAATGAAATTAATAGGCAGCAGGTTTAAAACAAACAAAAGGAAGTATTTCTTCTCACAACACAGTCAACCTGTGGAACTCTTTGCCACAGGATGTTGTAAAGCCCAAGACTATAAAAGGGTTCAAAAGAGCTGGATATGTTTATGAAGAATAGGTCCATCAATGGCTATTAGCCAGAATTGGCAAGGATAGTGTCCCTGGCCTCAGTTTGCCAGAAACTGAGAATGGGCAACCTGGGATGGATCACTTGATGATTACCTGTTCTGTTCATTCTATATGGGCACCTGGCATTGGACACTGTCGGAAGACAGGATACGGGGCTAGATGGACCTTTGGTCTGACCCAATATGGCCGTTTTTATGCTCTTATGAATGACCCCGGCAGAAGTGTGTGGTGCTGACCCCACAATGAGCACCAGAACGGAAATAAAGAACTGTCTTTTGGGCCTATTGTGAAGCAGTTCGCCTCGTGCAACTCTTATCATGTAACAATGGCATCTCACAAAAAGCCACATTCTTCCAACTCAGCAAGAAGTTATTAAAATAACAAAAACAGTTTATGTCCTAAAACCACTCTCTGCTGCCTTCTAGAATTTTGGCTTATAATCTTTGACCCTTCTCACCCCCTATATCCTAGCAGTCTTCTGGCTGCATTTTAAAGAAACTGTAACATATCTGCACACTTGTAGCATATGAATCTACAGTAGAGGTTAATGCTATGTTCACAGCATATACACAGAAAAATTAGATAAAAACATAATACTCTTATGGGAAGGTTGCAATGTAACATAACTTTATTTCTTAGAACTGAAATTTATAACACACAAGTACCTGAAAACAGAGGAATAAAGCAGAGAGGTCCCAGGCACAACTAAACTCACGTTACTTTAGGCAGGCTTTCTGCAGACTGACTACTGCTAGGCGAAGGGTGGGCAAACTTTTTGGCCCAAGGGCCACATCTGGGAATAGAAATTTTATGGTAAGCCATGAATGCTCACAAAATTGGGGTTGAGGTGCGGGAGGGAGTGAGGGCTCTGGGGTGGGGCTGGGAATGAGGAGTTTGGCATGTAGGAGAGTGCTCTGGGTTGGGACTGAGGGGTTTGGAGGGTGGGAGAGGGATCAGGGCTAGGGTGACCAGATGTCCCAGTTTTATAGGGACAGTCTCGATATTTGAGGCTTTTTCTTATATAGGATCCTATTCAGCAGCGTATTATCGCAGGGGTGGCAAATTTGCTTACGCCCCCTCCCCAACTCTGCCCCTTCCCCAAATCCCTGGCCTGCCTCCTCCCCCAGGCGCGCTGCACTTCCCTCCTTCCCCCCAGGTTTGCTGCGCAAAAGTGCTGGGAGGGAGGGGAAAGCAAGTAGCGGTGCAATCGGAGGAGATAGAGCAGAGGTGAGCTGGGGTCCATGGGCGCGGGGAGTAACCCGGGGGGCCAGGAACCGCTCTCCACCCCAGCTCATCTCTGCTCCACCGCTGCCATCTCCCAAGTGTGCCGCAACTCCCCTTCTCCCCCTCCCGCTCAGGCTTGCAGCGCTAAAGCGCTGGGAGGGAAGCAGGGAGCGAGAAGCAAGTATCCACGCACTCGAGGGATAGCAGAGGTGACCTGGGGCTGGCAGGTACGGGGAGTAACTCTTCAGGGAGTGGGGCAGGGAAATGCTCCCTGCCCCAGCTCACCATCACTACACCTCCGCCATCCCCAGAGTGCTCCACAACTCCTGTTCTCCCTCTTCCCTCCCAGGCTTGCCGTGAGGGAGAGGAGGTGAGTTGGCAGCAACTTTTTGTGGGCCTGGGGTGGCATATTTGTTAATCTGCCACTGCTCCTATTACCCCCCACCCCCTGTCCTGATTTTTCACACTTGCTGTCTAGTCACCCTAATCAGGGCTGGAGCAGGTGATTGGGTTACAGGAAGGGGTGCAAGTTCTGGCTGGGGTGCGAGCACTGGGGTGGGGCGGGGATGAGGGGTTTGGGGTGCAGGAGAGTGCTCTGGGCTGGGATCAAGGGATTCAGCGGGCGGGAGGGGGATCAGGGCTGGGGTTGGGGAGAGGCTTAGGGGTGCAGGCTCCAAGCAGCACTTACCTCAAATGGCTCCCACAAGCAGTGGCATGTCGCTTCCCCAGTTCCTATGTGGAGATGCAGCCAGACTGCTCTGCATGCTGCCCCGTCTGCAGGCCCCACCCCTGCAGCTCCCATTGGAGCACCAAAGGGGCCACTGGAGCATATAGGAGCCGGAACGGGGCCAAGAGCTGTGTAGAGTGGCCCCGACCCTGCTCCCTGGCTGCAGCACTGGAGCGGGGCAAGCCCCACACCCTGCTCCACCAGCAGGAGCTTGAGGGCCGGCTTAAAACAGTCTGCAGGCTGGATCCAGCCCACAGGCTGTAGGTTGCCCACCTCTGTGCTAGCCCCTGCTTGCATGATTCCCAAGAATGCCTCCTAGCCCGCAAGAATGACCTGGGGAACCCTGTACACGTAAAGTGATATCTTACCGTTTTAGTACAGTTTTCAGTACACCACAGTTAATATGAACCAAGCTATAACAATGCTGAGTTTGGTAGCCCTTGCAGGGCTAGATCTAGATAGGAATTTTCAGGTGTTTTAAAAGTTGCTTAAATGAACTGTGTGGAGCTGCAGCCTGTGGGAGTTTCAGTGCAGGTCACTACACTAATTTTGTCCCAGCAAGTAAACCATCACTGACATTTTCCTCTGAGCACGTACAGAGGCCCTTTGGGCCTAGTCTTAATGTGAAGTTTCTGTGAGTGCACATTCTGGGATACTTTTTTATTTATGCTTATCAAGAGTTTCATCAGCTTCAGATTTACAGAGCCCTCGTGTCCCAATTGACTGAGCATAGGACCCATTGCCCCTTGCCCTCCTTATGGGCAAAGTGGATGTAAAATGCTGCCATTCTGGCTGACTAGCGCTTTGCACCATGTGGGACTCATTTGACACAGGTATGAATGACCACCCAAGCTGCAGAGCAACAGTAATTCAGGAATTGGAGAGGTGTAAGTAATTGCTCGGCTAGAGGACGAGCAGATGTGGGGGGCCCAGAATTAATTAAATAGAGTTTTGGGGCTTGGGGAGAAGTTAGACGCTCTGCAGTGAGAGCTTCTGCAACGAGGGCAAGATTCATCTCAAAAAAACCAATCTTTTTAAAAATCCCATGATTTTGGGGGCTCTGGCTCATGATTTTTGAAATTTTGGGGGCTGTCACCGTAACGCTGCCTGCAGTGATTCACGAGCATGAGAGCCAATCTCAGGGCAGACTGTTAGGAAGCAGGACACATGTCTCAAATTGGTTGTGAATTCTATATTTAGATTCACCAGCCGATTATCAAGTGTAAACTCCTCAGGCACTATAACAGCCTTAGTCTGGAGTCACAGACCGTCCCTCTGAGTACTCTGATCTGTCTTGCCACCCAGGTGAGTTTACCTTTGTGATAGATGATCATTTATACCAAGAATATACGTTATACGTTTCTACATTACAGACGACTTAATCTTTATCCAATTGGTTTTTAGCACACCAACCCTTTGGATTTTAGGTAACCCAAACATTACGCATGCACAAGTTTCAGTTACCCAATGTCTGGTTACCCTCAGTCCCAAAAGACCAGAAACTTACCCAGGTCAATTGCACCTTAAAAAATATATATAAACATTTTTTAAATAGGAAAAGGGAACCAGAGTGTTATTTACAAGGTTAAAGCAGGCAAACATAGACATGCAAATGAGTTACAATCTTAAGTTTCAAAAAGTAATAAAAGCTTCTATAATCAGCAAGCTCTATGTGTCCTTTATAGCTAATCCAGGCTAAGCAGCTGGGAATCTCTCACTTATGCCTAGAAACACTTTGCCGCCCCCCCGCCCTCAAGTCCGAGCAGCATAGATATACCAAGTTCCTTTTGTCTGGCGTTTTTATCCTCTTCCTGTCATGTGCTCCGAGCTGCAAACTCATCTGATGGAAAGAGCACATTTACACGACTCTTCTTCACGGAGAGAACAGCAGAACAGCAAAAGTGTTTTGTCCTCTTGACAAATTTCACACATAGTGAAATTCCAATTGCAACATTCCACAATAGTCCATCTGATATTGATGGATTTTTCCTTTTGGGATGGGCATAACACCTTCTGTTGAAGATCTGCCCTTTACGCTAATTAATGTTTCTCTCGTGTCTAGTGATTTACAGTCACAGAGATTCACAATACAACCGCTCAAATATTACTGTTGAAGCTAAAAGTTGGGTAACTGAGTCACAAGTCCACTCAAATTAGGCTCAATGAATTTTTTACTTTATTTATACAGTATGTGACAATAATTGTCTGAAAGTGTCTGGACATATATTTATTCCAGACAAATAACACACAAGGCAGTATTGGTAAGTGGGCCCAAGTTACCACATTCTGGGGTACCGGGAAGTTCTTTCAACTTCCATGATGGTCATCACCTTCTCTGAACCCTTGGTCTGATCCTTCAGTTCCATTCTGCAGGTTCTAGTCCAGTGTTTCTCCAGCTTGGGCCCATGTTCACTTAGGTCTTTTATACGTTTCTACATTACAGACGACTTAATCTTTATCCAATTGGTTTTTAGCACACCAACCCTTTGGATTTTAGGTAACCCAAACATTACGCATGCACAAGTTTCAGTTACCCAATGTCTGCATTTTTTCTGCCTGTTTCGGTGTCATGTTGTTTTTGTGTGACCCTGCCCTGGGTCTTACCAGAAAAGGGGGGTTTTATTTATCATTAATGTTTGTGTATCTTTTACTTGCATCTTCCAGCTCAGTATGTTTCCTTTGTTCTGTCAGCAACAATTCTTTAAGCAGATTGACAATTCTATGTAAAAGAAGACTTGGCAAAACCACACATGCCATGAAAGCCTTGACTTAAGTGTTATTCATTGACTATACATAATTACAGATCCTTCAAAATACAGCTATCGAAGCTCTTAATCTTACCATTAACAATTCTCTATTTTATATTTCAGTGTTATAAACCAGTATGTGTTATTCTGTGCTACCCTTAATCTATTAGAAAGGGATATAGGAGTTATAGAAAACATGATGATTTTTTAATGTCAACATTTCCTGTCTTCTTTAAACATGGATTTTTCAGTCAAAGTCCAGTTTTGTTTGTGACTCGTTAAGGAAACCTCATTAGAAATTTTCCTGTGAATGCCTTTTGAAGGGTGTCTCAGTTTTAGGGCCTTGATATTAAATTGCTTTTAATGGTACCCCAACAATTACCTTATTGGGATACAGATGTTATAAGCGAGACTGAAGTATGTAGTGACTCACAAGTAATCAATAAAGTCTAAACACTAAAGACATTCTTATAATTCCAATGCCTATTTTAACAATACCAACGCACAGATAATCCAGTCCGATTCCAGTTGTGTATTTGTCAGTGCTCAGTTGAAACATGGGGATCTTGGCATGAGCTGGCAGCTGGTCATTCCCAAACTCAAGCCCTGTATTTCTAATTACACCTTGAAAAGTTACTGATGAAAATATTAAAATTTAAAATTTCAATGAACCCTTTCACAAAACAAAAGAAATAAAAGTTAAAATCTCTGTCTCTGGATATGAAAAAAATAATTCCCTTTTTGGAGGCAGCAGAAGAGGAAAACCAGATTAAAAATCACTTTATTGTCACCCTGCTTTAGAGAAGGGAAGAATGGATTAGCCTGCGTCAGGAATGCTGTTTCTGTACAAGCCTTCTAATCTTTAAGGGACACTTCCCACTGGCCTCTACACACAGCCAGTCGATTCTAATTTTATACTTACAGCAAAACTGTCTTCCCTCTCCCACCTCTCCACATATCTAACAATTAACAAGGCTTATGTTCTCAAACTCTAGAGCCACTGTTACACAGTAGTGAAAGTAACAGCCTTGCATTAGCAGCATGAATATTTAACATGCAATGTTTTGCAATATTTAAAATCAATAAGAACAAAGCAGCTGAAGAGCAGGTCTCAAGGTCTGACTAAAGCTGGTGAGCCCCCAAAAATGTTTCCATCAGTAACTCTGCTCAGATCTTTTATTTACAGGAAATAAAATAAATTAAATTCATTAATTGCAGAGCTCTTTATAAATCAGTTAAAAGTGACACAGCTGGATTATTCTGAGGATTTGTTTGTAAACAGCATATGAACATGTGACTCTGTAGAAAATACATTGCTAATTGCTTCCCCATCCGTCCCACGAGTATAGAATGCTTTTATGTTTCAGAACAGAACAGTTCCCATTGAAATTAACCCCCACTCAGCTAGATACAGTGAGGGCATGAATTGGCTAGGGGACAGGAAGATCACAGTATTCTAAAATTTATATTTGTTATATTTACAGATAGCCTTCCATTGTAAGGTCCTGGGCTTGATTCTGCTCCATCAAACTCAAAGGAATTTCACTATTGACATCAATCGGTGCAAGATCAAGTCCTCTAGCTGTAATCAGAGCTCTGAAAACTTTTTCAAATACAACTTTTTGGGGGCAAAAAATGTAGAATTAGGTCAACCAAAACATTTCACAAATTCTTATCAAATTTGCCAAATTGTTTCAGTCAAAAAACAAAAACATCCCCCCTAAATTCCATTTTTTGGCATTTTGGGAACAAAATATTTTGATATGAACTTATTTCTGGTTTTCAATTTTACTTCAATTTTACAAAAAAAAGGTTAAAAACCCTCAACAATTAAATGAAATGTTTCATTTTGGGTCAAATAAAACAAATTGTTTCACCTTTCACTGAAAAATTCAAAAAGTAAGCCTGATACACTGCAAGTAAACCAGACATAGGTTTTTTAGTTTGGCCACCGAACTGACAAATCAACTATTTGCACAGCTCTGGGTGTAATGTATTGTGTCTATTTACATCAAGGGATAGGGCACTGCTTTGAAAGTCAGGACACTTGGGTTCTACTTCTTGCTCTGGCCTGCTGAGTAAACATGTGCTAATCATCTCACCTCTCTGGGCCTCAGTTTCCCCATCTATAACATAGGAATAATGATACTTGTCTTCTTTGCAAGGTATTCTGTGATTCACTGAGGAAAGGTGCTGTATGAAAGCTTGGTTATTATATAACTGTCAATAATAAAGGAAAGATATTAATAGGGAATCCTGTGCCCAGGGGCCTTTTGCCACGGAGAGATGATAATCATTCAGAATTCTCTTTTAAAATACCGAAAAGCATTTGAAAGAAGGAGCTTGTAAGGAGGTGTCCAAGAACAGTACATCCACCTGAGCCAGACAATAGAACTTCAAGAAAACCCATATGGTGAGTTTTCCTTTTAAACGAAACTCTAAAATTAACTAACTAAGTCATTGAATTGACATGTCCCTTGCTGCTATCATGTTGTTCACTTTGCTGGTGTGTTATAGCCCTTTCCACTATGGTGTGTCTGGACTGTCTATTAGATTGGAAGCTCTCTAGAGCAGAGATTGTCTGCTACACTGTTGGTAGGGTGCTGTGATGGGGTGTACAAGCCCCACATTTGGCAAAAGGGGGTTAAGGGATTATCTGGGGCCCAGTCAGCCTGCCCTGCCACAATTGCAGCAAATGTTACATCTGCTGGAGGAATTAAAAGAGAAGGAAACACCTCATTTGGGTGGCAGAGCTGGAAGAGAGCAGACCTGCAGCTCACAGCTCCAGCAGTGCAGAGCAGAGGGAAGCTTAAAGGCTCTGGCACAACTGCCTAAAGGGGCCCTCTCTGAGGGACAGGAGGACCCACTCCAGAGATAATCAGAGAGGGGAATGTCTCGCTTTCCCTTGCCTGTGGAACCTGGGCATTGATAGCCCCTTCTTACTTATTTTGTTTGGAGTTCCCCAACAGAGAAAAGTCTGGGATTAAGCTGACCCAGATGGTGGAGGGAGGTGATGAGAGGAACTGGTCCAGGGAGGACAACTTTAAGCAGCCTTGGTTGCCAGAACACTGGTAGCCCAAAGGGCCCTGGGTCAGAGGCCAGTGGAGTGGGAGGGTCCAGGCTCCACTCCCCACAGCCCCCTTGGTAGTCATGGATTACGGCCATGTCCACTAGGCCATGCTCTCCAACCAGACCCCAAGTGAGGACTATTCCAAGTGCCTAGCACAATGGGGTCCTGTTCTCTGTTGGTCCCCAGGCACTAGCATAAGAAACAATAATAAAGAAAAAAGTATAAGTGAAAAATAAGCATCTAAATATGCCATTGATGCGCAGCACTCAAAAGATTTTCTTGCTCTTGTCCTTCTCCCAGATAGAACAATCAAATTTATAATTCGAAAAGGTTTTAAGATCTTCCATTTCATCCTGTAGCTGTCTCTACCTTCTCTTCTCTCCCCCATCTTCTAAAATGAGATGTAAGTTTTCGCTAATAATTATTCCTTCTTCCGTCTACCCTCTCCCTGAAAAGTCATGAAAGAGAGATCACAAATGTGATTTATTCCTGTTCAAAGGCTTTAATGACTTTTTCTCCCTGCCTGTTGTCAGAATCCATATTCAAAACAGCAGCACTTCTGTCAGCTCCTCTGAGGCTAACAATATTCTCTACGGTTCTCTCAAACCTGCAGTGAATGGAGTAAAGAAACTGCCAAATAAAAACTAGAAAATAACCTCCAGTGAGTCATCATATGGTACTTGTGCAATTAATGTACTAAACTGACCATAATGTTAGTCATCCACTGGTACTCTCACCAATGAGCCTCATTGTTTTGTCCCCTTTCCATTATTTCCAAATTTCTGTAGGACCCAGACATTGCTTATTCACCACAGCTGGTGAATATGCACATTGTGCCTTGATCAAATCTCCAAGTTCACAGTCTTGCAAAATGGTCTATGCAAATGCACCCTCTTGCACAGAACTTCATTGGAGTTCCTTGCTGGTACAGAAAAAGCATAACGCAGCTTGCAAAATTAAGCTCTAAAGGTATATACGGATATTTGGTACTAGCAACTGTGACAGAATTTTCTCAGATATTAGAATTCCTCACTGGAGCATCAGCACAGCTAGGTTATGGTGAGAAATGTCTACTGTTAGTGAGGGATGATGGTTCAGAACAAGATGTGAATGTTCAGTTTGATTTAGATAAGCATTCAAGAGTGCAGTCACTTGTGACCTCTTTCTATCACCATTTTCTCTAGACAATTTAGTTTTAAAATGGGCCTGTAAACCGCATATGATCAGGCTTTCTTGTGAGATTCCTAGCATTTCCTGGCATAGACCAAGCCTGAAATATTGCAAAGACTCCAGTATTTTGTCACTTCAATTTGTCCGTTTTTATTCAAGTGTTTCAGGTGGGTCTTATTTTCTCTAAAGAGATTATTCCAGTTTTGTCCCTCATTGGTTCTCCAGGAGACCAAGAAATTTCTGTAGGTAGAGATCGCATTTCCATGATAGAATGCCCTGTAAGGTAAATATAGCCCAACAAGGGCCCAATCCTCCTGCTGACTGCAATAGAGCAGGCCCTAAAGACTTCATGTGTCCCTGTATAATATGGTAAAAACAAGAGGGATTATCAACAACACCACAAATGCTGGCACATTCGTAATATCTGGCCAAAGCCCATTCAGTAGAAATGAGCCTGAACCAAACCCTGACTTGGAAGCCCCACTGATTTGGAGGAAGTTTGGAATCTGAATATGGATCCAAAAGTATCTTTATAATGAGCTGAACCAAAACCCCAAATCCAACCCTCCCAGGACTCTGGGTGTCCATACCCTAGATCTAAATTTTCTCTTTATCAAGCAGTCAGCATATTCATCTTCAAATAATCAACCCCACAAATCAAAGCTGGTTAAATCAAAAATAGCCTATATATGGACCAGAAAACTTAATGATGTAGGGTGAGAGTGTGGGGAATATTGGGAATGACAGACACCTAGAGTCAAACATACGTGTAAAGAAAACATATCTGTAAAACATAATTTTAGAGTTGAGGTTTTTAAGTATACATTGCCATAATATTGGCCATAATAGAAAAAGTGAAAATAAACTCCTAAACTAGTTTCCAGGATAACAAACTAATAGTGCCTTCCAAAATGAGGTAAAATATTTGCAGGGGGCTACAAGTTCAGGGAATACATCATGAAAATACTTTGTAAAGAATCTGTATTTCTCTTAGTATCGTAATACCAGGCAAACCAACTGAAGGCTAGAAAATGACATTTGGAAGAAGTTATTGCTTTTTCCTTTCTTTACAGTCTGACATGAAAGATATGAATCTTCTTCAGCATCTGACATAAACATGAATAAAGCTTATATCAACCCATAACAGAAGAAAATGAGAAATTCTTAGCTGATTCAGAAGCATCTGTTTGGTGCATGGTTTTGCTTTGTTTTTGGGCTTGTCAGTTTACTCCTTCAGGTAGTTGCAGGTTGTGTCCTGGAGAAATTCTGTGACCCCGTTGACTTTTTAATCACATATCAGAGATATTCTAAGCATTCAGGCAGAGCAGAGATCCTGCAGTGAAAGAAGAAAGACGTGGGATGATGTCGAGGCAACATTTTTATATGGAGGAACTGTAGCTGCAAGCACAGAGACATGACTGTTGTCAGCAACGATCTAAGCCAGGCCTCTATCAGCTTGAGCCAAGGAGGTTCATGTAACAAGGTACTAGAAGGACCAGAAAGATGCTACAATCTTGTCCACATTAGGGCTCTGACTGCAGCTGAACTAGCAGGAGTACTGCCATAGACTCGGCATCTTGTCCTTGTCAGTTCCACATGTCACAGAGCAGAGAGAATTTTGCAGACTTGGGAAGGGTAGAATTGAAAAAATAAACTAATGATACTAAGAAAATGTCATTTGGTTGCCATCTCTCCTGTGTCAAAACTGATCCCCTGCCATGAGCTCCGGAGCTTCTCAGACCCAAACAGCACAAATTAGTTGGAATCCATTAAAGACAATGCAATAGTCTACACTGGTGTTCATTTAAACATTGCACCCTTCCCCCTTTCAGGAGTACTTAATAGAACATTTCTTCTGGTTTAAATGGATCCCATGCATTCAAAGTAAAGTCAAACCCAGGCTGGAAAATATACTCTGACCTAACAGCCTCTGTTCTGAACATCACCTTATACCTAAAGGTTATAATGCAAAAGGGGGTACAAGTAGCTCATTCTGCAATTACTGCCCCAGGTTATGATAAGCTTGATATTGCCAAGACAGGACAGAATGATGGCAGGGATGCTGACCTGAAAAATATTCATCTGTGGAAATGAGAGATTGCTGCATTTCACATACAGGGAAATATTTACGATTAAGCACCTGAGATAATAAAATGTGCCCTCCATGCATAGTTTGCGTTTGCTGCAGACTGCTACAATGATATTTCTAAGCCACATGACCTGAGTATTTTTTAAAATATATTTCCAGCATGTAATAGGGGTGAAGCACAGTATCACGGCATTTACCTTACTGCGTCAAACTATGCATTTAGGGGCATATCCGCTGGCAGATGACCCAAAATAAATGGACTGTGTGCAGAAGAGGTCTGCAGGGGGCACAAGGGATCTCCTACAAGATGCAGTGACACCAGGGCACTCTGGGGCTGCTACTGCAATGGTAGCCTCACCTAATCTATATATATCTAAGGTATTTGCATGGCCCCATTACCATCCGATCTGAGCACCTCACACTCTTTAATGTATTTATCCTCACAACACCTCCGGGAGTTAGGGAAGTACTATTTTACAGATGGGGGATTGGGGCACAGAGAGGCTCAGTGACTCAGCCAATGTCACAAATGATGTCTAGAAGATCATGGATTAAACCCAGATACCAAACACTGGGCCATCCTAATTCTCAGAGCAGTTTGCCTGGTGGATCCACATGGTCATGGATTTAGCAGCCCCACATTTTCTCTAGACCACTCTCCAAACCCCTGCACACTAGGGTGCAGGGAGTCCCTATAGGGAAGTGGTTCTCAAACTTTTTTTCCCCCATGGACCACTTGAAAATTGCTGAGGGTCTCAGCAGACCACTTAATGATCTTTACAAATGTTGTTTATACAGTGAGCTAACTATTGTTAGCTTTGGATAAAAGTGCTATATAAAAAAAAAGTTTTTTGTTCTACAGATAAAAGCACACAACTCATTTTAATATCAGTAGTCTTACCTTTCTAATGCAATGGATGTGCCCTCTCCCCCAGCCACAGCAGCCCCCAAGCTGGGGCTGGGAAGGAGTTGGGGTCTCTCCCTCTCTCCCCCACCACAGCAGCTCCCAAGCTGGGACTGAGAAGAAGGGGGGTGTCTGTCCCCTGCCACAGAGCTGGGACTGGGAAGGTGGGGGTGTCTCTCCCCTGCCACAGAGCTGAGGCTGGGAAGGAGGTGGGGTCATCTCTCCCCCACCACAGAGCTGGGACTGGGAAGGAGGAGGGGTGTCTCTTCCTCACCACAGAGCTGGGACTGGGAAGGAGGGGGGGGTCTCTCCCCAGCCACAGAGCTGAGGCTGGGAAGGAGGGGGGGTCTCTTCCCAGCCACAGAGCTGAGGCTGGGAAGGAGGCCGTCTCCCCTCAGGCAGCTGCAGCCCTGGAGCCAGGGAAAATCGCCTCTTTCTTTGGCCGCCACAGCCCTGCAGGTCCCAAATTCCTCCCACCCCCTCTTTTCACTCCACTGCCCGCTCTCACCTACCCCCACCTCTTCCCCCCAAGGCCACCACCTCACTTTAGATGTGCATCTTCTCCAGGATCCAGGCACCTAATTAGTGGAGCCACCCCTGCGCGGCTCCACTAATTAGGTGGGTGGCCTCTTCATTCTCTCACCAGGTGCGCACCTTAGAGGGAACTGTCTGTGGACCACCTGAATGGAGCTCGCTGACCATTGGTGGTCTGCGGACCACAGTTTGAGAACTTCTGCTATAGGGCTACGCACAGCACGGAGCGGGACATTTTGGCTCCTCAATCGCTCCTGCCCCACAGCAGAACCGTGCTGCTTCCAATGCAGTCTATCCCTTTCACAGCTATAAAAAAGGGGCTAGTTATCAGCTCTCACATCTTCCCAACCTGACTGTGCAGCATTAGCTCATGTCAGGTTCCAGCATGTCACATCTCATCAGCTGGGGTGAAGCACAAGATGCTATAATGGAAACTAACATAACACTAAGGGGGAAGAAAACCTGTCATGTTAAAAAGTTTTGATTCCAAAACCCATTTGGTTAATCATCCCTTTAAGAGGCTTTCACTGTAACCCAAGGCTCAACATCTCCTAGCCAGCAGCACTGATGGTTTAAAGCAAAGATCTGGATGTGTGAGCAAAAAAAACCAAAAAGGGGTTAAGTTAAAAATGCTAAATTATACTACTGAGTGACCAGCAGGGTTGGTACTCACTGAGCAGCTTTTGTGAAATGATAATATATGCAGAAGGGTTCCCTTATTTGGATGGCAATATAGAAGAGCATGATGCACCGATCCATCATTGCAACTAAATAGGCAGCAACAGTTTTGTCCAGGGTCAGAGTAACCTACATCGATGGGAAATAGCAGTTACACATCACTACGCTCTGTGTTCCTGCTTCCTGCCACTTTGATAAATGACCATGAGAGAAACAAAGCTTATTGCATGATACAATTTCTTACCTAACAGGTAGATATCCTGGAGCAATAAGAGAACGTTTGTCTTAGTGTATTCTTTTCATTTTTTAAGGCATCCCCTACAACTTTATACATGTGGAAAGCCTTATTGTAGCATTAATCTGGATCTGAATGCCTGATTTATAGGTTGTGTCAAAAGACCCCATCTTCTCATTCTATATGAAGAAAATGCTGTGGTTTTTTTTGTGGGGGGAAGCCAGCATTATTTGGAGTATTGAAAATTCATCTCAGAGAAACTAACCCATTAACATGCTCCAGGCTGCTCTCAAATCTATTGAATGAAAGCTGTTAAACGAGGTTAATGGACACCATCAGGCAAAGGATAGTCAAAGAGTATGGTCTAACATCATGAGTATTAGCAAGCAAGACCGCTGAAACAGAGTGTTAACGAGTGGACTCCCCACAAAGCAAACTATCACTTAGGTCTGGTCTGGAAGATGAATATTATTTATTATTTGTAGTGCAGAAGCAATCAACTGGGATGCATTAATAACTTGGGGCATCTCCATTTGGGCACAGTGTGGTCAGCCCAGACCCATGCCAGTAAAACATTTATAATGTATCATTGGGGCATTTCTTTCTACATAGTTATAATACACAAAAAACTACATTAAAAGAGCATTACAGTTGCACAGTGAAGCACTCAAAAGTAAGAAAATGCCAGAATTAAGGTTGCCTTTGCAACCTAGGAGATGTTAAGCATTAGATTACAGCAAAAACCTCTCAAAGGAATGATTAACCAAATGGGTTTTGGAATTAAAATGTTTTAAAGCCTTTCCAACATGTAGCAGGTTGCCTGTGCAACCTTAATTCAGCCCCCTGTGAGTATGCAGTAAGAGACAGTCTTCACTTGCATGGTCACATACTATTTCTTCCCAGCAGGACCTCTTGCCTTGTTCAGTGCGCAGAATGGAAAGTAATCAATTAGTGAGTGGATATTCAATATTTCCTTTTCTTCTTATAGCTCAATATGTGGCCCCCAGGCCATATTTACTACACACTCTTCATAGCCTGCTCTGAAGACAGAATTATTAACTTCCTCACAGGCTTTTCTGTGGCATTCATCACTGTAGTATTAGAGTGCTTAACACACACTGATTAATCTATTCACAACTCCTGTTTGGCTCTCCGGCCACCCAATTCTGAAGGCAGCAGCGCAGAAGTAAGGGTTCATGGTCTGGTATTACACCCTTACTTCTGTGATGCTGCTGGTAAAGAGCTGCCTTCACAGCTGGGTGCCCAGCTACCAGCTGCACTCTCTGGCCGCCAGCCACCACTCTCCTGCCTCCACTGAAGGCAGCACAGAAGTAAGGGTGGCAATACTGCAGTTCCCCTAAAATAACCTTGTGCCCCCCCCAACTCCCTTTTGGGTCAATTTGAGAAAGGTTGCTCTCCCCTGTGAAATCTGTATAGTATAGGGTAAAAGCACACAAAAGACCAGATTTCACAGTACATGGTGCATTTTTCCTGGCTGTGAATTTGATAGGGCCTTAACTATGGTACTGCTGTTCGGAGCACAGTGAGGAAGGCAAAATGTTGTATTCCACAACTGCTGCCATGACTAGCTCACTTCAGAATAATTCCAGTCTCCTCAGAAGCCCTGACTATGTGGGTCAGACCTACCTTTAGACTAGAGATGGATGCATAACTGATTTTTTGGTTTGCTGGCAGTTCCAAAAAATGAAAATTATTTTAGTTTGACTCAAAAAACAACAAAAAAAATCAGCAATTGAAACAAATCTGGTTTTGTTTCAAGCATTTTTAAAGCTGGCCACAGAAGAAAGGTGGCACCCTCCTTAAAACCTTAAGGGCAGTTGTTAGGGCCCTCACCCAGGTTCAATTCCCACCCAATGTGGACGATGGAGTTGAATGAGAGTCTCTTTTTAGGTGACAAATCTGAGGAGTCAACAGAGGATGTTTTAGAACAAATTGATAAATTTAACAGTAGAGTTAACTATCCACAATGACTCCAAGATCTCTTTCTTGAGTGATAACTGCCAGTTTAGACCCCATCATTTTGTATGTACAACTGTGATTATGTTTTCCAATGTGTGTTACTTTGCATTTATCAACATTGAAT
Source organism: Gopherus flavomarginatus (assembly GCF_025201925.1). Lineage (NCBI taxonomy): Eukaryota > Metazoa > Chordata > Testudines > Testudinidae > Gopherus > Gopherus flavomarginatus. Next base: position 146,332,216 of record NC_066621.1, read on the forward strand.
TTCATCTGCCATTTTGTTGCCCAGTCATCCAGTTTTGAAAGATTATTTTGTAGTTCTTCGCAGTCTGCTAGGGACATAACTATCTTGAGTGATTTTGTATCATCTGCAAATTTTGTCACTTCACTGTTTACCCCTTTTTCCATATCATTTATAACTATATTGAGAAGTACTGAGCCCAGTACAGATCCCTGCAGGACAGCACTATTTACCTCTCTCCATTCTGAAAACAGCTGCTTTTGTTCCAGGACTGAATAATTCCTCAGATATGTTCAGCTTCCAAAAAGAAGTGAATCATTGCTGATGATCAGTATTTCTCCAGGATCTGTCTCCTATAAATTCAGATAAACAGAAATAGCATGAAGATCTTCACTAGTGCTGTCTGGTAATGAGCCTGACACAATATCTAGTGAAGTCAATGCAAGTCTTTCCATTGACTTCAGCGGCTATGAGAACAGGCCCATAATCCTCTCGGCCTTGATTCAGATCTAACCCTGACTTTTCCATTGACTACACCTGAGTTATCCTCAAATATACATCAGTGTGAGAGAATCAGGCCCCAGTGATTTTTAGCAGCCTGGAGTTATACTGTTCAGAGATGTGTGTGGTAATTAAACAGCTAATTGTGACCATCTCAAATTATAAAATATTAAACCTAGATTTTATTGACTCTCGTACAGCAGAAACTCTGCTCTTTCTTCCAAATTCTAAAACTTGACTGCATTTTCCAGTCCCCTTCAGAGCTTAATTATGGCATATAAATTAGAACAGTGGTGGTCTTAATGCTATTGTATATACAATCCTCAAATGGAATAACCACCTGTAAGTGGTACTGATGTATTTTTGTTGGCAAAAGCAATGCAATACTCACTAAAGTGATTCTGAAATGCCCCCATGTAGTGGCTTCCGCTGGTAGTAACAATATTCACTATTGAAACTCTACTCAGACACTGAATCATTAGTCTGATTTTCAGTGGGATTGAGCACACAAGTCCAAATAAAAGTCAGTGGCAGTGCCGTACGTCTGAAAATCAAGCTCAGATTTGTTACATCAGCCACCCACCATACAGCTCAGTTTGAAGACTTTAAATATGTTGGTTGTGCTAATTAAGTGATCACTGAGAGACTGCCAGAGTGAAGGGAGCAAGGAAATACTAAGGAAAAGCAGCTTGCTCTAGCAAGTCTTCTCTCAGTTACCGGCAACAACTGAAATTGTTTAATCTCTTTGCCCAAAAAGGCACCACTTTTATCAAACAAAGCACATAGCAAGTCACTTAAATTTCCCTGTACCTCAGCATCACCTCTGTAAAACTGAGAATTAATACTTCCTTTGTCTATCTTGTCCAATTAGTTAATAAGATCTCTGGGGAAGGAACTATCCTTTACATATGTGTACAGCACCTAGCATAACAGTGCTCTAGTTTTGAGACCTCTATCCACTGTCATCATACAAATAAGTAATAGTCAGACACACTCGGGAAAATATTATTTAACAGTTTGAGCATCTGGGTATCTCTAAATAGAATAGCATAACCTTGCCTTTGCCGACAGCTGGCTCAGTGAGCAGTAGTCAGAAGTACTGTCCCTTCCTTATCCTGACCTATTACTTAACCCTCATTCACTAATAAGAATGAAACCTCTGAGCCAGCTATAAAGGAAAAACAGCAAATGTTTCAACACCCTACAAATCCGATTGTTAAATATTTTTTGCTTATTGTATTACCTAATAGTCTAAGACAACTAATTGCTTTTGACTCATTTGAACAAACAATTGGATTGTTCCCTGTAGCTGTGGATCAATACATTGTGACATTGATAAATATATTAAAAGCCTATTAAATGCATGGGCTTAATATTAAAAATATTAAGTTGCAAATAAATGTATTCTTTTAAACAGATGTGTTTACTCATGATGATATTAGGACAAACGTTCCTCTTCCTTACATCATTGCAACTACAGTAAACATAGCAAGTCTGCACTGGTGAAATGGAGAGCAAGTAAACATATCATTGCCCTATATAGTGAGGCTTTTCATCAAGGAGTGTCTCTCCCCACAAGCCACATGGAGGAGGATCAAGGGTGCAGTCCTAAATCCCTGACATCACTTTCTCCCAGCTGTGGAGACAGAACCCCACGGACAATATTTTATTGAGATTGGGGCAAAGGGTTCGCCAAGCAGCAGAATTGTCACTACTTCTAACCTCTGCCCCCAGGTTGCAAGATGAAGCACTGTCTGCTGGCATTTGGGGAAGATCTCACTTTCCATCACCTTTGGGTGTCTATGCTGTAGCTCAGCCAAAAGTTATGAATGCCTGGCTTGATGCAGGAATCACTGGGTGACGTTCTCTGGCCTGTAATGTACAAGGGGTCTGATGCGATGACTGTAACAATCCCTTCTGGCCTTGGAATCTATAATCTTTGCAGGCTGCACCACCAATTAAAAATGATGATTTGCTTTGGTGAGCAGTATAGATCCTTGTGACTAACTACAGGTGGCCTGCTATGGTGTCTAACATAGAGTCTTTCTAGGTTAAATTATATCAAACTTCAGAGATTCATCTTTTCCTTGAGCTATCTCAAGGCAGAAGTGTTTGGGTTTATTTCATGGTTGAGAAGAGTTTGCTACTGTAATAAATGAAAGCTTCAAACCGACTGGGTCACCAAAGACATTATCTCTGAACTTACCTTGACCTCCTTCCACTCACCTTTGAGAGGACTGCGTGAAATGGGATTTAAACCTCCAGGCAGTCAGCACTTTGCTTGCACAACACAGCAATACAGAAAAGGCTGAGTAGCTACTCCAACTCATTAGTGGTCATGGGGTCTGTATTCCCCTCTGCCTGGGGCACAGAGGCTGTGTATGGCCTGTATAAAGTTTGCCTTTGGCAAAGAAGTGCAATTTAGCTTTGAACTAGATATCAAGATGTGGATTTTTCATCTACATCAGTTGTAGGAACAGGGCTGGAGTATTCAAAGCTCCCTGTCTGGAGGTACTTAATTTGGTAATTATGCACATACAGGGCCTAATTCTGAGGTCAATGTGTGTATTTTGTCTTTAATGGGCTTTGGATCAGATACACAGTATGTATACTTGTGTTGCTTTCCATAGGCATTTTCAAAGGTTATTTTAGATGCCTCCCACTTTGAAGTTCTGTTCTGATCCCAGACAGAGCTGGTAGCACTGCCTGTTAAGGCTAGCCGACACTTCACATTATAAGCCCATTTTTACTTGTTTATAATGGAGGCAGACTTGAACCATTTGGGTGGAAATGTTCCATGTCTGGTGTCTGTGTCAGGTTGAAAGTGTCTGGAAAATTTCAGTCGAAATGGTTCATTCATTTCCAAGAATGATCTGGTGTGGGCGGGGGCGGGGGGGGGGGGATGTACTGTTTTGCCCAGATTAAAAAACTCTGGTGATCTTTTCTTTGAAAATCTCTAGCCCCCTCTCCCCCGACTTTGGAGTAGCAACTTGAAATATGGCAGGAGGTGGCCTCTGTGCGTTTCACTCGCCCTGCAAAAATCAGCCAAAATTTGATCTAGTTATTAAGATATTTGAAAAAAATCACAGTTCACACAAGCTCAGTAGTTATTTTCTTAGATTTTAGCAGCTAAGCTCCCCAAATATTCTGTCCACACTGAACATTCTGCAGCCTGGGGCTCATCAGGACTTTGCCTGAAACTGCAGCTCTGGGCTGCTGCAATCTGCACTGGTGGGACCAGGTACCTGAACTGAGAGCAGGGAGCCTGTCGCTTCTGTGTGCTCAGTGATATCTCTGTATGTCCCAGGCAGTGTGGAGAGGTCGCTACCTGATTTGAATGCAGAGGGGACCAGAGCCAGACCTGCAAGAGGGACCAGGGGAGCAGTTTGTGGGGAATGGGACTCACTGGGCAAAGAGACAAGGACTGAGCATCAGAGAGTGGAAGGGAAAGGATGTGAAGGGAGCACGGGTGGCAGATCTGAGAAGTCAGAGTGTGGGAGACAACTGGCACTGGGTGGGAAGAGAAAATGGGACAAGCAGCCAGTGGAAGGGTAGTCTGGGACGGAGAGTCCAGAGGACTGAGGAGTGGAAACTGGGATTGGGTAGGTGAGGAGAATAAAACTGGGAGAAGGAAGCAGGGGTGGGGAACAAGTACAGGCAACTTTAGATCTGGCATTTCCTAACTTCAGAGTGCTCAACTTTGTCACCTGTATGTTCTTTTACAAGAGCTGTGTATGTTGTATCGAGATATGTTCTCTTTTACCGACCCTTTGTCTCCTCTGTTTAGATTGTAAAAGATAGGCCCTGCCCTGACATGTTAGCAAAGCATTTGTACAGCACCTAGCACAATGGGGTTCCACTCTCACTTGGGGCCCCTAGGTACTACCATAATAAATCATAATTTTGCACTCAGATTCTTCTTCCATTGCACCATTTTTATACTGGGCTAATCTCATCAGCTTCATTGGAGTTACCCCCCATTTACATCACTGTTCATAAGGGAACCAGACCCTACACTTAGAAGTTTTGTGCTCCAACGGCCGTTGTAGACATAACTAAGATTTTCAAAAGCATCTGTGACTGTTGTCTGTTCTGCGAGCATAAGCTCCCCCTCCATGTAGTTCTTCATTCTACGGGAACATATGGATATTGGCCTTGGTCTGTACTCTACGAAGAGCCAGCTGTGAAGGTCTGTTGATGAAATGCTGCGAAGGAAAGGAATGTGGTAGCAGAAAGCTATGCTGGGGTTTTATTTGCTGCTTGAAAAAGTGACATTGCCCCTGAAAGTCTTGGGAATTCTTCCCCATAGTTAATCCCATTATTTTAATGGCTGAGCTGGAGACTCCATTTCCTTGCTGCAGAAAGCAGCACAGTATTAATACGGTGAGAACCAATGTTATCGTTATGCCTCCTCTGTGCTACCTGAATTTGTCAGTTGGTGCGACTCCTAGGAGGAGCCAATCTGCTGCGCATGTGCAGCATTAACAGCAAACTGTTTGCATTCCCCACAGGCTGTTCCAGAAACCAATATCCACCCCAAATCGCTCCCCTCACGTCAGTCTTCAGTCCTGCTTGCTCCTCGGTACGGTAAGAGGTGTGCTGCGAGCTTTGCTCCCAAGCTTCACCCCTGTTCTGGCACCTAGTTACTCATTCTCCGCTCCAAACCCAAAGCCTTACATTGTCATCTCTCAGTCTCTCCCCAGTCCCACAGAGAAATAGGAACCCTGCTACAGAGCAAAGACAAGCAGATGATTAGCCGTTGCCAGGGACCCTGCATTGTGTAACTACTGTCCTTCTGCCGGTTTATGTGGTATTTGTGACAGGGTTGTTCACTGTACTCAACAGAACCATCCAGGCAGAAGCAATGGTCCCCAATCAGTGACTCTCAGCAGATAGCAGGGCTCCAAAGGCACTTATCCAGCCACGCAGAGAAGCCAGCGCAGAGAAAAGCCGTTGGGGTGATGGAGGACACATCGGAGCAGAGCCCCATTTTTGGCATGAAACAAAACAAAAACAACCTGTAAAATGAAAAACTGACCCAGCAGCGACAGATCCTGTCCCACGAGGCTGGGCCCAGCTCTATGCTCTGGGTGCGGCGACCTGGCACGCATGGTCACAGCGCCACTCACTCAAATTTAGCCCAATTCCCCCCCCCACACACACACACACACTCCCATCACAAAGAAGTGTAGAGTAGTAGCGTTGAATCAACGACCTGCCTCCAGGGACTTTTGCCCCCAACCCACCCAGGGACAGGAGCTGACCCCACCGCCAGGACCCACTCCCAACCCCCCACCTTCAAACTTCACACACCAAGACAAAAAACTAAATCCCCCCAAAATAAAACAAAAAACTTACAAAAATATTACAAGAATTTCACAGGCCTCTGCATCTGAGGCCTTATCTCTGCCTACAGCCCCTGCACCAGAACACCTGTCATCCCATCCTGGGCACCTGAGCATGGAGGGCAGATGCAGGCACTCAGACTCCAAGCCTGCCCTACAGGAGACACCAGCCATGGCACCTCCACCTAAGAGGAGGAAGACAGCTTCTCTGCATGCCATACAGCCACTGGGAATGCAAAGCATCTCTTCCTTCAGACACTGTCGACCCGAGCCCAGCACTCTCTGCCCAAGTCAAACTGGACATATGCAGAGGAGAAGCTGGTGTCCTGAATCTGATTGTCCCTGCACGAAATGAGACAAGGGGCAGCTGCCACTCAGTAGGGATGCGGGAGACCAGGTCCTAGCGCAGAGCCTTGTCTTGTTCCCTGCATACTGTGCCAGAAGCCTTGATAAGTGGGACAGATCCCCTGTGGGAGTCTGCAGGAGGTTAGACTTGCTTAGCAGAGTCACTAGATATGCCTGCTCCACCTGGCACAGCACCCATTCATGAGGAGTCTGGTAAGTCTCTCTCCTGCTCTTGGAGAAGTACCACAATCCCCTACTGGCTGCCCACAAAGATGAAGTGCCACCACCACTAAATTTCCTCCCCCCACCACCAACCAAGCAGTGGTAGAACCAGATGCCCCTACCTCCATCTCCAGGAGGTGCCTGAAGACCTCTGAGGCCAGTGAGGATAGCTTCTTAGCTGGCCATATAGATGCCTAAGATCTCAATGTCAGAGTTATCACCTAACACCCAGTTGGCTCTGCCACCACCTTTTCGTGTCCCCACAATTTTTTTCCCTGATAAGCATCGTCCTGATGTCGTTTACCTCTATGTGCATTTTTTGCATTGTTCCCATTTCTTCCATTGGTAGATAGTTTCAAACGTTCACTGGACGTTTCTCCAGCACTGACACAACACTAAGGAGAAAAGTGAGCCAAGACTGGTCTACCACCCTAGACTAGTCTAACTTTTCAGGGCATAAATCATTATTCCATGGACCCTACACTTCACTTCAAATGGGCTGAAGGAAGCCTAAACTCTCGGCCATGCTTGCAATCCACAAAACATGAGCGTATTTGTGACAGCTGCCATCTTAGCCGACACCCCAGGGATTGAACTGGGAACTTCTAGAGCCTAAATTAGGAACTGTTACAGCATGATGGAAGTGTCAAAATATGCTAGCTTCTGTTGTAACAAACTCCTCCTCATGTGGATTGGGAACAGAGATGGCCCTGTAACACACACTCACCAGTGGATTACACACTGGCCCCATCACACACAAGGTCCTTGCATGCACTTACCTCACCTGAAAATTCCTTGGGTGCTTATCTCCCTGGGTAGGTGCACAAAATGATATAAAAAGCCAGCCTGGTTGTTATGAGCATCTATTAAGGCTAAAATGTTTTATAGCCCGGCTCTGTTAGCTAGGCTGCTGCGAATGGGGAGATAGCATCTTTAGAGCAGAGCCTGTAGTGCTGATAACATGGATTAGGGGACTGTGTTGCAATCAGGAGTCATTTATAAGTTATGGATCAGAAGTACACAGCAGTCTGGGAAAACAGACAGAAATAACAGGGTTTTCCCCAAGAATAAGAATAAAAATGCTCATCAACAGCACTAAAAGGACTGAGCTCAATATCTTCCCAAGGAAAGGGAAAGAATAATACAAAAACAACAAAAAAACCCTAACCAAGATAACAGCCAAGTCCAGTGTATGCATGTAGGGTGAAATTCTGGCTCATGACAAAGCTTCTTTTGACTTCCTCAGGGCCAGTTAGACCATGATGATCTAAAAAGTGAGAGGAAGGACTCTGGGGGTGGGGGGCCAGGGATTTTGAACAACTTTGAGTTTCACCAACAGCTGATTTCCAACCAAGCTGTCATCATAACTCATTGTAAAAGGTGGAAAGGGGGTGTCAGTGTGGGAGACCAGTTATTCCGTGTTAGCAGGATTCCTCTCTCAAATACATGGGCTGGGCTGAATGCCCACAGCACTACTTCAGTGTCCCTTCTCTGCTGAACAGAGACAGGGACTGTTAGATTCATTATCTCACTCTGCCTCCTTCTGCAACATGTGGAACTCATTGCCACTTGATAAAGCAAAATCTTGAGAAGGAATCCAAGATTAGGCATTTAGATGAACAATAGGGATAACTGCAGTTACAATAGATAGGATAAAAATGTACTAGGGATGTAAAACCTCATGCTTTGGGGCATAAACTAATCCCTAACTGCTTGAGTTAGGAAGAAGTATCCTTTGGGGGCATGGTATGCTACACATTGTCCAGTATGGGTGTTTTACTTAGAGCTTCTTCTGAAGCATCTGATTCTCATTCTTATAAGGCATAGGTTACCGGACTAGACAAACCACCGGTCTGATCCAATCATGTAATTCTGATGTTCCTATCAATTCTGCAAATATTAAGAATCTATTTCTGAGTAAACTGGTTCTATTAGATTTAACTGTAATCTTGCTGACTTCAAAGCTCACATCCATCTCGGGGTGGGGGTTGGTTTCTAACTTTAGCTTGACCCAAATTACTTACAGCCTTCCTCTGCAGCAGGCAACAATAACAATGAAACTGTGTGTCACGCTTTTGATCATTAGATCACTGGAATAAATTGGTCGATATGTCTGTGGAAAGATCAGTTTTATAAACAAGCGTGTTTAAAGCAAGGCCTGGACTGTTGCTGTTATTCTCAGAAGTATGCCCTCGTCATCTGGAGGAGCGGGAAATATGGGCTTGATCCTGATATTGGCTGAGCATCCAAAACTGCTGAATCCAAGACCAGCCCCTCTCAGAATGTTCTTGTTTTGATTTTACATCAGCTGGTCATCTAGGCTGTGAAGTAAATCTCCCCAAAGGTTTAATATTCTTTGAAAAGGTTAGACCTGGTATTCCATCATACCACAACTCCAATTTAGGAATCCCTGAGAGAGAGTGACTAGGCTATTAATATACAAAGACCCTAAAACAGAACTTCCTGTCCCTAATCCCTGACCATGTAGCCCATAACCTGAGTGGGAACAAGACACTGGAGCCACTTTTCCTTTACTATGTTAAGTGCTTTCCCCTGCCCCCTCCCACACACATATATACACTTCACAACAGCGATATTAAAACAATCTGTCAGGATGTTTCTTAAAATCAGGACACTGCACTTGGAACTGGATGATAAATTATTGAAATAGCCAGTCTGAAATTATTACACACAGTATACTGGATAAGCATTCCCATTGCACACCAGTAGATTTTTTCCCCTTTTTAACCAAGATGTTTTTTGTCATCATGAATAACCAAAACTCCATAGTTTCGCCACTGAATGTATCTTGGTGTGAAATTCCCAAAGGGGATGGGGACACAGAGTTTAGATATTTCAATGGTGCAATGCAAGCAGAAAACAAAAAATTGGGGGTGGGAGGTTTGAAGCCAGCTTTAAACATCACAAAGCATGAGAGAAGGGCAAAGCCAATGCTGTTTGTATATTCCAGAGAGGTGAGCATTGCACACTAATTTGAATGAGGGGTGCTGATATGCAAGCAACAAGACCAAACAGCCATTTTGGAGACAATGAATATCAAACTGATTTAAACATAAGCTTTAAAAGTGAAGTCCTTTTGAAATTATATTGTCCATCTTTTCATAAACATTTATATTTGCACTCATAAATTTTAGACAGATCCGGCAAAAGTATATTAAAGGAGTTTTTAGCACGCTAGATGATTAAAACTGATAAAAACAAATATTTTTAGTGTCATTCAACACACCAATACTTATGTAGGTGCCATCATTTGAAATATGGTATACATGTCACATCCTGAATAGCCATATCTTTTTTAAAAATCCTATGGCGCATTTCAGGAAAGAATTATTATTCATGAAAAGCTCCTAAACACATGGTGAAGCCCCATTGATGTCAATTGCACATGTTAAGTATGTGTGGTGACACATCAATAGCATCGGTGAGCTGCTGTATAAGTTGCTTCTGTTCATACGGCAGTCAATTGCAAAACTTTTGCCAATTTCAATGGTATCAAGAGTGAGCCTTGGCCCCAAATTTTCTCTCTTGCTGTACAGCGCCTTTATATCAGTCATAGGGAAATTCTCCTATATACAAGGCTACTTTATGTTGCTCCTCCTCACGGCCTCTAGGGGTATGGTCAGAGGGCGTGCACACGCACACACACACACACACACACACACACACACAAATCTGAACAAGCAAAGCACTTGTGGGAAGCTGCCACAAGGTAGAGCAGACCCAAGGTTAGGTTTGCTCTCCCCTACCACTTGTGCTGTGCATTCTAAGAGGCACGGTTCTGACTCCAAATGGGGATGTGTCACAACTATAGTGATAATATATTTTAAAGACACTACTAAGATTTCAGCTCTTATTCTAAGTCAATCATTTTATAGTAGCCCAGCACCAAAACAAATCTCACTGATCTACCATTCAGCAGTCATTTCCGCAGAGTTAAGCAATAACACTGTACCCCATTTGCCCTGTGAAATCCATTGCAAAAATATAATTGAGCAGTGAAAAAAATACCCTGTGTGATAGAAGAAGAGTACATTTTGAGAATAATGAAACACTGCTTTTACTGAATGTAAATCAATTAAACTATTGCACTGTTTGCAAAATGCAAACAATATGACACAAATGAATTCTCCACTAAACTATCCATTTATAATTACCTGCCTGATATAAGCATTGTGAAGATGCAATGTAATTTATCAGCTTTATCCAAGTCATGGCATTTTGGGGTCTAATCCTGCTACCATTGACCTCAAATGGAGTAGGATTGGCCTTCAACTATAAAAATTAGACTGCAGGATTATTTAAGGTAACAGGTGAAATGGGTCCAATCCTGCTTTCCTGGAGCAACCAAAACTCCTATTGAATGTAACCAGGGTAAGGATGTGTGGATTTAGCCCAGATATTTGTATCTCCATGTGCTTGGTTCTAAGTAGCCTCAGTGAAGTGTTTGGTCAGATTCTTGAGAAAGGACTATTCTCAGTAAGTGCCCAATCAAGAAACACTTAACTGACAATGGACTTTGGGATACACCAATCCACATCTGCGCTTCCCTGGGAACATTCAAACTAACATGTAAACAATGGTGTAAGCCTGCAAAAGGCTGAATCATTCACGGACATGTGACTAACCCAGGTGGCTACAAACTCCATCTTTTTGCTGTGACTTTGTACAGAAGAACAAAGCGGTTTCTGCCCACGAGAGAGAGAGAATATAAAAGGCCCTGGAAAGCCCCTCCATTTTGTCTTCAGCTGGCTGAAGAGATGGCATCTCCACTTCCAAGAGATGCCTGAAAGAAACTGGAACAAAGGACAGTAACTACAGGGGGGAGGGAGTGATTGCTGGACCCAGACTGGGAAGGAGTCCAGTTTGTGAAAGAAGCTTATTGGGACATCTCTGAGGATGAGATTTACCAGTATTCAGTTTCTTACTGTATTAGGCTTAGACTTGCATGTTTTGTTTTATTTTGTTTGGTAACTTAGTTTGTTCTGTCTGTTATTACTTGGAACCACTTAAATCCTACTTTTTATACTTAATAATATCACTTTTTGCTTATTAAGCAACCCAGAGTGAGTAATTAATACCTGGGGGAGCAAACAGCTGTGTGTATCTCTATTAGTGTTATAGAGGGTGGACAATTTATGAGTTTACCCTGTATAAAGCTTTATACAGAGTAAAACAGATTTATTTGGGGTTTGGATCCCATTGGCGGTTGGGTGTCTGGGTACTAGAGACAGGAGCACTTCTTAAACTGTTTTCAGTTTTGTTTTATTTTTGTTTTGTAACAAAAATTCTCATGGAAACTAGAATATTTCCTAGTCAAAAAAATTATAAACCCAGATATTTTCCTCACAATATTTTCCATAGGAAAACAATGGGGTTTCCAACCACCTGTATTTGTGAGCCCAGTTGTTTGCCCGTGCAAGTGTATAAGGCAGCATGAGTCATCTCTCAGTCCCCTGCATCACCAGCCCTGTGTAGGGCCCAGGGAAGGAAAGCCACTAATAGATGGATGGGGGTAGGGAGATAGGACATGAACAGTCTTACTTCCACCCCTCCCCAAACCCTCAGTCAGTGTAGTGTAGCCAGCAAGGAGCAGGGAATTAGTCAGTATCTTGAAAAGGGCTGGAGGCTCCACGCATATAGAAAAAGAGAGAAGGGGGCTAAATTGTCACAGTTCAGTAACTGCCCTGCTTCTGGAGCAGAACAACTACATAGTGCCCCTTTTTCAGTCTGGATGACAGCTCTTTGGTCTTTTTGTTCTGTGTTTTTATGGCTCCTAGCACAATGGCATTTGGGTGCATGATTGGGGCTCCTACGTGCTACCCACAAAACAAATAAAACAAACAAACATCAGTCCAGGCCTTCCTTAGGAGCTGAGGATTGCAACCTCAGTCATTCACATTTTGTTAAGAAATTCACTTTCTCATGTTCCATGATAGTTAATACCATCAGATTTTCCTGACATGAAAGTCCACAAGGAGTGAATTGTAGAGCACAAGCACTGGCAGAAAAATTTTCATTTCACACTCACAAGTATTTGTGTTTGAAATGCTATCAACCAGGCATAGTACAGAAACAATACCATGCAACTTATCTGACCAGTTACAACTAAACACTATACCTCAACAAGCAGCAATCAATACTCAGAGATCTGTTGACAACCAATCTAAACACTTAAAGAATTATCAAACTATTCTGAAAAGCAAATACAGTTGAGGAAAATGTGTTCTGCTTATATATATTCTGCAAATAGAAAAAAGCTAAAATTGTCAGATAAGTTATACCAGTATATCATGTATTATTCATTGAGTTGCAGTTATGAAGGAAGGTTAAGGGAATTGGGTTTATTCTAAGTGAAGGAAAGGAGAGCGTCATGATTTATAGCTTTTCAGAGTTCTCAAAGAGAGTGATACATTTAAAATGAAGCGAGAACTATTTATCCAGGTAAAGTTGAAGCCACAGTGGCATGTTAGCTAAAAGTTAGGAATGTAAGAGTTAATAAGTAAAAAAAACCTACTTTACACATGATAATAGATATGAAAAATAAATTACAGCTAAAGGCAACTGAAGAGAGTTCACAAGATGTGTTTCTGGAGAAGCTGAGGACCAAAGGATGTGGCAACAAAGTAGAAAGAAGGAATTAGATCAATAACCACTCTCACCTCTCTCACACACACACGCACACAAATAAAAAAAAATCAATGCCCAATGGGTGGTGAATGCTGTTCTTGTTCCTAACATTGCTTCTGTTCTTATGCCCTTTTCTTCCTTCTTTTGGGCAGCTAGAGCTAAAAGCTAAAATGTGAGGGAAAAAAGGAGAATTAGTCACTCTAGTGCATGAAGAGCACAATTTTAGACAGCTGCTAACAGGAAACAGAACATACGTACATAATTACCTGCCAAATGCATCAGATGCCATCTTATTATTTATCAGGCTTTAGAGAGACAGTTTGGTCATAATATGCAATGCCAGTAGTAGTAGTCCATATTACAATGTCATGTCATATTATGACACTTTGACTTATGACATGTCATGATATGCACTACTACTACTGATATCATGAAATGTAAAAATAATAAAAGTAATATAACAATTTAAAATATATCATTTTGAGACAATTTCGGTTTTGAAATTTATTTTCCTAAATACAATTTTTTCCATTGGAAATTTTGTCAAAATGGATAAGATTTTGCAAAATATTTTGGTTTTTCAATGAAAAACTTTTTAGACTAAATATTTTCATCCAGTTCCACTTTCTTTTCCCTTAAAACAAAGTTCTTATGTATAACTTCACAATTTGAATATATAATTCTAGAAGACTTCCAGTGCCTTGGATGCCTCTCAGCACTTAAAAATCACAACCAAAACAAAATAGCTCTCTCTAAGACCACAACTCTCAACAACAGCATTACCAAGGAGTGGCTTTGCAGCGTGCTTGGAAGGTTAACAAATCTAAGATCTGGAGGACCAATGAAGGGATGAGGAGGAGAGCCCATAAATGAAGACCCTTCCTAGAGAATTTAGACTCCAGATTAAGTGCCTGAGCATATATCAACTGCAGCAGCATATCATGTGGAGTGATGCATGAGCAATCAGGTAACCAGTTAAAAATCAGCAAAGATCTAAGGAATTCATTAGCCATGGAATGACATCTATTAGAGCAGTAGTGTTCTAGTAGGCTGATTGCAGTGCTAGACATTTACAGTGAATCATTACAGGCATGGACTACCTCTGTGACCATGGGTAAAATTACTTAACTCCCCTGCCCCCATCTCCCTATCTTAAAAGAGTACTGTAGGTAAATAACTTGCTTAGCTATGGGAGGTTCATTTCTCCTGTCGTTAATCACCCAAGTTGTGTCTGTCTCCCTTAGGTCTATTTGCATGAATAATGTGATTATTCACATCAGGCTCTGGACTCAACTATCAGAGATGTGATTTTCCACTTGGGTAGGCATACCAGGCTAGCTTTAATGTAGCTAGCTCACTAAGAATAGCAGACACCCTCTTCAATATGGGCTAGCCACAAGAGCATGTACCAATGGTCCTCACACTGTGCTTGCACCACCCCACTATGTCTTCACAGCTACTTTTACCTGCATGAGCTAAATTAAAGCTAGTGTGGTACATCTATATGAGCTGCAAATCACACCTTTGATTGCAGTGTGGACATCATAGCATATGATTAGTTAAGGATGGTAAAGCATTTTGAAAGTGAAGGGTCCTGCATACATAAATATTAATAGCAATGACAAATTGCATTTCTGGGGCACCTAGGTACTAAGGCACTCTAGACACCTTCATAAAGTAAGACTCCCATTTAAGTGTTTAATTTCCACTCCAAAAATAAAATGGTAAATAAAATATTCACCAGATCTTTCAATCATCATCTTTGCATTCCTTTAAAGCTAGTTAAAGTAAATAGTACTTGTTCCCAGTACACAATCATCCTGTGGAATGTATTACTGCAGGGATCCATCAAATCAAATACTGGATTCAAAAACAAATGTATAGAATCATAAAGTGCTATTGAACTCAGTAAGTAATAAAACAATTTAAAAATATTTATATTTATGCAGCTTGAACTGTGGATCATTGTATTTTGGTGGCATAAACTGATCAACTTCAGGAAGGAATTTCATCCCCAATGCACAACTGGATAGGTGTGTTATTTTGGGGGTGGAGCAGGCATCTTCCTCTAATCCAGACTGGCAAATTCTCTCAGTCCTGCCAGTGCCATAGGAGTCCAGTGTTTGTATTTGCTGAAGTCTTTCCCTTTCAAAGATAGTTTTTCATGGGATCTGCTGGATGCTGTCAACTTCAGAACCACCTCACCTGGAAACTCCAACAGCATGTTCAGCATCCACAGACCAGAGATTTACAAGATAAAAAAATTACTGGTAGGATGTCCAGAACCCCAAGAAGAGAATTTAAACTCAAAGAAACTTGACTGTGGCGCATTCTCAATTAAATGATGGTTTTGATAAGCAGTCAAACCAATAAGCCATTCTTTCCCTGTTGAAACCAGATTTTATGGGACAGCTTTCTGACAAGATTTTAAACCAAGTCCAATTTTCAGAGCACATGCACAAAGGTCTCATAAGCAGAAAAGAAGAAACTCACTTGACATAATAATGAAGAACAAGGAGACTCCTACATTGAAAAAGTTCCCTATTGAGGTCTCAAGGGATCATTTCCTTTGCAAAATAAGAAATGGTCACACGGCAAAGTTTAGAAAGGGATTCAGTTTGTATGCTGCTAAGCATTGCAACACCTAACTTTTATGCACCTGGAAAGACTACAATTCACAAAGCCTCTTAGGCACACAGGTTTCCTGTACAATGAATGGGGAGGATGAAGTGTTTTAGACGATGATTTACAAAAGCCAGCATACTAGGCAGGAAGCTACTTAAGCTAGCCAGTGAGAGATACCAAAACAGAGGGGCATCCTAAACCCCACCCCTCTCACAGAGTTAGGTGCCCAAGGCCAGGCTGCAGGGAGCTGCCTATCTCTGCAAGTGGGTTAAATTAATCTGGGGATTACAGACACCTATACTCTGTTAAAGCTCATTACTGCACACAGTATTTATACTCCGGGTTCCAAAGTCCCATTTAGAGTCTCATAATCATTTATTTTTATGGCTTTAGGGAAGAAACCTTTACATTTTACTTTACGGGGAGATCATGGCAAACCAGTAATGTGCCTAAACCACTACTGCTTTTTGCTAAAAGTAGCCAAGCTAACAGGCAGTAAATGGGCTTTGCAGCAGCATAACCAAGTCAGAAGGGGAAGGGGGTTTGGTGTCACAGAAAGGGCATCTTGACCCCGCATCCTTCCTGATGAGATCACTGTAGAAGTTGCTGAGATATGCATTTTAGGAAAACAGGATGCTTGCATATATGTGCCCTCAGGCATGTGTCTGTCATGGCCTCAAGGCATGCAAACTCTGAAAAAACACATCTGGCTAATCGATAATCAGAAGGAAACCCTTTGCTTAACCTTTGAAATTGCTTGCTTAACAAGTTTATTTGAGTGACGCGTTATTGCAATATTAATGAATAAATAAGGGAAGAACGTTTTGGGTAGTTGGACTCTTCAGGGACTCTCCCTCTGGACACAACTTTTGATCCCACTGGCAGACGGAAGATTGGCCATCGGAAGACTGTCACTGTGCCACTTGTGAGCCACACCCAACTCTGGTAATTATTGAGGGTTGGGGGTGTTTTACTAACCTGTTGCAGACTTGTCTAAGTGCTTGAGACCAAGTAAAGTATAGCTTTAAGTGAAAGCACTTGTGTTGTCCTGTTTGTGCCAGCTATCTATTGGTCAGACGGCCATGTCTCCCTTGATTTATTTCCTGACACCATCTCACATGGAGTAAAGTTATCAAAAGCTTTGGGTTGAAAGAACCCCAGGTAACATTGCCATCTCTTTGGAAAAGATGGAGCATGCCAGTGCTTCCTTCTTATCAGAGTAAACATGAAACCTCCACTAATAGTTGCAGCTGTGAGATTTGAAATTCTACAGTCGGCTTCATTTAGAAACCTCATTTTTTCTGAAGTTCATAATATAGCCATAAAATTCTCTTTGACTTGAACCTAGCAGAAAGTTTGAAGACTGAGGTTTTGGTCGGCTGGTTTTAACCACACAAAAATAGCATTATTGGTTCAGGAGTTTGTCTTGTTTTATTTTCATGAACGGTACAGGGGAAAAAATAATAGTTTTATACTGTTATGTCTCTGATATATTTATATAAAATCCTATTTATAGCTCTTTATCCCATTCTCTTCTATTATATTAGCTAGGATAAGAGATTAAAAGGGATATAAACCCTCAAATTACAGGGCATAAACCAGCAATTAACAGGGATTAGGCAGGTACTAATCAGTTTGATTATTGAAAGTATGGAGCAGAATTTTGACTTACACCACAAATAACAGATTCTGTTCACTGTTTTTTGGTAGAAAAATGGCCCCATTGTTAATTTAGAAAAAGACTTTTCACCCTGTGAATGAAAAGGAAGGCAAATATATGGACAAGTAATTCCACAATTGTATAAAATGTAGTTTCTTGCACCTTGTTCTAAAGATTCAGGTATAGACCACTATTAGTGAGAGAATAATACAGAGCATTAGTAGGATCATGCACTGTGGTTTGTACCATCCAATGTATGTTTTGGCTTTTTGCTTTTGCACATTCCCTGTCTGCTGATGGGTGGGCCAATGGGTGGGCAGTGCCTATACATGGGGCAGTGGAGCAGAGCCCAGGGAGCTAGATGAGGCAGATGTAGAAGCCCTGTGGGCTGTAGGAGGCAGTAACTCTGAAAGAAATTCTGCACAGGCCTCAACCACCCCCCTCCATCTTAAAAAATAAAAGTGGTCTGTCATTCCCCTTTTCCTTTCCCACTTTAATAACTGGCTCTCGCGCTGAGTTTTACAGACCCATTAGTGAGATCTTTCACCTGCTAATGCAATCATTCCAAATCTAGCAATTCATTCAGGGCTTTATAGGGGAATTCTTATGGTCAGCCTTGATTTCCATGAATACCTATAAGCACAAAGAATGGTGCTCAAAAGCACAAGCTGCAACAGGCCTGTGAAGAAGATGATCAGAAAAGTACAAAGGGTCTACAAGTTTCTTGAAGTTTGACCACGTTCCTGGTGAATGAATGGTTCTGCTACTTAAATTTCTAAGCCTTCCACAGCTAGTGAGGCTGTTGATTTTGATTTGTCAGGCTTGTTGGGCACAAACTTATCTGATTTCAGCACAGAGATTGGTGTTGAATTGTTGGGTACTGGAGTCTCTGATTCCAAGACAGAAAATTGCCCATTGGTTGTTAATGTGATTGTTATGGATGTAGATGCAGAAACACTTTGATTACTGAAACCGTGGGGCAGAATTTTGAATTTGGCCACAAGTGACAGATTCTGTTTATTGTTTTGTGATAGAAAATGGTCCCATTGCTAATTTAGAAAAACTTATCACCTAGCGAACGCAAAGGAAGGCAAATATGAAAAACATGGTTCTTTGTCAAAACTCCTAATGGTAAGTGTAGTGGGGCGGACTGCCCCACTCCCTGTGAGAATGGGCTGTGGCAGGCCAGGGAGCCTGTGCAGCCCGGGAGCCAATCAGAAAAAGGCTTATGGGGAGCCAATCAGGACCCAGATTGGAGGGAACCAATCAGGGCCAGGCTCACCTATATATAAAGGCTGCCCAGAGTAGGAGTGGTCAGTCTGTCCCAGGCCTTTGACAGGGGAAGGTCAGTCTCCAAGAAGGAGACTAGCACTGTGGACAGCGCAGCGCAGCGCAGCGCAGCGCAGCGCAGCGCAGGGCAGGGCAGGCTCAGGGAGGCTAGAAGGCTCTAGCCCATAGCCGCCAGGCTGCAGGCCCTGAAGGGAAGGGCCTAGCGGGTGCAAGGGGCCATAGGGGAAGCAGCCCAGGGGAACAGACAGAAGAGGGGAAAGAAAGAGGACAGCGAGGCTGACACCAGAGGGTCCCTGGGCCAGGACCCAGAGTAGAGGGTGGGCCTGGGCCCCCCCCCTTCCTCCTTGCAGTACATCCAGCCATTAGCCGTAGGGAGCAGCCATTATAGACTACGCCCGATCCCTAACAAGAGGGATTAGACTTTGGGGTGTGTGGTTGCATATGGTGGCTGGAATGTTGGACTGCTGATCATCAATCCCCGGAAGGGGGTCCAGATGGACTAAAGGACACTACCGGAGGGCAGTGGCCTCAAAGAGGATGCCGCTGAGCAGGGAGCAACATGGGTCCAGCGACAGCAGCGGAGAGCAGAGGGCTGAGCAACGGATGGGACACCACCAGGAGGGGGCGCTCCACTGGAATCGAGCTAATTCCCGGAGTCACCAGCAGGAGGCGCCACGGGTGGTAAGTCCCAACCTGTTTACAGTGAGTTATGCCAGCGATCTGAGTAGACATACAGTTTGATTCTGGCCTTCTTGTTTTGTTTCACTTGTTTGCTTTTCCAGCCAAATTCCTCAACTTCCTTTGTGAACCATAAAACTGAGTTTGTGAACTTTTTCTGCTTTAGCATGTGGGTTTCCCAACATGAATGTTCAAAGGAACACATGGAGTCAACCCCTTGAAGGATGGAACTTCCAAAATTATGGAAAAATGCATCACTCAGTTGTTAGAGCATGCAAGCTGCTAACAGATCCAGAAGGACATGTCGTATGAATATTTTGAGTTATCTCAGATGTTTTTCCTGTACTTAGGCTACAGATATTTAGATTTGAGATGTTCAGATGAGAAATTAGTCATCATAATGGTAAACTTAGGGTTTACTTAAATTTCATGCGAGAGATCATGTGGCCTCTATTAAGGCTGGTGCAGCAGAAAGTGGCATACTTAGCATACTGAACTCAAAATTAATTTAGCAGTAGGATTGCACGAAAAGTAGAGCAAGCTATTTTCAACAAGGTTAGGAAAACTCTATTTCTCTGAGTTCGATTGCATGCCAGCCCCCTTTTGAATGGTCTCCAGTATTAAGCAATGTTGAGGCTTTGAAAGAGAGCAAAGATTATTGAGAGCTTTATAGATTTCACTGATATCCACACCAAAACAGGGGACGGTATTAACAGAGGTTATTTTAGAGAGGCTAAAAAAAAGATGATTTAGATTGCCTGATTGCAGGCAGCAAAGCTACAACAATGGAGCTAACATGACTGCAGCATACAAAGGAATTCAAAATTGAATTCAGCAGGTAAATCATTATGCATCTTTCTTCCCTTGTGCTGCCCACTCACTGAATCTCAGAGAAACTGCTGCAATGGTTCTCCAAAAAGTTGTTCTATTTGGGGGGATTGTTCAGAGATTATATACCCATGTTTCCTGCTTCTGCTAGTCATTGGGATGACTGAGGGGTTCAGGATATTAATTTAATCTAGAACAGGAGCTCAAGAGGTAGAGTAAAGTGCCTACTTTCCCCCTGAAGGGAGCCCTGACATTCCAATGCAGCATTCGCGTTCCTCTGCCCAGATTGATGGCATGGCAGTGATCTTTGTAAGGCGAAGAACTCCATAAGGAACTGCACTGAATTAACTGTTTCACAGGCCACCAAACACCCACCTCTTTGTGCAGGCACCTGGGCTCATTCCCTACTGAAGGAAAACACAATCCAAAAGCTACATAGAAATTGTTAATATTCTGATTTCTACTAACAGAGACCAGGGCTTGGACCTTCATTCACCCCATTTTGGTTTCGAATTGTGGTGCAACTGGGATCGTGTTAATGTTTGATCTATGGAGACACTGAAATAGACAGAAATAAATGTGTGTGTTGAAAAGAGAGTAAGTCTTCACCCTGAATTCCCCTGCTTATACCAATATAAATTAGTGCTTTCACATTATGATAACAGTTTTCCAAAGCACAAGACTTATTAAACAATTATGGTCCTATTTCTGACCTTAGAACTGTAACTTCCATTGAAGGTTTAGAAAATGCCTCACAAGAGAGATTTAGAGATCATTCTGTTTAGCTTCTCCAAAAGATTGAGAGGCAACTTAATTACAAAGAAAATACCAGGTAATAAGGGGCCTTTTATATGTATCTGGAACAGTCATAACAAGAACCAGTGGCTGGAAGCCAGAGCTAGACAAATTAAAGTTTTTAAAAAGCGCCTATTTTCTTTTTTAAACAGTGATGTGATGTAATGAGTACTGTGTTCGAATTACAAGCTATCACTTTTAGAGCGTGTGTCGGGAGGAGGCTAGAGAAACCTGCAATCAGAGTCAGTCTGATACAAGCTGGGGTGAGTTGGACCTCTCTGCCCTAGGGAGCAGCCTGCTGTGTCTGTTTTTAGTTGTTGGGTGTTATTCTGGATATTAAGAATACAAGTGGTGATGTTGCAGCCTTCCAGCAAGAGGGCTTGAGGTTCTTATACAACTCCTCTCTGTATATGCCATGAACGTTACAAGTGAGATGATCAGTCATTACAACAAAGTACCAAGGAAAGCGGATTCTTCATCTCTTGGTTGTCTTCAAATCAAGACTGACTGCCTTTCTGGAAAAAACACGTCAGTCAAGTACAACTATTGGGCTCAATGGAGAGGGGTGACTGGGTGAAATTTAATGGCCTGTGTTATACAGATGGTCAGACTAGATGATCTACTTGTACCTTCTGGCTTCAAACTCTTAATATTAGGAATAACTATACATACACTTGTGGTGAAAAAGGTCATTCCCCCTTAATGGCACAGAAATGCCTACATTTCAATTTATTTCTGCCTACAGCATTAGTAAAAGGTCCACAATGAAATGAGCTGGCAAACTGCCACAGTCATGAGACCAAAGTCCAATAGTAAAGGATCCACCTGAAATAGAGCCACCATAAGACACTGATCTTTTCTTTATTACTACTTTGATATTATGCACTCTATGTAGCTACTGCGGTAGCTTGTTTTGCTTAAGTTTACTAAGCAACATTATATGCACTATGCAATTTAAAACATATAGTTCAGTGCTGCCTTAAAATATACTGCTGCAACTTCCATCCCATTGGAAGGACAGAAACAATAAGCCAAGATGAAAGGGTGTACAACTGATAGAGAATGACATTTATATTTCACCCTGGCATTCCCATTGTGTTCTACAAAGAGAAGACCTTTGACATTGGTAATGCTAGTTATTCCATTACTGAATGTTTACAGGAAGGAACAGATGTTCCAGTTCTATAAGCTCTTATGAAAGAATCCTGTGGAATTTAAGAGGAATTAAACCAAGAGGTTTCTACAAAAATTCTGTAGCTTCACTTAATAGAGAACTGTGTTCAGGCTATAAAATACTATAGGATGGTTTCAAAACTCTGTAGAAAGATTATCCTCCATTAAATTCTGTAGACCTTTCCCATAAGGGAGGCTATATTTTGAATTCACAGAAAAATGAATGCCTTCATTGCAAAAATTATAAATGCAGCCTGTCTCTGTGGTGGTTAAATGATTCCTTAAGTATATAATTTCTGATTCTCTTGCAATGATTTATGCCAAAGGTAATAGTTTGTGAGTGGACTCCCTTAAAATTCCATTAGTCAGAATCGGAGGCACAGCCCTGTTTAATTTCTTTATCAAAACTGGGATTTTCAAAGGCATTGAGGAGTTGGTCAAAATGTTTCTCACTCAAAGAAAATGATTGTTTTTTCTAATAATGGCCTTTTCTGAAAGTAAAGTTTTTCATGGGAACAACTGATTTTTAAAAATCACTCATTAAAACCATTATAGAAACAATTATCACAAAAAACTGTTTCAATAAAAAGTTTTTAAAGTCTTGATTTTTTTTTCTATTGAGTCCATTTCAGAATGGAAACAATTAATTTTTTTTCCCCAAAAAGAATTTATTTCTTCCCTTTCAATCGGCTCTTAGCCATAATGGACATAAACACCCAATTCCCAATAAATTTGATGGAGACTGGAAACCTCCCTCCCTTACCTGCCTATGAAAATCTTAACAACTGAAAATGCTTTATAATGTGGCTAGGGTAGTCTCCATATCAGTCTCTGCAGCTTGTGTATGTGTAGCATGACATTACATAGTGTCCTGTAGGGATGTGTGGCAACTTTCTGCTAAAACTTACCCCTCCGTAGCACAGTTATAATGTGATTCTAGTCAGTGTCTAATGTGCATATCAGGCGAGGTGGCAATATTTGCAGATGATACAAAACTACTCAAGATAGTTAAGTTCAAAGCAGACTGCGAAGAGTCAAAAGGACCTGGGTGACTAGGCAACAAAATGGCAGATTAAATTCAGTGTTCATAAATGCAAAGTTCATGCACATAGGAAAACAACCCAACTATACATATAAAATGATGGGGTCTAAATTAGCTGTTACAATCCAAGAAAGATCTTGGAGTCATTGAGTGGATGTTTTCAGAGAACTATCCACAATGTGCAGCAGCAGTCAAAAAAGCGACCAGAATGTTAAGAATCATTAGGAAAGGGACAGATAATAAGACAACATATATTGCCTCTGTAAATCCGTGGTACTCATACATCTTGAATACTGTGTGCAGACGTGGTCAACCCAACTCTAAAAAGATATATTGGAATTGGAAAAGGTACAGAAAAGGATTAGGAGTATGGAATAGCTTGCATAGGAGGGAAGATTAATAAGATAGACTTTTCAGGTTGGAAAAGATGTCTAATGGGGGATATGATAAAGGTCTATAAATTCATGACTGATGTGGAGAAAGTAATTAAGGAAGTGTTGTTTACTCCTTCTCATAACACAAGAACTAGGGAGTCACCAAATGAAATTAATAGACAGCAGGTTTAAAACAAACAAAAGGAAACATTTCTTCATACAGCACACAACCAACCTATGGAACATTTTGCCAGAGGATGTTGTGAAGGCCAAGACTATAAAAGGATTCAAAAAAACTTGGTAAGTTCATGGAGGATAGGTCCATCAATGGCTATTAGCCAGGATGGGTAGGGATGGTGGCCCTAGCCTCTGTTTGCCAAATGCAGGGAATGGATGATAGGGGATGGATCTTTTGATGATTCTGTTCTGTTCATTTCCTCTGAAATACCTGCTATTGGCCACAGTTGGAAAACAGGATACAGGGTTAGATGGACCTTTGATCTGACCCAGTATGGCCGTTCTTATAAGCAGTCAAATCTCTTTTTATAGGAATTATTTGTGGACGGTAAATGTCATGGTAAAAATGTGGCAGAAATGGGAGACAGATGGCACATGTGGGGTTAGCACTGATAATTCTTGCATTTGTAAGCTTCTACTTCTCTTAGCCGTGGTGGACTTCTTCACTGTTGTTGCGAGTTGCTAAAATTAGCACAGGACAGAATGTTTTATTTGCTAAGATTTGCTGCCATCTACAGACAAAGCCAAGTTTTACTTACCCATCAGTGCCTGGCAAGGGGAGAAGAGAGAGACACGATGGAATACTTCAGCTAAAGGCTCCAATTAAGCTCGTGCTTTGCTGAATTCGGTCCCAAGACAGTAATTTACTAGAAGTCTGTGTAGGAGCACGAGCACCTCCAGCATCATGACATCAGCTCCCACTGATACATGAGAACTTCTCAGGGTAGCTCTAAATCTCTCTCCATTACAACTGATCGCAGAATTTCAACAGACACAATTGCACTGAAAAAAAGAAACAAAGTGCCCAAAGTATCTGTAAATTCCCCTCCACACATGAATTTCCAAACAGTCCCACTATCTGTCTCTATGCTACAGGAATACAGAGGTAGTACAACTTCATACAGCTGTTGTTCTAAGTCTTATTCTTAGCAGAATGGTGTGAATAACCGATTTTTTGGTTTGCTGGCCATTCTAAAAAACAAATTTAAAAGAATCCTTTCACATCAAAACACACACACACTATCATGGTATAATTCCCCACTCTGAACCTTAGCGTCCAAAAGATGGGGTACCTGCATGAATTCCTCTAAGCTCAATTACCAGCTTAGTACTTGTAGCGCTGCCACCAACCAGGAATTCCAGTGCCTGGTACACTCTGGTCCCCCCAAAACCTTGCCCAGGGACCCCCAGGACCCAGTCCCTCTGGATCTTAACATAAGGAAAGTAAACCCTTTCCCTCATCGTTGCCTCTCCCAGACTTCCCCTCCCTGGGTTACCCTGGAAGATCACTGTGTGATTCAAACTCCTTGAATCTTAAAAAAGAGAGGAAAATTCACCTTCTCCCCCTTCCTTCTCTCTCCCCCTCCCAGACTCTCCCTGAGAGAAAGTAATCCTAATACAGAGAGAAAATTAACCTTTCTCTCTCCCTTCCCTCCTTTCTCCCCACCAATTCCCTGATGAATCCAGACCCAGTCCCCTGGGGTCTCACCAGAATAAAAAACCATCAGGTTCTTAAACAAGAAAAGCTTATAATTTTTACTGTTTTTTCTTTCTTTAACTAACTTTAAGATGGAATATGTTACAGGGTCTTTCAGCTATAAACACTGGGAATACCCTCCCAGCCTAAGTATACAAGTACAAATTAAAATCCTTCCAGCCAAATACAAATTTGCAAATAAAGAAAACAAACATAAGCCTAACTCGCCTTATCTACCTAGTACTTACAATTCTGAGCACATAAGAGACTGTATTAGAGAGATTGGAGAGAAACCTGGTTGCACGTCTGGTCACTCTCAGAACCCAGAGAGAACAACCACCAAAACCTAACAACACACACAAACTTCCCTCCCTCAAGATTTGAAAGTATCCTGTCCCCTGATTGGTCCTCTGGTCAGGTGACAGCCAGGCTCACTGATCTTGTTAACCCTTTACAGGCAAAAGAGACATAAAGTACTTCTGTTCTATTAACTCTTAACTATCTGTTTATGACACACACACACACACACACTTTGTGATGAAATGGGGTTGTTTCAATTTTTTAAAATAAATTTCAGAACAAAAAGCCATTTTGAACTGAAAAATCAAACCATTTCCATTTGAAAATGAAACAGGATCACACATAATATTAATAAGAAATAACACAGACATTTTCCTAATTTATTACCGAGCTCAGTCTCTTTCTCACACATTCTAATTTTTCACTGAAATACTTCAGAAAGTCTCCAATGGGACAATCTTTGAAATCTACAAAATTTTCATTGGACTTCAAAACTCTTTTCCACCCACCTCTACTCCCACAGCAAGGTGGACTTTGGCGAAGTGGGTCAAGGCAAGTAGGGGCTCGAGAGGTCTGTGGCAGTGGTTCCAGGTGGCTGGATTTCTTTCTTGGACAGACACAGGGGCTGCACCTACAAGTATGTCTGAGACTCAGAGCAAGGAATAGTGACTGGCGTTGGCTCAGAACCAAAAGGGCTTCAAAGCACGTGGGCCCAGGATTTGGGTCTGTTGTAAACAGACTGGTGTCACCAGACAAACTGGAATTCACACTTTGAGGATATGTCTGGGTCAATCTGTATGTGTGTATACACACACGCACACAATTATATACATAGTAAATTATGTTCTTAAAGACAGGTCACCGAGAGGTAACATGTCTTAAGACAGGTTCCACCAGACAGGGGGTGGGAGACACTTATCTCCTCAGCTCACTATTGTGCATTGTGTCTTACAGTGGAAGTCTATTTGCACGCTGAGTCAAATGTCAATGAAATTATTGTGGGGACTTCAGGAGAAGAAATTAACAGGAAGCGGTGAACAGCAGCAAAGAGGGTGGTGAGGAACAAAGGACTGGTCAAATATCCAAGGGTGTCAAAGACACTTGGGGATCCTTCATGTGGGGAGACAAGCTGCCAGCAGTCTTCGTCTTATAAAAGGAGAGTCTTAGCCAACCTGGGTGAAAGATGCTGTGAGAAGGATTTTAGGTAAGCAATACCTTATTAGACAAGAGGGTATCTCATTAGTTAAGTTTAGGAACTAGAATGCATGTTATGGTTTTATATGCAATCCTTTGTTTCCAATATTTCTGCTTGCTATCATTTGAACCTTCATTTTTTGCTCAATTGAGTTAGATTTGTTTATAAAGAAAGCCCATGTATAACTGCTGTGTGTTAGGCAGATCTGGGTCCCAAGATGCAACTAGTAAGCTGGGGTGTACTGATCCTTTGGGCACTGTGGGCTGGGTAGTTCTGTGAGTGCCCAGTGGATAAGGGGCTGGACACCACAGAGGGAACTTGGAGGACTCAGGGGTTTGGGTGTGCCCATCACTAGCCTGCGTGATGGACAACAGAGCCAGTGTGGGCTGAAAGGGGAGCACTTGGGGGGGTAGAGTCAAGGAACCAACCCCTGGCAGGCACAGACAAAGGTTTCCCATGCTCAGGGCAGATGGTAGCAAGGTCCCTCACAACCCTGGGTACCCCCCAATAAGTATCAAGCTAAAGATATCACTCAACCTTCATTCTTTGGTTGCCAGGATACTAACATGCAAGATCCCCTTCATGTGGGTGTGCATCCTCTTAGCTTACAGTTACAACTACGATTACACAAAAAGGTAACAATCCACCCACCACTGTTAATTGAGGGAGCCAAAGAACAGCCAATATTGGCCACAGAAAATATAGTCCAGTTAGGATCCGGCAGAGATGTACAAACAAGTGGCGTTCCCCAATGGTAGCGCCAGATCCTTCACGCTGAGTTGCTACTGAGTCTGGCCCGTGAGGAAGAGAGAGGAGCATGCCAGGAGGAGCGGAAGGAATTATTGAAGCCAGACTAAGTAGCTACAACCTAAAAGGCAGGATAAGCCATAGAACACAGGGCTCCCAGCTGCACATCCATAGTAGATCAAGCACATCACTGTAACAAGCATTTAGGGGGGCACAGGCTCTTTGGGCTCAGGCTAGCTAGTGAGCTCCTGTTCCACCCTGGGTCTGAATCACATTCACTCTAGGTCCACTTACAGCACTCTGGCAGTGTAAAGGAGCGAGAGTGCTTAAATTACTCTTATGTCCACCTCCAGAGTAGGATAATGGGGCTTTACAGTGAATGTGGCTAAGGAACCCTCTGTTTATGCCTTTTCTGGCCTATTTCAAAGAGTTAGATTACAGCCAACATAATTTTGACACTTCTCTTCCTGAAGTATTAGAGGAAGAATAATTCCCAAGGCATGGTCAGTATCAGCCTGAGACTATTCTAGATAGAAATGTGAAGAATTTAAAGGGCTTGAAACAGAAGGGTAATAAAAGGGTTTTCCTACTCTCAGACTGTATGCTTGTTAAATGCACGTCTTTGGGGGCTCCGGTCAGTGGTTTTACTTCTCAATAAACAAATCAGCAGCACACATATTCTGTGTAAGTAAAAATATAAAAGATAGCTTGACTCAAATCTCTCAGTATAATAGTGCCATCTATAGAAAAAAGAAGTTACTCTACATCTAAAGAAATGAAGACTACATCCCCCAAAATACAATTTAACAAACGCTAACGTGTGAATATTACCCTAGCAGTTAAGTCCCTCTAGTCCAATGGCCTCCAATCTTTTTATACCCAAGATCACTTCTTGAATCTAAGGCAACCCAGGATCTACCCTGCCCCTTCCTCAAAACCCCACCTCACTCACTGCATCCTCCCCTCCCCCTCATCACTCACTCTCTCCCAGCCTCACTCACTTCCACCAGGCTGGAGTAAGGGTTTGGGAGGGGGCTCTGGGTGGGGGGGGAGTTGCAGTGTGGGAGGGGTCTCTGGGCTGAGCCTCGGGCAGGGGTGCAGGAGCAGGTGTGGGGTGCAGGCTCTGGGAAGGGGGTCAGGGCTGGGGGCACAGGAGGGGGTATGGGGTGCTGGCTCTGGGACAGGGCTCAGGGTGGATCTTGGTGCAGGAAGGAGTATGGGGTGCAGCCTCCCACCAGGCAGCACTTACCTCCAGCAGCTCCCAGTCAGCAGTGGGCACAGCGAAGCTAAGTCAGGCTCCCTGCCTATCCCTGCCCCACACCACTCCTGGCCAATGGGAACTGCAGGGGCAGTGCCTGCAGAGGGAGACCTCTGCCCCATTCTCCCACCCCCAGGGCAGCCCTGGCCACTTCCAGGAGCACTGTGGGGCCGGGGTGGGGAGTCTACCTTAGCAGCAGCCACACTGTGCTGCTGGAGATTGTGATTGACTGGGAGATCCTCTAGAATCAACTAGTCAATCATGTTTGGCTGGTTGGTGACCACTGCTCTAGATTAGGGCATTTAAACTTTAAATACACAGCTAAATTCCTCTCTATATACCTGCCATAGGTGCAACTCATCTTCCCTTTCTCATTTGTCTTCATTCTTGCTAACTCTAAACAAAAAGCCATTGTCTGTGTTGTTTCAGCCTCATAGGGGTTCTCCCTCAAGACATTCAGGCTGGTGATTTGTTACCCTGACTGATAACACAGCAGACACCAGTGGGCTAGTCCAACAGCCCAGAAATGATCAATTCCATGCCAGAGTGTTTCAGGCCCTTGTCTCAGGGCACAATTTATTGATAAACAAAACACCAAGATAAAGTAGTTTCTCTGCCTAACAGGCTACAGTTAGCAGAGCTTTTGTGCACACCTTTCTCAGCTCCCTCCAGTGCTCAGCCTAACCAGGAACTCTCTCAGGAGCTTTCTATTCACAGCACTTCCCACACCACAGGGGAATCTGACCTAATGGTCAGTTCCTCCGCTCTCCAGTTCAGCTGAGCGCTTGCTTGCCTTTATAAGGACCAGGTGCACGTCAAGCTATCACCTGACCCCACCCCCACAGCCTCACATGGGAGGCAACTGAGGAGTCACGGGTGAGGTTGGGCTCATCTTCCCTTAGAAGGGCCCATGTCCCCCTGTGACACAGATTTATGTTTATTTTTCTGGTTATTACTTTTCTTTATAATGTTTTATTGACCTATTATATATAATGAGTCCAGAGCTTTATAGCCACAATGAATTAAAGCCCAGGGAGTCAATCCAGTAATTAAATATCCACAGTCAATACATGTTATGAACAGATTCAGACCAGCGTCAGGATGACACTAATTTGTCTCTGCACAATGCCCCTGCCTGGTGGGTGGGGATACCATGCTGATGCTCTGCCTATTGTCCCTGGGCTTGTAAAATGTGCTGCTGTGGGTAATCAGAAAGGATTGTGTTACAGTCCCATATTGATAGATTTTGGGGAGGAAGGATGATCTTGTGTTTGAGATGTGGGACCGAGAGATCTGGCCATTGCCTGCCACAGATTAACTGCATGCTTTTGGCAAATCACATAGTCTCACTAGGCTTGTGTTCCCCCCTCTTCACAATGGGGATAACTCCCCTTGCCTACCTCACAAAGGTAGTCTTTGTCCCAAAGGGCTTCTGGGAAAGTGGAGAACTCAAGAGGGTTTCCAGGAAAAAGCTGAGGGTTGTGGGTGATGAACATTTGAAGGGAGCATGGGGCTGGGGTTGGAAGAGAGAGACTTCCGTTGGGGAGGATTTTTAAATCATAACAATGAAACAAATTAAATGTAAAAGTTTTTTTTACATGTAAAAATTAACAATTAAAAAAGAAACAGGTGAGGGTTATTATGAACAATAAAGAACTAAGCAAAAGCTTCTATGATATTTTAAAGGACCTAGGCCAATATAAATGGAACTGGATGAGCTTTTTTCTTCTCTCTGAATCTTTGTAGTGTTTCTTCTTCCCAACTTTCCTCAGAGCAGGAAAGAAACCATCCTTTTTCTCTTCTCTTCCCCCTGGTCCACAAAAGTACTCAGGCACCTATATCCCAGACTTAGGCACTAAATTCCTGGTTTAGGCACCTAACTCCCAGTTGTGGCTCCCCTGCAATCCTCAGAACTCCTGCCGAACCCTGTAGGCACCTAAACTCACTTGGCACCTCAGCTCTCCAGGGGAAACAGTCCCTAGGCATCTACATAGGTGCTGAAACTAGGGGTGCTGAATGTGCTGCTGCACCCCCTGGCTTGAAGTAGTAATAACAACCCAAATACATGGTTTTTGTCTTCAGCCCCCCTCACTATAAAAATTGTTCCAAGCAAGGATATTCTAAAGTCTTTCACACCAGTCAGGTTTATCTCTATACATGATAGAGTCTGTTCCCCAGTGTTCCTTTCCCAGCTCCGACGCCGCAGAGCATTTACCCCGCGTCCCCCTTCCTGGCTCTGACGCCACAGAGCCTTGCATGTGTCCCTGTTCCCCTATTCCCATTCCCCCCCAACTTAGCAAGCATGATTCCGCTCAGCCCGCCACCGCTCTGGGGTTTCCACCACCGGCTCCTGCCAGCTGGGGTCTCAGCCCGCTGCCAGCCTGGGGAAAGGAACCCAAAGCTGAGCGGCTCAGCCCACCCTGCATGCCATCCAAAATCGGCTCACGTGCCACCTTTGGCATGCTTGCTGTAGGTTGCTGACCCCTGGTGTAGGGTCAAGGTCCGTCTGTGATGTAAAAGGGTCTGCACTGAACTGGAGGGCCTGGCCTGCAGATCCTACCTGGGAAGTTGTTCCCCGGGGTGTTTGTACACCTTGCTCCAGCTCATTTGTTTACAAGGGTGCCCCCTTCTTCCTCAGGTACGTGGGCTGTGCCACCCACACATAACATGCAGGGAAATAGCCTGACAGTGATACTGTGGGTGCCGTGTTCAGTTCCCCCCCCCCTTTTGAGTAAGAAACCCCTGCAAAGAAATCAAACGTGTACACAGGTAGCAGGTAGATCACCAGGTGGCATCCAGTCCTCCTGAGCCTTGCTGCGGCAAAGCTGCTTCCTTCAGGACATACCTCTGCCACAGCACCTGCAGTGCAATGACTGACTGCTGCTTATGACACTTTCTGTAAGAGTCTCACTGTGACCGTGTGTTGACCCCATTGGTCTGGGGTAGCCACTTGTTACCTCTCATCACATATGTAGATTGTCGCTCTTTGGGGCAGGGACCATTTTTTTGTTCTGTTTGTTCAGCACCTAGCACAATGGGGTCCTGGGACACTGCCACAATAGAAATAATACATAAGGGTAAATAGGGAATCCAGACCCATGAACTTTCCCTCTAAGGGAATTCTCAGAAGACATTAAAGCTGTCACAGCAACTTCCAGACCATCACCTAATGTGGGCTCTGGGGCAGGGTGGGCATGGCACCTCTACCCCATGTGATCCCAGCTAGGAACTACCCCAGGAGCTGGATACCCAGGGATTGGGTAGGATAGAAAAGTGGCATGACACCACTCTATAGGAAGGAGAAGAGAGCAAATACATGGTTTGCTGGATTTATCCAGCCCAGATCTAGGGCTCAGTCTTGCAAGGTACTGAGGTCCAGGCCTTCAAAGGTATTTTAGTGCCTAACTGCCACTGAATTCAATAGGAGTTAGGCACCTAAATACTTCTGAGGCTTTGGACTTGAGTGCCCTCAACTCCCATTAAAGTCAGGGCATAAGACTCAGGTTCAGTCAAGAAAACCAAAATTTCACCATTAATGCTTTAAACAGCAATATCGGAATGACACATCGGCTCTGGTGAGCAATTCTTGGCTTGCCAACATGTTTATACACCTGGCCAAGAGGAGTGGCTGGGAATAAGCTTCACTGCTTGGATGACCCTTTTAAGCCCAGGGCAGAGGAATGGGGGGGGTGGAAACCTCTGCTCTGTTGGCCCCAATTCCCGGGCTAGCTCCACCTCACTACCTCCACACACAGCTCCTGCAAACCTAGTGAAGTCCACCACCCAGATCCAGGAACCTACATACCTTTGAGGATCTGGGCCTGCAAGACTGGGCTTTCCCTCCTGATGACACCAGACAGCAACTGTGAAAAAATGGGACAGGGGGTGGGGGGCAATAGGCACCTATATAAGAAAAAGTCCCAAAAAATGAGACTGTCCCTATAAAAATGAGACATCTGGTCACCCTAATCTTAAGAGATTATCTTTGATAACTGGGCCTCTGTCAGGCCACCGAGGACATAAAATTTTTGACCAGGTGTAGCAGTTCTCTCCAAACATTTTCAATTAACCAGAAATAATTGTGAAAAAAATTCCATTTTCATCTAAATTATTTTGGTTTTGAGCAATCCCAAAATGTTCAGAGGGTTTTGGTTGCAGGTTGTTTTGGTTGGTTTCTTTTGGGGTAAAGGGAGTAAATGAAAATCCCAAAAACGTTGAAGAAAAAATTTGACAAAACAAAAAGGTTTTTCCATTTTCATCATTTTGGGTGGCAGGTGGATGGGGAAAGGCAGAGGGACAGGAACCCATTTCCTAACCAGCTCTAATAGTTGCATATGTTGTCTTGGGCCCTTCTTCACTATCTCAATGGAAATCATCAGTGGAAATCAAGTTGATTTGAAAATACCTTCCAAAATGAATTTAAATAAGTTATTTCCATGAAGAAATGACAGAGGGTTTCTCAAAAACCTTGGATTAGGGTCTGCATCCAGGAATCAGATCAATTTAGGCAAACTCTTGTACCTGCAGTGAGTCTGTTAACCTCCAGAAGGCTCCAGCACAAATGTGAGGTTCTATCATGTAGTTCAGACTGTAGGATTAAGACATACATTTTTGTTTTGTTTTTTAAATTATAGTGTGTTAAACTTGAAGCTGTTAAAACCATCTCTTTGGGATTGTTATGGGGCGCACTTGCCCTGCACTGGTACTGCAAGGGTTAATTCTACTCTCTGGGCCAAGGAGGTCACACCCATGCGGCTCTGCTGGACATGCTCCAGCTAGAGACTGGGTACAAAAGGGAGCAGCTTGGCTCATTCAGGACTGACTGCTGAAGAGGGAGGATGCATGCTGTGAGCGCCAGCCTAGGAACCATGAAAATGGTAGAAGCCAGGGATACTGAGACTCTGGTGGATGCCCCAGGAGTGTTGGAGCTGCTGGGAACCTCACTGACTGAGGAGCCCAGAGACCCTGGGGATGCCAGAGAAGCTGCATCAGGAGCAGGGTAGGAAGTAGTTCAGGGGGACTAGTTACTGTGCCATGTGGAGTCAGCATATTTCGGGAGGATTCCCCGCTAACCCAGTGTGGGCATACTTGCCACTGACAGGTCCCTGAGCTGGGACATGATAGAGCAGGGAGAGCCTGGGTCCCCCTACCCAGCCACCACCCTTCCCTCAGATGGTGGCCCACTCCCCGGTCTAGCTGCTGGGCCAGGCAGCCCCAGCTGAATGGGGCAGCTCTACTGGCTCTGGCCGCTGGGCCATGCAGCCCCAGCTGAACAGAGCAGCTCTGACTTTTACCCAAGCTATCCCAAGACAAGGGATGGTTGTATAGACTCAGCCAAGGGGCCATCATTACCTCCACTCCCTCCCAAGAAGGGATGGGGTGCACTTGCCCCACAACAGGGATGATAAATAAGTTTGTACGGCATCAAACAGTCATCATATAAATTGATCACTGTGTACTTGGAATTTTTGAATGAAAGCTTCTATGTTTCCATAGAAATAGATGTTTTATTAATAACATGCACACACATATATTTAAAATACATGTACGCTTCTTCTACATTCACTTTAGAAAACAATCTCATAAAACCCTTAAACCAGGTCCCAAGTAATTTTAAACATTAAAAACAATATTTTTCCATGATTATACAACAAATATGTATTACTCCAACTAAGTGGTATAGAATCACCATCTAACTTTATAATGCAGGTTCATGCCTTTCAGTAGAAATAGATGTCTCCTTTTGATGCTTTATTAATATCAAATATATTTGACAATGCCTGCACCAGCTATTATATGCAAGGGTGATTCTCTGATGCAAAAACATTGTATATAAAGGATTTAAATGAAAGAGAGAATTCTGTTTTGCAGCTCTGTCACTGAATTTATATGAAGAGCATCATGTGTATACCATGCAGCTGTGGGTAAAATAGAACCCAAGGAATATGACAAGAACTGGGAAAATATCATTGCATGAATCATGAAAGAGAAATCATTGAATAAAAAGTAAAGCCTTGGTTTATATTGGTTAGAGTCTGAAATCCTGCTGTTAGGTTTCTTTTTAAAGTGATTGCTTTTTAATGTACTCCCAAGTATCAGCCTGGATCTTTGGAGAATACACAAAATTATCATCAGCTATATTGTGGTTTAGTTTTCACAGAAGGCTCCTATGATGAGGGGACTTTAAGGCACAATATTCTATATACTCAACTGAATGCATTCACTAAAAACAAAAGTTCTACTGACGATGCCTGATATACACATTCAAGAACTCAAGCGGTAGCTCAGTAATCACATCCATTGAAAATTAGGCAATTCAGGAGTGGCTTCACTGTATACATCTGCCTGGATCCTGCAAGTACTTACACATATGCTTAATTTTAAGCACACGAGTATCCCATTGACATCAATGAGACTACACATGTTGGTAAGTTAAGCACATTGTAAGAGCTTACAGAATCTGGGCCATTGTATTTCCAAATGCCTGTAACTTACAGGAGTTTGTAAGTCCTCCGTCATGTAACTGCAAAACACTCTGCCTTTGGCGAGTGATAATTATGAGCTTGATCCTGCAAACACTTATGGCCACAAGTAGTTCCACTGCAGGCAATGAGACGACGTGGTACAATAAGCACAATGCCTGCTAGTAAATGTTTTCAAGATCAAGCCTGACACTTGAAGCCAACCAGGAAAAGCAGTACAAAGAAAACGTAATAATTTACATGTTTATAATAAACAGTCACGTGAGTATCTGTGTAAATACATGCAACACTGCACTGAACATTAATTTTTCTTAAGCCAGTCATTTGCAAAATTACCAAATGTTGTTACCAAATCTTTCCCTGTCAGACATATCCTTTATATCGTCTCTAAGGTGTCATACATTATTTTTAGAATCTTTTCCAAGACAATTGGTTTTGAGAGGAAGGACTTTCTTTCCACCCAGTGCAAATATAACCTGGGTGTGTGCATAGTACAGTTGTAAAATCACATACATTTCTTTACACTGAAGTCTGACCATGAGCTACCTATAGATAGGATCACTTAGGAAAGTTCAGAAAAAGATGCTGCAAAAGTCAAACTAAACCCTGAATGGTTTTATCAATAAAACATCTCTTTATGTATCTGTTTTACAGTACTAAATGGTGGCTTGGTAACAGAGTATTAAAATATCACTCGATAATTTAATAACTTTCACAGTCAAGTTCTAGGGTCTGATTCTCACCAAAGTTATCCCATTTTTCAGCTGTCTCTGGGAGAACCAAATTCTTGATCTTCTAAAACGCTGAGCAGTTAGTTACCTGAGACCCGTTCAGAGTGTTTTTTCCTTGATATCTTTTAAAGGTGCATTAAGCTGCAACTCATCATGCAGCATCATATAAAATAAGCTTTTAAGAGGCCAGAAAGCACTTCCTTTTTTCCCAGACAAGGGAACTATTTTTCAAAGATGACTTCAACAAGTCTTGTAGTTCTAGTAAAGGTTAAAAGCTAACTCCTGCTCATTTTTTCCCCTCCCTTTCTTGCAAACTATTAGTAGAAGTAACATTATGAATCATTTGTGAAGTATAATTTAATGTAATGAGCCTTGCCTTTTAGCCCAGAATTATAGTGTACATACAATATAGTAGGTACCATTGTCAGTCAGTGAGAAGGGGTTATTTAGCATTTCATACAATAATCTGATCATTATGAATGCTGCAGAAAACTAACACAAAGAAAAAAGTGCATGAATCTGTTCACTTTAGAGCAGAAAATTACACATTTTTAAAATCAGAAGGCAGAAATAATTTCCCATAGACACCTGTTAGTCCTCTAATATGCCTTTCCACACCTCTCCCTGCACACACAGTAGGCAATGGACCATCAGAGATAAGAGAGCTCTTTGAGCGATGATGGCTCCTCTAACAACACTAATCGTGTCATTCTCTCACACATTGTACAGTAAACTCATTTCACTACCAGTTTATAGTAGTACACTCATTACACACATTAGATAATTGGAGCCTTTCTTCAGACTAGCCTGGCCTTCTTTCAATTTTCCTTGTTGCGATACGTAGCGTATATTAGTAGCTTTTAGCTGATGTCTTTTCAAAATACTTCAGTTTGCAAAATGCGAGCTAAGGTTGGAAACTTTGGGCCAGTTTTTCCGCTGGGATTACTCCAGTGGATCAACAAAAGGCCACTGATTTCAAAGGCGCTATGTTGATTTACACCAGCTGAGGATCTGGTCTTCAGACGATTTGACCCTTTTACCTCCGAGATAAGTATGGGCAAAAATGAAAGTGACTTCTCAGAACCTAAACATACACAATACTAACTTGACTTAAGAAACAGCATTGCTCCATTTTCCAGCTTTCCCGTTTCTGTGCTCTCTGTAGTCTATTTAGTATTAATGGTGTTTCACACAGCTGTAGATTCTGAAATTTGGGAGGAGTAGTTGTGTTGAATTTAGGTCAGAGAATTTTTAGTAAAAATGTTCAACTTTCTTGGATTTTTAGTTCTCTCTCTCTCTCTCTCCCTGTCTCTGAAACCTGCACTGCCTTCTAACTATGAATATCATCCTTGACTCACTTGATTTTGCACCTCATACTTCCTGTCCTTGCCTTTTATTTACTGTACAGTTAATACATGTCTGACAGCAGCAATTGTGTGTGCAATATACAAGAGCTAGAAATCGAAGGAGGGTTACAGGTGGAATTTTCATTCTATACTAAGCACAGCCATAGAAAGCCATTTTCATTTGTTCATACTGTATAATGCTTCAGAAATAGCATCAGTCAAATCTACATGAGAAAATTGGTTACTTGAATACATGTCTGCCTCCATTGTTACAACATACTATTATTTCACTTAGCATTACCTCTAAAGCTCCAGTGGCCATAATCTGCAATGCAAAGCTGATTCCTTCACTATAAACTTATAGTCTATAGCAGATGTTCTCAAACTGAGGGTTGGGACCACTCAGGGAGTTGCGAGGTTCTTCCAGGGGGGGTCACGAGCTGTGAGCCTCCACCCGAAACCCCACTTTGCCTCCAGCATTTATAATGGTGTTAAATATATTTAAAGTGTTTTTAATTTATAAGAGGGGGAGGTCACACTCAGAGGCTTGTTTTGTGAAAGGGGTCACCAGTACAAAAGTTTGAGAACCACTGGTCTATAGGACTCCCATTGAGTTCCATAAGCTTTGGATCAGGCATATTTGTTCAGCAATTCTGTGTTTCAAGTCATCCTTAAGTGAACAAATATATTGGTAACTGTGTAGTTACTGGCTTGTTAATAACGTTCTCCCAAGTTATAGTGCAATCTCTGCTTTTGACCCCATTTATTTTAACGTCATCCTCTCCCTAATGTTATTCTTTGGTATTTTCAGAACGTAACTCTGGCAGCTATGACTTTCCCATTCTAGTCATCAGATTGCGCAATGTGTCTCATAGGACATGCTTGATACATATTGTAAAGGAAATTCCAAAAATTGACATTAGACATCTAACTCCACCTCAAACACTGTTACTAACGTAGATTAAACTCATCTCAAATGAAAGACCTCTCAGGTTTTATTACAGTGTGTCACATATATTCCTTTTCTGGAAGGTGGGTTTTTGTGTTGCTTTTTTGTTTTCAAATCACAAAAAGTGCCCACCTAAGCTCTAACACTGATCATGCATTGTACCACATGGTTGAATAGTAAATAGCACACACACAAAAACCTCAGAGTTCCAGCCAGGCAACCTGGAGGGGATTCAAATCATGTTTAGAAAACACTGACAACTGGCTGAGAAAATAGACTTTCATCTGAGTCATTCTGTTTTGTCGCAAAATGTGTGTCAACAGAAAGATAAGTATGAAGTGAGAGCAATTGAGTGGATCAATTAAAAACACCCTCACTAGAGTGCTGACTGATCTCGGTGCAGAACTTCTTGTAAGTAGCAGATCAGTTATTTTGCTTTTTTGGAAATCCTAACCAAAGAGGTGTTTCTTTTGGCACTCATTCCTTCAGATTCAAAGCATTTCTCAAAGAAAACTTGCTTGCTAAACCTTACAAAAAATAACTCCCACCTCTCAATCTTCATTGTCAGAATAATTTGTCACTTTTGGTTTTACCTCTCACCTGGGATAGCATAATTTAAATACAAAGTAGATAAAATATGTCTACATTGGCAACTTAATGTCACTTAGTTTCTACAAAATACATTGCACGCAAGATCTCTGCTTATAAAACTCTTCGCATACCAATGACTGCAAAGTATTATTCAAAGTACCCTCCATTCATCTCTGTATGTAACCCATCTTTCATCACAAGTCTGTTTACAATTAGTGCCTCATCTTCGCATGTTAATAAGCAGTTCAAGCGTTCAGAAACAAAACATCAGTGGATCTAACAGCTACTTCAATTCATTTTATAAATAAGCAACTGAGAATTTTTCTCCAAGTGGCCGCTTGTATAGCCCATTCCATAAATGGAATTCTCTGTAGAATAAGGCACAATATGATACGAATGCAGCTCTTCATAATAGAGTGACTGAGAACAGCATTCTTGTACCATAAACTTCAGCCGTTTTCTTGTATCCGAGTAAGCGGTCCTATAACAGGGTGCCTCTTTAAAGTATTCATAGCTCTCTCTGTCTGTCTCTAGGTGGATCTTCCTCAGCAAATTGTTAATAAGCACAGACCTACGGAGATAGGTTTCAGGGTCTTCAAGGAATCGAAGTTTCTGCAGAGACAGTTTTAGAATACAAGTCCGGTCCTCAGGTAATATCAGGTGCTGAGAAGTAAAAACAACCAATATAGCTTTATGATCAAGAAATAAGAACAAGAGCTTTTCCCCTTTGGAATTTTTATTAGAAACATACTCACTTTTGGAAAATACCCCTGGTAATCTTGATGTAAATCTTCTTCTTCTGCATATTTTCTCTTAAAGTAAGCTACTTTCGACGTCGTTAGCGTATTTGTCAATACCCTGATTGGATCAGCTGTGCGACAAATAATAATAAAGAGTATCAGCAATGATTGTGGCAAATTGATGTCCCCTGTAATGTTCCAGTCTGGCATGTGCGAAACGATGTGTCTTTAAGCCTAGACTGCTTGGTTTCTGGGACTAACAGGATTTTTGCTTACACATCATTAGCTCTGTCATCATTTTTTTTTCCCCAAGCACACACAAGCGATGCTAGATACTTTGCAGAACTAAGAGAAAGGCAAGACTCCTGCCACGAAGAGTTTCAGTGTAACTTTTATATGTGACTCAGGTGAAATGAATTGAGCCATCAGAAGGGCATGAGGCAAGCAGTGGCTACAGAAATATGATCACACAAATGGAATACTAGTACAAATGGATGATTTCATCTGTTGAGTTCAGATGTTCTAGTACCCATGATGCACTTAACCTAGGAGGGGCATTCAGTACCATTGAACAAGGAAGTGAATGTACATCCCTCATAAAGAGTTGACAGTGCCTCAGCCACACTAATGTATATGGGAGGGATGCAATAACAGTTGTTTCTTCACTCTTTGTACAGCAGCTTTATGGTTCAGAACTCTTTACTCATCATACAGGAGAGACCATGTTACCCACCCCTTCCCACAGTGAAGCACTGGAGATGTGGTTTCATTGGCACGCAATTACCATTCTACACACTAGGTGATGCTGTGGTCACAGCAAAGTGAATGAGCTCTTGAAAGTAAAATCTTTGTTGGATTTCAAGGTGGCGCGGAGTTGGTCACACTCAGGGTATGTCTACACTACGGGATTATTCCGATTTTACATAAACCGGTTTTGTAAAACAGATTGTATAAAGTCGAGTTAATGCGGCCACACTAAGCACATTAATTCGGTGGTGTGTGTCCATGGTCCGAGGCTAGTGTCGATTTCTGGAGCGTTGCACTGTAGGTAGCTATCCCGTAGCTATTCCATAGTTCCCGCAGTCTCCCCCACCCATTGGAATTCTGGGTTGAGACCCCAATGCATGATGGTGCAAATACAGTGTCGCAGGTGATTCTGGGTAAATGTCGTCACTCATTCCTTCCTCCGTGAAAGCAACGGCACACAATCATTTCGCACCCTGTTTCCCTGGATTGCCCTGGCAAACGCCATAGCACGGCAACCACGGAGCCCGTTCAGCTTTTTTTTTACTGTCACCCTATGTCTACTGGATGTTGCTAACAGACGTGGTACTGCAGCGCTACACAGCAGCATTCATTTGCCTTTGCAAGATAGCAGAGACGGTTATCAGTTGTTCTGTACCATCTGCCATGCCACTGTAAATTGGCGATGAAATGATGGTTATCAGTCATTCTGTACCGTCTGCTGCTGTCATGGGTGCCCCTGGCTGAGGTCGGCCAGGGGCGCAAAGACAAAAATGGGAATGACTCCCCAAGTCAATCCCTCCTTTATGGTATCTAAAAATAGTCAGTCTTGCCTAGAATATGGTGCAAGTGTACTAGAGAACCAGTGTACCAGAGAACCAGAGAGCACAGCCGCTCCGTGTCAGATCCCGCAGAAATGATGAGCTACATGCCATTCTAGGGGGTGCCCCTGCAGCAACCTCACCTGTTGCTTCCCTGCTCCCCCAACCCTCCTGGGCTACCGTTGCAGTGTCCCCCCATTTGTGTGATGAAGTAATAAAGAATGCAGGAATAAGAAACACTGACTTGTTAGTGAGGTAAAATGAGGGGGAGGCAGCCTCCAACTGCTATGATAGTCCAGGCAAGACATTAAATGGTCGGGGGGAGGGGAGCCCAGCATCCCACTGCTATGATAGTCCAGGCAGTACAGAATCTTTTCTTTACACATGAAAGGGAGGGGGCTGGAGCTCAGCCCCCCATTGCTATGATGAAGATGGTTACTAGCCGTTCTGTACCATCTACTGGGAATGACCGGGAGTCATTCCTATTTTTATCCAGACGCCCCCAGCCGACCTCACCTGAGGCCAGCCAGGAGCACTCATGGGCTGATGATGACGACGGATAGCAGTCATATTGAACCATCTGCCACCAGGGAGGGAGGGGAGAGGATACTGCTGTTCACTGCTGCAGCATCGCGTCTGCCAGCAGCATGCAGTAGACATAAGGTGACATTGAAAAAAGTCAAGAAACTATTTCTTTCCCTTTTCTTTCACGGGGGGGAGGGGTGTAAATTAACGAGCTATACCCTGAACCACCCTGGACAATGTGTTTGACCCTACAGGCATTGGGAGCTCAGCCAAGAATGCAAATACTTTTTGGAGACTGCTGGGGACTGTGGGATAGCTGGAGTCCTCAGTACCCCGTCCCTCCCTCCATGAGCGTCCATTTGATTCTTTGGCTTTCCGTTAAGCTTGTCACACAGCACTGTGCTGTGGACTCTGTATCATAGCCTGGAGATTTTTTTCAAATGCTTTGGCATTTCGTCTACTGGACCGGAGCTGTGATAGAACAGATTTGTCTCCTCATACAGCGATCAGATCCAGTATCTCCCGTAGGGCCCATGCTGGAGCTCTTTTTGGATTTGGGATTGCATCGCCATCCGTGCTGCTCAGAGCTCAACGCTGGGCAAACAGGAAATGAAATTCAAAAGTTCGGGGGGCTTTTCCAGTCTACCTGGCCAGTGCCTCCGAGTTCAGATTGCTGTCCAAAGTGGTCACAATGGTGCACTGTGGGATACCACCCGGAGGCCAATACCGTCGATTTGCGGCCACACTAACCCTAATCCGATATGGTAATACCGATTTCAGCGCTACTCCTCTTGTCGGGGACGAGTACAGAAACCGGTTTAAAGAGCCCTTTATATCGATATAAAGGGCCTCGTTGTGTGGATGGATACAGCATTAAATTGATTTAAAGCTGCTAAAATTGGTTTAAATGCGTAGTGTAGACCAGGCCTTAGTTGTGTTTATTGCTTATAAGTCAATCTCCATAGTTCTGACTGTATGACTCAGATGGGAATGGAGCAGAAAGAATACTCCATTTGATTCCACAACAAAACTTAGAGGAGGGAAGAGGTGGACCCAGAGCACAGAATTTGGGGTGGGGGCATTGGATGCAGGCTTTTGTTTCAGCCCAATATGGAGACAAGGGCCACATGCGGGAGCAGATCTGGCTCTAACCATCTGCTGCTGGGCCCTGGGGGTTTTGTTCTGGGCCCATCCCTTGGTAAGAGTTCTAGCATGACAAGTTCTAGCGCAATTAACTCCTCCTCCCCTAAACTTTCACGGTGCTCCAACCAAGCTGAGGTTCCTGCTGAGATCACTGATACACTCCTTAAATGTGTGAATGTGTGTTCTCCTACACTATACCCAGGGGGAAAGGGCCAGGAGAGCAGTTGGATTCCAACAGGCAATGGCCATGTTTTATGATACAGTGGGCCCAATCCTCTGTCACTGATGTCAATGGACATTTTGCCAATTATTTTCAGTGGGAGCAAGACTGATCCCCAGAATGTTTCATCAGATATCAAGGAACCAGTTCATCCCTACACCAGAGCTTGGCACAGGGACCGATGGATGGAGGGGAAAGGGGCATAGGTGGCTTTATGTCACCTGTGTGCCTTCTCTATCCCGAGTAAGCTGGGAAGGGAGGCAACCCTAACTGGCACCAAGGGGCCATTCTGGCAGTGAGGGATAGCTTCAA
Source organism: Gopherus flavomarginatus (assembly GCF_025201925.1). Taxonomy (NCBI): domain Eukaryota; kingdom Metazoa; phylum Chordata; order Testudines; family Testudinidae; genus Gopherus; species Gopherus flavomarginatus. Next base: position 146,375,536 of record NC_066621.1, read on the forward strand.
TGTAGGAATATCCCAGCCACACTCCAACACATCTTTTGTGGAGGGGGCGGGGGTGAGATGGCATAGAGCCTGTTCTACTGGCTCTGTGTCAGCCAAGGGTTTCTCCTGTGCTGGGATATTTCCCAGGGGCCAGATCCAGCTGGTTAACAGCCCTTTTGCCCGAGCTCATGAAAAAATCCCACAGAAAGCATCTGAAGGGGAAAGATCTCTGTAAGGTTCTCCATGCAGTGTTTTCTCCCCAAGTGTTTAGCCAGGGTGGTGTTCCCCTATTACAGAAGGCTACCAGGCTGGCCTGCAAGCCCTGACTGGAAGGATTAATTCTCTTTAACTTTCAAAGGAATGTTTCATTACTTGGGGCCAAAGCCTGCAGCCCTGAGCTAGGATCATATGAATTAAAACCCTATTGAATGTAATGGGAGACCTACAAATGGAGAGCTTCCAGAACTAGACTCTCAGTCCTTCCTCCCATTGGACCTGGTTCTACATTCCAGCCAAGCTGGGCTCAGTACAGGAATGGAGTGGGACACAAGGGTGACTAAGTATGCCTGGGCCAGCTGCAATCTGTTTCAACCCTCAGCATATTCAGCAACTCTAAATTACCCAAAGAACCCCCTTACACAGAAGGGATTCCCAGACAGCCACTTCTCCCCAGTTTAAGGCCCTCTTACATCACCAGACCACCATAAAGGGAGCCAGGGCAGAACGGAGAATTAGCTCCATTGAAGTTACTAGCTTTCATTTACTTCAATGAGTCTGATTTGAGCAAAATTGTATTCCAGCTGATAAGACATCCCATCCCTATCCATGTATTCAGCTGCACTGCTGGACCCTTTGCTACATTCTTATCCATCGGTGGCTGTAAGTATTAGTCATAATTCATAGATAGCAAACCCTTGTCAAATCACAATAAGAGCACCACTGCTGAGTAATTTTATAATAACGTTCAAGTAGACAAAGCTGCAATACTGGACCTCCAGGAGATTTGGCTAGCACAGAAAATATTTGGCTAATTATATATTATCTTCTCCGATCTTATATAGTCCCCCATTACTGCAGGATCTGAGCATAATCTTTAATGGGTTTATCCTCACAACACTCCATGAGGCGGGCAGTGCTGTGATCCCCATTGCACGGGTGGGGAACAGAAACACAAAAAGGGTAAGTCGCACAGAAAGTTTGTAGTAGAGCAGGGACTTGAACCCACACATCCCAAGCTATCACCCTAAGGCCTGGCCCACCCTTCAGCTCCACAATGAACTTCTGACCCAAGTTTTCAGTCCCTTACATTTGTTCAGCAGCCGCTTCAGTGAAAAGGCAGGAGGGGAAAAAAAGCATTGGAACAAAATTATACCTGTGTACTTCAAATGCAGGCTTAGCGAGAGGGGAAGGCAAAGACAAAAGATGACAGATTGTGGTAGATGTCTGCTACAGAATGTATAAATTAGAGCTCAATCCGGCAACTTCTCAGAGTTGTTCTTACTCGTATAGACAGTTCCTTTGGAGTCAATGAGCCTGCTCATGTCAGTAAGAATTACCCTCCTCTGTAAGGGGTGGAACATCAGGCCTCTTGACTGACTGTTCCTTGAGGCATGGTCTGGAGGGTGTTTTCCAGTGTGACAGATCCAGGCCAGTGGGGTACAGGAGTCTGATAGAGGGCAAATGTACTGGTCACTGGCTGAGTAGTTTTCTGTTCCCTGAGTGACCAGAGCAGGGGCTGCACTAGAGTAATCAGGAACCTGCTAGAACCAATTAAGGTAGACAGGCTGATTAGAACACCTGCAGCCAATCAAGGCAGGCTAATCACGGCACCTGGGTTTAAAAAGGAGCTCATAGACTCATAGCTCACTCCAGTCAGGCGAGGGGGAGCCAGAGGAGAGGAAGTGTGTGTGAGGAGCTGGGAGTGAGAGGGTGTGCTGCTGGAGGACTACGGAGTACAAGTGTTATCAGACACCACGAGGAAGGTCCTGTGGTGAGGAGAAAGAAGGTGGTTTGGAGGAGGCCATGGGGAAGTACCCCAGGGAGTTGTAGCTGTCATGCAGCTGTTACAGGAGGCACTATAGACAGCTGCAATCCACAGGGCCCTGGGCTGGAACCCGGAGTAGAGGGCAGGCACGGGTTCCCCCCAGACCTCCCAACTCCTGATCAGACACAGGAGAAGTTGTTCCAGACTGTGGGGAAGATCACTGAGGTGAGCAAATCTGCCAAATAAGCGCAGGACCCACCAAGGTAGAGGAGGACTTTGTCACACCAGGTGTTTGTCAAGCATCAACTGTACTTATGGTGCTATAGGAATAATACTATACAGCAGATATCCTTTTCCTTCTTGCCCCTCTCAGAGCAAACTATAGGCTATGAAGGTCAATTATGCAACCCAAAGGGTGAACAATCATCCACGTGAACTTACATCTGGACCCAATCCAGATGGAAGGGGATGGGATGGGATAGATAATCACAAAGGAAATTGGTGCTTTACTAAGAGTATCGTCACTCGATTGCTTGCTGCAGGACATATTCAGCCCTAGTGTGAAGGGCCACCTTAGGATCTTCAGCCCCACTTCAGGCCTTTGTAGGGTCTACATAGGGAGTGCAGCACAGCAGCTGCCCAGGGCTGCCTGTGCATCCCCAGCATATCATAGAACAGGTCTGCGCAATAGCCATGCAGGGCTGGTCCCTTTTGAGGGAGACTCAGGGGAGGATCCACAGATCTGTGCTTATGCAGATGGAGTGACCTCAGTGCCCCGTGCGAATGGTGCAGAAGGGATGCAGCTTGCTCTTATAGCCCATCGTCTGGAATAGCAACCCCTGGGAGTCTGCACAGTGGCCCCTAACCCAGGGGAGGTCAATTTCATCACATTCCACCGACAGAGAGCCTAAAAACACAAGGCTGTGTGTAGGTGCAGTGAATTTCATCCCAAAGGTATACACACATCAGTTAGTCCCTCTAACAGGTCAGTTTAGAATCTACGTGGATCTAGTACTATCAAACTTCAAAGCTTTGGATGCAATTTTAATGCTGTAATATCCCATCTTTTCTGATTTATTGCCATGTTGATGTGTAGAGGAAATGGGCCAAGTCCTGGGCTTCACTAGATCACATAGGGCAACATGTTACCAGCGTAGCTTTAAAGCTGATACTCCCATGATCCTGGGGCATTGGGATGCCTGGCCACACCCTTTTCTCTCAGCTCATGCCCTAAGCCAGTAGCTGTGGAGGTGGCATGGGGTGGTATCAGAGCCACTATCATGGTTGTACATCACCCAAAATTCCTTTTTATAAGGGTCAGAGCTGCTGGATTTAAGTCAGCTTTATGATAGAGAAAATTGGAGGGAAAAGTTTTAATCTCCTGGAGAATTTGAGACAATGTTTCTCAACAACAGAACAAACCTTAAACTAAACAAGTGATTCAAATTAAAGAGCAATTTTTCAAAAGCCTGCGCCTTATTTGTGTACTTAACAAACATGTATGGTCATGCACTCTGACCTGCACACACATTTGCTGCAATCGTGCATGCAGGTGGTTAAGTGCCCAAATAGCCATTTGCATAGATATTCACTTATTCATACATGGAACAGTGGGAAATGCATGTGGATGTGAATGACCAAGATTTTAATGGGTAGGGAGAATGAACTGTCCCTCACAGACAAGTTAGACAACTGAGTGTTTGATCCCATATTCCTTGCATACCCACAATGCTCAGTGACTTCAACTATCAACTTAGATAGGATATTCCCCAGTGCCACCCAGAGCCCTCCTATTTCTGTGTTTATAAACCCAAAGAAAGTGCCACTCTGAAACCCAAAGAAAGACCCTCTAACTGAGATTTGCGATACCCTCACGCATACAACTGAGGTTGTATTTTCTGACTGAGCTGCTTATGTCCATCTTTCAGCCTGGTTTCAACTTACAGCTGCATAAAACTGGAGTAATGCAGCACTGAATGAGGTCCTTAGGGCTTTGTTTCAATATAAACACACTGACTTGGTGCTCCTTGTGTGTAAGGCTCTTCTTGGGAGCCAAGTGTTTTCACAGTTCCATCAAGGTGGCTCTCAAGCTGAGAGACAGCTATATCATAACCATATCAAATTTCCTCACTACCATACCACAGTTCAAGCCACAGGGCCAAATTTTCCAGTGGTGCCAGTGGGCGCAATGCCGCTAACATCACTGGTGGTGCCCCTGCTTACAACAGCCCCAGATTTGGCCCATACTTCCAGCTTCTGAAAATGAGGATAGTCACATTCAGCAAAGCATATGAGCACACACTTACATCCATTCCTGTTCATCAAAGGCTAAAATAAGAGTCTGTGGCCTGATTGTCAAAGGTGTTAGGCACTGGCAGATCTCAGTGGCAGTTAACCAGGTTAGCCTTCCTTCACCCTCACGTTGGTGCGCTATTTACACTTCACATGACAGACTCTCTGAATGTCTGTTCTCAACACACAGTGCACCGGGGAGTTGCATTTGTAGCTTCTATCAATGCTAATGGAAGTTAGAAGCATAAATCCCACACATCAGTGAGAGAATAGACGCCTACGTCTCTAATCTTGATTCCCCAAATGCAACTTTACAATGTCTTTAATTATACGCTATAACTGCATAATGTGCCCCCTTTCTATTAATTTCAAGAATAACAATAGTAGTGCTAAATGGCATGATATGCAGTGATGTATTAAGCATGCTTGAAACCGAGGATTATCTTATCTAAATTCAAGTGGAAATATATTCAGAATATAGCAATGTCATACTCCTGCTGAAAATTGCAAGACGCTCTTTCATTTGACCTGTGTGATCACAACAATGGTCTCAATGACAGGACAAATGCTTTCACATTAATCAATTGATGTAGAGTGATTTTAACAATGAGGCAACTTATATGAGGGGCAGGAGACAAGACTGGGGTGTATAAATGGTTGTCTAGTTAGGTGAAGAGGAAGGATGGGCTTGTGACTAGGGCCCTAGAATGGGACTCTAGAGACATGGGTTCTATTTTCAGCTTTTCTACAGACTGCATTAAACGAAAAAAACACAGTAAAAGAACTGAAAAAGAGCCACTGTGGCTTAACAACCAAGTAAAAGATGCAGTAAGAGATAAAAACGCATCTTTTAAAAAGTGGTAAGGTAAATAGAAAGGAGCATTAAAAACTGCCATATTTAAGTTTGAAGAGCAGCTAGCCAAAAACTCAAAAGATAATAACAAAATGTTTTTTAAGTACATCAGAAGCAGGAGGCCTGTTAAACAACCAGTGGGGCCCCTGGATGACTGAGATACAAAAGGAGCATTTAAAGATGACAAAGTCATTGCTGAGAAACTAAATGAATTCTTCAGTCTTCACGGCTGAGGATGTTAGGGAGATTCCCAAATCTGAGCCGTCCTTTGTAGGTGAAAAATCTGAGGAATTGTCACAGACTGAAGTGTCATTAGAGGAGGTTTTGGAATTAATTGATACATTTAACAGTAACAAGTCATCGGGAACAGATGGCATTCACCCAAGAGTTCTGAAAGAACTCAAATGTGAAATTGCAGAACTATTAACTATGATTTGTAACCTGTCCTTTAAAAATGCTTCTGTACTCAGTGACTGGAAGATAGCTAATGTAACACCAATATTTAAAAAGGGCTCTAGAGATGATCCAGGGCAAAAGTCAACATGATTTCTGTAAAGGGAAATCATGTCTTATTAATCTATTAGAGTTCTTTGAAGGGGTCAACAAACATGTGGACAAGGGGGATCCAGTGGACATAGTGTACTTAGATTTCCAGAAAGCCTTTGACAAGGTCCCTCACCAAAAGCAGCAAAGAATCCTGTGGCATCTTATAGACTAACAGACATTTTGGAGCATGAGCTTTCGTGGGTGAATACCCACTTCGTCGGATGCATGCCACTTTGTCGGTATTCACCCACGAAAGCTCATGCTCCAAAACATCTGTTAGTCTATAATGTGCCACAGGATTCTCTGCTGCTTTTACAGATCCAAACTAACACGGCTACCTCTCTGATCCCTCACTAAAGGCTCTTATGTAAATTGAGTTGTCATGGAATAAGATCCTTTCATGGACTGAGAACTGGTTAAAAGACAGGGAACAAAAGGTAGGAATAAATGGTAAATTTTCAGAATGGAGAGAGGTAACTAGTGGTGTTCCCCAAGTGTCAGTCCTAGGACCAATCCTATTCAACTTATTCATAAATGATCTGGAGAAAGGGGTAAACAGTGAGGTGGCAAAGTTTGCAGATGATACTAAACTGCTCAAGATAGTTAAGACCAAAGCAGACTGTGAAGAACTTCAAAAAGATCTCACAAAACTAAGTGATTGGGCAACAAAATGGCAAATGAAATTTAATGTGGATAAATGTAAAGTAATGCACACTGGATAAAATAACCCCAGCTATACATACAATATGATGGGGGCTAATTTAGCTACAACTAATCAGGAAAGAGATCTTGGAGTCATAGTGGATAGTTCTCTGAAGACATCCACGCAGTGTGCAGCGGCAGTCAAAAAAGCAAACAGGATGTTAGGAAACATTAAAAAGGGGATAGAGAATAAGAAGAAGAATATCATACTGCCCTTATATAAATCTATGGTACGCCCACATCTTGAATACTGCGTGAAGATGTGGTCTCCTCATCTCCAAAAAGATATACTAGCATTAGAAAAGGTTCTGAGAAGGGCAACTAAAATGATTAGGGGTTTGGAACTGGACCCATATGAGGAGAGATTAAAGAGGCTAGGACTTTTCAGCTTGGAAAAGAGGAGACTAAGGGGGGATATGATAGAGGTATATAAAATCATGAATGGTGTGGAGAAAGTGAATAAGGAAAAGTTATTTACTTGTTTCCATAATATAAGAGCTAGGTGCTCCCAAATGAAATTAATGGGCAGCAGGTTTAAAACAAATAAAAGGAAGTTCTTCTTCACACAGCGCAATCAACCTGTGGAACTCCTTGCCTTGTGAAGGCTCGGACTATCACAGGGTTTAAAAGAGAAGTAGACAAAGTCATGGAGGTTAAGTCCATTAATGACTATTAGCCAGGATGGATAAGGAATGGTGTCCCTAGCCTCTGTTTGTCAGAGGGTGGAGACGAATGGTAGGAGAGAGATCACTTGATCATTATCTGTTAGGTTCACTCCTTCTGGGCCACCTGGCATTGGCCACTATCAGCAGACAGGATACTGGCCTGGACTGACCTTTGGTCTGACCCAGTATGGCCAGTCTTATGTTCTTTTGCATGTGTAACCTTGGGCAAATTACTTAATTTTCTGTGCCTCGGTTTCCCTTTCCTGCTTCACTGCCTATGGGGAAATTCATTCACGTTTATGACATGCTCAGATGATGCAGTGACAGGGGCTGTGTCAGCACCTCAGCAGTGGCTTGGTGACCCAGACATCTGCAGCTGATAGCCACTGAGACTCACTGACCACAATATGAGCTTAATGCACATTTCAAGGTGAATGGTAGTAACATGTTCCTACTTAGATTCCTATCACAGCGTCGGGAAGATCATCAATATGCAAGTGGGCTAAAGATGACCGAGACATATACCATATCTAAGTGTCTCTTGCATACTCAAATAGAAAACTTCAGACTTTTAAACCAATAGAAATTGACATTTATTTTCAATAGGAGACATGACTTTGACACCCCGGGAAATACTGTAATGTCCTTGCGACTGCTGTCAAAATACAGTAATAAATTGTTTTTCTCTAAGCCAAGCACAGCTTGCACTCAAGGAGCATCCTGGCTGAAATCTTTCTTTGATTTAACACACCAGGCTGCTGAGGTTCCATCTTTCCTGGGCACTGAGAGTAGCTGCTCTACTGTTTGACTCTGTGAAGCCATTGCACCACGAACAAGTGAACGTGCAGAAGGGAGACACTTTGACAGCGCAAAGATTTCACCTGGATGCAAAATTACCTGCAATCTTTTAAAAGGAGGACAAATCTTGCATTTCTTGCTCAGACCTTAAGCAGAGAAAACTCCGTTTAACTTGCATGGAGTTTTGCCTGAGTAAAAACTGTTAGACTGTATCCATACTGTTGTAATGTCACTAAAATTGCTGGCTTTATGCTTTAAAATGACATTCCTGGTGGTTGGCTAATCATCTCTGAGGACCCCACTAATTAACTCTATGTACATATGTTTGCACTTTTTCCTTCATTGATACAAGTATCCCTGTGCTCATGAAGGTTTGACTTTTGCATTAGTGAAGACACCGTATTTAATTACAGAGAGATCATCACCTTGCTTATCCCAGTAGGTCCATTGGCTTCTTTAGGACTATTCACTTTAGCAAAGTGAGCAGGATTTGGCCTGTGTATAGCAAATAAGTAAGAGAAAATCATCTTTTCCAGTTGGTCTGCTTTTAAAATAGTTATAAGTAAGAAACCCCTTGCTAAACTTCTGCACTGGAGCAGTCTCACCAGAAAACAGCCCATTATATTGATTATCCAAATTATATTAAAGAGACATTTATTCTGTGTTTAGACAAAGGCCATTGTTTTTAGTCGGCTAACCCATTGGTTACCTTGTGATGCTGAATCAATCTGCAAAGTGTCTTTCTGGGATGATTTCAGCAATTCTGGTAAAATTTACTCTTTGCACAGGCTCAGCTAGCATCTCTCACAGCGCTGCACTGTTGAACTGGCACGGTGGATCAAGGAGAGAGAAACATTTCACTTGGCAAAATCAACACATGCATTGAAAGTTGTTAGATTGTAAAAGATCAAGATGTTATTTAATGAGACCTTATGATATTTCATAACACAAAAAGCAATTTCCTGAAGTCACATACAACTCTATAACTTTCTTTCTTAGACTCCATTTGAAATATAAGGAAATTGAAATGTTACAAAAACTCATTTCACTTAGGAGTATGTTTATAATTACATAAGAGGGAACGCGGTTAGTCATCTTGCCTGGTTCTCTAAACATCATGCAATTACATGAGACGTATCTTTTTACTGTCCTGAACTCCTCCTTTTAAATTACATACTTTTATATCCTTTGACTGACTGCTGTCAGACTTTACCTTTTCTGAAAAAAAAAAAAGCTGGAGTATTGCGAGCAAGATTACAACATAATTTTGTGTAGTAGTAACAATCTCTTATTATATACACACTTACACAATGTGTACATAATAATGTCATTTTTGAAAACATCAGAATTTATCATTTACAATCAGTCCCGTTATTGCAATGTGGATGTCTTGGTTTTTGCCCTTTAAGTGAGGAGCTTGTATCTGAGCACTGTCTTGCATTCTGTATTAGAGTGGATTGTTTAAACACATATTAAAGACATCAGTCCCATGAGAAAACTATAAAGAGTGTGGGTCTGCACTTGCAGATGCTGTATGTATTGACACACACACTTTTAATACACATGCATGATAAAAGCCTAGGTCTAAAGCCTCTGTCTGTGTCCCTCAGATAGAAGCAATGCCTATATATAGATAGTTGTCTCATCGGAGAGGACAAGGAGGAGGAACTGATGGAAAGACTTGCTATGGTTACTTTTCAGAGTTTGGGACTGAAAGTCCGGAGATGCTGTGATTCCGCTGCCCTCTGCCAGAGCACACTTTCAGCCTGCACTAGCCACACGGCTGGCCAAGGGGCGAGTGGCTCCCGTTCTGTATTAGAGCATTAATTGCAAACCCACCCGCCCACCCTCCTCCCCATTGGAGAGCTAGCAAAGCCCGGGGAGAGGCAGGGGGAAGTTCTCCCAAGCACACCCCCTCCCCTGCCGGCAGCGGGCAGAGCGAGCCCTGCAGGGGGCAGGTCACCGCCCCGGCCAGGCAGGGGCTCCCCCGCGCCGCACTAAGGGGCCGCTGCGCTGTGCAAGAAAAAGGCACTTACCGGGCAAGCGGGGCCACAGGACGGGGCGGGCTCCGGCGCTCGCCCCTGGCTTGGAACGCAGCCTTCCCGCTCGGCTCCTGCTCCCCAGCCCCAGCTCCGGCAGGTCCCTCCAGTCACTGCCGAGCGCATCCCCGGCTCGCTCCAGAGCAGGGGGCGGGCAGCCCAGATGTTCCTCTCCCGGATTGGTCCAGAGGGAGCAGATGTTGGCCCGTTGCTAAGAGAGTTGCTAGGAGGCGATGACGCTCTCAGCATCTCAGGAGCAACTTCAGTGGCGCTTTGAATTTCTTGCTGGGAGAATGTAGTGGAGAGTGTCCTGAGGAGCCCCAGGGTTAGGGGGTGATCTGAGCCCCAGGGGGGAGGGCGTGCCCTGAGACCCAGGGTTAGGGGTGCCCCAAGACCCAGGGGGAGCAGGTGATCTGATCCCCAGGGGCAAGGGGTGCCCCGAGACCCAGGGTTAGGGGTGCCCTGAGCCTGGAGCATTGAAACGGGTGTACTGAACTTAGGGCATGGAGGGTGACTTGAACCCTGGAGTTGGGGGGGTCGATGAGCCTGGGGCATAGAGGGGGACATTTAATCCCAGGGTTAGGGATGCACTGCTTCTGGGGCATGGAGGGGAGGGGAATGCACTAATTCCCATGTTATGGGGTGCATTGAGCATCAAGGATAAGAGGGAAGATGTACTTAGGCCTGGATGTCAGATGGGTAAGGCGTCACTGAATTTTGGGGTCTCTGAGTTTTAGGGGTGAGCTAGCAAGGGATCAGGTGAGGAGTGCATTGAGCCTGGTGGTTTGGCTGAGGAGCGAGCGAGAGCACTGGTTGGAGAGGGAGTGCCCTGCACATCACGCAAGGCAAGAGGAAGCCTTTGAGCTGGGAGGGAGGGTGCTGAGATGAGCCTTAGGGAAGGGGAGGATGGTCACAGTGTGATATGGGGGTGGAACAAAGAGCAGGTGGAATGAGCACTTTAAGATCCTGCCCATTGCTGGTGGAAAGAACAGGATGGCAGCTAGGGCCTTCAGAGTGGGCTGATGGAACATGGAAAGTGCTTTACCTAGAGCAGTGTTAAGTGTCTTAGGTGTATGGGAGAGTCTTTGGGAGCTGCAGTGGTGGATTGGGGAATGCTTGCATTAAGGATTGCAGCAGGGATTGGCCTCAGAGAGCAGGTATCAAGGGGGTAACAACATGTCTTTCCCTCCCACACACCCCTCTCCTTTTGGCCTCTCAAGTCACCTGTCTTCTCCCTGCCCTTTCCACAACTTCCAACATCCCCTGCACCAGCTGCCTGCCAGCAGCCAGAACACATTGTACGGTATATGCTATTTCACACATTGCAGCTGGGCCAGATCAACTCCTAGAGCACTCCAGTTTTGTAGCATCAGACCTCATATCTTAGCACACGTACATGCTATTCAATCATACCAGCAGGCATAGAAGCAGCAGGGCCCAAGTCCTTTTAAGATGGACTGTCATGGAAAGCCAGGACTTGGCACCCCAGAAGGAGGCAGAGATGAAGAGAACTGCAGAAACCCAGATCTCAATACACTGCAGTTGTCCAGAGCCCCATGCCATACTGCAAAATGGAACCTCAAGTGGCCTCCTCTCAGCCATACCAGTTGCCTAGAACAGAGGTGTGAGAAGTCAGCACTCACTGACAAACCCAGTGAGCAATGTCAGCCCCACTGCAATCCCTGCTGGCGAAGCAATGGACAATACCTCCCAGCTTTTAGTTCATTGATGGTTAAAGAGAAGGCAATGACCAAGACATGGAAAAGAAATAACAGCAGGTAAATCTTGCTTAGCACCCAGCTAGCAGCGTGCATCCTCATGGTGCCATGGGAGCACTTATTGAAAAATGTGCTGTGAAAATGACTGTAAAATCTAGAGAAGAGTGAATAGCTATCACCTGGGCTCTCAGGAGTAGTGTTATTATTTGTAGCATCTACTAGCCCCAGCCATCAGTCAGGGCCCTGTTGCACTAGGGGCTGTACAAACCCAGAACAAAAAGACAGTCCCTGCCCCAGGAGTTTATCATCCCAGTATAAGACAACCAGTAGATGCAGGTAGGCAGGGCCCAAGGAAGCAATGAGAGTATCTGTCTGGCTACTTCTGTGGCTCTCAACATTGCTAAAGTACCTGGGTATCTTCCACATGGTTACAAAGAGGCAGTACAAGGATAAATACTCAAGGGCCAGAGCCTCACCTGGTGTTAATCAGCAAAGCTCCGTTGGCATTAATGGAACTGTGCTGACCTACTCAGTGTCTCTCTTCCTTGCTTCCCTGTAGTAAATAATCATGATTTTTTTCCCGTGTGTGTGCCAGTTATATCTGTATCCACCTGTCCACATACAATTGCCCTAAGGCCGCTATTCCTCAGTGGTGCGGCCCATGCCACTGCAATTCCTGCCTGGGCAATAATTTAGCCTTGATCCAAAATTGTTCTCTGCTTGATACGATCCCTGAAAATAACTCAGATGTTTCAGCCAGTCCAGAGCGCAGAAGCCTGTCTTTTCAATGTGGCGAGCCACTGTGGGAGTACACCTCCAGCTGTACCCTACACCCTGCCTGCCTGTACATTTCCTTTAGCAATTCTAGAAACCGAGGATCTACAATGCCCAAAATGGTCTGCAATCTGGTTGCTTGAGCAGATCAGCACTCTCTTTTTTCCTCCCTTTCCACAGTTTTGGGTCCCCCCAGATTTTGGCTCCAGAATGTAGTTGCTGCATAGCTGGCAGCAAGATGGGCTCCACGAAGGGCCCACGTCTTTGGAGCCCTCTCTCTGCCATCATCAGACCAAATGTAGGAAGGATTCTCCACTCACTCACATAGGTGTAGTGTTCACTTCAGTAGAGTTACACCTGCTTTACAATGAAGCTAATGAGAGGAGAATCACATCCTGAGTTCCATAAATTGAGGATTAATGAGCTAAATTTCAGCTGCCGTAAATCAGTTTTTTCCAAGTCCATAGAGCTATGCAGTTTTAAGCTCACTGAAGATCTGGCTCCATTTGTTTCTATGCACAAACACACACATTTTTCTTGCATATTTGGCTTTAATAAAATCAGACGTGACCATATACTTATTTCAAATTACTCCCAAAAGTGTCAGTCCCTTTACTGAATTCACACTAATTTTGAATCTGAATATTCTATGACAATATGAAAGAGCTGGAATTTAATTGATTTAAATTACCATTCTTTTTATAGTGCTGCCGGTAGCAATGCTATAGTTCAGGTCGGTATAATTTTAAAATGTACCACGTGACACAGCTATGACATTTTCCCCCCACATACTCTATATGCCACTGAATAGAGGAATCCATTAGCAAAATACAATAATTCTTTAGCACTTTACAGAGACGTGATAATTAATTCAATAATATAGTGTCTGTATACGGGAGATGGCAAGAGAAGGCACAGAAACCCCATCTTTACATCTGTTTAAGAACTGAATAAACTGTAGAGCTAGTCACTGACTGGCGCTTTCTGGAAACTGATTGCAATTTTTATTTTTTAATTTTCTTTTTTTACATTTGATACAATTTCTGCCACAGACACATCTTCCCCTCTACAGCTTCATAATGTTCAGCATACAGCCAGGAATCACTGTCTAGCTGTAATTCCCAGCTGAAAGGGCCAGCCATTCTTCCTTTGTCTGGCCCCAAGAGCCATTTTCATCCCCTGATCAGGGCGTAACAATTTGTTAAACACACATCTAATATTTGCATTACTTTTCTTGCCTTTTTTTCTGAAGACTTTGGGGGTGAGAGGGGCCAGATCCTTAGCTGGCATAAATCAGCATAGCTCCATTGAAGGAAAGGGATTTACACCAGCTGAGGATCTGGCCCCTCGTTTGAAGCAGACTTGATTCTGAATCAGAAAGTATGGGAGGGTCTGATTCTCTGTGACATCTGGGCTGCGATCAGACATAGAGGAGAGAGACAGGTGCAGGAAGCTCATTGCAGTTATCTAATTCAGGGTTGCCTGAACTTAGCACCTGGACACCTCCTGCTCTAATTTAGGAAGCTGGTGCAAGGCCAGTTTCACCAGTGAAGGCTCAGGCACGGCAGAGCTCCCATCCCTGACATTCAAGGGGTGGAGGTCCGGGGTGGAGGAGAGAGCTCTGTCCCTTCACAAGCAATATACCAGTGGAGAGTCTCCTTTCCAGGAGAATTCTCTGCTGGTGATTTCTGGCCAGTTTAAGGCCTCATAGAAATGTTTAGCAGCACAAAGTGCCTTTACTAGAAGAGAGAATCTGGACTGACAACACTTAAGACACTAATATTTGGAAAATATAAGATCTAAAATCTTGTACTGCACAGAATAAAACACCTAGACAGACCAATGGCAGATGCCTAGCTCTTTCCCTACAGTATTTGTTTGAAAACTAGGCTAGGGTGACTGGAATAATACAAACAATTAATTGTTTAGAGTGACTGTGATTATACAAAATCAGGTGATTATTTTATATTTTAGTATAACAGCTTCTGACTTTGAAAATGCCAATTCCCAAATTTGCAGCGTCTTTTCTACCCAGATCTATTGCTTAGGGACACAGAATTAAGTTAATATATATGGCATCCAATTTTCTAAATGGATGCACATTGATTGCATGTATAAAAGCACTGATGCATCCATGCAAAACAAACGTAGGCATTTGCAATATTTGTAAAAACAGACAGTTAGAACTGCTTCCATAGAGATGCATACATGGTATACCTGTGCATACTCCGGGCTACATCCTCAGCTGGGTGAATCAGTGCCATGCTAGTAACCTCAGTGGAACTGTTGCTACGTATTCCAGTTGAAGAATTGGCCTGAACTCTTTTGGAGGCTTACCTTGCCTTCATTGAAAAACTAGCCCCTATATTTCTCCATGTATAATATGTAGTTTCCTCTTTCATATCTTAAAACTTCAGTCCTCTGTCTTTTTAAGATTTTTAAAATAAAGGAGCTGGATTATTTTTATGCTGTAGTTGTATAAATTTCACTTTTGATGGTGATTTCTGGAATATTTCTGCAGTTTTTATTTACTTTTATGTGTATTAAAGCTAATCATTCAAAACTACACTGCAGATTATTTAGGAACATTTTTTTAAATGTCTGTGAAAAAAAAATTATCCCATTTTTGTTGAAATTCTACATTTTGATGAAAAATTTGAGCAAAAAAGTAAAATACTGACAATTTCAACCACATCTAAAAATAGTAAAATATAACAAAACTCTCATGGGAGTCTTGGGAGATCAAGGTTTTCATGTGAACAGTAGGGTAGCCTCTGTGAAACCACATATACTCTGCTGAGTCCAATTGCTTAGTTAGATTTGCTGAGCTCCAGCAGCTCCCATCGACTTGAGTGGTATTCTTCCTGATTTCTACCAGTGTAAATGACAACAGAAAACAGCCAAAGGTTTCTTTCCACAGTCACAGAGACATTCAGGGATACACTCTTAAGAATATAAGCCGGTGTTGCATGCCAAAAGCAAACATTGTGTTCTTAGTGAGCGTGAAGACACACTTAGCAGTCTTGGAAAATGCACCTCCTCCTTGTGGTATTGCAGCAACACCGTGAGTTTGAATAATGAGAAGATCCTTGCAAGGATCTTGGGGGGCTTCTGAACAACAAAGGCAGGCAAGTCAGCTGTACTCCCTAATACCCAATTCTATTAGTGTAACTACTATTATCCCCCATCATTTGATTTACAAACTATATCATAGAAGGTCTATGGATAGAAATTCCATGCTTGAATAGTAAGTATAGCAGTAGGACTATACTACCAACTAGCTGACTTGGATGGTGACAGTGACTGTGAAATGCTCAGGTTGATAAGAAAGGCTACAAAAACAGAAAAGCCCAGTAATAATGGGAGATTTCAACTAGCTCCATATTGACTGGGGGAGATGTCATGTCAAGATGGGATGCACAGACAAAATTTCTAGACACCATTAATGACTGTTTCTTGGAGGAGCTAGTCCTGGAACTCACAGAAGGAGAGGCAATTCTTGATTTAGTCCTAAGTGGAGCACAGGATCTGGTCCAAGGGGTACATATAGCTGAACCACTCAACCACAAGGTAATTACGTTTAACATCCTTCAGAGAGGAAAGGAGGAGAGAGAGAAATACCAAACAAACCCACCATAGTAGCGTTTAACTTTGAAAAGGGGAACTACAAAAAATGAGGAAGCTAGTTAAACAGAAATTAAAAGGAACAATCACAAGAGTGAAATGCCGACAAACTGTACGGAAACTTTTAAAAAACACCATCAAAGAAGCTTAAACTACATGTATACCCCAAATAAAAAATATAAGAGAAAAAAAAGCCACTGTGGCTAAACAACAGAGTAAAACAGTAGTTAGAGATAAAAAGACATCCTTTAAAAATTGGAAGTTAACTCCTACAGAGGAATATACATAGCAGCATAAACTCCGGCAAATCAAGTGTAAAAGTAAAATTAGGTGAGCCAAAAAAGAATTTGAAAAGCAACTAGTAAAAGGGAAAAAAACTAACCGCAATTTTTTTGTAAGTACATCAGAAGCAGGAAGTCTACCAAACAATAAGTGGGGTAACTGGATGATTGAGGTGCTGAACGAGCACTCAAAGAAGACAAGTCTGTTGAGGAGAATCTAAATTAATTCTTTGCATTGGTCTTCACTGCAGAGGATGTGACGGAGGAACTCAACTACGAAACTGTAGAACTACTAACTGTAGTAGGTAAGCTATCATTTAAATCAGATGACGGGAGGATAGATAATATAATGATTTTTTAAAAAGGGCTCCAGAGACCATCCTGGCACTTACAGAAGGTAAGTCTAAGTACAGTACCAGGCAAATTGGTTGAATAGTAAAGAACAGAATGATCAGACACACAGATGAACATGATATACTGGTGAAGAGTCAACACAGCTTTTGTGAAGGGAAATCATGTCTCACAAATCTCTTAGAATTCTTTGAGGGAGTCAAAAACCATGTAGACAAGAGTGATATACTGGATATAGTGTGCTTGGACTTTCAGAAAGTCTTTGACAAAGTCCTTTACTAAAGGCTTTTAAGCTAAGTAAGCTGTCATGGGATAAGAGGGAAGCTCCTCTCATGGATCGGTAACTGGTTAAAAGATAAAGGATAAAGAGTAGGAATAAATGGTTGACACAGTAGAGAGAGAGAGGTAAATAGTGGGTTCCTCCAAGGATCTATACTGGGACCAGTGCTGTTCAACATATTCGTAAATGAGCTGGAAAAGTGGGTAAATGTTGAAGTGGCCAAGTTTGCAGATGATACAAAATTACACTATATAGTTAGGTCCAAACCTGACTGCAAAGAGTTAAAAAGGGGGCTCATTAAACTGGGCAACAAAATGGCAGGTGACATTCAGAGTTGATAAATGCAAAGCGATGCACATTGGGAAACATAATCCCAACGATAGATACAAAACAATGCGGTCTAAGTTAGCTATTACCACTCAAGAAAGTCATCACGGTTTGTTCTCTGAAAACAGCTGCCTCAATGTGCAATGGCAATCAAAAAAAGCTAACAATGCTAGGACCCATTAGGAAAGGGAAAGATAATAAAACATAAAATATCATATTGCACACCTTGAATACTGCGTGCAGTTTGGGTCACCTCATCTTAAAAATTATGTATTAGAATTGGAAAAAATATGCAGAAGGGCAACAAAAAATGATTATAGGTAGGGAATGGCTTCCATATGAGGAGAGATTAAAGAGACTGGGTCTCTTCAGACTAGAAAAGAGATGACTAAAGGGGGTATGACAGAGATCTATAAAATCATGAATGGTGTGCAAAAAGTGACTAGGGAAGTGTTATTTACCCCTTCACATAATAAAAGAAACTGGGGTCACCCTATGAAATTAATAGGCAGCAGCTTTAAAATGACCATAAGGAAGTACTTCTTCACGCACAGCAGTCAACCTTTGGCACTCATTGCCTGGGGGATGTTGTGAAGGCCAAGCATATAAGTGGGTTCTAAAAAGAATTAGAAAAGTTCATGGAGGGTAGGTCCATCAATGGCTATTAACCAAGATGGTCAGGGATGCAACCTCATGCTCTGGGTGTCCTTTGCCCTGACTGCCAGAAGCTGTGATTGGATGACAGGGGGTGGATCGTTACCACAGTTACCAACTTTCACGCGGTAAATAAGCACCCCAACTTTCACAATCAGCCAAAAATCAAGCTAATCCCATTTCAAAACAAGGCCAAAACAAGCCAATCCCTAGGATCCCCAACACTCTATGTGACTAGATCCCCCTGGCCTGCAGCCTGGGACTGTGGTGGGCCCGCTGTGCACCCCTGACTCTCTTCCCCCCTTACCGCTGCTTGCTGGGAGCTGATCAAAAATAATTAAAGAAAGAAAGAAAGAAGCAACTACAAGAAGCCAGAAGCCAAACAAGCAACAAGCTACAAGCCAAAAACTAACCAACAAGCAACTCACAAGCCAATTAAGCCAAAAACAAGCCCAATTTCTGCAGGTTTTTTGTGGGTTTGGCATGTCTGATTTTTACTCTTTTCTGTTCATTCTCTCTGAAACATCTGGCACCAGCCACTGTTGGAAGACAGGATACTGGGCTAGAAGGTCTGACCCAGTATGGCCATTCTTATGATGGTTCCTAGGAGTCCTCATATTCCTCCAGTAGAAGTGCCATGATCAGATACGATGGATCTGCCTTTCTTTCCTTGTTTGTGTATCTTGTGAAGTATGTAGAAGGCTCCAGAGGTGGGTTTGTGGGGCAGTCTGTCTTTTAGACTGAAAGTGTTGAGAGCCAGGACTGCCTTTATATTAAACTTGTGCTCATACTAATCTGCATGGCTGAGGCTTCTAAAGATTGAGACTTCCAAGAGCTATTGAAAAAGAAACTCCATTTCAGGTCTGATCTTGAAAATTGCCCAGCAAATACAAGCTAGATCCAAAACATCTTGACCTATTGTGTGTAGAAACTGCAGATTTCTCAGATGTATTATGGTGCAATTCTGAGCCCAACAGAATGAATTACCAATAGTCATTGCAATTTTGTATTTCTTAGCTTTTGTGTTTGCTTCAATTTATGTATTGGTAATGCATACACGTATACACATATATCTTGTACTAGTGTCTATATGGGTATTTCTTAGTATAAAACGTACTGTTCTAATATTTGATATATTAACAAATTTGTATGCCAGCACACCAGGACAGCATATGCGCGTGAGTACGTATGCATTTGTTAATATTATTTTGGAGGTTAATGATGACTCAGGTCTTCTCCTGCAGCTAGTAAGGTTGCACCAATGCAGGGGAAATAAAAGAGCGGTGCTCTACTAAGACTCCCATCAATGCCGGACCCCAGATCCACCCTGAAGGAAGAAGGGGTTCACTGAGCAAAGGTGATACCATGAATGGAGATACTGCTTATGCAAGGCAAGGATGCTGTGAAGACTAGCTCCTGCCCCAGCCCCCAATCTTGATGCCAGGGCTGTACCTGCTGAGGGGTTCTGGAGAGACCTGGGGGTGGGGTGGGAACAAGATGGCTGATCCAGTGTTCCCCTCCTTTGCACATATACTGCTGGTTGCATGTTTCAAATTTTGAAATTTAGGAGGTGGAGAGAAAGGAAGTAAAAAATGACATTTCCCCCCAGCCCTCTCTATCCACATGCCTGAAGTGCTCCTCCGAGTGTGACCGGAAGATAATGAGGCTCGATATTTCCTATGCTCATCAGTCTGTCCCAGGCACTGAAAGTACTGCATCTTTGTTTGGAACAAAACAGAAGCATATTTAAAAAATCCATCACTTCAAGACACCCATAGATCCCTTGAATTAAGTCAGTTACGACATGCACAAAAAACGAAGACACTGTTTTTGCATGTCTATATGAGCCATCTGCTTAGACTTTATTGATAAAATCCAATAGCAATCATGTTCAGCCTAACAAAATAAGATTATTTCTGAGCTTTGAATGGTCATACAGGCACATATAATTTCAGTTAGACATTTTGCAGAAGTTGGGATTAATTTTTTTTCCAGTTCATCTAGACATTAATATTCCTAAGGTAGCATATAATTAGCAAGAGGCAACATACTACATGATCATGTATGCTAGTACATAAGTTGACTAAAAAAAGTTTTATCTTCAAATAGGTGTAAACCTGTATCACTTATTCTTTAGTCATATTTGTCACCACAGTTTTGCACTTCAGATCTCTTTCAAAGCACACGTCAAACAGGTCAAATTAAGGTCCTGACATTCTAGTCAATACTAGTTATTTATTAACTAGGCAGATGGTACAATTTCCTGTTTAATCTTTGAATGTTACAAAAGTGAAAAAGGAGTCTGAATTTGATACTTCTCTCACACACAATAATGATTCTCCTCCTGTTACTGTACCACCTTTGGTGGAGGAGATCACCCAAGAATTCATGCTCAAGACTTGCTTTATTCACAGAGAAGTTAGAAATCTGACATGTTGGTAATCTGTTTCCCTCACCACTGCCTCAAGTAACCAGTTCATAAATAGAGCATGTGCTTATGCATCTCAAGTGCAGTAAGACTACTAATCTCTGTGTTACTTTTAGTGCATAGTCACCCAAATGTTGGCATGCAAATTATTTAGAATGCTGCTCTCTTTGCTATCTGCTTTGTGACAGGTGTTACTTATACAATAGCAAGGAAGGGGTGGCAGGGGAAATGGGTTAAAACCATCCAGATTTCTCTTCTAGAGAGCATGTGATGCTAATCATCATCAATTAGGCCTAAAATGCTGTTCTATGAAAATACTCAGCACTATCTATTCATGTCTACCCACCAGCCAGGTGGAGATGGAGCATTGTGGTATGTGTTTCTAAAGAACATAGAATGAGCTAAATATTGTAGAGGAGAAAGACTGGAATATATGTAAAGCCAGCGCATCTCCAGTGTCCAGCTGTAAATGCAACAGTGAGACAATAAAATTTTACTTGCCAGAAACATTATACTGATCCAATATAGAAAGACTCCAGTACACAGCTTATGTACAGTATATTCAAATCAACGAGTCAGACATATATTTCAGTGTGCTTCATGCAAATACCCTTGGACACGCTGCTGTAAAAAGTTGACATAAGATATAAATGCAATAAAATATTTTAAAGGCTAAATCAAATAATTACTTCTTTTACTTTTAATAACGGAGAGCAAGGTAAATTCTCTGCTGGCATCAATGCAGTTACATCAGTAGAGACTTTGGCCCAATAAATCTAAAGCCCTCTAACTGTGCAGGGTCATAGGAAGTATGTGGTGCATGTCCGTTTGGAAAGCTTGTGCTTGAGAGGCCACATGACAGCACAAATTGTGGAACAGGTTTTATCCTGAGCACCGTGCACATAAAATATTGCACACTGAACATGAAAATATTGAACATCTTGACTTGGAGCAGATTTCTGCGGTTATGAGCAAGTGGCGATGGGTGAGGTGCAGATGTCTGGACATAGCGATAGGCCTGGACTAACTTATGGGTAGGACTAGTGAAACATGAGATTGGAGTTGGACTTGTATGCATGAGATTTTTTTGCCCCTACTAATTATGAGTGGTGGAATTTTATAATACGAGAAGTCTCAGAACTGATGGGCGGAAAATATTTGTCCAACAGAGGTATCTTTGTTTGCTTTCAAGGCTCATTCTTACTGGAGTTAGCTGGGATGCACAGAGGAATTCAGCTTTACATGGAATCAAATGGAAGATGAATCTGCAAGAAGAATGTGTTTGTATTGGTGAAAATGAGTATACCATATTCATTCTGTGTGCAATGTACTTAATGAGCTCTTCTGAGGACATGAGAGTTTCCTTCCATCGATTTTTGTCCTTTGGTTATGGCCATGTACCTTCCAACAATTAAACCATTAAGACAAAATAGGGAGCAACTCAACAGTGAGGTCTGGAGAACACACTTGTCTAATTATCAGGAGAACCCAAGGGCAGTACTGTCCAATATATTACTCAAGACTGTTTGCTACTACAGATATTACTAATAGGATGGTTGAAAACCTACTGATAGCTGAGAGTTCCTAAGGATAAGATCATCATTGGTGCTAGAAGGTAAAACTCCAGTGATGACAATGGAGTTATGCCTAAATTTGTTATCCATCACCAGATCTGCTTTGACTTAAGTCTGATTGCATAAGCTGGTATCATTAGGCATGTGCCACCTACATGACTGTACATGATCCCAAAGGCCCCACTTGCAGACCTGACTCAACAGCTACAGAACAACATAGGAAGGCAGCTTTTCTGTCTTTGAACAGGACCAGGCAAAACCAAGGGCTAGAACATTTAGGCCCCTGGAATTGTTTATCTTCTCATTACTGAAAATATGTTGACATGGGTATATTATTTTAAGCATGGCCCATGTTGGGTGTGATGTTACAAGGGATTCTGGTTGGGTATCCATTTGGTTTGGTATTTGCGGACTACAAATGGCAGTAATTTGGCCTGGCAGTATGCTTCAGTACCACAGGTTAGCTGGTATCTCCATATGCACTCCTTATCTCCTGCAAGCTCCTATGCAGTGCTCTCAAAAGTATGCATTTGTGAAATGATACCCAAGCCTTGATGTCTCAAAACATCCTGAAGATAGACGTTAACAAGCCTTTGTTGGTTCATTGTGGCATCCAGCTCTCTACTGGTGCTCTGACTCTGACCTTAAAACTGTTTCTTCTTGTTCACATCTCAGACTCTTGATTACTCGCTGGATCCAGTATGGCAGTCATATAATTCTTCCCACTGTAAGATCCTGCTGCCTACCCAGCAGTGTAGCCTTCTTGTGTCATAGTGAATTTGTGCAAACACTTCTCTCTGTCGCTCCTTGCTGGCTAGCTATAAAGGCAACCAGGGTGGGGCCCATTTTTCTTAAATGACTATGCAGGTTAGGGTGTCCATCCCCAGTGGATGCTAAATTGGTAACGAGGCATCTAATACTCATTTTAGCTGCTTACATGCCAATTAGAACACCCAGTTATGGAAGTGGGTGCCCTCACTTAGGCCATCAATTCTGAAAATTGGCCTTCTCATGGTGTGTATGTAAAAATGTGGCTCGGGAGGGAGCTTTGTCATTCAGGATCTGCAAAGCAGGGGTGCATTCCTCAAGCCCCTACAAAAAAAAGCTTGTTAGTAAAAGCTGACTTTGGGGCCAAATTTGACAGTAACAAGCATTACTCTTCACTATGGGATAGATGGTAGTTTTAGCCCAGAGCCCATATTTAGGGAGGATCGGGAGGGCTGCCAGCCCTGGCATTCTATAGCTCTCTGGTTGTGCTCTCTTTTATGAATGTGTTTGCACTAGGAAGGGAAGGATGAATTGTGGCATGTAACTGCTGACCCAAGTGGAGGGCAATGTGTAACGGAGTCCCTCTAAGGTTAGCTCAGGAAGGACTCCATCCCCCATTGGTCTGGTGTATATAACACAAACCATTATTATTAAATTATTTCTATAGCTGAGACGTATACAGCGTCATTGTATGGTTTCATACATTAACTAAGGAAGTCTATGGGCCAGATCCTCAGCAATTGACATAGAAGCATTGGAGCCAGTAGAGTTACGCTGATCTAGGCTGATTTAAGCCAGGCGGCTGAGGATCTGGCCATATGTACCTGGAACACAGGCTTCAGGAATCATAAAGTTTAACAATAACTTGTAAAAATTAAAAAGGCCTTGTCCACATTAGAAAGTTCTACCGCTTTACCTATACAACTCCCCCTAGGGTAGACACAATCATATTGGCATAAATGTGCTTTACAAAAGAGAATAAGATGTACCGCTATAAGGGCACTTTGCACCAGTATAAGTGCATCCACACCAGTATACGTGCATGCTGTAATTATTTTTGTTTAAAAAAAAAAAAAGCCACCTCTCCTACCAACATAGTTATACCAATACAAAAATCTGTGTGCAGACCAAGCTGGGTCAGACAGAAGCCTGTAAATTACTACCATAATCTTCAGATTAACCCCAGGGTCAGTGCAACCATTTGGGAGACCTAGGCGGTTGCCTAAGGCGCAAGGATTTGGTGGACGGCATTTTCTTCGGCAGCGACCGCAGCGGCCGGATCTTCGGCCACCCCGGTCACCACCGGCATTTAGGCGGAAGGAGCTGGGGCAGGGGAGCACAGAGAGGGCCGCCTGCAGCAAGTAAAGGGCGGGGACGGCACGCAGGGGAACTTGTCGCCCCAGCTGACCCCTGCCCCGCCTCCTCCCTGAGCACGCCATGGCTGCTTCACTTCTCCCGCCTCCCAGGCTTGTGGTGCCAATCAGCTTAGGCGCCGCAAGCCTGGCAGGCGGGAGAAGTGAAGCAGCCACAGCATGCTTGGGGTGGAGGCAGAGCAGGGGTGAACTGGGGCAGTGGGGGGGTATGCCTCAGGGCGGAGGGTGGCGAGCTGCCGCGGGGGGGTGGGGCTCAGGGCGGGGGCTCGGGGACGGGGGATGGCGCAAGGTGGAAGTTTCGCCTAGGGCGTGAAACATCCTTGCACCAGCCCTGATTAACCCACTGCTTTCCTAGGAGACAATGAAACAGTGTCAGGGTAACAGAATGTGGAAGGCCATATCCCACTCTCCAGCTATATGTTAGCTACTCATGTTGAAGGGTAACAGATTGCTTCACTTCATCTTTTTGCTCACCAGTTATCGTATTAAAGTTGATAACAACTGTGGGACTGACAAAAAAAAACAAAAAACAGCAGCAACAAAGAAAGCCAGCTCCAAGGTCATCACCAGCTGTATCTGAAGAATAGAGGCCTGCCACCAAAGGAAACCCTCTCCCTCCGCAAGATGTCACCTGAGACTCTGCGCTGAAGGGAAAAATCAATAGCAGCTGGCAGTGTTTAGTTCTTTGAGTTCAAGAACATCTGAAGACATTCATGACTGAATATCAGTCAATTATGTAAAAGCATCAAGCTGCTTCGTAGGATCTGCAGGAGCTAAAAATACATCCGCGTATTGTCTGCAGATCCAAGAGACTGTAACCACTGAAACATTAGCCCCCAAGGAAAACACAGGAAACTCAGAGCATTAAAGGAACAAAGCTGTAGCACAGCAGAATCTCGGGGTAACAGGCCAAGTTAGAGAAATAACTGCTGAAAGTAATTAAGGCATCGATGAAAAAAAACAAACAAACAATCTAAGAGAGTGAGACAGTCCAGACAAAATGTTTGCAAATAGGCAGCTCTGGGGTCCAGTTCATTAGCAGATTAGGGCTTCTCTATAAGTAGAAACAACGAGGAGTCCTTGTGGCACTTTAGAGACTAACAAATTTATTAGGACTCCTCGTTGTTTTTGCTGATACAGACCAACACGGCTACCACTCTGAAACCTGTCTATAAGTAATGTTATTCTGGATAAGAACGTCTGCACATGAAGTTTATTCTAGAATAGGAGTGCTTTATTCTGTATTATTTGAACACACTGGATTACACTATAGTTCAGAATAAGGCACTCTTATTCTAGAATAAGAGTATCCACACAAGGAGTTTATCAGAGTAGTTAATTCTCTTTATATTTACACACTACCTTATTCCAGATTAGCTTTCATATGCAGACAAGCCCTCAGTCTCATCTCTGGGGATCTCAATTAAAATTCAATATTACTATAAGAGAAAATACATTTGGTGGCTCACCCGATTTGTCACTGGTGCACATATAAAAACAAAACAAAAACAAAGCAGAGATTCTACCATGACTGGCAGTTTCTGCTGAGGAGAGACTCCAGAAAGGAAGAGGTCACAGCTGGGAGAGGTGGACTGGCAGAGATCCAGTAATGTTTTCAGAGAACCTACTCACAGCATGCTTGGCTCGAGTGGTGCAATTACTTCCTCCCCTTTTAAGAATACTATGAATTTTTAAAAAGGAAAGAAAAATCCAAGTAGGATACAAAGAGTCTGGTCAACAGGGCTAAACGGGGCACAGATTATCGAAAAACAAGAGCATAAGGGGAAGTCACTGTGAACTGACACTGTAGCAACTTAACCTTAGCCCACCATTTGCTGCACTTCACTGGGTGTACTGCAGCCCTAACCAAGCCCTGCCCTGGGGTCCTGTGGGATCAAGGATTGGTATCTCTCTTCCTCTCTCTGCATCACAGGATCCTCTATCCTCCCAGGGATGGAGAGCACAGAAATACAGGCCTACAGTCATTGCCATTTCTGAGCTAAGTGCTGAGCAGAAATCTGAATAAAATGCATCAAAAGGTGGTGTCAAAAAATGGAAGCATTTCCAAAGACTCATCTATCAACCTGCTCAGCCACTTTTGTGGGGGGAAAGAGGTTAGAGAAATGACAAACTGCAGTCAGCTTTGCACAATACAAAACGTGAGCACGTGGTCAACTTCATCAATACGAGTAATAACTGAATCCAAGACATCTCTGCAAAGAGCCGGGTAGGACAGGGGACACTGGCTCAGGTGGGAACATGCTGCTGCTGAATAATCAGCTTAATCTCAACAGAAAAATCAGAGAAGCAAGTAATTAATAGTAGTGCAACAAAAAAGGAACATAAACCTGTCAGAGGAAGCACTGACAGGGAAGTCTGCTCCAATGCTACTAAAATTTCTCCACATTTCAGCAGAAACTAGATGAACCACAAAAATGTGATGCTCTGGACTGAACCATTCTATTGATTAACAGGGTTTAAATAATTCTGTGAATGGCTTGCCAATTACAGAACCAGTTTCTCCTCTCTTGGTTTTCACACCTCAACTGCTAGAACAGGGCCTCATCCTCCCTGATTGAACTGACCTCGTTATCTCTAGCTTGCTTGCTAGCACACATATATATACCTGCCCCTGGATATTTCCATTACATGCATCTGAGGAAGTGGGTATTCACCCACGAAAGCTCATGCTCCAAAACGTCTGTTAGTCTATAAGGTGCCACAGGATTCTTTGCTGCTTTTACAGATCCAGACTAACACGGCTACCCTCTGATACTAAATAATTCTTGGCACCCATTTACCCGTTGAGCAATTTTCCTTGGAAGGTACCACGAAAAATCACTGCCATAACAATTGTTACAAAAAACCTATCCCTCACCCCAAATACCTTAGCCAAGTATGAAAAATTAATTGTTTTGATTAAAATACATATTTTGCTGTACTGTGGCCAACTATTTTCTACAGTGTATATATATTTTAAAATCAATTTCCCTTTATAATGTAACTTCAAAATGGAAGTTGGTGTGAAATGTTGCGGAAGTCCCAAACCAGTTATCTTCATGCCTCTGAAAAATCATCTTCTCCCAGGCTGCGTGAGGATGGAGTTTAAAAACATCACAGATACGTTATCATGTGTATCTTCACTAGTGGCTGAAACTTTGTATCAATATGTAACTCCCGTTTAGAATTATATAATCACATATCACATTTTGCATGTGCAGTAGTAGGTTAATAAGCAAAATGCTAAGTTCAGTATTATGCACACATCGTGCATAGAACAGTTATTTAAAAAAAACACTAGTATGTACATTTTGTGCAGGTCAGAGAAAAATGATGCAAAAATTACACAACATACCTAAACACAGTGACTACTGCCATTAAGCAGGGCCACTTACTGTGCTTTTATCCTGAAGGGAAGTACATTAGAAACATGTAATAAGTCCCAGACTGCAGGATTTATCACTTAACTGCTCAGCTGAACTCCTTTTTCCTTTCAGTCAGTGATTCAATAGCATGAGCATTGCAGCCAAAAAGGAATTTGTCTGCTAGATTACATGGGCCAGATCCAGCTCTGCTGCTTTGTGCTGCTCCAGTGGTGCACAGCAGCTGTAATGCCAGCTTAACTAGGGAGCAGAGGATATTCCGCCCACAAGGGAGAATCTCCAGGTGCAAAGGAGCTAATATAGCAGAACAGAAGCACAGCCAGAGGAAAGACTGTGTGGCCCTCATGCTGGCAATTCCCATCTGCTGGACTGGCCCTGTGGGGACAGAGCTGACCCCGGCCAGCTGTCCTCCCACCATTACCTGAGATGCAATGACCATAGCTCAGATGCAGCCCAAAGCTGAGGCTTATGTTAGGTCCTGAATAGCCCCAGTGAAGTAAGTAGACTCGTAGTGGTGCCACAGAGCAGAATCTGGCCCTAATTCTCTATAAGTTGGGGAAACAAAGAAAAAGAGAAACTATGAATCAAATTTGAAAGCCTTTTGCAGTCGAGTATTTTTGTGCTTCACTATGGTCAGTAGGAATGGAGAGATGCCAGCTGAAGGGTTTAAGTTAAAGACTGTGCAATAGGTGTTACTTGAAATTAGTTAGGGATCTGGCACCTATCTTCATCTGGTAAGACCAGTACAATTATTGCATGGCTCTGTGCACTAGGTTCATGGCTCCTATTGCTCGGCAACAACTAGCACTGAATCCATCAATAATCAAGAAACAAAATTAGCCTTCTTCCCCTATCTACTGCCTGCCCTGGGTTTAACTCATTTTGAAGGCAGGAAAAAGATTAAAACTGAAAGTGTCGCTACGCTCTGAAGCACGACTACGTAAAGATCACCTCCCTTTAATCAGCAGATCTGCCCTTTGTGGGAATGCAGACATGGGTGTGAACTCTCATACTTTTCGCTTCTGTTAGCCCTCCAGGGCCAACACCTCTAAGAGAGCAAGTGGGATTCTATTCCTTCTTGTGCATCGACATCACTGCTTGAGGTGGGTTCACACAAGGGGAAGTGATAGCACCATGGGGCCTGCAGATCCTTCCTCGTGATGTCAGAGAAGTTAAGAATTCACCTTGACTTTCAGATCCCTGGAATATTTTACAGGATGCTTGAAAAACATTTTTTACTTGGAGCCGATTTGACACAGTCATTGAAAGATAAAAGAAACAAGAAACCCCACTATGCACAGAATCGTTCTTCCAAGCGAACCTCACATTAAGAATAAAATAAGAAGAGTGAACAATGATCTAGAATAATCATAGTTTAGGCACAAAGGCAGATGTGCAGCTTGTTTTGGTCTCTCTCTCTTTTGTTGTTGTTTTGTTTCCACAAAAATAGAAGCCATGAGGCAGCATCTAAAACATGCATTATATAACTACTATGTTAAATTGACACCCATCACCTCATACAAACATCTGGGGATATAGGTTGCACAAGAAAGGAAACATGCTTACTTCAAATACTGGTAAATAAGATCATCACTAATACAAGAAAGTAATGGCAATCTCTAGGCACTTAACAGTTTACAGAGAAATCTTCAGTGCTTCCCCATGCTACCTGAAAATATATTAATCAGTCTTAAGTGGTATCAAATGTTTATCTCTAGGATTTAGAAACACTGTAGTAAACGGAAGAGTGAGTGGCATGCAGTGCTAGACTAATGACGTCATCTGTGTATCAAGAACATTTGCATACATCAATAACAGGAATGGAGGTGGGAGAAAGACATGACACCAGAAGAAAATAGCATCAAAAGCAATTTAGATCAATGAGGCATTGACGGCAAGAGGGTAAAAGTAGCTTTGTGTTTTTCATAACCACTTCCCTTCTGGTGATCGTTTGGGTGAGAAAATGTACGAAAACCCTCAAAGGCAACAGGTAAATTTGCTCACCGGGCCCCAGCACCTACATTCACTGAGTGCGCTGAATTTTAAAATCTCAGTTAAAATAGACCCAGCTGGTTCATAATGTTTGCTATGGGATGGCTGCTTTCAGGGGGGTGATTATGGGAGGGTCCAGTGGGCAGTCCCTGGAGCTCAGAGACCATTAGGATTCCAGCAAGGTATGCCACCTGCAGACCTGCTGCCCTTTCGTTTCTTTCATTTCTTGCCAGTGGTTTTGTTCTTCTTCTCCACTGCTGTTCTGACCCATAGAAATCCAGCCTATCATCTCCTTGCGCTTCATGCTGCGCCGGTTGTATATGGAGATCATCAGCGTGACGTCAGAAAGCTGGAACAGGGCAACTTGGAAGATGAACGTCTCCTTGTAGATGGGGTTTGGCTGGCCTCGACGGATGGATGTCTTGCAACGAGACATCTCCTGGCCCATGGAGTTGAGGAGGCAGAGTTTTCCGTAGGTGTCTGGGACAAAAGAGAGCAGAGAAACCCTTTAGTTTTGTTGCTACTAGCAAAGGAATATCAAGGGGCCAAGTGAAGCAAATAGGAGCTTTGTCTGAGCGAGCACTGAGTAAAAGCTGAAGGTCAGATCACCCCTTTCCATCATAAAACCCAGGGGAGGGGCATAAGAAGGGAGGAAAACTCTGAGGATTTCCTCATCATTCAGTCTTGGTGGGCAGGCAGGGTTTGCCCCTGAGCCTCATGTAATTAACTGCAAGTCTAGCCCCTAAACCCTACAGGTCCCACTGGGAGGCCATGACCATCTCCATGGAATCTTTGCTCCAGCTGAGGTCCCAGCATCCCTTCCTCCATTTCCTGGCAGCATGGCTCCATTGGAATTGCTCCACCAGGGCCTCCCCTGGCTACCCTTGCCTCTCATGACTCCCCGTTAAAAGGAGGTAACTACTACGTACTATCCCGGACAGATCACGACCCCATAGACAGCCCTTCACAGGTTCCTGAAAGGGGGAGGCAGGTTCCATGAAGACTGCTGACCACTCTTCTCTTTCTTATGGGAGAGGAGGAATCCGCATGCAGTGGCATGATCTGGCCTTAAGTAAGGGCTTCAAGATTTGTCCCAAGCTTGCAATAAAATCCTCTTTTTGCTTTTCCTCCTGAGTGCAGCAGAATCAAGGTCAATTTCATTCACTATTCAAATTCTTTAGTGTACAGATATCTGTATTAACTACATTACTGCTGTGCAGGGGGCTGGACTTGACTTCTTGAGGTCCTTTCCAGTCCTACGTTTCCATGATTCTGTGATAATACCATCACTAACATCATGTACTTTCTACAGACAAAATCCCCAATCTCATCTCATCATCCCAAAAATCCTTCTCAGTGCAAGTTTACAACCTATTCCTATTTGCAGGTCACTTTGCCAGGTCACTCCAGCTCTAACCTTTATAAACACCAAAGACCAAGGTTCTGCAATTTAATATCACCTCGGAGTGCACTGAAGATAGGAAATAAATTACAACTCACTGTCTCCTTCCTACAGCACGTCTATCCTTTTCTATTCCTGTTTGATGTGCTATGTTACACACTTATCTGCTGAGAAACACAAGGTGTGAAATTACACTTCAGGTGTGAAAACACTTCTGTAGCTCAAAAGCAGGGCTCTCCATTCCTCAAACTGTTCCACTGAAAAAAGCTGTCAGGAAACTGACAATTGAGGAGTAAATTGTCAGTCTGCACAGCTGTACAGCTATCAGGTTATTGCAGGAAAAGTTCAGCCCTAACATCAGCTAGCTATGGCAATTTGGCTGCCAACATCGCACAAGAGACAAAGTAAAGCTTGCCAACAAGTATCTTCTCCATAGAGAGAAAAGGAGAGCAATTTATTCTGTCATGAAATAGTCTGAGGATTGTGGCTGGGAAGGAAAAAAAACCATTTAAATACAAGAAATGTGAATAGTTCATGTGGCACAAAACAGACTACAAGTCCCATGTACTTTACCGAAAGCTGAAGACTACTTTCTATGGGATGGTTTGTGATTTTGGTGGCACACAAACTGAATCATGCAGAAGCTTCACATACATTAAAAACAAAACAGAGTTGGGTTTTTTTAAGCTGGACAGCATATGAAACCGAACAAATCAATCAGCACAGAGTTCCTGGTGTTATACATGGAGATTTTAGTTTTATTTTACCTTGCGGGTGTCTGTACTGACAAAGCATAGCTGCACTGTAGAAATGTGTTATGATGAAGCCAGAGGCTCTGGCCACTGCTCAGGATACTATGGGGGCTTCTTGATATTAGAACTGGTTGGGGGGGGGAAGTTTCAGGAAATTTTGGGGGGAAATTCTGCCCTTACACGAACATGCCCTTGCTGCAGAAAGTTTGGTTTTAGGGCAGGGCAGCTTCCCTGGTCGAAATTCCAGATGGAAATTTTAAAATGGGTTCCAGTTAGGAACTAGGTACAATGGCTCTATTCTTGGTCTACTAGTTCCTAAGACTACATTTACTTCAACTGAACCCAACAGAGGTCAAAAGGAAATAACTGAAATCTTCACTGGGATACTTAAGGTAGGTTCTGGACAACCTCAGAGTCTAGAGATTTGGAGGTTCCCCTACAACTAAGGTGCACCACTGACCAGTGGGTTCTAGCATGAGAACACCCATATCATTTCACCCTGTGAAGTCAGACAGGATTTGAAGCCAGCTGGCTGCAGCATGCTTCGCTCACTGAACCACCCAGTCCCTAGGAGAAGCAGCATTAACATTTGCTCTGGGAAAGAGCTCATGCGACTAAAGCATAATATAGATACTTCTCTGGATGTGTCCGTCCTTTCAAGAGATGGGAAACTTCACTATCAATGCTTCAGGCAACAATCAGCAGGTTTTTTTGCTCACCTGTCAACCTCAAAGAGTGAGCAGGGAGGGACTCTAACTGTGAAAGAAGTGTCAGAGGAAATCCCTAATGTCTCCACTCCTAGATCTAGAGTTTAGCATGTCTATTGTGTTACATTAACAGATGGCAATGAGTGTATCAAATCAACATTACTATACAGCTTGTGAAGGGCATTATTCTCAGCAACACAAATAGTAATTCAGCTGTAGCCCAATGAAAACAGCACTTAAAGCTTTCGTTTCTTTGCTTATTGGGTTAGCACCCATTAGTGCTGCTTCATTTTATGACCTATCAGCACATTCCTTATAAATCCTGTTCTTCAGGTTTGTTGCAGATTTGCCGCAAATATTCACCTCCACCTGAAACTTGGGCTTAATAAGATTTTACCTTGGGGACCAGTTTATATTTCTTGTACACACCTTTGGAAAAAATCTTTTGGCTTGTTTTAAAGACATTGCAATGAAGCTGATGCTGGAATCAATATATATCCAACTGCAAATGCATTCCTTTAACTCAAATATAGCTTTGTTTTTTATTTTCCAAGATGTGAGTCTGTAGTACAGATTCTGCTTTTTTATACTTCTTACATATTTAAAATAATTGAGTTAAGCGAAGTTACTGGGCACCATTGACTGCTGGGCGTATAATAATCATTTGAATTTCCACTGCACTTCCCATGCAAAATCTCTGTGCATTTGCCAAAAGTTAATGAATTTACCGCTTGATTTTCAGCTATGCTGATCACTCACCATCAGATTCTAAGGGTTATTTGGGGGCAAAATCAGAGGTGGAGAATAAAGGGATGCTGAAGGATTAATTAACACATTCTCTCTCTTTTTTTTCCCCCCTGGCAAAGCAACTAGTTGTAACTATGTCTGTAACTCACAGGTGAGAGCATGTTGCCTGATCTGCAGACGATACGAGTCTGGATAGCGCCTGACCTACAGAGCTTGGCTGAACCTGTAGCAGTTCTACCTTTTCGCTCTGGAGGTTCCCAGTTCAGCGACCGGAATGTTGGTGTACATCCACAGATGACCATCTTTGGAACTGTGTGGACTTTTTACTGCCTACCATCTTATGGTCTCCTTATGTTCTACAAATTATCCCAGCCACTAGAGAATGTTTTCTTAAAAGACAGAAGGCAAGGCAAGAACCCTACTTTACTTCTCACCTGAAACTGGTGATATTTCTTGAAGGATTCCATAAAAACCCTGACACCTAAAAGTAATATGAATTATAGTCAACTGCCATTTTAGCTCATTTACTGGACCATATGATTCTCCTGAGGGGTCATGGCATGACTAGCCATCCAGAGAGGGCTGCAAAATCTACTAGGTAACCCCTAGAAGGGGCTGGAGAAGTTTTGATTGGTTTCAAGTGATTGTGTGGGGGTACCCGAATCCTAATTGACAGTGGTGAGCATGGGTAGCTGTGTCACTTGTTTGAGTGGTAAAATATGCCCAGGGAAAAGGTTTTGTGCTAATGAATTATGCATTCTCATAATTTAACCCAAATCTGGTCCCAGGCTTTTCTAGATTCACACCTCTCCCTGTTCAAATTCCTATTAAAGAGAGCTCTTAATTCACACGGGAAATAATTAATGAAGGTGTAAACACAACAGGCAACAGCTAAAATTTAAGACCAATCAAGAATTCAAGCTCCTCCTAAAGCAAATCAGGACTGTGATACCGAGGTCACACTTGGCGCTATCTCCTAGTCCTTGTCTTGGTCACCTCACCCCATGCAAACACCATGCAAGATAGAAAGGATCTTTTAGTGGCGGGGCACTCAACCGGGTCTCTCAAAACCTAGGTTCAGTTCTTGGCTCAGCCATGGACTTTCTGTGTGACCCTGGGTGAGTCAATTAATTCTGTGTGACCTTGGGTGAATCAATTAATCTACCCTGTAGTTCAATTCCCGAGGTGGGGATAACAGGACTTCCTAGCCTCACCAGGGTGTTGAAAGGATAAAATCTGTTAATGATCGTGAGGCACGTTGATACCATGGTGACGAGGATCACAGAAGTTCTTAGCTAGATAATCTGTGATATCCTCTGCACTTCTTGCTCCCACTACTCATAACACCGATTGGTTTTTGTTCATCAGCTGTTAAATCTCGCTTTGAGGAGCTTTTCCCTTTCCGATTTTGATTTGTTCATTCTCTCTCTCTCTCTCTCCCCCGCCCTTTCTTTTCTAACATTAATGCTATTGTGTTTGTTTAATGGGGTTAATATGCTGCTGGTATGATAATGATCATGTACGGCTGTAATTATCATGTGTGATTAATTCTGCACTTGCTGAAAGGCTGTGAGGGTTATTCTTACCAGAGGGGAAGTCAGAACAATAGTGTTTGACAAGGGGCATTATACATTAATATGAACCCCACAAGAAACGCACAGAGGGAAAGAATTAAGATTGTGCTTGGAAGGAGAGAAGTCAAACAGAGCAGCAGGAAATGTCTGGCAGAGGGTTACAAGCTCTTTGGGGCAGGAGCTGTCCTTTTGCTCTGTCTATACAGTACCTGGCATAATGGGGTGCTGGTCCATGACTGAGGGTCCAAGACGCTACCCCAGTACAAATAATAACAATTCATAATAAATAAGACAAGGGCATTTATCAAGGCTGCAGGTCTCAGCTGCCACTCACTATAAAATACCCCCACTTAAGTGAGAATATCGAGTTTTTGAGGAAAACACCTTAGGAGACTAAAATATCAACCCCAGCACCATCCCAGGGGCCCAGTAAAATAGTGTGAATAGAACATGGAAGGAAAGAAGGATAAGTTTTTCTCTTCTATAATGGCTGGAAACATGAGCACAAGCTGATGAGTTTTAGGATGACTAAATAAAACAAGATACATATTATACATACATCATCAGCGTTAAAATACGGAGATGGTCATCATGGAAAAAGGAGCACACTAAAGAAAAAACACTTGTGTGACACTTTCTCAGGGTGTCTGAGACTGTGAGTCACCTTGTAAAACCCCTGCTTCAGCGGGAGAGTGACGTGCTCAGTGAGACGTCAGCTCCCTGACACCACCAGCCTGTTAGCTATTCAAACAAACTCCTCAGGGCTCTGCCGGCCCTTTCTTTGCCTTGCTGATAACAATAGGTATAGATACAGGGATCATTTAGGGCCTGATGCTGCAGCCCTTACTTTTGTCTGTATTCCCTGGGGGCCCAGTGGAGTTAATGGAACTACTAACATGAGTAACGACTGCAGACTCAGGCCTACAGCCCAGCAGGTCCAGGTGAACAATTCCTGAAGTTCTATCTTGGACCAAAACTACCTTCAAATGCCACTTCTGAGTCCTTCTCAGGAGATGCTGCGTCAGAATTTCAAGCAGCAAAAAAACTCCCATGCATCATAATGTTGAGATTTAAAAAAAATTAACACCGATGGATCACTGTCATTTTTGAAGGATAAATAAGGGAGGCTGCAATATTTAAATGACTCAGTTCAGGTCTCTACAACATTTTGTTTTGAAGGTTTTGTGATGCACAAGATAAATCTGGGGGAAAAAACACTCTTTCCTTGCCCAAAAAACTCTCTCTCATGGCTTTTGCAGGCTCCAAGATCCTGCCCTCTAAATAACGGTGGTCCACATGTAGCGTCTGCCTCTGCAGGTGTGGGGGCCTCCCCAGGCACCAGAACCACTGTAGATTTGGGGAGCTGTGCAGGGGGCATGCAAGCCACATAGGCCTAGAGCTCAGTTATGGAGGGCCCTCGGTGGGGCAGAGAGTCAGGTTGGAGTGAGGACAGAGCATGATAGGGTTGGACTGGACGATTCACTGCTGTGTAGCTCCTCCTGCTGTGTCCCCTACACTCTGGTGAGGGCGGTGGGTGGCTGTGGCTTGACCAATAGGCCGCAGAGGATCCTAAAGCCATTGGACTACAGCAATGCTTAATTTGTGCCAGTGCTGAGCCCTGGCACCTCTGGACTTGATAGTTCGTAGCCCCAGCACCTCTGAGCTTGGTCATTCATAGCCCCGGCACCTCTGGGCCTGGTCATTCATAGCCCTGGCACCTCTGGGCTTGGTTGTTCGTAGCCCCGGCAACTCTGGGCTTTGTAGTTCATAGCCCCGACACCTCTGGGTCTGGTCGTTCATAGCCCTGGCACCTCCGGGCTTGGTCATTCGTAGCCCCGGCAACTCTGGGCTCGGTAGTTCACAGCCCCGGCAAATCTAGGCTTACCACGCCAGTTATGAAAGTAAAAAAATTTCTTGAGCCCCGGCACCTCTTTCATTATACATGAAGCATTGAACTGCAATAGTATGCATGGAATGGCTCTGCAGCTACTATGCAGTCTGTGTGCACACAGGGGGGTGGGAAAGATTCTTTCCCTCATGCTGCCTCCCCTGAGCATCTGCCCAAAGCCATCTGGAGAGTAAACATTACACTTCTTTCGACAGCTACTAAGCTGGCGGGGGCTACGACATGGGAGGTTACGTGCAGCAAGTACCTCACTCCTGCACTCCATGCTCTCTCTCTCTCTCTCAATGTCTTCACGCATGCACAGTGCACATTGCATAGTGGTTTGGTTTTCCACTGCCTTTTACATTAGCTGTCCCAAAGCCTTCACAAAGGTCCATTATGCTTGAAGCTCCTGTTATGCATTTCAAAAATAGCTCTCTCAGCATTGGACCCCAGAACATGTTTAACTGAGAGAAGAAATATTGGCCAGGACTCTATGGCTATCTCCCCGCTCTTCAAAAACAAGATGGGATTCTTAGTTTCTACCTGGAAAAGGAGGCTTGGTTTAATATCTCATCCAAAGAACAGCAC
Organism: Gopherus flavomarginatus; assembly: GCF_025201925.1. NCBI lineage: Eukaryota > Metazoa > Chordata > Testudines > Testudinidae > Gopherus > Gopherus flavomarginatus. Next base: position 146,412,579 of record NC_066621.1, read on the forward strand.
CCTAATCAGAGCAGCGGCCTGCATCTCATACTACTTCACTGGAGTGGTGGCAGTGGTGATGACTGTAGTTTCTAGTCTGGGGTTTGGAGCCAAGTGTTCTCTTTTTCCAACCCCTTTTGCTCTCTTTTTGATAGTTTTTTCCCTAACATCACATTACCAGGAATTTTCCAGGCATGCAAGTACAGTACAGAACAGAAAATAATGATCTGACTTTGGATGGGGAAGCTATTGTGATGGATATGGAACTTCCCTGCAATAAATTATGAATATTGTATGCTGGCCTGGCCAAAGGGATGGTGTTTATTGTATGAATATATTGATTTAATTCAATAGTGAGCTGTCTGGACACAGGCAGGAAGTGGGAGAAGGGCTCAAGATAGCCACTTATTCGCAAATACTTAAGTGCTAAGGGACACTGACAGACTTATTTGCTTTGCTGACACTGTCAGAGTCTCCAATCAGAATACAAAACTGGTTTAATCAGCAATAGCCAGGGCCCTGCAAACATGAGAAAACAGAACTTGGGCAGGTTTCAAAACATCATCATCTCAGGTACGTCTTCACTGCAGTTAACCTAGGCTCTCATCCAAGTTTTAGGCCAAACCCCACTACCATCCACACAGAAAAACCTCTGATCCCAGGTTTGGAGATGTTGTAAGCTTTGGACACCGGGCCTGGCTGGGAGTGGGGTTAGAACCTGGGCTGGAAGCTGTCCAGTTTGCAGTGAAGATGCAGGCTAAACCATGCGAATGATGACAGTCCTCCAGTGCCTTCCCACAATTTCCTCCATGAATCCAGAAGGACAGACACGTTCTGCCACAACGCACTGGGAACAAACCACAAAATGGCTCAGCTTATTGCAGCACAAAGAACCATGGGATATGGCCCTGGAAGTGCAAGTCACACACACACACAGGGGAGTGCAGCACCAGTGAGGACGCAGTAACTTGGGAATGGCCTTGCAGTGCGGCAACTCACACCTGGGTGCAGCTAATCTGGGTGAAAGTAAACTCTGCAATACCTTCAGCGGGACAGAGGGTTACAGGAAAACCAGACAGACACAGGGGCCCACTGGGGTGTAGGGGGAAGCTAGGCTTGCTGAGGTCACCTTTGTGGAAGGATTGGAATCAAGGCAAGATAGACGTGTGCAGACTCTGTTGTTTTAAAATCCTTTTTCTCTTACACTTTGTTCCCACTGCCAAATAATAATTTTAAGAAGGCTGTTTGGTTCCTATACACCACTGGTCACTGGCTCTTGAAGGGAAGAACCCCAGGTGCCTGAAACCAGCTGGACCTGCAGGACAAGACTGTTTCAGACACAAGGTAGTACAGCCCAGGTCCTGGTCTAAGAGTTGAAGAACTTGTCATAACCTAGTCCCAGATTTGGACCTTAGCGTCCAAAATATGGGGGTTAGCATGAAAACCTCCAAGCTTAGTTACCAGCTTGGACCTGGTAAAGCTGCCACCACCCAAAAAATTAGAGTGTTTTGGGGCACTCTGGTCCCCCCAAAAACCTTCCCTGGGGACCCCAAGACCCAAATCCCTTGAGTCTCACAACAAAGGGAAATAAACCTTTTCCCTTCCCCCCCTCCAGGTGTTCCTGGAGAGATACACAGAAGCAAGCTCCGTGAATCTAACCAGAGGGATTCCACCCTCTCTATTTCCAGTCCTGGAAACAGAAGTATTTCCCTCTTCACCCAGAGGGTATGCAAAGTCAGGCTAGTAAATCTAACATACACAGATTTCCCCATGACTTCTTCCTCCCACCAATTCCCTGGTGAGCTGCAACTCAATTCCCTGGAGTCCCCCACTAAAGAAAAACTCCAACAGGTCTTAAAAAGAAAGCTTTATATAAAAAGAAAGAAAAAATACATAAAAATGGTCTCTCTGTATTAAGGTGACAAATACAGGGTTAATTGCTTAAAAGAAATATGAATAAACAGCCTTATTCAAAAAGAATACAATTCAAAACACTCCAGCAACTACACACATGTAAATACAAAAAAAACATATAAATCACTATCTGATCTTTTGTACTTACAACTGGGAAACAGAAGATTAGAAAGGCAGGAAACAGAGATCCTCTCATAGCCGAGAGAGAGATAGGCACAAGACAAAAACAAAGGACTCACACACAAGCTTCCCTCCACTCAGATTTGAAAAAGTCTTGTTTCCTGATTGGTCCTCTGGTCAGGTGTTTCAGGTTACTTCTTTCCAGGTGAAAGAGACATTAACCCTTAGCTATCTGTTTATGACAGAACTGCAGGTAGGAAAGAGCACAAGGACCAAGACCTGAGTTGGGGGCACTCTGAGAGACCAGAAAGGGGCAGCTAGACCTGTGACCACAACACATTTGAAGATCTTCATGGAAATTCTAAGAAAATCTTATTTCTTGGCTAGCTATGGGTATTAGGTAATGGGATATAGGGCTTGATCCTGCAAGGTTCTGAGCACTCTGGCTACAAGCTAGCAAAGCAATTAAGGACTTCAGTGGAACTACCCACATGCTTACATTTAAGTGTGTGCTAAAATGCTTTGGCGGATCAGAGCCAAAGGTGCACACCACTCTGCAGGTTCAAGCCCAAAGAGTCTTCATTTATAGATCCCCAGTTCAAACTGAGCCCAGGTTGATAGTGACCAAATGTTGTTGCCATCAGGTAGATGTCTGATGCTTACGTCCAGTTCTCAATGGGCAAGTAACCACATCACCAAAAATGCCTCCTCAATTGATGCTAGTTCTCAGATGAGATGACAGCCCAAAGACTGAAGGGCCCTGAAGTTTGAACTCACCCCTAGAGGAGGTACTTAGAGGAGCTTTGAATGAGGCATGTTGTCAGCAAAGCACAGAGTTTGGTAAGCATCGCTGTCAATCTGTCACGCTTCACGAGCACTAGACACAATTAAAGCATTAAATATATTCTCTTGGCTCCGATATTATTCTTTATATTAGAGAGGATGGCTGGTCCAAAGACCTGGGTTCAAAGCCCTGCTTTCCCGCAGGGCAGGACCTTGGACAGATCACTTAGTGGTTCCGTGCCTCAGTTCCCCTCTGTAAAATGGGGCTAATACCACTTCTTTGCCTCGCTGGGATAAATACGTTAAATATTGTGAGGAGCTCTGATACTATGGTAATGGCAGCCACATCAGTACCAGAGATAGATACTTTATTCGAAATGCACAGGCTAATTTACCAGCACATGCATTTGGAATAATATTTTTTATTTCACTATTAAATGTAAAATTCAAATGTGCAGAGACTCAACTGGGAAATGCTTTAATTGGATAGCTTGATGTGGCAAAAACTGTATCAAGAAAATAAAACCAGGTTGTGGCTCAGTGGCTCTATCGAATAGGTATGCCATTACGAGAGAGTTCACTTACCGGGCGGCCTGTTAATAGCAAGGTTGCGGAAATGGCTGCCTTTGATCATCTCTACTGACAACCGTCCGGTAGTGGCATTGTACGACAGTCCCACCAGCAGCTCTGGTACACCTCCGTGCGACAGGGACTGTGCTGAAGAAGCACTATCACTGTGCGAGACAGCCGACAGACTGAGCTGAGAGTCTCCACTCTGCAGGGAAAGAGCAAAGAGAGTCCCTCTAGAATGCTCAACACCGCTCCCCCTTTAACGTATGCCTTGTGGTCTGATTGGGTAGGGTTGTGATGTTCTCCTAGGAGTTGCCAATGACTAAGAATCATCGGCATGAATAACAATGGGGCAGAAGATAGAAGTGCAGGAACAAGCCTCCAGCATCACTCTGCAGAAACACATCTTTCAATACTCTCTCTCTAGAGGCCAGAAGCCCTCACTAATGTGTTATTACCAGTGTAAATCAAAGTCTTTGAGATAAACATATGCTCCAGTACATCAAAAGTACAGTAAATTTCCCTGAAAATGACTTTCTGATGGAATGTGTCTAGCATAATCTTCTTTTATGTCACTTGCTGTATATTTTCTTGCTTTCTTCCTAGTTACCATCATGTTCAGTTCTTCCTCCCCCCCAGCAAATGCAGGGTTTGTTATTCATTTTGTGCAGGGCTGCCCAGAGGATTCAGGAGGCTGGGGTCTTGCTGCCGAAGACCTGGCACTTTGGCAGTGTGTCCCATGGCAGAAGGAACCCCCGCCGTAGGTCTTCGGGGCACTTTGGCGGTGGGTCCCAGAGAGGAAGGACATCATCCCCCAGCTGCTGAATTGCCGCCAAAGACCCGGAGTAGAAGCAGCTCCGGGGGCCCAGGCCCCCGAGAGTTTTCCAGTGCCCCCAGAGCGAGTGAAGGACCCTGCTCCAGGGGCCCCAAAGAACTCTCGTGGGGGCCCCTGCAGGGCCCGGGGCAAATTGCCCCACTTACCCCCCCAACTTCTAGCAGTTGAGGTGTGAACGGCCTCATCTTCCCTGATTGAACTAACCTTGTTATCTCTAGCCTGATTCTTGCCTGCATATTTATACCTGCCTCTGGAAATTTCCACTACATGCATCTGATGAAGTGGGTATTCACCCACGAAAGCTTATGCTCCAGTACATCTGTTAGTCTATAATGTGCCACAGGACTCTTAGTTGCTTTTTACAGACTAACACGGCTACGCCTCTGATATCTGATATGACAGATGATCTAATCTGGGATTGGAAATTGGGATTTTCCAAGGAGACTAGAGGAACAATGTCACCAAATCCTACAGAAGCAAGGCACCAAACTTCCTCAGACTCCTTGGAAAACCCCAGCTAGAATGCTCTTGTGTTGATATTCAGTGTCTATACATAGGACTCTGAAAACTGGGCAGTTTTCTGGAATGTACAAGAGGCTGCTTAAGATGTTCAAGCCAAAGAAATTGTCCAACTGGTAGAAAACATGCATGCATGGATGCAAATGGATAATTATGGATGCAAAATGGAAGGTTGGTTGTGTGGGCAATGGACCTTTTTCTGGGTTCTACTCCATATTTATGAGCAGTTACCAGTCTGAGACCATGAACTCATCTTTTGTGGATGGAACTTGTATGCCTAATTTTGAAAACTTGGCCCTCTAACCTCAGAACACAATAGATTACATATAAAGATCTGGTCCCTGAATGCATACAAGGTGGAAATTCTGTATTATGAAAGAACATAGGAATGGCCATACTGGGTCAGACCAAAGGTCCATCTAGCCCAGTATCCTGTCTTCCGACAGTGGCCAATACCAGATGCCCCAGAGGGAATGAACAGAAAATCACCAAGTGATCCATCTCCTGTCACCCATTCCCAGCTTCTGGCAAACAACCATTTTTAAAACCATGCACCCGTGCTCCCTTTCAATCCTACTGAAACATCTAAAAGGGAGCATTAGTGAATACATCAAGTACCATGGATGCTGAGCACTGAGCTTTCTCTAACTAGTGCTGACATTCATTGCTTGAGACCAGGATGAAAACTGAGAACTGAATAGTGGTGCTAGGAAATGGGCCAGCAGCATGTTTAAGAATCCTTAATGAAGAGGTTGGCGGATTAGCCAAGTAAGCTGTACCCCTCGACCTCCGCCAATGATGCAAAGAATTAATAGACTTACACTCATATCGCTCCTTGGCTCCAAAACCAGTGTCACCTTCACTTCCCCCTCCTGGTTTAGGCTCCTCAGATAAAACAGTTGCTCCCCCATCATCTGTTCCCGGATCATTTTGTGCACTGCATAGAGACGGAACCTGAGTGCGTAGCTACTCAGCTTCTCTGGCTCCAGCTTATTAAAGGTCATTTTGTCTTTGAACACTGGGATGGGTCCTTTCTGAATACTCGACTTTCCCCTCTGTTTCTTGCTGGGCATCAGGACTGTGTGAACTTGCCAGGTGTTCACACCACTGCGATCTTTGTCTGGGATATCCTTAGCCTCCAGGATAGTTACCAGCAGCTTTTGGCTCGAGGCCTTATAATCGAGGAGGACGTCTAGGTCACCGCATTTAGAAATGGGTTCACGGGCATTATGATGAGCTGGAAGACTATTCCCTCCATCATGTTCCTGCCATGGAGAGAATAAATAAAGGAGCATATATTAAAAAAAGCATTTTCTTATACAGGCCCTATTCAATCAAACACCTCGAAGATCATTTGAGAGGATAACTGGCAAACATGACAGAGACCAAATATAAGGCACATTGGCGTCTACCAATGAAAAGTGCTATATAAGAACGAGGTGTTATTATTATTATTACAGCTTCATCCAATCCCTAGATGGACTGTGAGTCTCTCTAATAGTGAAGAAATATCCTGAGCAAAGCACCATTTGCAGTAAGAACACAGACATCACCTCATCCTTATGTGCATCTTCCAAATCGGCTACCCCTCGACTGCCTACATCTACACTGCATCTGATTCTGAGCCTTCCAGCCAAGGTTGATTGGCTTGTGCTAGTGTGCTAAAAACAGCTGTGTACACATTGCAGCTCAGGCTCTCAAGCCCCACACTTCAAGGCTTGAGAGCCGTGCCCCAGCCCAAGTCGCACCATCTACATAGCTACTATTCTGTCAACCCAAGCTGGGAGGGCTCCCTCCCAGATGCAGTGTAGACATACCCCAAGTGTGAATACAGTACCCACCTTAGGAATGTTATATGGCCATGTGAACATACACTTTGTGGTGTTTTTATTCCACTCACCCTCGTGTTTGGAGAGCAGGTAGGCATTTAGCAAAACAAAGCATCTAAATGCCCCTTTTTTTTCTTTAGGGATCAACTCTGGTTAACTGTTGGATTCTGTACTGCATCTCATTCACAACCGAGTGGTGGGCTGTTGTTCTGAATTTGCTTGCAGCAAGAGCAGCAGATGTGGTGATACAGAAAAGTAGTCAGATCAGATTGGGGGAGTGGTAAATAATGCAGAGGACAGGTCACAGACAAGAATCAGAGGGGTAGCCATGTTAGTCTGGATCTGTAAAAGCAGAAAAGAGTCCTGTGGCACCTTATAGACTAACAGACATATTGGAGCATGAGCTTTTGTGGGTGAATACCCACGTCGTTGGACGCAGGTCACTGACAGTGAGCTAGATTGCTTGGTAAACCAAGTGCAAGAAAACAATACACCTTTTGATATGGCTAAATGTAAATATGTATACATCTAGGAACACAGAACGTAGGCCATATTTAGAGACTGGGGAACCATATTCTGGGAAGCTGTGCCTCTGAAAAAGATTTGGGGGTCATGGTGGACAACCAGTTGAACATGAGCTCCCAGGGTGACACGGTGGTCGAAAAGCTGAATGCAGTCCTGGTATGTATAAACAGGATAATCTCAAGAATGAGTAGAGAGGTTATTTTGCCTCTGTATTTGGCACTGATGTGACTGCTGCTGGAGTACTGTGTCCAGTTCTGGTGCTCACAATTCAAGAAGGATGTTGATAAATTAGAAAGGGTTCAGAAAAGAGTGACGAGAACGATTACAGGATTAGAAAATATGCCATGTGGTGACAGACTCAAAGAGATCAATCTATTTAGCTTAACAAAGAGAAGATTACAGGGCGACTTGGTTACAGTCTGTAAGTATCTACATGGGGAACAAATATTTAACAATGGGCTCTTCTGTCTAGCAGAGGACGGTATAACATGAGCCAATGGCTAAAAGTTGAAGCTAGACAAATTCAGACTGGAAATAAGGCATACGGGTAATTAACCATTGGAACAAGGGTCATGGTGGGTTCTCCATCACTGGCCATTTTAAAGTCAAGATTAGATATTTTTCGAAAAGATCTGCTCTAAGAATTATTTGGTGGAAGGGTTTTTTTGGCCTGGGTTGTACAGGAGAACAGATGAGATGATCACAATGGTCCCTTCTTGCCTTGCAATCTTTGAATCAAACACTCCTTGGCTCATCTTCCACTGTGTGCATCTCCCTCCAAAGTGCCTCGAATCTTCTCTTCACTTTGACCTCTTATATTTTCATGATGAGAACTCAAAACATACAAGCAACATGTGTGTAAAACAATTCTCAAATGACCCTTTCTTTCAGCTTCTTTAAAACATTTATTTGATTAAACAAGATGAAAAACCCCACTGTTGCTCACTTCACCTGTTGATGGGGATGTGCGAGTTTCTGTTTAAAGGTGCTTTTTATCTCAGCGATAGAATGTGTTTCATGTGATAAAGGCATTGCTATAACAATCCATTATTTGTATTTAAACATGTGTATACACTGGACTAGGGCAAGATTTCCAGTTAATACCCAGAAGGGGAATCAAGGCCCATTGCTGGCAGTTTAAGGAGGAGGGCAACTCAAGCCTTTATCTTTTGTTTTTAAACTAAGATTTCTTTTCAACATGTGGATCTAATTACAGCATAGATTAGGAGCAGTAATAGTGGTCCCCTTAAGAAGCACTAATGGGGTCTATTTATCAAACAAAGCCAAATTTTCAACTACCACCCATCAATCTACCTGACAAATATTTAGGCTCTTAAACGTACAAGTGCAAAATCCCACATTTCCACTTTCACATAGGCTGGTTACGGTAGTTTGCAGTTACTTGACTGGTGCATGCAAATACAAGTTAGAGAGAGAGAGAGGAATGCAGTGAAAAACTGTCCCTCTCTGTCCACGCAGAATTCTTGCTAATGCTAGCCAAAGAAGAATGACACCCAATAAGCACATACACATGGCTTGTTCCAGCACATCACAGATACAGGACTTTGCACGCATAAGTGCAGTGCAGGACAGGTTGTTCCACAGAACCTGATCATGTGAGTGACACTGCATAGCTGTCAAGCTGCTTCCACCGGGTTGCTGGAGTAAGGCTTAAAGAGCAAGCACGAGAAAGATTGCACTTAAGCCTACTTCTCCCCAAATATGTTCATTCCCATTTTTTACCATGCGCATTTGCCATTCAGGAAGTGGGATCCCAATGGGTTTGTGGCTTGCTAACATTCAGTGTGTGGGACTACATTTAGTGTGTAACTTTACATGAACCTACTCATTACCTTCACTTGTACTGGAGCTGGAAAGCAGCAGTTTTGTGGATGATGCATGGCCCTGTAGGATAAAGTAGTCAAAGATGGTCTTTGTACTTCCGCCATCCCTGGCTGGCTGTGCCAATCTAACTTCTTGGCATAACTCAGAGCAGCCTTCAGGCTGCTCTAAATCATACCAACTACCAGTCCCCCCATCAAATACTAATACAGTAGCCACTGAAGATTTGGATATCAGGATGTCTCGACCAACCTCTCTCAGTTTTGGCTATGTTCCTCACACTGACCCTAAGGAGGTGGGAGAAGTGGCAGAAGCTACATCAACCCTCTGGCACTAGAAAACGTTTCTCCAGTGGCGTTACCCTTACATGGCTGGCTAAACTACCTTCCGTGATGATTTGTGCTGACCGTGCAGCACAAAGTCACCAGCCAGCTGGCACTTCCAAAGATCTCTCCAATGTCTGGAACCTGCTCGTGTTCAAGTTTCCTATATGGCAGAGGTTGCTTGCAGAAGCTTACCCCTGCTCCTAATGAAGGCACTGGCAAAATTCCCATTAACTTTCGTGGGTTAAGGGTGGGCCATAATTATTCTGTAAATATGAGCAACTAGACTGAAATCCAAATGCTGTGTGGAGTTAAATATTTCCATATGAAATAAATGCTTTTCTTTCCCAGTAAGGTGTACTGATGTACTGGGATCAATACAGGAGTAAGTGGGGAAAATTATAGGACCTGATAGTCAGACTAGATAATCTGATGGTCCCTTCACTCCTTAAACTGTATGAATCTACACAGATTTAAGACAAATACCTCTTTCAGTATAGTGTGTCTTTTTAACAGATCATCAGTTCAGGACAGAGTGTGTATATATGTAAAATACACATTCCTGCCAGAAAAATAAATAAATCTCACAAAGCAAGTAATTATGGGAGCAGCCTTGAAATGCCCTTTGAATATCCACTGCGGAAGCACAACATTACAGATTTTGTCTCCAAACAGAGGCCGGTTTGAAAGTAGCACAGCAATGTTTGGGTATTTCTGGAATGTCAGAACATTCAGTTCACTCAGAAAATAAATAAATCTTCCATTAAGCCACATAATGAAGTCAGACGAGAAGCTACTCACAGCAAACAAATCCGGATCCAGGTGTATCTGAACTCTGTAATTCTCTATGCACTGTTCATGTTGTTAATATGCATACACCTGGGGCAGAATGATAGGCACATTCAAAATATAAATGAAAAGAGGACACTCGAAATTCCACAGCACTTGTGCACCATGGTGATGAGCATGGAATAGACAGAGAAATGGGCACAGGATCCACAGATAAACCTCATGGCTCACAGTAATGTAGAAAAAAGGGTCCAGACTGTTATTGCAGGAGGTTCTGGTGTATCAGGGCATAGATGCAGAGCTGATCTGTGCAGCATTCAAAATGACTGCCTACTTTTAGTGCCTCTATGTGAATGTCTACTTTGAAGAGGTCAAAAGTCCATGCACTGAGAAGCTGCTTTCACTCTCTTCAACCGGGTGGAAGCAGCTTGCTCACAGGAAGGGAATATTTTCTACCAAACCCTGTTTTTCCTGGGGCAAAGAGATTACCTTGTGCAGCTAAGGGATGTTCTTTTTTGACTCAGAGACGTGACCTTCTGTGCTTTTTTTTTTTTTTTTTTAAATATTGGATGCTATTCAATACTCTTGCAGAAATTAATCAGCTGGTCAATAATAATCCCCTGATTTTTTTTAATAATAAAGGAACAACCCATATTGAATCATACAGAAAGAGGAGTAGTGTAAGTGGTGAGCTAACTCAATAACAGCTCTCTTAGAATCTGGAATATTTGCTGGCAGGTATTAGCTTTGAAATAAGGGCCAAATCCTTAGGTCTGGCCAAGACCTGCCTGGTGAATAGGCTGGGTGCAGGAGACAAAAGGGGGCTGTAAATCTCGCTAGCCTGCTGTAGAAATGTGCTCTGTGTCTATGGAGGGCAGTGTGAGAAACAGTCAGCTAAGCTAGGGAAGTCCCCGACTGTCCCTTTACGGCAACTTTCCAGGTGCTTCATGCTGCCTGAGCAATGGAAAGCAGCCAGAAGGGGAACCAAGGACCTGACCCAGTAATCACACACTGTATCCCTACAGACACACACCACATACACGGGCAGTAACAAATCCACTTACCTCCTTCAAAGCATGACAAGACATTGTTAGCTAATTCACAGTAACTTCTGTCAAGCGGGAAATGGTTGTGATATGATTAGTGTGTGAAGTCAGATGAGAAAACAGCCTCTCTGAAGGAATACGAGTGAAGTCTATTCAAAATTCCAGCAGGCAAAGTATCAGGAAAAGGGAAAACACACACCAAGGTGTGTGCACGCGTGCACTTAGGGATTACTATCCTGGATTGTGCCAATTGATTTTTCACTTCATTTCTTCCCTAACATTTCGGACAAGAAGCCCAGACCTCTCCAGGGAACAGAAACACTGCGTGTAATACAGAATAATTCACCATACCTCAGGGCTCCAAGCTGATGAGCTGTCAGTTGTGTCATTTCCTTCAAATCTCTGGTTGCTGAACGCTGTCTCCATTTGCAAGCTCCCTTCTGTGGCTTGTTGGCTAAGGCTATGGGCACTGCTAGCTTCCATTCCAGGGCCTTTGGCTTGCATGGTACCCCTACTCTCAGAGGTAGTTCTTGAATCAACAGATATGTGGTCATCTTCATGATAGGATAGGTTGTCTTGGAAACTCAGTTGGCTAAGCCCATCCAGTTCTAACAATATTCAGCAAGAAAATCATTTCAGAGTGATAAAATAACGTTATCCCCCGCAATTTATCCTTCCCCCCTACTACAGTAGGAGCCTGACAGGAACCAACAGCTCTGCTTACGAGATGGTGAGATCCCCAGCATTGAACCCACAAAAATCAACAACCCGCATAAATCAGCATTGCAAGGAATAAAAACGGCTGCTCTGCCTCTGCATTCTGAGTAGGGAATCAACCTGCCTCACACAAAGAGACACATTGGTCACACAGGGTGATCAGAGGGACATTTGGGAATACGGTGCTCAGGACGCCTATGGTATGAAGGCATCACCAGTCAAGTGACAGATCAGGCATGAAATGGAAAAACATAATGCACGGGCCTGATCCTGAGAGAAGGGTGTGGTGGAGGGAAACCATCACAATTTCCTTTCTCAGATGGTGGGAAGCAGCACAGCAGTCAGCACAGCCCAATAGGAGGACAGTACCGACAGGGACAGGCGCATGGCTTGGGGTGGTTGATAGAATGCCTCCCCTCTCACTGCATCTTTCACCTGCAGAGCTTTGGTTAAAGCTGCTCTCCAACCAAATGGTAACTCTGAGGAAGGTGGGAACATTATCTCAACCAGTCTGAGCTTGGGTCAAACCCTCCCTGGGACACAGGGATGCTCATCGGTGCAGGGAGATGCACATTACAACTCTCCTGCCTCCCCAGGACAGCTTTTATGCATCTAACCCAACATGTCTATCCCACGTGATAGAAGATGGAAATGTTACTCACCCTGACTGGTAACTGTAGTTCTTCGACATTTGTGTCCCTTTGGGTGCTCTACTTCAGGCGCGCATGTGCCTCTGAGGCCCTTGGCTGGATATTTCTAGCAGTGTTCATTTGGCCTGCATATGCGCCCTATGCCTCAGCAAAACACTAAGGCTATTTAAGTGCGTGCAGGAAAACCACTCTCAGCTCCTTCTCTACCCAGGTGTCCTCGAGGGAACAACTGAAGAAGAGGGGAAGGAGGGTGGGTAGTGGAGCATCCAGTGAGACACATCTCGAAGAACTCCAATTACTGCACCGAGTGAGTAATCGTTCCTTCTTTGAGTAGTATCCCAATGGGTGCTTCACTTCAAGTGACTTCTGAGCAGTATCCCAGGAGGAGAAGGGAGCTTCAGAACAGTGTTCAGAACTGAAGATGGTGCTACAGACCCAAGTACCACATCAGATCTGATGGCGTGGAGCAGGCAGTAATGCTTCAGAAACATACCAAAGCCCAAGTAGTGGCTCTACATATCTCAGATACTGGAACATTCTTAAAAAATACAATAGATGTTGCCTGTGATCTGGTTGACTTTGCTCTCACCCCCTGAGAGGGCTGAACACCAGCAAACTCATAACAGGCAGAGACACAACTGAGGGAAGAGATTCCATAGGTCCTTAATAAAACTATACCAGATGACCAAATATGGAGAATCCCTTAACTGGGGAATGAAAGGTTGATATGGCAGCCAGGTGTACTTTGACCAGCTGATGGCTAACCCAGATGTCTACCTGCTGGATCTGAAATCTAGGATGAGGGAAAAGGGAACCAATTCAGGCTGGAGTTAGCGACAACTGAACCAATAGATGAATCTCTTCGATTTCTGCAGGTAAGCAATGCAGGTTGGTGTTTTCCCACTGTTTAATAACACCTACTGTACAGCCAAGGTCCATCTGTTCTGAACCATGAGTATGCCTAAGTTGGCTCCTCATCTAACAGGGATGAGTCAGTTTAGAGTCAATGATGGAGCTGGGCTACAGAAAGGGATGTCCACACAGACGTAGAGTTGCTTTACTTGCAAAGGGACTGTCAACTGCCTGTCTAAGGAGTCCATCCTTGGAGAGTACATTGTTCTGAGCCAACCCTTAAAGCAATGGAGGTGAAGGCTCATGTGACTGGTCACAAAAGTGCAAGCTATCACATGGCCCAAGAGTTGAAGCCAGTTCCTTATTGTGTGGTCTAAGACGGGGTTTCTTAACCCGTGGGTTGGGACCCAAAATCAGGTTGCAGAATGTTTCAAAGGGTCGCATAGCTGCTCCTGTAGCATCTGTTCCACGGGGCTGGCTGGGCTCACCTCCCTAGTCCAGGCACTGCAACCTCTGGGGTCCCAGTGCCATTCATTTTTAGCCCAGCCGTCATGATCACGTGAATGGCACTGCAACCCCATGCGCCAGGTAGGTCACAGTTCTACTCACACAAATTTGATCCAGTCAGTGGAACGAGGCCAAATCTGAGTGTTGCTGCAACCCTGGAGGTTGCAATGCCTGAAGCAGAGAGCCAAGCCCAGTCAGCCCCACAGCACAGGAGCTACCTCTGTGGAGTGAGTGCCAAGCAGGGCCCAACCCCCTGCTCCTCCTCTAAGGACCAGGATCTGACTGAAATCACCCCAGGGCTTCCACTATTTACTGGGTCACGACAGGCCACAAACATTTACAAATGGGTCATGAGACCAAAAATGTAGAGAACACTGGTCTAAGGGCTTTGCTGAATTTTCTCTACCAGGCCTGAAAAGGTCACAAATCTGTCTAAAGGGAGTTATGCTCCGGTTGTCGGCAAACCCCTATAAACTTTATCCTTTGTACTAGTACCTGCATTAATTTCTGTATGTTCAGCTGCTGGCCCAACTCCTGGAACAGAGCAAAGGCCATCTGGGTGGAAGATAAGGCCTGCTCCTTCAAGGTAATGCTGAGTAGCCAGTCACTGAGGTACAGGAAGAACAGGATCACTTTCTGCCAAAGGTAAGCTGCCACTACTGCTAGGATCTTCGAAAACATCCTTGGGGCTGAGGACAGGCTGAAGGGAAGCATTCTATGCTGGAAACGATCTTGGCCTATGGTGATTTGTAGATATTTCCTGTGAAATGGCTGTATAATTATACGGAAGTAGGTGTCTTGTAGGTTGAGGGCTGAAAACCAATATCATTCCTGCATTAAAGGAATTATAGTTGCCAGAGTCACCATCCTGAACTTTAAATTTTTTATGAACTTGTTCAAACAATAGTAGATCCAAGATCAGCCTCTGACCTCCATCCTCCTTTGGCACCAGGAAATATTTCAAGTAGAAATCCCAGCCCATGAGAGGAATGGACCAATTCCATTGCTCCTAGACAGAGGAGAGAGTCCATCTCTTGCCTCTGTAGAAGCTCACAAGAGGGGTCCTAAAGAGGAGTGGGAGGATTTGAACCCTCGACCAATCGATCAAAACTGCTACTTAAATGACACCAGGATGGTCATGGAGGGCCGTTGGGCATTTCACTTCCTCTGAAAACTGTGTTTCTCTCTGGGGGTTCTGAGAGTCTATGGTACCCAGAGAACTGAGTAGGGCATGATCTTTTGGCAGTCTGTGACCTACTAAAACTTTTCTTGCTCATTGGTGCATTAATGCCCAAGTAACACAGGGTAACTCTGGAATCCTTCAATGTGTGCGGAGTTGTTCGTGGTCTCTGAGAAAAAGCTTATGACCATGAAAGGGAGGTCCTCTACTGTGTTATGAACCTCTCTCAGAAACCCCAAAACTTGGTGCCATAATGCCCTGAGCATAACTGCCACTGTAGAGATTAATCTGGCAGCAGCATCTACAGCATCTAGAGACACTTGGAGAGCTGTTCTGGCCACGACTGACTCCCTGCAACTATGGACAGCAGTCACTCCCTGCAGTCATGTGACAGCTGCTCAGTAAAAGCCGTAAGCTTGTTGTAATTTGTAAAGTTGTATTTGGCCATGACCACCCGGTAGTTTATGATCTGGAACTGTAGACAACTAAGACTGTTGTCCAAAGAGATCCAGCTGCTTTTGGTCCTCATCATAGGGGTTAGATCCCAAAAAGTGCTGCCTACCCCATTCATGCCCCTCATCCACCATGAGGGAGTTTGGTGATGGATGGGAAAATAAAAAGTCAGAATCCTTAGGGGCACGTACAGTACTTGTTATCTGTCTTTTTGCACGCTGCTAGAATAGTGTCAGGTATTAGACACTTAGCGAGAACCAGGAGAGCCTCATTAATAGGTAGCGCCACTCTGGCGGATGTTGCCAACTGCAAGATATCCAGCAGCTTGTGTTACAGATCCTTGACCTCCTCCAGAGGGATCTGCAGAGTGTCTGCCACCGTTCTCATGAGATCCTGAAACTGCCTAGAGTCGTCGACCACGGAAAGTGGTGGAGGCATAACTGACTCACCCAGCGACGATGATGAAATGGGAGTCTCAGGGGTAACTTTTTCATCTGCTCTAGCCTCCTGCTCTTCTAACATCTCTTCCTGTCGTGGCAAATGGGGAGGGGAAGGATGTGAAATCCTGGTCTCCCTGAAGGACAGTATCAGTGGTCTGTTAAATTGCTGTCAATAAGCAGCCCATGGGTCCCAATGTGGCCATGGTAGGGGTCCATAAGGAAGTGGGGGCGGCATGGAAAGCTGGTTCCATCATCTTTGGTGGCCTGCAAGGGCCTCCCTGTGTGAAGGCAGATTCCTGAAGTGGTATGTAGGACAACCCTTCACTGAGATTGAGGAAACCACTTGGGAGTCCTCATCGTCTTCTTCCACATCCTCCCATGGGGCAGCCATTGAGGATGCAAGAGAGTCCTGTGCCACAAGATGGCCGCTTGGAGACCAAGGTCTCAGTACCAAGAAACGTTTGGTACTCATTAATGAGGAGTCTGGTTCATCTGACCCTGAGAGGTACCTTGAGTATTGGAATTCCTGTGATAGCGGAAAGGACTCTGGTACTGACATCTTAGTTGTCGTTGCTGTAGCTGAAGCCAACAGCATCAGCAATCATGGGCATGCTACAGGCATTGTAGATGTCAGGCACCATTGCCTGCTTGGTGCAGATGACACCACTTGCCCTGGCTGAGCTGCTTGCATCAGTACTGGTGGCTGGGTTAAGGCTCATGATGGAACCAACGGCCGAGTGAAATGCTTCACTATTGATGACAGGGGTGAACTCAATAGTACCCTGTCCTCACCCTCCTAATTGGTGGAGGGTTCTGGTGCTCTATCTTCTTGTATTTGGAGCTCTGGGACTTCACAGGCCTGCTGGTACTGGAGGAAGAGTTCTTGGCCCCAACAGTACCCTCAGACATTGAGGACCTCCACAAGGACTTGGTCTTTTCTTCAGCTGACGTCTTAGAGTAAGAGTCCATGGTCCCCTTTATGGAAGTCTTCCCAGCAGGCTGCAAAGACTTCCTTTTCTTAGGGGAAGCATGCCTCAAGGTTGACCTGGCGTGCTGGATCTGTCTGAAGACAGATGTATTGGGGGGAGGGGAGGTCTCCTGACCTGGCCCGGAGGGAAGTTGCAGGGAGCATTCCGTGGCTAACAGTCTGACCTTTATCTCCCTGTTCTTCCTCACCCTTGACTTAAGGGCCAAACGGAAGGAACACTCCCCTAGGCAAAAGACATACTTGGAGTGCCCGTCGCTTACTGATATAGCCTTTGTGCGAGAGAGGCAGTGTTTGACGCCTGGTGAGCCAGGCATTTCCCGCCCAGAGAAAACAAGTGTCCCAGAGAGAAGAGAGAGGGGAAACAATCCTCTCACCTAAAACTAACTATATTAAACACTAAACACAAACTTACAACCATAAACTACCTAACTGCAAGAAAAAACAGAGGGCTGAGTATGCTCTAGGTGGCCATGTTAGGTTTCCAGCTCAGGACAAGGTGGTAGAGAAAGAACTGAGGGTTGTTTACCCGTGCACCCCTATATAGCCTTGGTATCTGCCACAAGGTGGCATAAGGATCATGTGCAGGCCGAACGGGCACTTCTAGCTAGAAATCTTCGATCACAGGCTCGAGAGGCACATGCACACCTGAAGTGGAGCACCCATAGCAATACTATTCGAAGAAGAAGGTTAATTATTGAGAGTAAAATTATCTTCCTTTGTCCGACCTGTGAATTTCTTGTCTCCAAAGTGAAGATCTCTACTCTTTATAAACAGCACTTGTTCCTCTCCTCACACAGAATCTGCACTGGCAAGTGGAATAGTTCTGCAGGATACAGTATGGAAGCCAGAGAAAAATCCTCTCTTCATTTAGGCAGATTCCATTTATAGTTTAATCAGAATCATTTGTGGCTTAATCAGAAAAACAGGTATCTTCTGATTTTATACTTGTGAAACTAAAGGCAGGCTTTGTTCCAGACATAAATAAGCCTTACAGTAGTATAATTCATTTTCCTTCCTTGGAATAAAATTAGTTACATCACCATAATGCTGGTAAAAGTGATGAAATCAGAATGAGGTTCACTGTATTTACACAACCAGTAAGCCAAAGCCTTTTATTTTTTTAATCTTAGGGATTTATTTTCTAGTTCCTTCCAAGAACTGCACCATTTCTGTGGAAAGCAACATGATTTTTACTGTTATATTTTTAGTCACTTTCTTCTGCAAATAAAGAAACAGAAAATAAAAGCAAAAGCAAGAAGGCAGAACAAGCAAGAAAGAAAAGAAATGTCTGTATACAAATTTACTAAGACTGTACAAATATGGATTCTCCTTAAGGTGTTTAATTAGCAAGCCAGTGTCTTGGACTCATTTTAAACAGGTGGTCATCCATCAAAGCATACACCACGCAGCAGACTTTCAGATAAACCATAACTGTAGTAATAAATTATCCCCAGGCAATTGTCTTGTGGTTTTTGACTCCTGCCAGGATAATATCTAGATGAATAATAGAGGAATTTTGAAAGTCTTGAAAGACTATTCATAATTGGAATACTCCAGAAATATATTAATATAACAACCAACTTTCTCTAAGTGTTATGAAAGGAAATGTGGTATACAAGGCAAGTTTCAAGGGAAATAAAAGAAAAGTGTGATTCACCACTGACTGCTTTATGGAACCGTCTTGTTATTTCTTTAAATTTACGGTAGTTTTGTCAGTGACAACTGCTCGTGTATGTGTGAGGGCATACTTTGACACTGTAAGAAGTTTAGCAAACATCTGTGTCAGATCAGAGGAAAACTTACCAAGAATGAACTCACTGTATCATGGACAATTATTTCTGGGGAGAAAAAAAAAATCATGGACAAATGAAGAGGTATTGAAGGGATGGAGAAAGGAAGTAGTTAGGTTCCAATTCTCAAAAAAGCAAATGTCTTATCCTGGTCATTATAACCACAAAAGTCTACTACTTTCATCACAACACAGCTAATGGGCAAGAGAAACATTGGGGATCATTAGACAATGGAACCGATTACCAAGGGATGTAGGAAAATTCTCCATCACTTGGCATCTTTAAGACAGGATATCTTTCTAAAAGACATACTGTAATGTGACTACAAGTTGTTAGGCTGGATGGAGTCATCACTGGGTGAAATTCTGAGGCTTGTATCATGTAAGATGTCAGACTAGATGATACAACTGTCCCTTCTGGCCTTAAAATCTACTCATTTTTTAGAGTGATACAAGGATGAATTTAAATCAGCAGAAACTTTCAGCTGAATATCAGGGAAACCTTCTTATCAACAAGATGTATAAGAACGTGGGATAATCCCTCCAGGTTAATGATGGATGCTCCAGCATTTGAAACTGTGATGAATTGGGAATATCACTATACAATTTATGAATTCTGTGTGAGATTATGAACCCTGCATGTCTGTGTCAGGTTGCAAACTCCATTTTGAATGTGCGGCCTTTTATCTATTCTATGGTCTGTTTGCCTCCATGCTGAGCTGAAAATTCCAAAGGCTGGCAGCAAACAAAGGACAGCAGAAGGTAATTGACTCCTATGCTCCCAATTGTTGAATATCTGCTCACCCTAGACACAAGACTGATCCCTGCCCAGAAGAACTGGTTTAGCAAGGAGGAAGTCACCTTGGCAACAAAGTCACCTAACAGATTTGTGCTCATACGTGAAGCTGGCAAGGCGGTCACCTCACATGGGGGCAGG
The DNA here is from genome assembly GCF_025201925.1 of Gopherus flavomarginatus. Lineage (NCBI taxonomy): Eukaryota > Metazoa > Chordata > Testudines > Testudinidae > Gopherus > Gopherus flavomarginatus. Next base: position 146,432,166 of record NC_066621.1, read on the forward strand.
GGAGGGGCTGAAAGTTTTAAAAGGGCAGAGGCTGATCGGCTCGGAGCCCATTTTCTTCAATCCATGAGAGAGAGACCACTTACCACGTAACAGCCTGCATGAGACATAGGACACACTGTCTGCCTGGATCCGGATAGTTCCCCCAGGACTCACAAGGAAAAGCGAGGGGCATTGCAGTTTTCGATGTTTATTGTTTTGAATGTTCTGTCCTTTCCAGTGTCTTACGTGATTAAGTGTAAAAGAGCATAAAAGTGTTAGACTGGGCGAAGTGCGCACACATATGTGCGTTGCTAGCTTCACAACTGCTGCATGCCCCTGAAAGAGTTAAACTGTGAACCAGAAACTTCGCACCTTTGGGGTGGAGTGCTGGGAGAGGGTGGGGTTAAGTAACTGGGGCATCTTGGGGGGGGGGGTCAGCCCTGCCCCTGGGGCCTACGGCAGGTGAACTGAGTAGCCCCATTTCTGAGAAGGGGTAATTGACTGAGTCAGTGCCCAGGAAATGTGCCAGAAAGGCCAAGAGAGGAACCAGTGCTGCTGCCTGCTGAGGCTCCTGAAGCTTAACACACCGCAGAGGATCCAGCGCCTTGCGAATGATGAGAGTCAGATGATAAGCTCTTATGAGGCCGCTGCTTTGTGGCTAGCTGGCCACTTCCCTGTCTTGTAACTTACAGCACACTCTTTATAACCCACAAGGGAGGAGGCATACCAGGAAGAAGGGAGTGTGGACAGAATAGACCATGCACCAGCATTTTGGGACCACTGCAAACAGTTAGACAGCAGCTACTTTTGCTGCATGGCTGGACTGGAGAATCAGGACTTGGGTAAACTGTAGCTAGAGAGATGGGAAAGATAAACCCCATATAACTATCTTCATCCTGCTGCATCGAAAGAGGAGATGAGAGAGAGAGGAGGAGCAAAAGGAATGACGGCAACAGAGTATTTAACAAAAGGCACTCTCCTGGGTTACTGAATGTCCCAATAGGAGATCGTGCAGCTCCTCAGCAGATTGTGTTAATACTTGTAATAGGGAACAAAGCATAACTCACTGGGAGGCTTCTGAGGATCTGAACCAAGGAAGCTGGGTGCAATATATTTTGTGCAGCTCAAGTGGGAGAGGAACAAAGGTGACTTTCCACCATCTCTACACTCCTCTCATCCTGGAGCCAGCCAGGGGCCAAGCTGGATACTGGCACAAGCAATAGCAGCATCAGGGCTTCTCTAATTTACACCTACCTCCCTTTGGCCTCAAGAGGCCATTTCACCAACTGGGAATTATAAGAATGTAGAGACTATGGCCACACTCCCTTCTCCATCAGGAGTTCAGGGGTTGGGTGGCATGCACCTGCAATGGTGACCCTATCCCAGCCATAGATTCCCCAGGCTAAAGGAATCCTCCATCATGCAGTCAGGCTAGCAGTACACTTGACTGAGGGTCTGAGAATACCTAACACATAAATAAGGGGGTATTATTTGGAATAAAGGGCCTGATCCTGCTACCATTAAAGTAGACAGCAGAACTCTCAGTAACTTCAGTGAAAGCGGGACTGAGCCCTAACTTTTTTTTAAACATTTATAATAATTATTACAATAGTACTAATCCTAATAATTTCAGTTTATAAAGACAACAAAGGAAGTAACTGTAGTCTACATTACGATCCAACAGCAGTTCTACAGAGAGGCCTAAATCAAAATGTGCATAATAATTAACAGGCAACTAAATATTTCAGAATCACAATTGTTTTGTGCAACTAAAACCACATAGGCAGTTTCCTGAAACTTTCCCAGGAAAGGTTCTCCCAGACATGTCCTGAATTATAGAAGTCATTGTGCCGATCAATTTCGCGCTTGGGTAAATGTTCTAAAACTATGCATGTTTGTTTGGAATATACAAAAGCCACTTACAATAATAGACAATGATTGGTCAAAAAAAAGTTTCCTTTGGTACTATAAATTTTTGCCTTCTGTCATTGCCTGACGTAGTGTATGCAATGGTGAATGATGCTACATAATTCATTTGCTATTTACCTGGTATTTGCAAAGCTACTAGAAAAGAAACATGCAACTTCTGTTCAAAGTCTTGCTAAAACACACCATATTGATAAGAAATGCAGTTCAACAGATTTCATTAGGCCAAGTCCTGCAGTCCTTACTCAGACAAAACTCTCACCGAAATCCATGGGAATTTTGTCTAATGATTAAGGAGCCTAATCTAAAATCCATGTAAAGTTAATGGAAAGATTCCCATTGACTTCAGTAGGATTTGGATCCAGCTCTAAATCAGTACTTTAGGAATAAGCTCCAGATGGATTTTAGCCTGAGCAGATCAGAACCAAGGCTGCCTCTTCCCCAAAATAAAGAACTCTTCCCATGTTAGGTGGCTGTGGATTCAAAGCAAGAGTTTTAATGCTCATTTGAGACAGACAATACCTTCGCATTCAGATGCCTCGGTACTGTACTCCTCATGGTTGGACAGCAAGCGGTTGAATTTAGGTTTACGTGCTGAACCTGCCTGAGTTGCTTTTTCAGACACCCCCGAACGAAAACTCTGCGAGCGTGACACAGAGATCGCAAACTGTTTAATCACCTCATCGTCGCTATCTGAAGATGTGGTTAGCTCTTCATCCTCCCCATAACTGTTCACTGAGAGAAAAACACAACACAGGCTTTTGACAATTTCACAGGACTCAACACAGAAGTAGGAAAACATGGGACATTTTCAATTCAGATATTTACTTTGGGGGGAAGGAAAAGGAGAGCTATAAGACATATAACTACCAGGGGGGAGCGGATGAGGAGGGCACATTCCCTCAGAAATCTTTCTGAAATCTTTCTGGTGCCTTGCTGTGTCTGCAGGAATTACATATTATCACTCCTAGCTTCCCATCCTGCAGATCCCCCAACTTTTTTAAAATGTGATTGTTCCTCATAGACTCATAGACTTTATGGTCAGAAGGGACCATTATGATCATCTAGTCTGACCTCCTGCACAATGCAGGCCACAGAATCTCACCCACCCACCCCTATAACAAACCCCTAACCTATGTCTGAGTTATTGAAGTCCTCAAATTGTGGTTTGAAGATATCAAGCTGCAGAGAATCTTCCAGCAAGTGACCCATGCCCCATGCTGCAGAGGAAGGCAAAAAACCTCCAGGGCCTCTGCCAATCTGCCCTGGAGGAAAATTCCTTCCCGACCCCAGATATGGCGATCAGTTAAACCCTGAGCATGTGGGCAAGACTCACCAGTCAGCACCCAGGAAAGAATTCTCTATAGTAACTCAGATCCCAACCCGTCTAACATCCCATCACAGACCACTGGGCATACTTACCTGCTGATAATCAAAGATCAATTGCCAAATTAATTGCCAAAATTAGGCTATCCCATTATACCATCCCCTCCATAAACTTATCAAGCTTAGTCTTAAAGCCAGATATGTCTTTTGCCCCCACTACTCCCCTTGGAAGGCTGTTCCAGAACTTCACTCCTCTAATGGCTAGAAACCTTCATCTAATTTCAAGTCTAAATTTCCTAGTGTCCAGTTTATATCCTCCCACACCCAAAATCAAAAAAAGGAAAACCATTATCCGTATATAACCATTAGCACAGAGGTAGGCAACCTATGGCACGGGTGCTGAAGGTGGCACGCAAGCTGATTTTCAGTGGCACTCACACTGCCTGGATCCTGGCCACCAGTCCAGGGGGCTCTGTATTTTAATTTAATTTTGAATGAAGCTTCTTAAACATTCTGAAACCTTGTTTACTTTACATACAACCAGGGCCGGTGCAACCATTTAGGCGACCTAGGCTATTGCCTAGGGCACTAGGATTTGTGGGGCGCATTTTCTTCTGCAGCAACCACGGCGGCTGGATCTTCGGATGCCCCAGTCACCGCCAGCATTTAGGTGTAGGGAGTTGGAGCCTGGGAGCCTGGGTAGGGCCGTCTGCAGGAAGTAAGGGGGAGGGCACACAGGGGAACTCCCAACCCCAGGTCGCCCCTGCCTCACCACCTCCTCGAGCACACCATGGCTGCTTCACTTCTCTCGCCTCCTAGGCTTGCAGTGCCAATCAGCTTAGGAGCCACAAGCCTGGGAGGTGGGAGAAGTGAAGCAGCGACGGCGTGCTCGGGGCGGAGGCAGAGCAGGGGTGAGCTGGGGTGTGGGGGGCTGCCTCAGGGCGGAGGATGGGAGCTGCCGTGGGGGAGCGCCTCAGGGCGGGGGCTCGGGGATGGGGAGGGCGCAAGGGGGAAGTTTCACCTAGGGCATGAAACATCCTTGCACCGGCCCTGCATACAACCATAGTTTAGTTATATATTATTGACTTATAGAAATAGAGACCTTCTAAAAACATTAAAATGTATTACCGGCACGCAAAACCTTAAATTAGAGAGAAGAAATGAAGACTCGGCACACCACTTCTGAAAGGTTGCCGACCCCTGCATTAGCATGTGCAGAGCCAAAGTAGTAAACACGGGGCTCTAACACCTTCTCAGCATTCCAATAATACCTCCACAGCCATCTGAAACAAATACTACCTAGTACAGAAGAAAGAAAGCAGAGGGTTAATCTACTCTTGGGTTATTCCATGAACACGAAATTACAGGATCCAGCTAATAGGCAGCACCAATTTTGCATGTCAGAGTCAGCAGAGGAACCTTTTGAGAACAATGTAAATTCTAACCTTTAAAGATGAAGATACACATCTGAACATTTTGCTGCAGCTACCCTTCCCTCTCCTACTGACAATTCTGGCTTTGACTATGGGATCACTGCGTTCTCATTAGTGTTTGAATATCCTTTGTGGGAGGTGGGGGGCCGGGGGAGAGAGGGGGAAAAGGATCTGATGTCCCATACTTGGCCTGCTTTTTCAAATGAAAATGGAGATGAAAATACAATGCCACATTACAGGTTCCCCAGCCATCTGTATCAGGGGAAACAGCATAGGAGGAAGTTTTCATTTGTGAACTTGTGGGGCCAAGGGAGTTGTGGGTGTAATGGACAGCTGGAGAGTGTGTGTGTTTGTGTGTGCATGTGAACACACCAGCTGTCAAGTGTGTTACTATTTTGTTACTTACTCTTGAGGATAAAGAACACAACAGTGGCTGCCAAGACTTGTTTCAACAATCCTCAGTGCATATCCAAGCCGCCGAACAAACGAACAATGCATGCAAGTGCAAAAAGGTGGGGCCATTTTTCCATGCCAATGGCTGATTTTTTAGGGGAAATACAGCTTCATCTATATCCCACTCATACACAGCTACAGGGCTACGATTAGGGAAATAGGACCCTGCTTCCAAACATCCAGACTCCATTAAGTGTGTCCAATACTAATCCAGTTAGAACTACCTCCACTGCTTCTCAGACCTACCTCCTTTCATGACAGTTGCCATCAGGGCCAGCTCTAGCAATTTCGCTGCTCCAAGCACGGCGGCACGCCGCGGGGGGCACTCTGCCGCTCGCCGGTCCCGTGGCTTCGGTGGACCTCCTGCAGGCTTCCCTGCGGGGGGTCCGGTGGTCCCGTGGCTCCGGTGGACCTCCCGCAGGCGTGCCTGCGGATGCTCCACCAGAGCCGCAGGACCAGTGGACCCTCTGCAGGCACACCTGCGGGAGGTCCACAGGAGCCGCCTGCCACCCTCCCGGCAACCAGCAGAGCGCCCCCTGCGGTATGCCGCTCCAAGCATGCGCTTGGCATGCTGTGGCCTGGAGCCGGCCCTGGTTGCCATAGGCCTGCCATCTATCCCTAGGGCAGAACTCATGGGGACCAGGACAAGGGAGCTCTCAGTGGCTGTGAAATTTGCTTCCACCAGGAATCTATCAGAAACTGAATCTTATTATGTTGAGGTTTTGTTATCAGATTTGCCTCTGTTGCCTGGCTTTGAGTAATATTGCCAATAAGATCAGTATTGCTGTCAGAAATTGGTCTCCTGGTAGGTAAGTGGTATTTGCCTATGCCTCAGGGGAAGTCTCACTACTGTGGGGAAAAATAAACGTCCCCTACTTTGAGAAAATACACTATTTTAATTGTGTAATAGTTGTTTTGGCCCTCAGTTACCAATGCTGTATCAATGAGCCCTCCTGAATTTTAATAAGTTAAAAGGGCTGTCTTATTTTTTTACAGAATTGGGCAGGGACAGGACATCTAACTGTTGAAGTCAACTCAAGCTTTATAAATCTTTCACAATATCATGTACTGCATTAAACAAGTATCTGTATAATTTCCAGTTTTTACAATGGGGTGAATGCAAGTAGTTACATTTTTTTCCCCATAAGTCAAGTACTCTCAGTTTCTGTTGCACAGAATGCTTTTGCCTTAATTACTTTTAGTTTCAGTTTAGCTAGCAGGTGCAGAGAAAACATTTGCTTCATTCAGACTTGTGCATTTAAAGCTGAGAAACTTACTGGGAGATGAAAAAGCAAGAAAGTGTTTTCATCAGTATTTTCATTAATGACTTGGAAAATGGAGTGAAGAATATGCTTATAAAATTTGCAGATGACACCAAACTGGGAGGATTTGCAAGCACTTTGCACAGGATTAGAATTCAAAACGACCTTGACAATTAGAGAATTGGTCTGAAATCAACAAAAATTCAATAAAGACAAGTGTAAAGTACTACACTTAGAAAAGAACAACTGGCTAGGTGCTACCACCACTGAAAAGAATACGGGGGTTATAGTGGATCGCAAACTGAATGTGAGTCAACAGTATGAGTCTCTATGTGGACCATGCTGCAGCACTTGTTATGATGTGGGGTGCTGTTTCTTAGCTGCATTTTAAAAAATACATGCTAATTAAATGCTAGAACTAGAGGATCAAGAGCAAATGCCTGATATGACTTCTGCTGCTGAATCTTTGTCCTGGAAGGAGACAGCTCCACAGGTTGTCACGCTAATATCTTTATATTAATACAACCAAGTTTACTCATGGAAAAGAAAAAACTCAACATTCAGATTTACAAATGCTCTGATTAGAAAGGGGGGAAAGCATTTTCAGAATCACCATGGAAACTTAAATAAAGGGCCTATGATTACGATCTAAACTCCTGAAAGATGATGAATGCATCTTGTGATTTGCAGATGTTGCGCAGTACATTCATTTTAACTTATTTACTCATACACACAGCCTATTTTACAAACCAAACCTCTGATCATTTCTAAAGGGGAGTTGGCAGTACATTTCAAATTACCACAGACATTTTTTGCAAGGAATTTCAAATACATGCTCAATATGATATCTAGGTTACAGACATTCAAATACTACACAGCTAAAAACACCCAAGAGAAATGGTCCAAGACTTCTTTATAGTTACCAAGTATACAGAATTACATATTTTTTATTCAAAAGACTATAAAGAATGTATTTCACATATCTGATAAAATATATTGTGAATGGTGTAAAACATATGCATTTTGCATACCGTCCTCCACTTGCATGTTATTAAATGATGGTTGTTTAAGTTGTGAGATCAAGCACTTGGAACATAGGTAATGCCATTCTGTGCTTTGAGGGATTGATGCTGCTCCACGGAAGTCAATAGGACTTTCATTATTGACTTCAGTGGGAGCAGGATGATGCTCTGAATGAACAAGGGGTCCAGTGGCAAAAACAGTACGCGACCAAGAAATTAAAGACTGTGTTGTAATGTATATGCATACATGTACAGATCACAAATGTTCTTAGTACAGTGCCTGCTGCAGCAGTGGCGGAGACACGGGTCGGACCGTAGAATGTTCATGCTCTATTATTATTTTGCTGTATTGCCACAGTTCCCCAATGGAACACTAGTGACAGAAGAGAAACGGTGATTTTCAATATTTTATAACTCAGCAAAATCTGAACTGATTCCATAGGATGAAAGGGTGATAGTTCAAGGGTTTTACCCCTGCCAAATTTCAAAGTCTGGCTGCAAACAATGGAGGTGTTATAGTTTGTCAAAACAGAGGTTGAAGGAATCTTTTCTAATGGAAACGTACAGTAACCTAAACACAGATGTCACTACCAGATCCCTCTATAATTATAGGCCTGATCTTCAAAGGGCCTCAACTTTGTCTACACTTGCACGTTTCTCGTTAAAACTTTTGTCGCTCAGGGGTGTGAAAAAACACACCCCTGAACGACAAAAAAAAAGCACTGGTGTGGACAGCGCTTCGTCGGTGGGAGCCACACTCCAGGCGACAAAGCTATCACCCCTCGTTGGAGGTGATTTTATTTTGTTGCCAGGGAACCCTCAGACTCTCTTTTTACACCTTTAACCAACTGCTAGTACAACTAATTGGGAGTGCAAATGAGGGAATGCAGACATTTGACTACCTGACCTATAGCTACAATCAGGCAGTTAAGTGTCCACGTTCCTTCATTTGTGCTAACAATTACTTGTGGACCCAAAATGATTGTCAAATAGGAGACCTGGTTTAAAAAAAGTCAGGCCTAAAATGTATTTCAAATACATAGAAACTGGGCCTCTTTGTAATATATTAAAGCTGTACCATTTCAGGATGGTGGTTTTTGTGAATTTAAATACTGTGAAGAGTGCCTGATTCAGGTAATGCACCTGCAGTGGCAATAGAAGCTTCCATCCCTATTAATGTAACTCAGCCCTTAGAAAGACTTGGACATATCCAAGCCCATTCATTTTGTATGCTCTCTAGTGAGCCTGTCAACAAGAGTGCAAATTAGGGCCAACTGTTCAGTCATGCTACACACAGCCAATAGGTGAGTGACTGTAACATCTTATTGCTGCACTCGGCCCACTACCCTGACTGAGTAGAGCTAAGCAAATTTTCTGGGTTAGTGGCCAAACCAAAAAATCCTAAACAAAACAAAACAAAGAAGAGGTTCATTCTGAACCAAACTGATTTTTTTCTTGCCAAAACAACCAAATAAATTTTGTTCAGTTTGAACAAAACAACATTTTCAAAATGAAACGGTTCATTTTGAAACAAAATGTTGAAGTGGTTCATTTAAAAAAATTTCACTGTTTTAGAATACCAGGGTTGGAAGGGACCTCAGGAGGTCAGCTAGTCCAATCCCCTGCTCAAAGCAGGACAAATGCCCACACAGATTTTTGCCCCAGATCCCTAAAGGGCCCCCTCAAGGACTGAATTCACAACACTGGGTTTAAGCAGGCCAACGCTCAAACCACTGAGCTATCCAGAAACATTTTCCTCATTTTTATTTAGCTGAAACTATTCCTAGAATTTGATCCAAATTCACAAATAGTTTCAGTGGCCCCCAAAATTGTATTTTTTGGTGAATTTACTATATACTGAACATTTTTTTGCCAGTTCTAGTCATGAGTCGGGTTTCTTCCAGTCAGGGACCTTGTACAAGCTATATGCAACTGGGCCACTTTAACTATATCCTTCTTCCAACTCCCACATCTGGATGTAAATTAAAAAAAAATGGGACTCAGATCCAGACATGCCAAACCCGTGGGAAAAAAACACAGAAATTGGATTTGTTTTTGGTTTAATTGGCTTGTGAGTTGGTTGTTGGCTAGTTTTTGGCTTGTAGCTTGTTGCTTCTCTTTTTTGATTGGCTCCTGGCAAGCAAGGGCAAGGGGGGAGAGAGTCAGGGTGCACAGCAGGCCCACTACAGTCCCAGACTGCAAGCCGGGGGGGGGTTAGTCACATAGAGAGTTGGGGTTCTTAGGGACTGGGTTGTTTTGGCCTTGTTTTGAAATGGGATTAGCTTGGTTTTTGGTTTATTGTGAAAGTCGAGGTGCTTATTTACCACGTGAAAATTGGCAACTGTGCTCAGATCCAAACCACCCCTTGCCTGGGCTTATGTATCAGCCAAATGAAAAGGCAAGCAAGAAGTTTTTACAAAAGCAAAACTGCCCCTGATTTAGCCCATTTCTACTGTGTGTTATGGGTTTTCATTAAGCATGAATTAGTAGCAATTAAAATACTACGGATGGGGCCTATATATAGGAAGGCAAGTTTTCATGATACAGCCTTCCCTCATAATAGAAAAGAAAACTGTTTATATTTCTTAACTTTCTCATACATTTTCTCTATCAGGCTATATGGCACAATGGCTTGAAATATCTTTATGTACCAACCCCCACTCCTTTTTTTTTTTTTTTTAAAGATGCTGTTTACTCTTCTAATGTAAAAGCATCATTTTGTAAAAACTCTCTTTTCAAAAGACCACCCAGCAACAAGATCAGACTTTCCTCCAGATTTTTCCATTAAGTAGAAGGGAGCTTTCTTAAAATGGAGTCCTGTGTTTTATCCCCAGAACTCTTTCACTACAGTATCTGCAGAACACCAGCTGGTACACTGAAATTCACTGAAACAACTCACAAAACTTTTACTCTGCTTCACCATACACGGCACTTTCCCTATACCACAGTTCATTATCAGCTGGTTCCTGTGTATTGGTGCTGATTAAATACAATTCATTACACTTGGAGTCTCTTAACCATCAGGTGCACACCCACCATTCTTTGTTTGCTGATTAACAGGGTGGGAACAAATTCCCTAGCTAAGATATTTTATTTAGGGCTGCTAAGGATTACTATTGCACTGCAACAAGGTAGATATTTATTTTTCCACTTAATATAATTTTTGTAACGATATAAGCTTTTGATTAGTTACATTGGGGCTGATTCATCACAGCTTAACCCTAGTTCTATATAAGCATAACTCCATTGATTTCAATGGAGATGCACTCCCAAGGAAAAAAACATTCAGACAAGGCAGTGGTGAACAGTGTTTCTATAACTACAGTATGATATTTTAATAATCTGAGCAGGCTCCTAACTTGAGACCACAAAACTAGCTGGGATTCAGGGCTTGGACAAAACTCAGACCTTTCGCCAAACTGAATTAAGTCCGTAGGTGTTTTTACAAGTTGGAGATCAGGTTGTTTAAGAAAATCTCATTTCAATCAGGCCTCAGACTCTTCCCTTCACCATACCCACAGCTTCCTGTGACTGACCAGCTGGCCTCTGGCTTCTCAGCAGGGCCCTGATCCAAAGCTCACTGAAGTCAGGGGACCGCCTTGGCATACATCCCTCTGCCCGTACCTTAAACATGTACAGTTCTGTACAGTACAGCTGTGATCTCTGCTGAGCCCTGCTCTTCCGCACATGAACTTTTGGCTTGATATGATCTAGACTGCATTGCAAGCCAGAAATGAGAGGTGGAGGCAAAGGGACCCAACACAAATTCTCCTTAACCCCGCAATGTCTGGAGAAAAGAAGGGAGATAGTACCATGGACCTGGATAGGAATGGGAAGGAAAGTCCCATGGCCCTGTTGGAAGACAGTAGGAAGAGGAGCTCACTGGCCTTGGGTAAGATGGGACAATTATCTGAACTTCTAAAACTCCCAAATCTCTTGAGACTTGTCCGCCACTGAACTGCACACAAACGTTAGTAATCATCTCCTTAGCTCAATCTGGGGAAACCACCTCAGAACCACACGACCAACACCTCCAGTAAAACAGCCCAATCACACCAACTTGCTAGTAGGCATCCTACGACCATCAACTGCACGTTTTTCCACATATAATCCCAACTAATCAAAGCAGAGGAGTGAGTTACCAAATCTGCATCTGCGGATTTCTATTGGTCCCTAGTTGTCTGCAGAGATTCATGGCATGATCCTAAAAGTTGTTCAGATTTTGACTAGGATAGGTCTTAATATTTTCACAGTTGAGTTCTCAGAGCCAGAATATTGTCTCAAGTAGCATATATTCATACATTCCCCTAACAAGCTGGACATCTTGGAAAGTTAAGAATCAGAGGTACTAGAATTAGAGATAACCCGTTGAGACAACCTGCAGTCTGCGTTCTAATCTAGATGCTATGAAAATTGACTCCTTGAATCAAGCGGCTGAATGAACCAGTTTAAATATTGTGACCTAGGGTTTGGATAAGCATCCAAAAGACCATGCACACCATACAACCTTACTCCCCTCCTTCAGATCCCTCTCAACATCCATCTCTTTCCACAGTTTATCTCCAACAATGACTCAAGAGTCTCATACCACCCTAACAACATCTAAAGGCAATTCTAAATTATGCCAGCTGCCAATGGTCAATTACAACAACCAGGAATTGACGGGGCACAAGATAGCATTAATCATACCCCCATACTAGAGAGATGTAGGGGCTGTTATACCAGCTGCCTGTTACAACTGATCTCCATGGACTGGGATGATCCTCCAGAAACTGGATAGCTTGGCTTTAGAGCTGCTTATGCTACTGGAATGGTGCAATGCGGCAAGAATGCCACTGAAGATCAAGGCCCAAGTTTGTAGTAGTCCCAGAGAATGTTCTGTTTTGTAACATTTGCTTGCAATCAACAACTTATGGGAGTGACCTTCTACAAACGGGGCCAAATTAATAAGTATTGAAACTACAAACGGAAAAAACTGTTTCAGTCGTTGCAGAAAAATACAATGTTATAGTTCTGCAGACAACATTGTTAGTATTGTACAAATCTGCTTGTTACTTCACACATAACGCAGCGAGATCATTCCCACCTTGTATAGAGCAGTAGTAGAAGGAGATGAAAGGTGAAGAGGCAGGTTTTCAATGAGAGATGCAACATTTCTCAGATGCTGCCAAGATGCTGTTCATTGGTAAATGAAGTCTCAAGTCCTAAACAATTTCCCAAAGGAAGAGAGAGGCACAGCTGCCATATGGGGAGTGGGAAGAGGATGCTGCTTGGCAAAATGGCTCAGAAAACACATGCACAAATACACACACACACAATTTGCTCTGTAACTGTTGTGAATCATAACGCCCATGTTTTCCTTTTAAATAAATTCCTCTTAGCTAATAAATAATTAGAATAGATTATCAACAATAGATTAGCTTGTGTAACTTTATACAGCCTACTCACCGGTGAATGCAGAAGACAGACGTCTTGCAAAGTATACCTTGGTTACCTTCTGTTCTCATGCCTCTTAGGTAGATAGGAGGCAGTGTCTCTACTATAAAGGGCCATGAACTGGGATTCAGGATATTTGGATTCTATCCTTGGCTCTGTCATTGACCTGGTGTGACCTTGGGCAAGGTCACTTCAACATCATATGCCTCTGCAATACACACCCTACAATACACACCCCTTTGTAAACTCTTTGGAGAAGGAACTCTCACTATGTGTTTGTACAGTGTGTTGCAGAGCCACCTACCTGGCCTGGCTTTGGGCTAGTTTCTGCCTCAGTTTCCCCTCAGTTCCACAGACCAGTTACCTACCCACATTCTCTACCACATATAGTCAGTCATACATCATCATATGACTATCATACTATCAAAACACAGACCATAGAATTCCATCTAGTTACTCCCATATTAAGCCTAATAACTTGTGTTTGACTCAAGACTTCTCTAGGTGTAAACACGTCTGGGATGATGCACATTGTGGTTGCTAACCTTGATGTATTTTCCTAGTGAGTACAAGCCCTTCTGTGCATGTGTGATCACACACGGAAAAGTAATCTTCAGTTTCTAAATTCTAAATGTTATTCACAGATCATACAGAGGCCCAGCCCACAGCCTGCCTACAGATGAATGACACCTGGCTCAGCTCCAGGTCCTTGGATAAAAACTAAGTCTAAACAATGCCTACTACCAAGGATAATCTAGCTCTTCTTCCTGGCACTCTCTTGCTTTCTGATGCCTAATGCCAAACCAGATTCCTTGGGTAATGATAAACCTTCACATTTCCTAGTTTACTAAGGTCTAATAAATTTATTTCAGTGTGATCTGAATGTAGTCTTTAGCTGGCATGGATCTTGCCTTATTACAGAAAAAAATAAAAATCTTGATTTTGCAATGTTACAGTTGCCTCCTGAGAATTTCCTAATTTAGTGCTCGCTCACTTATACTGTAACATTGTGAACACACTGTCAGACTGACAGCCCTGGAGACTCTTCATTCGCAGAACTGGCACTAGAAGTACACGCTTCCCCAATGCACTGCAGTTCTGATCTAGAGGATTCAACTCAAGTGGTATTTCAGTCCCCATGTCTATACCAAATTCAGCCTCTCATCGTGAATACTAGTTGACAGTTTCAGTAGAGTGTGGTTTTCTGCTTGTGTGGGACATCAGCCCATTGAAAAGTAGGCTCTGACCACCATATTGATTTCACACAGGTGCCTAACAGCCATCAGAGCATTTTGGGATATTACTTATTTGAACTAGATTCAAGCCTGTGATGCTGGCCCATATTCCCATTGCCAATTCCCTAAGCCAACAGGCCTCCTCTTTTTAGTCACTAGTAAACCATCCCATCACTTGTTTTCTGCGAGGGATTTATAAGGACTGACTTGGTTCTTATGCTATTTCCACTAGAGTCTTCAATGATAGGGACCTACAAACAGGTACCAGATCTTGATTTACGAGGTAATTGTCATCCCACCCTTCTCTATGGGTGTGAGACCTGGGTAACCTACAGATGACATCTCAAACAGCTGGAGTGGTTCCAGCAGCGCTGCCTCAGGAGGATTCTCAGGATCAGCTGGGAAGACTTACACACTGACATCAGTGTTCTCTCTGCAGCCAACATCAGCACTATGGAAGTGCAGGTCACGAAACACCAACTCTGCTGGGCTGGCCACTGTGTACGTATGCCTGACACTTGCCTCCCAAAGCAAGTACTCTTCTCTCAATTAAGTAAGGGATGAAGGGCAGCGAAAGCGTTTCAAAGACATACTGAAAGTACAGCTTAAAAAGGGAGGCATCAACCCAACAACCTGGGAGGACTTGGTGCAGAACAGAACACAGTGGAGCCACATCATACACTAAGCCACAGCTCACTTTGAGGAGAACAGAGGTGCTCATGAGACAGAGAAGCGATAAAGGAGGAAAGCAAGGGCACAGCATTCCAGCCAACAGCTATGTCTCCTCCAAGATTACAACTGTCACTTCTGTGGGAAAATCTGCAGGGCAAGAATTGGGCTCCTCAGCCACTTAAAAAGCCATCAATGAACCCCCTTGGCAGAGATCATCCTCGCATCGAGGGATAGCCGAAGAAGAAGAATGTTAAGAATTGGTGCTAAACTGGTGTGACAGAGGAATATGGAGTAAGGCAACTGAGCTTCAATTAAATACTGATGGGGTGTCCACTCTCCAGTGCACCTTATACAGATCTCATATGTATCTAGTTTTCTGACAATGGACCAAAAGTGACGAAAGTGAAACAGTGCTAGAACATCTCAATGCATTTGTGGCACAACAGCATTTGCATCTCTTATTTATAGACTGGGGGCTCAATGCAGGGATTCAGTGGCAGCCAAACCTGTGCCACAGCAAATCAGCATATGCCACATTAACTATCAGCAGTGTGATTTGAGAACTCAAAGATTTCAATGCTCAGACACTTAGACCCCTTAACCTAGAGATGCCTTTCAATACTCTATGCTTGGAATGCACTGAGGACAGCAGAAGGGCCAATTTAGAAAATAGGGATCACGTTTCTTGAAAGCAAAAAAGAAAAAAGTGTGGCTGAAAACCATCTGTTAAAAAACTTATTTGATAAAATCGGTCTTTTCTGCCCAGTTTTTTAACCGCTATAATGTCATCTTTCCTTCGTCTAGCAAAGGTGATGTTTTTCCACCAAAAGGCTTTTCTTTTGCTGCTGTTTTTTTTAAAACCAGCAAAGCCTATATTGGGATGACCCTGTAATGGGTCTATTAATCATCTGTGGCTGCTAAATGAAGTGTATCTATTTTCTCTGTTACATTACTATTGGCAACCAGGTCTTCAGTAAGTGCCCAGAAATATTTCCATGGCAACAAAAAGCATTCAAGCATCGCTTTTGTTTTGTGCCAATTTAGCTTAAAAATCTTCTGTTGTAGAGGGGAATATGGTACATTAAAGTAAAATAAAATCAAGATGCAATGTTCTGAAAAGAGTCCAAGATAAACAGGAAACATGTATTTTACAGGACCAAGGCAAATAATGCCAAATGCAAGATGAAAATTTTTCAAAATTTTAATATTTATGCTAGGGAATGACTCTCCTTTACTGAATGCCAGCCAGGCCATATGCTCACGTAGGTTGTCATTTAGGGTTAGGAAGAAAGCTAACAGAAACAAGGATACCTCTTACATTTCCTCTGATCATTTCAATCCAGATTTGAAATTTAAAGTTATCAGGATATCCCGTCTTCTCACATCTCAATCATCATCAGATCATTTCACATGCTCAGTGTCAGTCAACGGATCCAAAGAGCGATGGGAAAGATGAAAGAGGGGCACGCATG
The DNA here is from genome assembly GCF_025201925.1 of Gopherus flavomarginatus. Lineage (NCBI taxonomy): Eukaryota > Metazoa > Chordata > Testudines > Testudinidae > Gopherus > Gopherus flavomarginatus. The sequence goes on from NC_066621.1 coordinate 146,448,382, forward strand.
TTTAGGAAGGGGTATGCCACACGTTGGGTAGCAGAACCTGTTCAATTACATCCAAGACAGGGGTAATTTAAAAAAAAAACCAAAAACCTCAAGCAAGACACTTTCAAACATGGTTCGGTGCTTTCACACTTAACAGCGAGCTGCTGCAATGTACATGTTTTAGATAGCTCTGAGATGAAAGAAGTCAGAGCTCCATGTCATATCGTGCCCTTGATCCATGCCTGCAACTTCACTGCCATCAAGTCATGAGGGCACAGTATGGTCCGTAGTGCAGTGCAGAATGGAGGAAAAAGCACTAGGAATGTGGAAAGCTGGGGCTTACAGGTGAAAAGGAAGGGGCTTTGGGCAAAGCAGCCGGGCAGGGTGAGGAGCTCTGCAGAGCAGGGCTCCATGATGGCTCCATATAGACTAATGTGGCAAGAGGGTGGTAGGAATCAGGTCATAAGAACTAACATGGACCCAGTGGCCAGGAACTCCCATAGAACAGGCCCTGAGAGAATATGGCCACTATTCCAGTCCTTTAATGTCAAATCCTGCCCTCAGTTTCGGGAAGGGGAAGGGGGGCTGGATTTCATCCCACTGCACAGCCACAAAAATGCCTGATTACTCTGGCTTCATGCAGTATTTGTGAATTAGACATCAATACTGAGGCATGGATTTCTAACTTGAGAATTCACACTGATCCAGCTCTAAAATACAGTATCAAAGGCATCAGGCAGGGCAGTTTGGGGGACGGGGGTGATGGTGGGAAAGAGTAATATTGGCTGGTTATTCCTTCCTTTCCAATTATTACTTATTTAATGGAGATGATGATGCAGGGGGAAGAAAGTAAAGGACAGATTTAAATTTTTCTTGAAGGACCACTGCCAAGATTTACACCATCCACGTCTGATCTCCCCACTAAGTATCAAAACAAAGGGCCAGATCCTGTGCAGTATCAAACACAATAGTGGAGCTGCTGAGCACCCACAGTTCGCACTGGCAACAGTGGGAGATGAAGGTGTTTAGCTGCTCTCAGGAGAGAGCTATTGCAACAGCGGGTTCAAATTTTCAGAAGTATCTAAATGGCATTTTCAAACGAGTTAAGCACTTGGAAGTCCTAGGACTTGTCTACACAGGGAGTTATGCCAGATTAACAATTCCTGATGAACTGCCTCTGTGGATGCTCCTACTCCAGAATAAGAGTGCCTTACTCTGAATCAGCTTGATCCAATAGCTATTCCAGAATAACTCCCTGTGTGGACAAGCCCTTAGCACTCCTGGGAAGTGGATTAAGCCAATCTGAAACAAGGCATTCTTATTCCAGAATAAGAGAGTCCAACACATGGAGTTATTCAGGAATAGCTATTCCGCTTTAAATCCAAATTAACTTTCCTATGTAGACAAGCCCCTATGCTCCTAAATCACTTTTGAAAATTTTACTCTAGGCCAAGAGAAAATATAAATTCCCTGAAACAATGGCTTTAATACTTCATTACCTATATACAATGTAGTCAGGATGCTAGTTTTCATGCAGTGTCCACATAGGCTTTACACCTCTGCCAGCTCTCCCTGATTGCACATGGAAAATGGATTGACAGAGGAAATTCCACATGCACATACACACACACACAGTGAGGTCACATACAACATTGTGCAGAAGCACAGAAATTCCAGACTATCACCACCCACTTCAAAGGGTGTTGTGCTTAAAGTTGCTCATCAGCCAAAGTTTTCAGATTATTGCAGCCCTCTCTCTCCATTATTAGGGGGAAAACTAGTCTGCATCTTTTGGGTAGCTGACATATAGATCCTTGAAACTACACATTTAACTTATAGACTCATAGACTCAAAGGCCAGAAGGTACCATCATAATCATCTAGTCTAACCTCTTGCACATTATAGGCCGCAGAACCTCACCCACTCATTCCAGTAATAAACACCTAACCTCTGGCTGAGTTACTGAAGTCCTTAAAAGCAGCAAAGAATCCTGTGGCACCTTATAGACTAACAGACGTTTTGGAGCATGAGCTTTCGTGGGTGAATACTCACTTCCTCAGATGCATCTGAGGAAGTGGGTATTCACCCACGAAAGCTCATGCTCCAAAACGTCTGTTAGTCTATAAGGTGCCACAGGATTCTTTGCTGCTTTTACAGATCCAGACTAACACGGCTACCCCTCTGATACTGAAGTCCTTAAATCATGGTTTAAAGACTTCAAGTTACAGAGAATCTTCCATTTACACTACTTTAAACCTGCAAGTGACCTGTGCCCCATGGTGCAGAGGAAGACAAAAAAAAAAAGATGCAGGGCCTCTGCCAATCTGACCTGGGCGGGAATTCCTTCCTGACCCCAAATATGGCGATCAGTGAGACCTTGAGCATGTGGACAAGACCCACCGGCCAGACACCTGGGAAAGAATTCTCTGTAGTAACTCAGAGCCCTCCCCATCTAGTGTCCAATCACCAGCTGTTGGAGATATTTGCTGCTAGCAGTCGCAGGTCAGCTACATGCCATTGAACGCAGTCTCATCATACCATCCCCTTCATAAACTTATCAAGCCCAGTCTGGAAGCCATTATTAGGGGCTACCTAGTATACATCCTTTGGGTAACGGAGATTCAGACCCCGGAAACTATTAATTTAACTTAATTTTTTTAAAAAAAATCAAATTCTGATCCATTTCCTATAATTTCCTACTTTAGTGTCCTCTTCATAGGTGCCGACTCCATGGGTGCTCCAGGGCTGGACCACCCATGGGAAAAATTAGTGGGTGCTTTGCACCCACCAGCAGCCAAGTTCCCCACCCCACCCCACCTCTTCCTCCACCTCCTCCCCTGAGCGTGCTACGTTCCCGCTCCTCAGCCTACCTCCCAGCGCTTGCTGCCGCCAAACAGCTGTAGCATGCTCTGGGAGGCAGGGGGAGGAGCGGGAAGTGGCACGCTCAGGGGAGCAGGTGGGGAAGAGGCAGGGTCGGGGCGGGGATTTGGGGAAGAAGTCGGAATAGGGGCGGGGGGGTGGAGTTGGGGCAGGGTCTTTGGGGGTGGGACGGGGCAGAGCAAGGGTGGAGTCGGGGCGGGGCCGGGGGTTAAGGGGGGTTCAAGCATTCACCGGTGCCAGTAAAAGTCAGCACCTATGGTCCTCTTAGATCTTATTTGAAAAGTTTTGAGGAGAAAAAGTGATCTGGGAGTACTTCATCTGTAACTCTCAAAACACATCTAGCTTTCAGTACAGTGTTCAAAGCAAACCACACAGAAACATCTTAAGATTCACGGCAAGGTTGGATTTTTTTTTTTTTAAGCAATGGTGTACAAGCAGATGCTCCTCAAAGGGAAGGTTTAAGGTGAAAAGCTCCCTTTGAAGGGTTCTGATACCTGAAGCATTTTGGCTGAAATCCACAGCACACTGACATGTCAAGCTCATGAGCCTGAATTGAATAAATGTGGGAAATGAACTGCATTTCTTAATACGGTAACAGGGCCTGATTTTCCTCTAACCTACCGTGTCTCTACACCCGTTGAACTCCACTCACTTTAATGCAATTAATTCTGAAAGACAGGAGAATCAGGACCATCAGCATGGTTGGTTTGGGGATTTTGAAATTGTGAGAAATGTACAAGAGATGATGTAAAATAAAATGAGCAGATTAATAACGAACTCAATCAAAGCCAAAGCAGAGAAATGGGCCCTCTTGCATAATGCTGCCGTGTGGTTACCATCATCTTACCTTCCACACATGCCTTTCCATTAATATTTTCTAATGAGCCAGCCACATCAAGGTCATGCTGAAGATCCCTTATCTGCCTGTTGAGGTAGCCTTCCTCTTCGGGTATGGCAGGAAGCATACCTAGCAGCTGGTGATCGTCATATTCTTGGTAAAATCCCTGGGATGACAGAGAGCTGGTGTCATCTGGACGTTGCTCTGAGGAGCTGGTGCCACTTCTCACTCTTTTTTGCCATTGCAGACTCATGTTGGAGCCACCGGCAGGTGCCTGGGAATCAAGATCCTGACTTGTTGATGGAAAGTGACTGTCTTCAAGATGCACATGCTCAGCACCTTTCATGTTCTGGGTGAAGCTTCCTTCATCTTCTGAATCTTCAGAGTAGTCCTTATAACTGCCATCACTGTCTTCTAAGTCCTGGTTTCCATCTTCCTCCAACTTGTGGTCCACTCTGCTCAAGTTGACCAACGAAGAAGATAAGGAGTCTCCTGCTTGTTGGACAGCTTCATACATCCGGGACATCCAGGAGGAGAGTGGCTGGAGGAAACTCTGAGCGTTCTGAGAAGCCATGCTTATACCATGACCTGTATCTGATGATCAGTTGTTCAGTTTTGCCAGCATGCCACACTTACAATTCTGTGAGCTATAGAATAAGCATTATAAGAGATTACCGTAAATCACTTGTCCATCAATGTATATGTGTTATCTATCAAAACTATTCAGCCTAGAGAGAAGGAAAGGCAAGAACCCTTCCACCAGCTTAAAGATACAGCCACTAAACCACCACCAGAAAGCCAAGATTACCCAGCAAGGCATGTATTCTGTAGCAGACAGCAAAGAGCTCCAGTTAATCTTACAGCAGCCAGATGAAAGCCATTATGACAAAAACTTAAATACAGACCACTCGAACGCTAGCACATCTCATGGTGCTCATACATTACGCTATTAGCACCAGAACGATCTATATAAAAATACTCTATTCTTATATAGCAAATTTCAGCCCAGGTTCTCAAAGCATTTACAAACCTGGATTCCCTTAACACCCCCTTGAGTTAAGTATCATATCATATCCACCTTGAAGATGGTGAAACAGAGGCACAAAAAGTCTTGTTTTATTTTTTTAATTGACTTGCCCAAAGGTCACACAGTCGATCAAAGCAGAACTCCCTACTCCCAACACTGTGTTCTAGCCATTTACTAGACAAATGTTTGTTCCTATGGGGGGAACAAGTCCATAGGCTGTATTCATTTCTATGAGAAAGTTTAAAAGGAACATTTTGATATCAATTGTTGGCAGAGGAAGGGGAAGCTGAGAATAATTACAATGTTCTTTTGATGTTTAAATGAAATATAACCATTTTCTACACTCAGGCTCTGATTCAGTCAGGCAGTTAAGCATGTCCAACTTTCTGCATTGTCAGCAGTCCCACTGAATTAAGTGGGACTAGTCAGAGGCTTAAAGTTGGGTATGTGCTTACATATCTGCAGAACTAGAACCTAAGACAGTTTCTGATTTTTTGGAAGCAGAGTGTGGAAAGAGGTTTAAAATCTCAAAACAGGAACATGTGTCATTTTTTCATCTTCATAAGGATTGCAGGAAGGCAATGGGCCCTTCTCTGCATGCCTCTGGCACATCTGCTCTTTGTGTGCCTTTGAAAAATCTTTCCCCACCTTACCAGAAAGATATTGGCAAATTCAGGGGGAGTTCAGAGAAGAGGAATAAAAATTACCAGAAGGCTAATGGGTTTAAGAGGAAAGATTGAACCACCTGTATTGCTTGGGTCAGTGACACCTACAGGAGGGGGAGAGGGGACTTTACAACACCAGGGGTGAAATCTGCACCTCACTAATATCATTGACTTCAAGAGGGCTAGGTTTCACCCCAAAAGAGAGAAGAATTATATAGCGTGCCACCAGGCCATATAGATAGGCATAACTACATTAAGAAAGGGAAAATAGAAAGGGACCATCAAGAAAACCTCTCCAAAATTATAAGGCTGAAGATAGCATCCAAAGGAAACTGACAGGATCCCCATTTCCCAGGATATATAAAACTAGAGAGTCTTTTGTTCAGTCTTTTTTTAGGGAGTAGTCCTCCATTGAATTAGACGTGGAAGACTCAATCGATCTTTTCAATCTGCACCTTCCATGACTGATTATTTTGCCAAATGATGGTCTTTTAACTGGCTATGGTTCATTTTGTAGAAATCTCCAAGACATTTGTCATCATTAGAACGTACTTAAAATTATCATCATTATCCCGGTGATAAAAGCATGGGTGACTAAATCTTTAACAATACATTTTTAAAGTTAATGGCTATCACAAAACCTTCCCGTACATGCACAGACACTGACCCAATGCTACTTGGAGTCAACTGGAATCTTGCCATTCATTTCAGTGGCCCATTAAACCAAGGTTATATTTCCCATGCAATCAATCACGCACATTCCCTTCACTGTCCCCGCAGCTCCCATCCAACCACTCTTCCTCGTATGATCTATACGTTTTGACTCTGAATTCAATTCATTTTACACTGTCTCCAAATGATACGTTTTCAGCGTGCTGCAGATTTTTCTAGTGATGGGCTACTGCACTGTAGATGTTGTTAGGAGACGCTGGCAATATTGACGGCTGGGAGGGGGAGAATTAGGCCTTTCGGGGATTTTTAGGTAGGAAGTGATTTAGGTTTGCTACATCCAGCGATGACTGCTAAGCACAGTAGCTAAACATGGCTTCTAAAATGGAACAGTCGCTTTAAAAATAAAGAGAACAAAGCCTTTCTGCATTTTTGTGAGGGGTTACTAGCTCATGTCTGACCTAAGGACCTCTTGGTGCCCACTGGCAAAGGGCACAGGGGTACACAGGGTTACAAGGATCCCCTGCATTCACCAAGAGGGGTCACGTAAGTTCTCTACCCAAAGCATGTGTCACACTGGTCATCATCATTGTTGTGAGATGTATGGGCAGATAATGTGTAAGGAGTTCTGTATGTATCCTGAAAATTATGTTCTTAAAATAGCTAAGTTAAGACAGGTCGCCAGAAGGTGATAAACTGATTCTAGGCAGGAACGGAGGTAGTAAATATTTATATTTCTGGCAGGCCATTGTGTATTGTATGCCTCCGGGCCAACCCAATCAGCATAAAAACAATGGGCATACTTGGTGACAGGCTGTGTTTGTTGCCTGGGTCAGGTGCTGGCCTGAAGATTTACAACGACAGAGGAACTCCAAGATCAATCTCTGAAAATAGAACCTGCTGGGGCAAAGGTCCATATTGTGTAACTAAAAAAGAAGCGGAAGGGGGACTAGGTGTCATCCTTTAATCTGAAGCCAAGTTGCCAGCAGGCTTGATTTTATGAAGGGAAGGTCTGAGCCATTCTAGTTGAAAATGCTGAGAAAAGGACTTGGTGTAAGCGATCCTGTAGGAGACACACTAATGTCCTGTGAGTTAAGTTTAGGCTGTAGCAATGATGTTATGATTTTGGGTTATATGTAACTATTTCCAATATTCTCACTTACTATCATTTGAATCTCTGTTCTGTGATAATAGATATATTTATAGTGAAAACATGAATAAATGTAAGCGTGTGCCTATCGCTTGCCTGCAGAGACACAGCATAGTCTGGGGGGAGGCAGGGAAGCTGAGAGGGGAGTACTTGTGCTGTCTTTGGCCAGGATTGTCAGGGAGCTGACCCCTGACAGGCACAGACAAGGTTCTCTCATGCTAATGGCAGGGAGCAGCAAGGTATCTCACAATCCTGGGTACCCCGGGAAGCATCCGGATGCCATTAGTAGGTTTCAGATATAACAGCCTTCTGAGAATAATGGAGTTGTGCACAACTCCTAAAGCTATTGGTTCAAGCTGTCTGCAGACTCCGGCAAACTTCACTGCACTGCAGTATATTCAGTTCACATTCTGGAGGTTGTCTTCACAACCAGAATACTAAAGAGATTTTTTTAAAATGAAAATCCAGATTAAGGAGCACTTGTAAGCAGTGAATAAAAACAAAAAACAAAAATAAAAATACCACCATCTGCAGGACCATGGATGACACAGTTTTGGTAGCCACTACTAGGCTGCCCCAAAGTTGAGGTTACCTTTCAAAATCTAGGAAAAGTGTTCAGCTTATAGCAGGTTGTGAACTGGCACTGGAGGGTGATAGTTTCTAGAAACTGTTTGGAGAAGCCAAGGGAGTTTACATTAGTTAGAGACTGGCTATTTCCCAGAAGCCCAAACCCTAATTAACAACGGTGCTGCTTTAATTGATGTTTACAACATGCGTCACAGCAAGGCCCTTCCAACACTAAGAATTTTCATTTTAAATAACTTCACCAGTCTCAACTCACACTTTAAAAAACTGAGTTATGGATGGAGAAAAATTGATGAGAACAGTAAGTGGGAGAGACTGCCACTTATTTTTAATGTGTATATCTCATATATCTTATCAGATTCACTTCAAACATCCCCAACCTTTTCTCTCTCTCCTGAGAAATTTCTGGCTAAATAGCCTGTTTAGTTACTAATTGTTACTTTTATTTTAGAAAATCAGATGGGTAGGAGAGTCAATGTTAGGCACAGAAGAGAAAGTGCCACAACCTCACTATGGAATCCCTACAATCAATACACTGTTTTCTTTATAGATTATATTATGAGCGATGGTAACTGTAAGGAGTGAGCTCCTTCAGCCGAGCCTGAGGACTAGTCAGCCCAGCCTCCAGGCAGATAAATGCACTCATATGGGTTGTGGCAGGATCACCTAATTGACCTGCCCATCTGGTTGGCTGAAGGGAGCCTGCAGACCAGGCCTGTTTTAAGTGCAGTGGCAGGTCCCTGGTGGCTCGATTCGTATGCGTGCAGCTGTGAGTGCTCCTGCACCTGCCTTGTTCCCTGACTTCCTCCTGTCCTGTTCCACTCTGCTCCAGGCCTGCTTTCTCCTGACTCTGATCTCTGGCTCAACTCTTGGTTCCCAACTCCTGCTCTGACCACTAGGCCCGACCCCCGCTTCAACTACTAGGTCTGAGCCCCCAACATCCAAGTCATGACAGTAACTGTCAGATGTACCATCATTCCATTCCTAGGAGACCCAGGAGGAAGAAAAAATATTGGGAGAAATTCAACTAGCAAAATTCACATACATTTAATGTCTATGGTAAAATGATCTAACAGTTTTCAGCGCCATGGTTATTTCTTTAACATGAACTGGGAACGCGTTCCACAGCTTTGCTGTTCTCTATGGGAACATTCTGACCTCTGTTCATTCTGCATCAATGAGGGGGAAAATAATTCCAAGCTTCCAAAGATGAAAAGGTTACTCACCTTGGGCAGCAGTTTGGTTCTTCACGATGTCTCCCCCTATAGGTGCTCCACTTCAGGTGCACATATGCCTCTCAAGCCTTTGATCAGAGATTTTCCATAAGCAATGTCTGTTGGACCCATGCATACCTCCTCTACAACCTCATGCCACACTCTGAGGGTATATAGGGATGCACAGGCAAACTGCCCTCAGTTTCTTCTCTGTCCAAACATCCAACAAGAACAGTCTGAAGCAGAGGGGAAGGAGGGAATATAGTGCAGCACCCACAGGCAAACACATCTCGATGAACAGCTACTGCACAAAGTAACCTTTTCTTCCTCTTTGAGTAGTGCCCTACGGGTGCTCCACGTCAGGTGACTCTTGAGCAGTGTCCTCACAGGGAGGAGGGAGCTTCAGAATCAAGTTCAAGACTGAAGACAGTAGAACAGAACCAAGTGCCGCATCAGATCTGAGCACATGGACCAAGGCATAGTGTTAGAAAAGGTACGCACTGAGGCCCACATAGCAGCTCTGCATATATCTCAGACATTTGCATGTTTTCAAGTAGTGCTGTGGAATTTGCTTGTGATCTGATAGAGTGCGCTATAACTCTTTGGGGAGGCAAAGCACCAGCTGTAGTACATCCACTCAAGAGTCTCTGTGAAGAGATCATGGACCCGTTTGATCCTTCTCCAGTGGAGATAAAGAGTCAAAATTACTTCCGAAATTGCTTGGTCCTATCCAGATAAAGAGCCAATGCCTGCCGTACATTTAACAAGTCTCCCACCTCAGATTTATGTGGTTTAGGAAAAAATACTGGTATATCAATAGACTGGTTCAGATGGCAATCCAACAGCACGTTAGCTAAGAACTTTGGGTGTGGTGATAGTAAGACCTTGCCCTTGAAAAATATCATAAATGGGGGTTCTGCCATCAAGGCTCTAATTTCTCCAACCCTGTGGGCTGACATGATAGCTATTAGAAAGGCAGTCTTTATAGATACGTGAAGCAAGGAGCAGCTCACCATAGATTTGAACAGAGGTCCCATAAGATATCTATGTACCAGGTTGAGATCCCAAATCATAGTATCATTTTTAACCTGGGAATAAAGATTACCCAGACCCTTAATAGATCTCAAGGATATAGAGTGCACAAACATGGAATACACATCTAGGGGGAAATGAAAAGCTGATATCACAGGGTGATGAATCTTTAACAGAGCTAACTGACATACCCAATTTTTTAAGTCCAGCAGACAGTCCACAATGGCTAAGAACGGAGGAGATTCAGGCACAAGATGGTGACGGTGACACCAGCGGTTGAACCTCTTCCATTTCTGAATTTAAGTAATTTGAGTTGACTCCCTTCTACTGTTTATAACACTTGTTGTACTCTTGTTGAGCAGGTGGATTCTAATCCCATGAACCATCTGGGAGCTATGTTTGGAGAACAACTTCACCTCTTGGTTGGATTGAAACACAAAACCCATTTCCTGGAAGAGGAGATGCAGGACGGTAAAAAGCTTGAGCATTGGTTGGATACACAGGTGAAGCAGGTAAGGACACCAATCTTGCCTCAGACAAGTTGGTACTACAAGGACAACCCTGGCCTCGTCCTGCCCGATGTTGTTCATCACTCTTAGAAATAGTGTTCCTTTGTGGTTCCAACTGGAGCCACAACATCCTGCACATGACAACTGCTGTGGAGATGGATCTAGCAGCAGTGTCTGCAACATCCAAGGATGCTTGGAGAGAGAGGTTCTGGCCAATAATTGACCCTCTTTAATGATGGCCCAGAAGGAAGTTTCTCTGTGCTCCTCTGGAAGATGATCAACAAAGGATGTGAACTCATTGTAATTAATGTAGTCATACTTGTCCATAATCTCCTGATAATTTGTGATCTGAAATTGGAGAGTTGCAGATGAGTAGGCTTTCATCAAAAAGATCTAACCTTTTCTGGCCTTTTTCCTAACGAGCAGACCTGGGGTAATTCTGTCTACCCCATTTGTTTACAACACTCACCACCAGGGAATTAGAAGGGGGACGGAGGAAACAAAAATTCTGAGTCCTTGGGGCAACATATTTCTTATCCACTTTTATACATGTTAGCAGCATGATGGCTGGAGTTGCTGGATCCAGGAGTGGTTCATTAATGGGTAGTGCAACCCCGGTGGGTATCACGGAATGCAGTGTCCAGGAGTTTGTGATGAGAGTCTTTAACTTCCTCAAGAAGTACAGTATGTGGATGGTGTCAGCCACTCTCTTCACAAGGTGCCGGAATTGACAAAAATCATTGGCCATAAATGGTGGTGGATGCATGACTGCAGAGTCGTAACAAGGAACTTTTGTGTCCACGGCAAGGGCCGGCTCCAGGCTCTTTGGTGGCGGGTCCCCGAGTCCATCTCAGAGAGAAGGACCCACCGCCGAATTGCCGCCAAAGAATGAATGAAGCGGCAGCAGCAATTTGGCAGCAGGTCCTTTCCTCTGAGAGGGACTCAGGGACCCACGGCCAAACTGCCGACGAAGAAGCAGCAGCAGTAGAGCTGCCGCCAAAACACCGCCAATCGCGGTAGAGCTGTGCCCCTCCACTTTGCGCGACCGAGGCAAGTACCTCACTTGCCTCGCCCTTGTTACGGCATTGCCCGACTGTCTCACCTAGAAACAACAATGAAACACGGATTTGAGGGGTAGCCTCTTTGTCCACCCTAGCCTCCTGTTCCTCAAAGGTCCCCTCGTATTGGGAGTTTGGTGGACGAGACTGTGTAACCCTAGTTTCCTGGTGCAGCGGAGCTGGAAAATTGGCAAATTGCTGCCAATAAATCACCTAACAATCCCAGTAGGTCAGTATGCACAGAATTTGTAGTTTTTTGGTGCAGAATGCCCCCAGGAGTGAAAGATGGGGAAGGGCAGGTGTCACCATGTAAATTTCTACATACACGTGTCAAGCACTGATCACTGTAGTATCTGAGGGTACATCAGTCACGCAGACTTTTGAAGACAGAGGAGCTGTATAAATGCTTTAACTCTCAAGCACTTCTCCCAAAACAGGATATCACAGTAATGGGTCCAATATAAAACAAGGATCAGAAGCCGTAAAGGCTCTAGAACCCAAGCAGTGAATTCTGAAATTTCTTATTAGTCTCTTCACAGTTTTGCATGCAGCTAGCTATGTTTGGAGTTGTGCCAAGATTTGTTTTAAAAACTGATTTCCCGATAACAAAACACATTTTTGTCAGGATATTTAGCCTCCTTTCTTTCTGATCCTTTGTCATGTGCACTCCTTTTGTAAAAGACTGGCAACTATAAATTACTGTCCCCTACAGTTATCATGGGAGGCGGGAGGGAACAGCGATAGCAAGATCTATTGTGTAAGCTTGACATTAATTGTTTGTAACAGTTAGGAGCTGTTTCACGAATCCAGGCTTGTCTACAATGTAGAGAAATAGTACGAAAACAAGATGAAAAATGTTTCTGCAATTCCTAAACACAAACATTATGAAATAACATCTGCAGTACCATTGTTAAATCCAAGCAGGACAGTTTGATTGCAACCTGACCCCAAAGGGTTTATTCCATTCTGTGAGTTGCTCTGTGTGACGCAAACTACTTATTCCATATATAGGCACATTACTATTCTACTTAGATTGTAACCTCTTTGGGGCAGGGACTGTCTTTTTGTTCTGTGCTTATACATCTTTGACAAATGTGAGAATTATCCTCAATATTTTATAAAGTATCTGCATAACTCTGTATTGGGCACCTTTGCACTGCTACCCGTTGGGGTAAGAACTGATTTTTCTTCCTGGGATATGGGAGATCAGGTTAGGTATTTGACACATATAGCCACTAGGAATGTCTGGGCTAGAATCAACACGTTTGTTGCAGAGGGAGCTGAATATGTGAACACAGCACGGTTTTGCAGCAGAAGGACAATGGACACAGGAACCTGTGTTAAGAACTGGCCTCAGAGACACAGCAACAGGGCTCTCTCTATGGAGAGACAAAGCAGGAATGGAGCATAGGGAAGCAGGCATGGCAAAACCTCTTTCATGCTAACCCAAGGACATTCAGAGTCTCTATTCCAGGTAACTGGTAAACTGTTTCCTTCCTCTGAAAAGGCCTGTGTTGTGGATACTGCAGATACTTACTGAGAGCATTGTGCCCAGAAGTGGGGGGAGTCTCTCACAGGAGTCTGGCTTGGCTGGACTTGCTGCATGGAGCCCCAGAGGGTATGTCGACACAGCAAAGAAAACCAGCAGTTGACCTGTGCCAACCGACTCGGGCTTGTGGGGCTGTTTCATTGCTGTGTAGACATCTGGACTTGGGCTGGTGCCCGAGCTCTGGGACCCTCCCACCCTGCAGGGTCCTAGAGCCCAGGCTCCAGAACCGAGCTGAGACATTTACACAGCAACGAAACAGCCCCGCAGCCCAAGCCCCACGAGCCCGAGTCAGCTGGCACAGGCCAGCTGCAGATTTGTCTTTCCTGTGCAGTCATGACCATACAGAGAGAGGGAGAGCTGGCGCTCAAAGCTCAGCTTCAGAGTCAGCTGCGCCAACCCTGTGGGACAAAGAGGATCCAGCACACAAAAGTGTTACTCCCAGGAGATGGGTTAAAGCTCAGGGCATAAACCAGCCCCATGAATCCATGAAACCTATGCCTAGCACGATAGGGTCCTGGTCCACGACTGGAAAGCGTAGGTGCTAACGTGATCAATAATTACGTTCTTGGGTGAATTTTAGGTCAGTGGGGAGTAGAGGGAAACACATCTGGACTATATTCTGTTGCCTGTGATATAGGGGAGGGCCAGATTTCAATCCACTGTCAGTGTAAATCAGGCGTATCTCCACTGAAGCGAATGGAGTTACATCAGTGTAAAATCAATTTGGGACCAGAATCAGGTCTTTAGAAATTCTCTGACCATGGGTCAAATGAGCACAAAAATTGGATGGTTCCTTTCTGAATAGTAACAAGAAGGTGGCACAGCAAATAACTTTCAGCATTTATGTGAGTGTACATGTGCTCACCCGCACACACAAGGGCTCTCATCCTGTTTTCATAGTGAAGACGCCATATAATTAGACTGACTAACTTCTGAGTCCCCACTCTTTGCAAGCACATGGCCTAGCTATCTCCCCTCTGCTCTGTGATCATGTAACGAGTCTGTGGCAATTGCTTGCATGGAAAAGTAACAATAGGAAAGTACTGAAGCATTTCTAGTTTCCTGTGATAAAGATTTTTTTTTTAACTTCTGTTGTTGCTTTCCTTACATCTCCCCCATACATCTGTGGAGCTCTAGGTGGCCGGCTCTCTGTGGACCACCAGCAAATGCTGCACAGTTAACAGTGTGGGAATACACCCACACATTATGCCACGTGCTACAGACTTTAGACACATATCTCTCCACTCCTTTTCACAATGCCTCTGAGGCATGGGTGGATCTTTAAGTCCCTGGACTGACCCATATGTCCAACCCTTCACCCTCTCACGATCCACTTCTGTCACGATGCCTACAGAAATCAGACACCTAACACTGGCTAGACAGTGAGACAGACAGAAAGAGTTTGGTATTTATGTTCAAACACTTCATTAATAAATAGTAATAATAATGCCTAGCTCTTGCATAGCTCTTTTCATCAGCAGATCTCACAGCACTTTAGTGACTATTGTTAGCCCTATTTTACACATGGGGAAACTGAGGCACAGAGCAGCGACATGACTTGCCCAACTTCAGCCAGCAGGCTAGTGGCAGAGCCAGGGATAGAATCCAAGTCTCCTGGATCCCAGAGCAGTGCTCTAGACATTATGTATGCTGCCTTTAAAAGAATTCAAAGCCACAGACCTATTCTAGACAACTGCGTGGCCTCACTGCAGTTACCCTCCTCCTTCCTCCCACTTACTGTTTGTTTCACTCACTGGTGCTGTAGTGCTTCCAATTAGATTCTAAGCTCTTTGAGGCAGGGACCATGCCTTTTTCTGCGACAGCACAACACCAAGCCTACAGGGGTTCCGGTTCTAGGTGCTACTGCTAAGGTAAGCAATGCTAATAGCGACCATAACTGTATTGCTCTGGAAAGATGCAAATCTTTTTCACTATTGATTGTGCTGTTGGAGGAAGACAGTCTACACAGCTTGTAAACTGAGTGTGCACATCACTGCCACCATTTGCTTCCCCTTTCTCTTCCACGTTCATGAGTAGGCATAAGGGTTAGCTTGGTGTCAGTACGAGATGGTCACAGCCTCTGCTCCCAAGACAGGTTCCATGGAGGACTCAGATAAAAGCACACACTGAAAAAGCAAGAGAAAAATGCATTGTTGCCAACCCTCGTGATTTTATTCCAAGTCTTGTGATATTGGGTGTTGTCCTTAAATCCCCAGCTCCTGCGGTCAAGTAACTATGTAAGAATTTCAGCTTTTTTTTTTTAAAGGAAATTTCTATCCCCTGTGGCTTAGAAGAAAAGCTTGAAAACAC
The DNA here is from genome assembly GCF_025201925.1 of Gopherus flavomarginatus. NCBI lineage: Eukaryota > Metazoa > Chordata > Testudines > Testudinidae > Gopherus > Gopherus flavomarginatus. The sequence continues at coordinate 146,463,847 of NC_066621.1, forward strand.
AGTCTGAGGCACTCTAAGGGTTAAAAAAAAACCTAAGAAAATAAAAATCAACCCCACCTCCCATTTTGTTTACTTTTGATTTTAAGCGGTCTCATGATTTTTTTGGGGGGTGCAACTTGTGATTTTTGAATGTTTGTTGTTGGCAATATGAGGAAAAGGCAGAATTCTGTCGTTTTTTGCTCTATAAATTGTGTAAAGCGGAGTCAAGAGACCACAATTTTCTTCTCTGGCCTTCAGTGTGGGCTGTAAGATTGATCATTCTGCTCCACTTTGGAATAAGTCACATCGATATTAAAAAGTGCTAAATCGACATATAACACAAAGTGGATTGTTTTCTTTTATGAGTCACAGTACTGCAGTTTGTGGCTAGATATGGCTGTGTACACAAGGGTTTGCCCTATGCTTGTTATATATTCCCGCAAACAAGCTGGTTTCGATCATGAACTTTGCAGTTGAAGTGCACTGCTCAGCACTGCATATTGTAAACTTTCACCACTTCAAGGGTAAAAGTCACCCCATGCGAAGGGCCTTTGCAACACTGTACACCCTCCAACTAGAGCTCACTTGAGACTAAAGTGGTGCACAGGTCTTGTACTGACCCTCTGCACAGGAACAAGATTCACCCCGCTTGTACTGTATAGATCAGAGGTTCTCAAACTGTGGTCCGTGGACCACCAGTGGTCCGCGAGCTCCATACAGGGGCTCCGCAGATAATTCCCTCTAAGGTGCGTGCCTGGATGGCTGGAACACAAGAGACTGAAGGACCACCCATCTAATTAGTGGAGCCGCGCAGGTATGATTCCACTAATTAGGTGCCTGCACCCTGAAGAAGACGCATATGTAAGTGGGGGGTGGCTTCTGGGGGAATAGAGAATAGGTGGGAGGGGGCAGTAGGGTGAGAAAGAAAAGGGGGGAATCTGGGACTTGCAGGGCTGTGGTTGCCAGAGAAAGAGGTGACTTTCCCCAGCTCCAGGGCTGTGGATGCTAGGGAAAGATGGTCCTCCTTCCCAGCCTCAGCTCTGTGGCTGCTGTGGCAGGGGAGGTACCCACCTTCTTCCCAGCCCCAGCTAGGAGGCTGCTGCAGTGGAGGAGAGAGGGAGAACCCGCCCCCTTCTTCCCAGCCCCAGCTCGGGTGCTGCTGCAGCGGAGGAGAGAGGGCACATCCATTGCATTAGAAAGGTAAGACTACTGATATTAAAATATGAGTTGTGTGCTTTTATTTACAGAACAAAAAAATTAAATTATCATAAAGTTTTTTTATATAGTGCTATTATCCAAAGCACTTTACAATAGTTAGCTAACAATACAAACAACATTTGGGAAGATCAGTAAGTGATCTGCCGAGATCCTCAGCAATTTTCAAATGGTCTGCCAAAAAAAAAAAAAAAAAGTTTGAAAACCAGTGGTACAGATCAAAGGGATAATATTTCCTCTTCCCCCCTCAACCCCTAGAGTAATGGCTACCAACTCCTGGGGGGAAACTGCACATGTTAACCATGCTAAGGCTTAGCAACCCAGCAGTTAGTCCCAACTCCTTCTGTTCAACTGTACACACACTAACTCAGAACTGCTCTTGGCCGCTCCAACATGGCTTGGAGTGCACACACACTTGAAGAGAGACAATCAGTGGCAAAGCATCATGGTCCAGAATGCAGCTCATTGTTAAGGTCAGAAAGAGGGACTAGAGTACTAGACATAAAAGCCTCAAGTACCACAAGCGACACTCATTGCGTACCAGTAATTACGAGTCATTGTTCTGGAGTTCCCTAAAGGGTTTTCAATTAATACTTTTTTCCATAAAGATTCTTCAAGTGTATTGTTCCTTTCAGAAAGAGACAGGCCCCTTTATTACAATCAAATTAGGACTAAAACGGGCAGATGTCTCTCACAGATTCACAATGATGAAAACATGTATTTCACTCAACTCCTTTTGCCACTGTACAACCAACTTCAGTTAAATCTTTGTTCAGATTCCGAGCACTGGAAGACACTCATTATATATATATAAGGCTAACATGAGAACCTACAATGTATGAACCAGACAGATTTATTTTTCCTTCCAATTTTATTTTTATTGTTAGCTAGGTCAACATTCAACAGCAAATCCAGCAAGGATACAAGTGAAGACTGTCATGTACATCAAATTCAGAGAGCCATTAAACTTCTTGGGCGAGATTCTGAACTTATTCACAATGGTGTAAGATCTGAGTTACTTCACTGCAGTCAATAAAAGCACTCCAGATTTACAGCAGTGTACTGGAGATTAAAATTTGATTCCCTACACCTGCCCTTCGATTTGGCCAATTAATTTCAATAGCTGACAGAAGTAGTGTTTCAGCCATTCCTAACCTCGCCTGAAGTGGGGTGGCTAGATTTCACTATTTCACCATATCTGCCCATCATTTACTTACTACCATAACAATTTACATCTTAACAATGAGAAGCAGAGGATTTTTTTTATTGAATTTGGCCCTTTAATAATAAAGGCAACCTTCCACCAAGAATAAAGAAGAGAACTGAAAAACAGAATCACAAATAATTTATATACTGTACTAATATATACCCATACACATACATATATACAGATGCATTTACCACAGCAAAAATCAAATTCCTTGGTAGAAAAAAATTTTACTTGTTAGCAGTAATATTTGGAGATTTCCTTAGTTATACTAACTACAGCTATCTCATAGAATTATTTAATCATAAACCACAGCTGCCCTGCTAGAGTCAGACCACCTGGCAACCCCATCATCAGCCTATATGCTAGGCTTCTGCAACTGCCATCTGATGTGATATGTAACCATTAGGTTTTGGTCTATTTTTTCAGATTTATGTCTGTAAGAAATCCTGGTTCTTTTGCAAGCATGTCTTCTAATGGTCTTAAAAATACCTATATATCAAAATTAACCTAACCGTAGAAAAGGTGACATTTTTTAATCACTCTAACTTCAACTTTTCATGACTGTTTTACTTTGTAAAGGAGAACATAGGCTCCAATAGTAATCTCCCATTGTAATTAATTATTACAATGTAATCCTCTATGGTATCAGATTTAGCACCTCATTAATGTGTATGGTATTTTGCTTGTACGGCACAGCTGTAGTTAAAGTTGAATTAGTGTTTCCATTATAAACCCATGTTTTCAAGGGTTTATTACTCAGTCATAGAAAATGTACTTTGAAATGAAAATTGCCACAGAGTGCTTCAGCTTGGCAGCAATTTTATGCCTTCAGAATTTGGGAGGGAAAAAAATCCACTCTGTTTATTAATAATTCACATTTTAAAAGGCATCGTAAATACATGTTTGCATGATAGTCTTTGACAGCTCCAAAGAACATTGACACCTACACATTGCTGAGAGATGTGTCATTTTAAAAAAAAAAAAGCCACACTCTTGTACTACTTGCCAGAAAAACACTAAAGACTTAAAAATAATACTGTTAAATTTCTTTTAACACAGAAAAATCTATGCTTAAGTCACGTTAAATTTATGACACAGAGCCCCAAAAGAAAAGGAAAAAAATGACATGCAAGCTGAGCCCTTCATTCTGGATGTGTCCCAATGGCTTTGTTACTAAAAAGATTTACTGGCAGGCTTAACTACATTGATAAGTAGTCCCATTGACTTCCGTGTCAACTTGTGACTAAGCATTTGTTTGCTTTTTATTAAGGCCCCAGTGTGGGTGGATCCTGGCCAAGTGGATATAGCTACAGTGCAATCCATGAGGTTTTATACAGGTCTGTGGCCAATCCACAGGAAGAGAATTGCAGGATTGGGACCTAAGTGTTAATAGGGTTAGGCCCTTCTGTAGCTAATCTTGAAGACTGGGCATCTTGCCCCATAATTTAATTAAAAGCACACTGAAGGATATGTTCTGGCAGATAAACCCAAACACATGTAAAATGCAATCGACTTTACAAGCAAAATCTGAAAAAAACATTAAAGGCAGGTCATATTTTAGCCTAGCAGCTTGGCAGTGCCTCTTTAAGTATAGATTTGTAAGTGTTCATATATATTTTTAAATATTTATTGTAGAACTTTCTGATACATGACAGGTAACTTCTATGAAATGTCCCCCATTATTGGCATTAACATCACCCTAGAGAACATTTACTTAGCATTCTTCCTTCTCATCAAAACATTTAGGAAACTACTGGCCAGATTTGCATGCAGTTCAGACACCGATGGTCAGATTTTCAAAAGGACTTACAAGCTCCCAATGTAGCCACCTATTCAGGTGCCTAAACAGGAGCAGAGCTCTTCTGAAAAAATCATTCTGGTTCTGTTGTAGGAGCTCAGCACATCTGAAAATTTCAGGTTACGTGCCGACGTTCTTAGGCTAAACAAGAAAAGTAAAACTCTCCCATAAGCCTTCCCTGCAAGCTATAGTAACTCAGAGTGTCATCGCAGATCTGTTTAATATATGTTTCTGGAATGGGACTAATGCAGGATGATATGTATGAGAGTTAATGTCAGGAAGTCAGGATTGATGCATCCTACACTGAGCAAACATTCCCATTGCTCTGAGGAAGTGCCAGAAATGTCCAGATTTTTCTGCTCTTTGCACTACCAAAGCACTCCCACAAGATAACAATGGAAAAATGTGTTTTTTCCAACCTTTTCTTCCATCTTTCAAGAGAACATTGCTCAGGACGACAAAGAGGATGGGTCCCTTGTAGCAATGCTGTATTCATTATATCTGCTGTTAGAGGTCACACCATCGCACCTCAAACCCATGCTATTTTCCACACAAACAACACAAGACACCGTAAAATGGCTCTACTCTCTTCTTAATCAAAGCCTCAGTGAGTTTCTGTACATCAAAGGCACTGAGATAATGACGATGCTTACCCAGGCCCTCATGAACCCCTGACCTCTCTTTGTAGTGTTTTCGTCTCCCTGGTTGTTCCAAGCATGGGAGTCCACCGATCTTTTCGAAGCACAGTTTCTTGTTGATTAAGAGGAAAAGGAGTGTGAGGAGGACAATAAAGACTCCAACTGCAGATAAGAACCCAATGGCCTCTGGAGTAACTAGTGACAAAAACAAAGAAATAAAATATTGCAACTGGAAATGCCTGTTGTCCCTGAGCAAAGTGTGATTAACCCACCTCCATGCCTGCACCCCACACCCATGCCCTCCCAAATGCATAAGAAGCCAAACTCAGCAGAATGCAGCCTGTAGTTAGTGGGCGCAGACCCCATATTGGGCCAAATCTACTAGTGACAAACAATGGGGTAAATTACACAATGAGTCTGATTCTGCTCTCCCTCTGGGTCTGATTCATAGCCCACTGAAGTCAATGGAAAGACTCCTCTTGACTTCCACAGGCTTTGGCTCAATCAAATGCATAAACCAGTGAATTCCATTAACTTCAAGAGAATTACTACCGATTCACATGGGTGTAACCAGGATCAGGCTCATTGGGGGTAAGTTGGTCATAAACCATTCATACATGGCCATATGCAAAGAAGGAATGCTATGTCTTAAGGGTGACAAAACAGCATTCATCACGTCGGAAGGAGACTGAAGGAGAGATTGCATTTTCCTTGGGGAGGGTGAGGGGAGTAAGTGGCCAAACCTCTTGGCAGACAGAGAGAGGTAATGAAGGCAAATACCTTTGGAAATGTTTTACACTTCCTCCAAAAATACATAAGACCGTCACAGATGGAAAATGTCTCTGGTATGGGAGAATTCCTTTGCCATTTACTAAGAACCTGGTAAATGTGTCTGTCTCTTCAATGTATCCTGTTAAAATGTTTTTCCTTCATTGAAATAAAACACAAGCTCCAAAATCATGATTACTACTCTTAACAATACAAGGCCACATCGCCAGCAGGTGTAACTCATTGCCGACTTCAGGCCTGGACCTAAATTAACTAGTGACATCACTGGCTTTATCTCAGCTGAAAAAGTGGCCCTGTAAGGCAACATTTTCGTGTCAAACTGTAAAGAAATATTCTCTTATTTCTGCTTGTTGCATTCTGCGTGTGCCATTGGCTCTGGAAAGAATTAGAGATGCTAGCAGAAAAGCTTTTAAAGCAGTCTCACATCACGCACACTAAAATGCCAAAAGCAAGGACAGACATTACGTAGATCAGCTAGTACAGGTGGCAAACGCACACGTCAGAAAGCGTAAGCACCATCTGCAAAATAATTCAGCATATTATTCCAGTAATTACTAAATTAACATCAGATGGCTGCGAAGTTCAGTTGCACAGTTCAAATCAAAGACCCCATCAAAATGAAACATTGGTGGCATATGTTGATTTTGAAGCTATGGCTCACTGAAGAGGCAGGCAGCAAGAAACAAGATAACCAGAGTCAGTGTGGCATGTTATGTACTCAACTAGATGTTTACAAGATTTGATTGAGCAAGTATTCAGGGGTGAAGAGGGCTGAATTGTCTTCGGTTCCTGTAGTGACAGCAGGTAGTGGGACCACAGGAGGGAGAGTAATAAATAACAGACTGATGTGGCTAATTAGAAACAAAAAAATCACAACTTCTCAGAAGCAAGCCGCCCTGAAAAAACACTAACATTGCTTAGAACAAAACCTGGCAAAGCCAAGAAATGCCGAGGTAAAGCAGAAGCTGGCGGGTTGCTTCTGACCTTGCTCACACCAGTCTGAACGAGCAGTAGCTCCTCCAGGTCTATGCTTTACTTGCCTTCTTCTCCCTAGGCACTGAGGCACATAATTGGTCCAGTTCCACCATGCAATACTGATCTTTCATACCAGTCCAGCAGCAAAAAAGGGTCGGTCTGTAAAGAGAGCGAATCTCTCAGCCAGGAAACCATTCAGGTGTACAGGCTTCCCTGGACGGCTTTCTTGTACCAGCCCTGCCCCTTCCCACCTCTGCTGCATTCCCTGGTGGAAGGGGTATCCTGGGGCATGGCCATGGAAGGAGGTGGGGCAGCGGTGCCATTGCAACCTTGCTATTTTCACCTGCTGCAACAGCCCTTAGGTGGCCATGGTAGCTATGCAGAAGTCAGAACAGCCTTGTGGCACAACCCTGGAATCAAAAGAGGTGTAAGGCTCCTCCTTTGCCCTCCCCTCGCTGACCCCTTTCCTTCACCGAATACTGCTCTGGCAGGAGAAAGAATTGCGGCCACGTATGCAAGCTCTTCTTACCCTTCCATCCTCTGAATGTTTCAGCTGGCATCTCTGGGGTATAAGTTTAACTTAAGTTTCAAGTTGGAGACTCGACCACAGGGCTTTTTAGTGATTTGATGGGGAGGGAGTGATGTCTAATGGCTGCAGGAGGAGATGTTATTGTCATGTATTAAACTCTGAGCAGGACACAAAATGATGAATGCCCAAGGAGCTTCCAACCTGCCAGGCTCCCGGGCTCTGGCCACTAGACCTTGGGCTTGGCTAAGTCACTGAATCTCTCTGGCTGAGTCTCCATTAAACGGCTTCCATTTTCTCCTGCTGACAGAGCTCCAGTCTGCCTCCAATGTTCTAAAGACTGTGCAGTCTAAACCTGCTCAGAGCCCGTGTAAATGTCATGTGATAAACATGCCAACACTGCCTTGTCTACAGTAGGGCTCCAATCACTGCACTCTTTGGTGGGGCTACCAAGCTGCTAACAAGCGGATCAGCTTCCCGAGGGGGGACAACGGACCACAGTGCAGACAAGATCTCTGGGCCTCAGTTTGTGGCCTGGATAGAACAACTTCTCCCTGTGGCTGTGTGAAAGGACTGTTGGGAAGCTCTGGGCCAAGTATCCACCCAAACTGGGGTGAAGCAGCTCTAATAGTGGAGGAGGTTATGCCCTACAAACACAGGTTTGAGAGGCTCTTCTTCTCACACTGGCAAGGAGAGAGTCAATACACATATCTGCCTGTTTGCTGCCAGGGAGAAAAGGGGCAAGACGTGTGTGGAAAGCGGGGGGTGTTCATGCTGCAGGGGCTGAACGTATTCCAGCAACAAACTGCAATAAGAGTCATGGGGAAAACCAGGGCCACTCTGGTCTCCCCTATCCCTGGACAGGCTAGCTGCAAAGGTGGGAGGCATCTGCCACCAGAACTCATCAAAAGCCTCTTCTCCTGCATGTGGTGCCAGCAATTTGTGCCTTAGTGCATGTGAGCGAGGTGCACGATAGCATTTGAATGCTGTACCTGGGAAGAGACAGGCAGATCAATGCACCTGATGGCCAGTTGGAATAATGTATTCTGTTGTGTGGGTAGTCAAGCTCATGCTGTATGTTATGCACCTCAATCAGCACAAAAAATAAAGCTCCCCACACACCTGTGTGCGTATCCTAATTGCTTTTCAGATTTCCCAGCCCTTCTTTCCTGTCATTCTTCAGCTGATGGGTTATTCTTCAGACTCACACCTCTGGGCTGAAAGCAAGTGTGAGAAATTGCACCAAAAGGTTTTTCTGTTTTTGGTGTTTTTTGCACTTGTTACCTTACCCAAAAGGTTATGAAGGACAGGAAAAAAAGTTTGCACTACCATTGTTTATATACCATCATAGGGACTTCACAGACAAGTGACAAGGAGCAGATTTTGACCAGAGTGGGTATGGCCTATGTTAGACAAAAGAGATGACAGAGCCTTGGAGCAAGTGAAGAAACACCGTGACAGGAAACATGGTCTTGTGGTTAAGGCACTGCATGAGGACTCAGGAGATCTGTGTTCTGTCTTTGGCTTTAGCACTGAGTTCCTGTATGACCTTGGGGAAGTCACTTCATCCCTCTATGCCTCAGTTCCTTTTCTGTAAAGTGGAGATAATCATACCCCTGCTACCTGCCAGCCATGTTGTGAGGATAAACTAATTTAAAAGGTGAGGCATGCACACATACTCTGGTGGTGGAGCTATGTAAGCAGAAAGATTACAGTACGAGATTGAGATGTGCTTTCGTATAGACACATTCCATTTTGTCACCCCCACACACACCTTTTTTTAATTAAATACTTTAATACGATGGCGGGTGCAAATTAGCTCTCCAATTGAACACATTGTTTTTGCACATGCAATTGTGCATGCACAGTCTAGAAAACCGGAGCACACCATTTGAGGGGATAAATCTGGAGAAAAGGAGGTCTGTGATGGAAGTGAGATTTATAAGTGATATCTGAAGGCGGATATTCCAGTCATAGGGTGTTACAATCCTGTAATTACTGTACCCGCACTAGCAAACTATCCTAGCATTATAGGGAATGACTATACGGTGCAGAGAAGGAAGTGTCCAGTACACCAGGGGTAGAATCCTGGCCCCACTGAAGTCAAGAGGAGCTTATCCCTAATTTCAATGGGAGGGTCAGGATTTCAAGCCCACTGTTTCACATGCATTTTAGAAACACACTGAGCTCCTTCAGCTAGAACAGGAAAACAAACAGTGGAAGTTTCTCAGAGCACCTAACACATACATAGTACCTTCAGTGGCTGGAGAGTGTACAGTGAAAAATCTTATTCCAGTTCATCACAGCTGGCCTCCCAAGGACTAAATTCTGAATAAAATCTTATTCCAGACAATGGTTCTTTAATTCCAATTGATTCCAAGCTTTCTACAATAGGAGTGTTTACTGGTACTTTTTAATTACAAAACCCCCCATAAATTGTCTGTTTTACTGTCTGTGCTAATTACATTTCATTATATATTTGGAGTAAGCTATTATTTTCCTGCTGGTTCCCATGGCATTCTTCATTATCAACTGCTAATTGTCTAGTATGCACATAGGATTGCGAACTAAGTAGGCTGCTGTGTGGGCAGAAGTTCCAGGAAACCTGCGTAGCATTAGAAATGAGCATTATTATTATTGTGGCATATTAGAAAGTTTCCACCTACTTGCATGCCCACATAATTTGTTGCACATCATCCCTATCAACAATGTCACCATGCAACGAGGTATGGGAGGCCATCTGTACTGAGCTTTATGCTTGGCAATTATCAGCAGCTATCGAGGGAAGATGGTGTGGGGCCAAATAGCTGCTGCAGTGACAGTGGAGGTACAGGTCTGTCCGTGGAACACAGCGAGGGCCCTTTTAAGGGCTCCATTTATCCTTTGCCCGCAGCGCAGGAAACCCAGGATGTAATCTGGGATCATCCCACCTATCTACAGGCCAGGTCAAGTTCATAAAGGAAAATAGTTCAATGCATGCATTCTGGAGTGAATTTAAAGAACAAACTGGCTCAGGGGTTTTCGTTCACCAGTGCTAATGTTAATTCGATTTGAACAACATCCTGAAGAATCCATATCTATGTGAGCTCAGGAAGCGCTATGGAAGCTACTAAAGCAACCGCCAGAGTATGCAGAATTTCACAAATTTAGGTCAAGACAAGAGTTTTAGGAGCAACTTCCTTACAAAGCAAACTGCTATGCCAGGAAGCACACATGACTGATGCTTTGAGCCACGGTTATCAGCATGGAGCAGGTGGTACTTATATTCATGTGCGTTGCATACACAATGTACAAACACTTCAGAAATAAAATGTGTTTTCACAGGATTGCAGCTCTCTTCTGATATCTATCTCAAACAAGACAGAGCCTGACCCTTCACAGAAGCTCTCACACCGGGATGAAATGGTTGCATAACTCTTCTGTAAATATATTACCAGAAATGAAATCAAACAGACCAAATTCAGCCTTAGGGTGGGAGGGTGCAACTCCCATTTCACGTCGCATTTCACTCAGGCTGAATTTGGCTCCATGTATTTTTATGCACTGCTTCACGCCCCAGATAGCAGGATGCCTCTTAGTCCCTTCATAAAGGGACGATGAGTCTGACTCTGTTCCCATTGAAATCAGTTGCAAAACTCCCATGGCCATCAATGAGAGTAAGGCCAATCTCAGTGGCTTTGTTCTTGGTAATATATTTGCAGGCCACCTTTGAAGGATCATGCTGCTTTGAAGGGGAGCTATGCTTGGTCGCAGAGATGCCTATTTTAGAGTACTAGGGATAATAAGGTAACTTCTATCTATCTCAGGTACTTGTATAATCCTTGTCATCATAGGATCTGAGCACCTCACAGTCTTCATTTTATTTATCCTCAACACTGCTGTGAGGTAGGGCAGTGCTGTTATCCCCATTGTACAGATGGGAACTGAGGCACAGCAAGGCTAAGTGACTTGCGCCAAGTCACCCAGGAACTCTGGAACAGACCCAAATCTCCCAAGTCCCAGCCCACCCTAACCTCGGGACTATTCTTTCAGGCAAACAAGAATACACCTGCAGGTGGTTACAATACAGCACTTGGCTTCCTATTTGGGACTGTTACGAAGAACATTTTCAAGTCAACCACTGTCCCCCTCTGTAATGGGGTGGTTACACGCTCCTGCCCTGCGGGGCTTGAAACAGCCCAGGAGAGGGCTGGGGAAGGGAGCAAAACCCTGGCTGATTGGGGGAAGTGGCTGCAGCTGGGGCCACGCCCCAGACTAACCCGAGCCTCAGGGCCGGTGCAACCCATTAGGCAACCTAGGTGGTCACCTAGGGCGCTAGCATTTGCGGGGCAGCATTCCAGGTCCTTCGGCAGCGACCACGGAGGCCAAATCTTCGGCCGCCCTGGTCGTTGGCAGCATTTAGGCGGAGGAACCTGGGGCAAGGAGGGCGCGGGAAGGGCCGCCTGCACCAAGAAAGAGGAAGCGCGGCATGCAAGGGAACCACTCCCCGCCCCAGCTCCCCTCTGCTCCGCCTCCTCCCCTGAGCACACTGCCCCGCTCTGTTTCTTTCCCTCTCAGGCTTGCGGCGCCAAACAGTTGATTGGCGCCATAAGCCTGGGAGGCAGGAGAAGTAGAGCGGCGACGGGCGCTCGGAAAGGAGGCGAAGCAGAGGTGAGCTGGGGCAGGGAGCTGCTGCACGGCTCCCCGGGCCTGGGGGAGCTGCCACAGGGCTCGGGGGGGCGGGGAGAAACATCCTTGCACCGGCCCTGCAGGCCTTATAAGAAGGCCAGGGCAGCCAGAAGCTCAGGAGTTTCTCTCTGCTTGTAGAGAGAGAGAAGAGTTTGGCTGCTAGAGAGCTGAGCAAGGTACTGGGAGTGGAGCAGGGCTGAGGGAAGGCTAGAGGAGCTGCGGAGCTCTGGCCTAGGAAAGCCCCAGGCTGCGGGCCTAGCTGAAGGCCTAAGACCAGCACCGGGGCTGCAGAGGGGCAGCCCAGCTATAGAGAGAGGCAGCAGGTCCAACCCAGCCTTGCCTGTGATGAGTGACGTATTCTGCAGTCTGCCCCAGGGAGTGGGGCTAGATGGTGACTGACAGTAGCCCTACACTGAGGTGAGGTGGGGTTGCTGGGTGGGGATCCCCTGGGTGGGGAGACCCAGAGAGTGTGGGGGTACTGCCAAGGGGGCAGCAATCCAGAGAAAGGGGCACCAGGGTCCTGGTAGGGACACGGGGGCCAGCAGTATGGCGGATCACCAGCCTGCAGGGGGCGCTCCAGGATGCTGGAAGAGCTAATTTCCATGGATGACCAGCAGGAGGAGCCGCAGGGGCGAGTCCACTCCCTTACACCCTCCATTATGCCAGGAACAGGTGTCTGTCTCTCTCTCTCTCTCCACCCCCGAGAGCTGGCCACACTGCTTGCATCATCAGCCACATCATGCTAAGACCAACATTTAACTTTTAAAGCTGATTTCTGGGTCAGTGTTTACCTTGCGTCAACAAGAAAATGCTCCGGCATGTGGAGGGCACCCAAAAGCCTTTGTATGCTTTGTCGGGTCAATTAGGAGGACCAAGAACAATGATCTGTGCCTTCCCAAGAGACACAGAGTGCACAACTTCACACTGCAGTGCTCAGAGCTCTTTTTCTTTCCCATAGCAAACACTGGCAACTAGCAAACGACTTCTCAGGATACTGAAAATTGGCTATAGAACCCCTCATCTCTAGAGCACCAGTTCAAATGCAAAGCATGGAGAGCGTGCCTGAACGAGGTTACCATCTGATGATCTACATCAATGGAGTTTGGCGGTCTCAGTCCATCTCCCAGCAGAGAAGGTATCCATATCCCTCTCACACATCATAGTTGACACTAACTGTCAACCTTATCAATGGTCTCAGAAGAGGCCCCAATTCAGAGAGATACTTAAAGTGCACATGCTTCAGTCCCACTGAAGTCAATGCAGCCAGAAGGATCAAGGACTGAAGGAAGACAGAAACCATTCACATTTTTAGAGGTGGTTCCTCCAGGTGAGAGCAGAGACCCATCAGCAGGTCAGCACGGGGAAGCTTGCACTACTGTTGCTTGTCCTGCAAATAAGTATGAACACCTCAGTTTCCAGGGCTGTCAGTCTGCAACCTTTCTTGAACACTAAAGTCATACCATTTCTTTTAAGATCGCTCTCTCATTACCATAGTACCACTAATGCAGTATTTTGAGACAGTGAGGGGATAACATGCATCACTGTGATGATACATCCATCAATTGCTATCCTCTCAAAATGTAAATAAGCAAGCACTCAAACAGACTTTAAAGAATATGCCCATACTTCCCCCCACCTCCCTTGCTCTTCCATTACTCATTTCCTTCCTTGTGACACTAACGGTATCATGAGCTCATAAGAAATCAAACTCTCGCATTCAGGCCTGCCTTCTCTGCACACTGAAAGCATGAGGTGATTGCTCCAGAATTTCCACAAACATCCCCTGCCGGTTTCCTCCTGCATTAACAGAGGCTTACCGAGCATGACCTACCTTCCCCTCAAGGACAAGAGAAGCAAAAAGGTCATTCTGATGGTCTCGTTTGCCTTACCTGGACTTGATAAGCTCTAAGAGAGAGAGGCCTTGTTACCACCACTCACCCCACGTGTCTCTTATAACCTGTACTGCCACCCACAGAACTCTTTGCAAGGGACTTCTATTAATAAAAGGAAACAAACATTTTGGCGTGTGAGGTTTATTATTTTCTCTGATTTGATGTGTGGCAAAGAATGAGTTAATCCTAATTAGAATCCTCCTGCCCCCATTATTCTCATCCTACAAACGCCAGTCTTCCTAGTTTCACCCCTTTGACCCCAAACACGACAACTCATTACCACCAAAGGCTGAGCAGCAGCTCCTTTCAAAGACCTGAATAAACTCTATTCCATCATCAATTGACCAAGGACCATGCACCAGTAAACCTTCTGCTGAAGGCAGAGTGTGTTGCCTTGGCAACCTGCCTGACCTCCATTGCCCCAGGGAGTGAAAACATGCTGCCAATAAGAGATTTCAATGAATCTACCCAATCTCTCAATACTTATAGGATTTCCCATCTCTAGATAGCAGGTCATGCGCCCAGATGGAGCAGGGCACTCTGAATACAGACCTGGCTTCTCCTTGCCCTACCATTTCCTAGCTCTCTCCTTAGGCTGCAGTCTTCTCCTGATGGTTATGTAATGAGATGAAAAATTAGCCCATGGTGTACTTACAAAGCCTGCTTGTGAACTCTCTGTCCTGGGCTTTGACAGGTATTTCTAATTGCCTAGAAGCCATTTCAGCATAGGCAGCTACGGAAAGGAAGGGGAGGAGATCATTTGCCATCTGAGATCGAGCTGAACATCATACCTACGAAAGGGTTTATGCTACAAATGACCCCACTGCAGGGGGCCACCATGTGAGCTGTGCTGCAGACTGGCTTTTAGATGCCTAGCAGAGTTCTACGTGTACCACAAGCTCAGAGGTATGCGTCGCAGGCACGCCGAGTTCTATCCACTCTACCTCTTGGTGTGTTCCCATTAAACACTCACTGGTAATAGGTCCTGGAGGATTTTTACTGTGGCTGGGTGCAAATACCTTAGGAACACATTTTAGCATGTAGTTACAGAAGGAAGGTAGGGGATTTGTAAACCCTGTAGCCCCACGGAAACAGTTCAGTGTGAGTGTATAAAGTTTGCTCTGCCCTTTTGGTTCATTTTTTCTTGCTAAAGCCTTCTCTTTCAGGGCACAGAATAGAAGTCTTAGGCCCATGATCTCACCAGCTGGGTCTTGCTCTGCCTCTAGTGTTTGAGGTAGTGAATGATGAACTTGTCAGAGGGTGGATATTCCCCAGTCTTCCCTGAGTGGTGCATCCCACTGCATGGGATTGCTGGCACGCTGCCTCCCATATCGCCCCACCTGGCTCCCCAGAACCCAGTTCAGCTACTTGGGAATAGACCTTGGACACTGAGGAATACAATCAAGGAACTGTTGTGCAAAAAGCCAAGTTTTTCAAGGGATACTGCAAGAAGACGACGACTGCTTGTAACACAGGGTGTGGTTTCCAGGAAAGAATGTGCCATGGGAGATTTCTGGACTTGTAGTATCAACCAGGTCCCCGGCGTCCGGTGAGTGTGTTCTAAAAATAACTGGTCATGGGAGAATGCAAAAGCCATTAAAGCAAATACTAAGAAAAAATGGACTAAGGTTATTGGCTCCACTTATTTAACACAATGGAGTATTTTGCTAATGCTACCACCTTCTATATTAAAAGTGGCATGTGACCTTTCATCAACATATTAGCATAATGAACCTGCTGGTTTGTTACAGGGTGACCTGGTGAGGAAGAATTGTCCCACAGGCCGTCCTGGGAAAGGCAGAGGCCAAGCCAGCATTTAGCTAGCCGGGGGCTTCGGGACCAGTGAAAGAAAAGGAAAAGAAAGGAAATTTGGGAGCATGACAGATTAGGAACTGAAACTGGCCTTAATGGTTGGGAGAACAGCTGGTCCTATGCCTTCCTCCCACCTTCCACTGGCATCCTCATACACTGCCTTTGACCTGTCCCCTGAAGCGCAAGGTTGAGCAAGCCCTGTACAATCAATGGAATTCAACCACAGATGAGTTTGACCCAACGGTATTTGCTATTGTAGGGGATGATCCTACAGTCGCTGAAGTCAAAAGGGAAGTTTTGCCACTGAGTTTAGTGGGAGCAGGAGAAGGCTCAGAGAAAGCAAATGCTGATGATTCATTATTATTTATATCACATCACCTAGGAGCTCCAGTCGTGGTCCAAAACCCCACTGTGCTAGGTGCTGTACAAAACACAGAACAAAAAAGACAGTCCCTGCCCCAAAGAGTTGACAATCTGAGTATCAGACAAGAGAAAACAGATGGATACAGAAAGATGAGGGAGTAAAAGGAAACAGTGAGACAATGTTGGTCGGCATCATAGACAGTGGTCTCGGCCCACTACCAGCCTAACCATTGTCAAGCTTTTTGTAGTTTTAAGGAGGGATTTAAAGGAGGATAATTAGATCGTTTTGTGGCTATTTACAGGGAGCGCCTCCTAGTTGTGAGAGGTGGCATGGGAAAAAGCATCAAGGTGCTTTGTTTGACAATTTAACAAGTGGGCAGTGAAGCTAGCACTGTGGGCTGATCAGAGGAGAGAGTCAACATCTGAATGACAGATGAAAGGTCAGGTGGGGATAGGCTGTGAAAGGCCTTGAAAATAAAAACCAGTAGTTTATGTTTGATGCAATAGAGAAGGGGGAACCAGTGAAGGAATAGAGACAGAGAGGTGACAGGGTTCAAGGGACAGGCTAGGAAAATTGACTATGCAAGTTACTTCAGAGCCAGCTATGCCCCCTCTGAAAACGTTATATTCCAATATTATACAGCCTATATACACAAGGTCTCTTATAAATGAAAGCAATTGTGATTCTGGCTGGAAAGATTCATATATGTCAGGAGATTTCAAAAGCAACATCTAGGAGTTTTTTAAGCAGCACATGCTCCATTCTCGTGGTCAGCATTTGAGTGCAGCATGCCTTAAGAAACAGAGGGAGGTGGGAAAAAAAATCCAAGACTTCTAACTGAACTACATTCAATGAGAAGCTACATTAAAATCACATCTATACATTTTATAGGTGTTTGTATTTCCGGTATATGCAATGTTCTACCTCGTGTACAAAAATCCCCAGAAGAAAAATTGTAAAAACTTTCAACCATAAGTGACGACAATCCTGAGATGTTTTGAAAGAGAGAAAGCTGTGCTATGGAGTGTTGCTTTTATTTTACATATATTTTGGCTCCCGCCAACCATTATTCTACATTTGGGCCCTATAAAAAAGGCAATGCTGTGTTCTTAACCTAAGTCATTGAAAAATAACTGCAGGTATTTGTGTTTCTCCCCATATAACGATGTGAGGCTATATTTGCTCTTTATTTGAGGAGGTGGTGAATGGTTAACACCTGTGTTTATCCTATACATCCACCCAGTGTTATTGCTTTATTGTTCTACGGTAAAGATGGAAGCTCTTCTGTAATGATAGTATGAAAGAATACAATGTAAGTACAAAGAAAAAAGGGCATTGGTGCTCTATGTTTGGTTACCAGAGGCTTCTAACAGTACTTCAGAAACATACATAAATGTGGTTCTAAATACAAAGTAACACAGGCATTTGCAACACAAGATTTATGTTAAAGCTATATCACTCATGAAGTTACAAAGTGAAAAGGTTTGTTTCTATCCAGGAAGTATTTATTCAAAATACTAGACTTACCTATTTTCCCTTAAAGTAGCAGGATAAGTCAAACAAGACGTAAAACTTCCCAAGTGTGCTTCCTTCACTGATATAGTGTATGTTGTGAATAATACAACTCCAAAGTCAATAGTAGTTCCTTTACTTTCAATCCAGGACAGGTTCCTAAATCCTGCTTTCCTTTCGGATGTGTGGAGTTCACACTAGCTGGACAGAGAAAGACAGCCGGATAGACCTGTGTTTCACAAATGGGAGTGGTGCTTTCTCTCCCCCTCTCTGTACTAGATGATTTACTGTCCCAGAGAACAAGGAAGGCTGCTAGTTCATAAACATGTGACAATCACCAAAGGAATGTTAGCCAAAGAGGTGGCAGAGAAAGCAGACTGAATCACTCCCAACGGTGGCTGCTTATAAACTTCTACCACAACTATAATATTTCCTGAACATGTAGTTACCTGTATGGGTATTAGCACTTTCTTTACTTGGTCAATTATCTTGCTGACAAATTCACCAGAAAAAAAAAATAATTCAAATTTCCAGTTCAAGGATATAATTTCCTGCCCTGCCTAAACTCAAACTCTGGCCGTAAACATTTTGGATCAGCTACCGAAATGTATCTTTCCTACTGTTGGATCCAATAGGCTCGCAATGAAAAGTTGTCATAAACGGATAAGTAAGAGTTAATAGAACAAAAGTACTTCATATCTCTTTTGCCTGTAAAGAGTTAACAAGATCAGTGAACCTGGCTGTCACCTGACCAGAGGACCAATCAGGGGACAGGATACTTTCAAATCTTGAGGGAGGGAAGTTTTTGTGTGTGCTGTTAGATTTTGGTTGTTGTTCTCTCTGAGTTCTGAGAGTGACCAGACGTGCAACCAGGTTTCTCTCCAATCTCTCTGATACAGTCTCTTATATGTCCAGAATAGTAAGTACTAGGTAGATAAGGTGAGTTAGGCTTATGTTTGTTTTCTTTATTTGCAAATGTGTATTTGGCTGAAAGGAGTTCAAATTTGTATTTTGCTGAAAGGGTTTACTTTCCTTGTGTTAAGATCCAGAGGGACTGGGTCTTGGGGGTCCCCGGGCGAGGTTTTGGGGGGACCAGAGTGTACCAGGCACTGGAATTCCTGGTTGGTGGCAGCGCTACAAGTACTAAGCTGGTAATTGAGCTTAGAGGAATTGAGCTTAGAGGAATTCATGCAGGTACCCCATCTTTTGGACGCTAAGGTTCAGAGTGGGGGATTATACCATGACAAAAGTAAATTAAGGATCACAGCTGGTACTGATAATGTTTCATCTCAAGGGAGTATCCCACCGGTAGCAAGGAACAGAACTACACTCTTTGCCAGGCCTCAGTCAGTCATGACTTCATTGAATAGATCTACACAGCCTTGAGCTGAGCCCGGTTTCACCTCCCAGGATTCCAAAGTTAGAAGAGCAAACAAGTTGCGATGGTTATGCTTTTGCGGGTGGGATTTGCATGCATTACGAGGTAAACTGTTCTCAGAGTAAAAGTGGAAGCTTGTGCCTTGCTCTACCTGGGCAGAACAGCATTGTTCACAATTGCACACTGGGTGATATACTAACCAGTTACATGCCCACTGGGCATGCAAACAGATGCATAATTAACAATGGAGAGTGTTTCTTGTAAAACTATGCTTCGCTGACAACAAAAGGTACAAAATGCGCTTCTATTTTTTTTTAATCTTATCGTCCTTTTAAGGGAGATTTTTGATCCTATAATACTGACTATAGTGCCATATTGTGTGTTCAGTGCTCATATACAGCAGCCACTAACATCACCTGTATGCAGGAATCATTAAGGCACAATATGGCCCTTAGTTTACTGGTTTACACTGAATGAGCAGGGTGAATCCAAACTCACCCTCACTGCCTGCAGAGGGGCCTTTTGCATCAGAACCAGAGCAATTCCCAGTGGTGGCAACACCGTAGTAGTTAGAGCACTATTTTTTAAAAAACCTTTCATATCTGGTGCATCTCAATGAGAGCAGTGGAAAGGTCCTCAATAAAACCACATCACTGGGCATAGTTATTGCAGCAAAGACTAGATTGAAAAAGAAGAAGTCAGTGATTTGTCCTGGCCTCAATGGGAGTTTTGCTATTGACTTTAATAGGGCCAGGGCCTGCTTCAGTCTTTGAAGAATCATAGAATATCAGGGTTGGAAGAGACCTCAGGAGGTCATCTAGTCCAACTCCCTGCTCAAAGCAGGACAAATCCCCAGACAGTTTTTTTTTAAACCCCTGTTCCCTAAATGGCCCCCTCAAGGATTGAACTCACAACGCTGGTTTTAGTAGGCCAATGCTCAAACCACTGAGCTATCCCTCCACCCAAAGAGCATTACAATTTCCTGAAGGTTTGTAAGGGGCAACCTATTGGTTTGCCAGTTTTAGGTACTCAACTGGTCTCCAATCACTATAGTATCTGAGCACTTCAAACATCAGTATTTATCCTGAACACTCCTGTGAAGTAGAGCACCGCTATTATCCCCATTTTATAGATGAGAAATAGAAGCAGAGAGAGACTTTCCCAAGGTCACACAGGAAGTCTGGCTGAGCAGAGAACTGAGCCCAAGTCTCCCAAGTCCTAGATTAGACCAGTGGTTCTCAACCAGGGGTACGCGTACCCCTGAAGGTAGGCTGAGGTCTTCCAGAGGGTAGATCAACTCATCTAGATATTTGCCTCATTTTATAACAGGTTACATGAAAAGCACCAGCAAGGTCAGTACAAATTAAAATTTAATACAGACAATGACTTGTTTATACTGTTCTATATACTGTACACTGAAATGTAAGTATAATATTTATACTCCAATTTATTTTGTAATTGTATGGTAAAAATGAGAAAGCAAGCCATTTTTCAGTCATAGTGTGCTGTGACACTTTTGCATTTTTATGTCTGATTTTGTAAGCAAGTAGTTTTTCACTGAGGTGGAACTTGGGGGTACACAAGACATATCAGCCTCCTGAAAGGGGTACAGTAGTCTGGAAAGGTTGAGAGGCACTGTATTAGACCATCCTAGCCCATAACCCTCATGACTTCACTACTCATTGCAGCGGGGCCCAACATACCGGTGGAAACCCATACTGGGGTCTATTTGCATTTGGCTGAATTCATGCATGTGACGTGAAAACAAAAAGACCTCGAATGTCTGTCTGACTGAAAAGTTACCTATTGCACCTCCAGGTGCTTCACCTCTCCTGGGTAACATTCTGACACCTCCACTCCTCCCACAGTGCATCAAGGACTTAAATGGGCTTTTCAGGGCTTGACTTTTTTTTAAAAAAAAAATTATATAAATACTATTCTTTAATCCCTTTGCCAGCCCCTGGACTGCTGCCGAGCCAGAGGGGGACAAGGGAGACTAGGACAGGTTGGACAAGGAGACTAGGACAAGCAACCAGATGGGAAAAGACTGACTTCCTGGGCAAGAAGATTGGAACTGGAAGCCAGAGCTGATGAGGAAGCTGGAATGTAGAGACAGATCTGAAAATAGGTGGGCAAAGAAACTGGAATAAGGACCCATGTGGTGGGGGGACACCATTTGGATGAGTAGACTAGGACCAAGAGCGAGTGTGTATGACAAACACAGGGAGGGGGAGAGAGAGATCGATCAGACAAGGAGCCAGGAGAGGAGAACTGGGAATGGCTGGGCGAGGAGACTGGATCTAGAATGAGGCACCCGATGACTGAGGACTGGGATGGGTTTCATGGGGAGAGTCAGACTGGGACACGGCTCCAGAGGTATGGAAGAGACAGGACTGGGCCAGGGACTGGTTAGAGGGGAAGGGTCAGAAGTGTCTGTGCCCACTTTAACACACTCCCCTTCAGAGCCCAAAATAGAATCCAAGATTTCTGAGCCTCACCATTCCTCTGCTTTCAGAAAATAGCTGTGAATCCACTGGCAAAGGTGTCTCATCCTGCTCTAGGTTGGTATACAGAGGATGACAACCTACTATGCTATCAGCTACTCCACCAGCTAAAGTGGCAGAGGCCTGTGCAACAGATTGAAAGGTTCCAACTTTGCTGATGACCTATGTGGGTAATAATATGCCACATGATGGAATTTCTGTGGATTTTTTTCTTCATTTGTCTTTTTAAAAACATAGGAAACTACACACAAAGTTTAACACAAAAACTGTGTTAAAAATATAAAGGCTCCACAATCAAGTACTCACAAGTTAGGAAATGCTAGGTGCATTCATTGCCCAAGATGGACCTGCTCAGGCAATGAATCAGACTTGTGTAGCAAAGGAGGCTGTAGTCTGTAGGACCATTGCTTTATTTGTTGAAAAAGTTGCTCGGTGTGATGTGAAAGGGGCAGGAGATTGCAGGAAGAGAAACGACTGTCTCATGGTCAAGGCAGCTGAATGCTGCCTTAGGGGATTGGAATCTGTCCTTGTGGCTGCCACAGAGTTCCTATGGGATGCAAACAAGTCCCTCAAACCCAGACTTATCACAAGTGGTCACTAATTGAGTGTTCCTCATTTTCTGGATGCCTGACTTGAGACCTTGGGGTCCGATCAGCAGAAATGTTGAGCACTCCCAGTTGCAACTGAACTCAGTGGGAGCTGTGAACCCATAAAGCGCATGTGCAACCTTAATTCTGGCATTTCCATACCATTTCTTGTCTTTGTGTCCTTGATAATGTTCTTTTAATGTAAGTTTTGTGTAATATATTACAGAACATTCATCTCCATAATTCACCAGGGCTGTCACAACCAGCAGAGCCATGGAGAAAGATTTAAGTCATCAAACCCAACCCTCTTGCATTTTGCAGATTTACTCACTACCATCCTTCCCATCAATATCTTATCCTGGCCTATCTTGCTCTTGAATTTGTGCAGTGATCTATAATAAGCCAATGGAAACACCAGCACAGAAATCTTGCTATATAATGTAGGGAGAATAAAACTCTCATCCTTGTCTGCTTTGTATTTCTCTTTTTCATCCTACTTTTTGGTTTTTACACAGTTGTGCTAACAACACTGGAGCAGAAGCTGCAGAAATTCAATATTCTTTTCAAATAAAAAAAATAAGTTATTCGTCAACCATGAGGTAAACTGTAGAAATACTCCTTTTATGCCCCATTAAATGTCAAGCTGTTATTTTTAAAATCTGGACAATAGTCTTCACGTAAATCTTTACACTGTTTTAAAGATCAAACATCCTTTCACCTGAGAATCACAGAAAGACTAGTTTCCCTGGTAACATAATTTGCTTCCAGTTCAATGGAACAGTGCAATCCTTTTCATGGGTTCAGTGAACACAGCGGCCAATCAGTGCTCAGGAAGTCAGGTTCTCTTTCAAAGCTCTATAAAAAGTCTGTTGCCAAGGTGTCTTTGTAATGTATAAATGAACCTCTTATGAACTGATTTTAATTCTTCTGTTTAAAGCTACACTAAAGCACAGATCTCCCAAAAAGCCATAAGCCATAAAACACCTAAGCCTTCTCATTTATCTGCACTTGCTTTTTTTATTTTAAAATGAGGCAAGCTTCTTGGCATATTCTCACACCATATTTTCCCCCTCAAATGGCAATTAGCTAATTGAACAAGAGTTCAAAGGAGTATCATTTTGAACCCCGCTTGCCCTGACACTGGTAAAAATATATGTCATAGTCTAAAGATTGGCATCCGAAGGCCTTATAATCATTTCACAGAAAGGGCTATATCAGCCTTTCCCTCTTAAGAAAAAAAAAACACACCCCAGAAGAGGGGCAAAGTCACTTGATGAACCTAACCCTGCAGAACCCAAGGCCCTCTGAAGGGGGAGGTGAGGAAGGCTTGTGAATAGGGGAGAGGGAGAGTTCCTTCTAGCCAAATGGATGCTTCAAGATACCTAGGAAAACCTCACAGATCTCAGGAGATCCCACCCCATGGCCCAACTTCCCCAGACCTGACTAGCACAGCTCTCCCTGTGATGCCATTGACTCCCCATCCACACGTGGACCCTTCTCTCTCCTCTACCCCCAGTCCTCCCCCACCCCCACCGGAAGCTAGACAGTATGAAGCAGAATCAGGGGATGGGGTTAATGCTGACAGGCCAATATCAATTCACAGAGAATTTCTCTCATGGGAGATGATGTCACACATAGCAACTCAGTCCCTCTCACTGGCTATATCCCATAAAGCAGCAGAGCTTTGCACAAAGGCGCAAAGGGATAACTGTGTTAGTTCCCTTTCTTTCCTATTACACCAGGAAGAAACAGTCCCACTCCTTTCAACCCCACTACCCCCTGCATCAGGGGCCATAATTATGCCGCACAAATGGAGAACACACTCCAGCCACACTCACATTTTGTATGGAAGTAGCTAAGAAAAATTCCTTGCTCAGCAGAATCCTTGCTCATAGTCCCATTGTGTAGCTGAGAGAGTGATTACTTGTGAGAATAAGAACTACTCACTGACTAAAGCCTGGGTCTGCACTTGACAGTTGTATAGGGGTATGAAATTTTACAGAAATAGTTATACTGGTAAAACACCTACTGCAGGTGCGGTTATACTGGTATAAAGGTATGTGCATATAGCTTATTCCCCTTCCTACACCAGTATATCTGTGCCTGCATTACACAGGTTGTACCACTTTACCTAAACTAGCACTTGCTGGTGTAGCCAAGCCCCCTGTGTTGCAGGATCTGGCCCATAATTTGTATGCATAACTTGATAGCATTATAGACTCATAGACTCTAGGACTGGAAGGGACCTCGAGAGGTCATCGAGTCCAGTCCCCTGCCCTCATGGCAGGACCAAATACTGTCTAGACCATCCCTAATAGACATTTATCTAACCTACTCTTAAATATCTCCAGAGATGGAGATTCCACAACTTCCCTAGGCAATCTATTCCAGTGTTTAACTACCCTGACAGTTAGGAACTTTTTCCTAATGTCCAACCTAAATCTCCCTTGCTGCAGTTTAAGCCCATTGCTTCTTGTTCTATCATTGGAGGCTAAGGTGAACAAGTTTTCTCCCTCCTCCTGATGACACCCTTTTAGATACCTGAAAACTGCTATCATGTCCCCTCTCAGTCTTCTCTTTTCCAAACTAAACAAACCCAATTCCTTCAGCCTTCCTTCATAGGTCATGTTCTCAAGACCTTTAATCATTCTTGTTGCTCTTCTCTGGACCCTCTCCAATTTCTCCACATCTTTCTTGAAATGCAGTGCCCAGAACTGGACACAACACTCCAGTTGAGGCCAAACTGGAGTATTGTGCCAAAACAATATTTCAGATCTCCTTAATTAATGCATTTGGGTAGTCAGAGAGAGGACGAGTCTTTCTAAATCTCTCTAGACTTTAAATTTCATCAGATTTCGTTTAGGAATTTGTTGATATTCACTTCCCAATACATTTTGATGTTACCATTAGCATTTAAATATCTATCATTATTAATGCCTATTGTTCAAATCTGAAACAGATCCACTGTGCACCTGGTGTGATGGCAGCTGTACTAATGATTGGCGGGTTTCCTTTTCAACTTATTTTTTAAAGTGCCAATACCATTTTAAGAGAACTCCACAGCCTTTGCCAGTATCGAACACAGCAGTGACATGAGCCATTGTCATTTTAGTTTCACCATAAATTGATCATCACGGAGCACACAGCCTGTACAAACGCATCTGCAGGAAGCCATTAACAATGTAGCAAGGTTTCAAAAAACGTATATGTGGGCACGCACACAACACAGTCACCGTATCTTGCGTTCATAAAGGTTTAGCAGGGAGCACAGAACACAGCTCCTTAGACTTGTCAGAGAGGAGAGTGCTCCTAGTGCTGTGAACTCATTGAAAAATGGACCTTTCTAGTAAGAAGTAATAAAGGACTTTAAAGGGAGCAACATTTAAAATACACTCAGGACACTGTAAACTGGGTAAGAATGCAGGTTTACGGGAAGGCCCAGTCCACAAATGAACTGGAGGCCCCAATCGTACGGACATCAATTAAATATGCCTAAAGGCTCCTTATCAAGTGAGGGGTAAAATGTGAGATTCCATTCATAATTTGCTGAATTTGCCCACTATTTCATTCATCTGGGGTGATGTGTCCCAGGGGAGGAGAAACTGGGAGATGAACTGGTGTTGAGCATGACACCATTAGTCATGCTCAACAGCGATGTGCCAGCACAGGAGTAAGTGACAGGGTTTCAGAGCCCCGGGAAGAAGGGTTTTGTTAAAATTGGACCAGGAGAAGCCCCATATAAACTAACGCTATATCGCGGTTCCAGTGTATTTTCTTACAAAGCTTTAAAAACAGAGCATAACGTGACTGTCATGTAACTATTACCGTGTTTGAAAACTGTTCAAACACAATACAAGCCCTAACATGGGCAGAGATTAATAGTCCTACCCATACTTAGAAGTGTTAACCAAAACCATGCATGGACTAGGTCCACAGTGGGGAAAGCCCTTTGCAAATCTGGTGTGCAGGAATACCCAGGGTGCGAAACACATGGTGTGAACACTCGTGTCTGGTGAGATTATTCATGCTGCCACATTCCAACCAAACTGCAACCATGTGTTTGGCTCATCAGTTCCAGCATGTTCTTCCAGTTATTTAACAGCCAAGCTGGCTACTGTACTGCTTATTCTGCTAAGGACATGCTCTAAGGCATGGCTGAACCGGTGGGGCACTGGGTTCTTTCCCTCTGTACTCTTGCATGCTCTGCCCAAGACTTAAGATTCAATTTGGCTCTCACCCAAGGGCCTAATCCAGTGCTCAGTGAAATCTGTGGAAAGACTCCCATTGTCTTCAATGGACTTTGGATTGGACCCATAATGTATCAATCCTACTTATTTCACTGGATGTTGCAGGGGAGTCCCTGAAGGTAAAGGGCTTGACTGTTTATTGCATCCCGCATCCTTTATGCTGCTCTGTCATAAACAAATAGCTAAGGGTTAACGTCTCTTTCACCTGGAAAGAAGTATCTGAAACACCTAACCAGAGGACCAATCAGGAAACAGGATTTTTTCAACTCTGGGTGGAGGGAAGGTTGCGTGTGAGTCCTTTGTTCTGGGGTCTTCTGCCTGACTCTCTCTCGGCTATGAGGGGATTTCTCTTTCCTGCTTTCTAATCTTCTGTTTCCAAGTTGTGAGTCAGGAAACCAGACTTTTTCAGATCTGGGTGGAGGGAAGGTTGTGTGTAAGTCCTTTGTTCTTGGGTCTTCTGCCTGACTCTCTCTCGGCTATGAGGGGATTTCTATTTCCTGCTTTCTAATCTTCTGTTTCCAAGTTGTAAGTACAGAAATCATAAAAACAATAGGGGTTATTGTTTTTTTCTTTTGTATTTACATGTCTATAGTTGCTGAAGTGCTTTAAATTGTATTCTTTTTAAATAAGGCTGTTTATTCAATATTCTTTTAAGCAAATGACCCTGTATTTGTCACCTTAATACAGAGACCATTTTTATGTACTTTTTCTTTCTTTTTATATAAAGCTTTCTTTTAAGACCTGTTGGAGTTTTTCTTTAGTGGGGAACTCCAGGGAATTGAGTCTGCAGCTCACCAGGGAATTGGTGGGAGGAAGAAGTCAGGGGGAAATCTGTGTGTGTTAGATTTACTAGCCTGACTTTGCATTCCCTCTGGGTGAAGAGGGAAGGGCTTGTGTTTCCAGGACTGGAAATAGAGAGGGTGGACTCCCTCTGTTTAGATTCACAGAGTTTGCTTCTGTGTATCTCTCCAGGAACACCTGGAGGGTGGAAGGGAAAAGGTTTATTTCCCTTTGTTGTGAGACTCAAGGGATTTGGGTCTTGGGGTCCCCAGGGAAGGTTTTTGGGGGGACCAGAGTGCCCCAAAACACTCTAATTTTTTGGGTGGTGGCAGCTTTACCAGGTCCAAGCTGGTAACTAAGCTTGGAGGTTTTCATGCTAACCCCCATATTTTGGACGCTAAGGTCCAAATCTGGGACTAGGTTTATGACATGGTGGCAGTAGTGGGAAAGATACAATCCAGAAGCCAGTAGGAATATTATATTTTTCTTTTCTCTGCTAGGGGCTTTTTAGCAGAGAGAAACAGTTTGGTTTTAAAAGGGAACCAGAGAGAATTTTTTTTTCTGCTCTCTCTGGCAGTTGTGGCTTGCATATTAAGCAAGAAACCATTAAGGAGCTGTTACGGGTCTTTTGTCACACAATAGCACTCCCATTAGAAGTCAAATACCAGCACTATATACATGCAAATAAAGTGGTTTTTCTGGTTTACTTTACATTGAAAACATTAGCTAGAGGAAGAAAGGGAAAAAGGCACTGGCAACAGTGCCTAGCAACAGTGCCTTTTTCCCTTTCTTCCTCTAGCTAATGTTTTCAATGTAAAGTAAACCAGAAAAACCACTTTATTTGCATGTATATAGTGCTGGTATTTGACTCCTAATGGGAGTGCTATTGTGTGACAAAAGACCCGTAACAGCTCCTTAATGGTTTCTTGCTTAATGATGGCGCTGACCCCAGGAGGAAACAGAGCCTGCAGTTCAGACAATAAACACTGGAGGGCACCCCAACACAAGAAAACAGGAACCATGCCTTCCAATACAAAAATGGAGGCCAAAGAAAAAATCAAAGAAGCTGGCAGCGCCATCATTTGCCCCAGCATAGAGGGCTCTGCTCAGCCACAGCATAGCTGGGGCTCTGAGACACCTCCCCTCCCGATCCTAGGCACAAGGGAGTACAAAGAGAGCAAGGAGACTGGCTGGCATGCTCTTGAGACTGCAATTCCTGGCTGCCCATGGATCCCAGAACGCTGGCTGCTGTAACTGGACCAAATGACTGTCCTTCTTCCTGCCCCTATCCTAAGTACAGAAACAGAGGGACAGAGAACTGGAGTCCGAACCAGACCCAGAGGCCAAATCCCAAAGTCCAAACTTAGTTCTTCATCACACAAAACCACCGCTGATGTCAATGGTGGCTTTGCCTCACTCAGATTAGCATGATTTGTCCTTCCATCACTGTGACACACGAACCGATTGCATTTGGGGGGCGGGGGGTTAGTTCTCATGCTGTGACTTGTAGAGCGTAGAAGCCACCAAATGCAATAGGAACGTCCATGACGTTCTGTCCTGAGGCAAGTCCGGCGCTTTACAGGGTAGAATGCCTGAGGAGAGGTGTCTGTACACACCATCCAAACACACAGACTTGTGGTTTCCATAGCAGTTGGGCTCAGGCGGGGGGTTGCTGGCCCATCCAACCCTAGGTGTTGGTCATGCAGGAAGACATGAGAACCCTGGGGTGGACTTCACCCACTCCAGTAAGGTTATAGCTGCATTTAGTGCAGGTGGGTAGGCTGTCTACCGCTGAATTCTCCATTATCTTTTGTTTCCTAATACTGCTCTGAGATCATGGGTTGCTTTTTTCTAAGTATTTTAAAAATTAAAAATTAGATGTCTGGTCCACTACAAAATAGAGCTGTAACAAAAGGAACAAAAATACCCCCATGCCTCGCAGCTCTAATTTATTCAGCAGATCAAACAAATATCCTGCCTCGGGAGCTTTATCTGCCAAATGAACCTTTGCTTTGAGCTGAGGGACAGCTGTCCCAGCAGAGAGTGATATCTAAAAGCTAGTGCATGCCACTAAGCACCTGGCAACTAGAAGTGTGCTGTGCCAATTCGCCAGCCCCCGAAACCTGATTCTATACATCCATCAGGGTGTATTGTGTGTTCTTTTCTACAGCCTAACTAGGGCAAGACATTAATCTGAAGCCTTATCTTTTTTCACACTACTCTTGAATCATGCCAAGTATCATCAAAGGGAAAGGTGTCCCTTGCTGGACAATGACTATGGGTTCACCTGCAGCCCTTGGAATCTGGCTTGGTGGGCATACAGAAGCCACAAAAGCTGATGTTCTCTCCACCAGGTAATTCCCAAGCCAGAACAGAGAGAATTCCCAGGTGGAACAGCATCCCTTGCAGCCCTGGTCATGTGTACAATCAGTGTCATTAACAGAAGTAATTAGGACTATAAGCAAGTTCTGGGCCAGGGACAGTTTTCATTATGTGCCTTGTCCCTTGACTGGCACCTCTAGGCATTCTCTCTCTTCTGTGTGGAACATAGAGAGCTATCACCACTGCCTTCCACCCTTGCCCATCTCCTGCTGCACTCTTGGCTTTCAATTTGACTTCTATTGTGATTCCATATTATTCTTGGTCTATCTCATCAGATATTTCCCTGGGGGTCCCAATCCAACACCTGTCTTATGTTATTCAGGTCTTTCTTTCACATATGTCCTAGATATCTCCATTTTCATTTTTGAGTTTCTGATTCATCCTCTTCCAGAGTTCTGTGTGTTTTTTTTCTGGCCATCTGCTATTAAGGATTTGCCTACGGCAGCTGTTTATATATTCTTGGGGTTTAGATAGTAGATCTTACAAAAGTCCACGTTTCAGCCCCATACAGTAAGACTGATTTTACAATGATGTTAAATACTGAACATTTAGTTTGGAGGGCAAGATTTCAGTTTCTCCAGATCGACTCTAGCATTACAAAGGCATATCTGGCTTTTACTATTCTAGCTTTAATGTCTTTGTCTATTCCACCTATCGTACTTACAGTGCTGCCAAGATATGTGAAATATTGGACCTTTTCTATGTCAGAAAGCGTTACTGGTATTTCTTGTTTGGTGTTGTCTCATGGGTTTTACTTTTCAGGGCTGATTTTCAACTCTACAAATTGTGCATAGGCCTGGAGATTATTTGTTTTGGCTTGCATGTCTCTATGGGTATGGGAGAGCAAGTTTATATGATCTGCAAAGTCAAGATCCTCTAACTTCTATGTGAAAGTCCATTGTATGCCCCTTGTTTTTTCTATGGACTCTCTCATTACCCAATCCACTACCAGCAAAAAGATCATGAGAGACATGAGACATACTTGTCTGACATCCCCTAGTAACTTCAAATGATTAGTCAGTTTGCTCTTGCATGTGTCTTTGGCATGTCATTTTCACAGCAGCTCTGATGATGATTAATTTCTGAAGAATTCCATAGTGGCACAGCAACTTCCAGAATACTGTTTTATCCACTGTATCAAACGCTTTGGAAATCTGTAAAATTCATATAAAATGATGAATGCCATTCAATGGCAAGATCTACGATAATACACAGGGTTACTATTTGATTATACATGCATACTTCTGTATGAACCCTGCCTGTTCTTGTTGTAATCTTGAATGTACCACTTTATTCCATCTAGAATAATACATGTAAATATCTTACTTGGGATAGAGCAGTGGTTTGCAACCTTTTTTTATTTGTGGATCCCTTAAAAATTTCAAGTGGAGGTGCAGATCCTTTTGGAAATCGTAGACATTGTACACAGACCCCTACGGGGTCCATGGACCATAGGTTGAAAACCACTGGGATAGAGAAATTGAATGCCCCTCCAGTTTTCACAGTGACTTAGGTCTCCTTTCTCTATTTAGCTGCCTCACCAGATGATCCTTTTTTCCACGTTTGGTATTTTTAGTTCTTCCCATATCCTTTGTAAGAGGCCTACCAAAATAAGAACCTCTATCCTACCTGCCACATGGGGCCACAACCGTGGTACCCCTAACCCACCCAGCAATATCGTCAATCTATCCAACTACACACTCAGCCCAGAAGAAAAGTCTGTCCTATCTCGGGGTCTCTCTTTCTGCCCTGCCACCCCCACCAACAAGATACAGTTCTGTGGCGATCTGGAAGCCTACTTTCGCCGTCTCCGACTCAAAGAATACTTCCAGGACAACACTGAACAGTGCACTGATACACAGGTGCCCTCCCACCAACAGCACAAGAAGAAGAACTCCACATGGACTCCTCCTGAGGGTCGAAATGACAGTCTGGACCTATACATTGAATGCTTCCGCCGGCGTGCACAGGCAGAAATCGTGGAACAACATCGCTTGCCTCACAACCTAAGTCGTGCAGAATGCAATGCCATCCACAGCCTCAGAAACCACCCTGACATTATCATCAAAGAGGCTGATAAAGGAGGTGCCGTTGTCATCATGAACAGGTCTGACTACCAAAAGGAGGCCGCCAGACAACTCTCCAATACCAAATTCTACAGGCCACTTCCCTCAGATCCCACTGAGGAATATACTAAGAAACTACAGCATCTACTCAGGACACTCCCTACACTAACACCAGAAGAAATCAACATATCCCTAGAGCCCTGACCAGTGTTATTCTATCTACTACCCAAGATCCACAAACCCGGAAATCCTGGACGCCCCATCATCTCGGGCATTGGCACTCTCACTGAAGGACTGTCTGGATATATGGACTCTGTACTCAGACCCTATGCCACCAGCACTCCCAGCTATCTCCGTGACATCACTGATTTCCTGAGGAAACTACAATGCATTGGTCACCTCCCAGAAAACACCATCCTAGCCACCATGGATGTAGAGGCTCTCTACACAAACATCCCACACACAGATGGAATACAAGCTGTCAGGAACACTATCCCTGATGATGCCACAGCACAAATGGCTGCTGAGCTCTGTGCCTTTATACTTACACACAGCTATTTCAAATTTGATGACAATATATATCTCCAGATCAGTGGCACTGCTATGGGCACCCGCATGGCCGCACAATATGCCAATATCTTTATGGCCGACCTGGAACAACGCTTCCTCAGCTCTCGTCCACTCACGCCCCTTCTCTACCTATGCTACATTGATGACATCTTCATCATCTGGACCCATGGGAAGGAGACTCTGGAAAAATTCCACCATGATTTCAACAGCTTCCACCCCACCATCAACCTCAGCCTGGACCAATCTACACGGGAGGTCCACTTTCTTGATACCACGGTGCAAATAAGGGATGGTCACATTAACACCACCCTATATCGAAAACCTAACGACCGCTATGCCTACCTTCATGCCTCCAGCTTCCATCCCGGACACATCACACGATCCATTGTCTACAGCCAAGCACTGAGGTACAACCGCATCTGCTCTAACCCCTCAGACAGAGACCAACACCTACAAAATCTCCACCAAGCATTCTCAAAACTACAATACCCGCACGAGGAAATAAGGAAACAGATCAACAGAGCCAGACGTGTACCCAGAAGCCTCCTACTGCAAGACAAACCCAAGAAAGAAACCAACACATACAGCCCCCAGCTAAAACCCCTCCAACGCATCATCAAGGATCTACAACCCATCCTGGACAATGATCCCACACTTTCACAGGCCTTGGGTGGCAGGCCAGTCCTTGCCCACAGACAACCTGCCAACCTGAAACATATTCTCACCAGTAACTGCATACCGCACCATAATAACTCTAGCTCAGGAATCAATCCATGCAACAAACCTCGATGCCAACTCTGCCCACATATCTACACCAGCGACACCATCACAGGACCTAACCAGATCAGCCACACCATCACTGGTTCATTCACCTGCACATCCACCAATGTAATATACGCCATCATATGCCAGCAATGCCCCTCTGCTATGTACATCGGCCAAACTGGACAGTCTCTACGGAAAAGGATAAATGGACACAAATCAGACATTAGGAATGGCAATATACAAAAACCTGTAGGAGAGCACTTCAACCTCCCTGGCCACACTATAGCAGACCTTAAGGTGGCCATCCTGCAGCAAAAAAACTTCAGGACCAGACTTCAAAGAGAAACTGCTGAGCTTCAGTTCATATGCAAATTTGACACCATCAGCTCAGGATTGAACAAAGACTGTGAATGGCTTGCCAACTACAGAACCAGTTTCTCCTCTCTTGGTTTTCACACCTCAACTGCTAGAACAGGGCCTCATCCTCCCTGATTGAACTGACCTCGTTATCTCTAGCTTGCTTGCTAGCATATATATACCTGCCCCTGGATATTTCCACCACATGCATCTGAAGAAATGGGTATTCACCCACGAAAGCTTATGCTCCAAAACGTCTGTTAGTCTATAAGGTGCCACAGGATTCTTTGCTGCTTTTACAGATCCAGATTAACACGGCTACCCCTCTGATACTCTATCGGAATGCTATCCGTACCTGATGCCTTTCCACTTTTTAAAATCAACTGTCTGCGCTCTGCCCTTCTGCTCTCATGATAGGCCCTAGTTCAATGTTCAGTTCTTCTCCATCCTCTGTCTCGGAGGGGTCAGCCACAGGCTTGCCACTCTGTTGACTCACAGACTTTAAAGTCAGAAGGGACCATTATGATCATCTAGTCTGACCTTCTGGATAATGCAGGCCACAGAATCTTACCCACCCACTCCTGTAACAAACCCCTAACCTATGTCTGAGTTACCGAAGTCCTCAAATCATGGTTTGAAGACTTCAAGCTGCAGAGAATCCTCCAGCAAGTGACCTGTGCCCCATGCTGCAGAGGAAGGCAAAAAATCTCCAGGGCCTCGACCAATCTGCCCTGGAGGAAAATTCCTTCCCGACCCCAAATATGGCGATCAGTTAAACCCTGAGCTGTGGGCAAGACTCACCAGTCAGCACCCAGGAAAGAATTCTCTGTAGCAACTCAGATCACACCCCATCTAACATCCCATCACAGACCACTGGGCATACTCACCTGCTGATAATCAAAGATCCACTGCCAAATTAATTGCCAAAATTAGCCTATCCCATGATACCATCCCCTCCATAAACTTATCAAGCTTAGTCTTAAAGCCAGATATGTCTTTTGCCCCCACTACTCCCCTTGGAAGGGTGTTCCAGAACTTCACTCCTCTAATGGTTAGAAACCTTCGTCTAATTTCAAGTCTAAACTTCCTAGTGTCCAGTTTATATCCATTTGTTCTTGTGTCCACATTGGTACTAAGCTTAAATAATTCCTCTCCCTCCCTAATATTAATTCCTCTGATATATTTATAAAGAGCAATCATATTCCCCCTCAACCTTCTTTTGGTTAGGCTAAACAAGCCAAGCTCTTTGAGTCTCCTTTCATAAGACAGGTTTTCCACTCCTTGGATCATCCTAGTAGCCCGTCTCTGAACCTGTTCCAGTTTGAATTCATCCTTCTTAAACAAGGGAGACCAGAACTGGACACAGTATTCCAGATGAGGTCTCACCAGCGCCTTATATAACGGTACTAACACCTCCTTCTCTTTGCTGGAAATACCTCGCAAAAAGTACTGTCTTCATTCGCATGGTTAATTGTTCAGATATCTTTGTTAAGTTGCTCTTGTTATCTTGAACTGGTTTGTTTTTCTTCCTGACAACTGTTTAATGATGTCATACAGTGTCTTCATGTCATGTTGTGCTGCAAGGGTCCTGCATCTAGAGAGTCTTGTTTTTCTTTCCTAGCACTCCTTTTGGCCTCTGTTCTTTACAGCATATTCCTCCTGGCATTGCTGTGTCTGTCACATGTTTTTGCTTGATTTAGTTTCATTTTAATTTGGTGTCTTTCTTCTATTTTCTGTCATGTATCCTCAGATTACCTCTAGACACGACTGTAATACAAACAACAACTAAGGGTCTCTCTGTTCCCTTGCTTGCACTGCAGATGCTGAGTACAGCCAGCAGGAGGCGCATACCACTAAGGCAGAGAAGGCTCTGAGTCTGGAACTCAAGTGAGAGAACCCAGAGGGAAATCAGAGGAGCCTCACCCAGCTGGAGACTACAGCTGGTTGAAAAATAAGTACACATTTTGTGAAAAATTAAAAAAAAATTAATAAAAAAACAAATTGAGGGGTGAGTTCTTTTCTGTCCCTCTTCCCATGGCAAAAAGAAAAAGCACAAAAAAAGGAGGGAGGGTCTATTGAGGAAAATGGAGAAAAATCTCACAAAACAAAAAAGTTTAGCTTTCGGTGCTGGAAACAAAAATTTGCTTTTCAATTTAAGAAATATGGGCTTTTTTTTTTCTTTTGCAATTTTTCAGGAAAAACGTTTTGAACTAATTTTGACCAGCTCTACT
Source organism: Gopherus flavomarginatus (assembly GCF_025201925.1). Taxonomy (NCBI): domain Eukaryota; kingdom Metazoa; phylum Chordata; order Testudines; family Testudinidae; genus Gopherus; species Gopherus flavomarginatus. Next base: position 146,499,092 of record NC_066621.1, read on the forward strand.
TGAAAGACCTGATAAGCGAGGAGGAACAAGAGCAGTAGCAAGAGGTGTGAGCAAGAGAGAGAGAGGGGAAATGATGAGATGGTGGAGAAAGGAAAAACTCAAAGACAGAGTGGAGACACATTAAGGGGGTGAATCGCCTGAGCAGAGGGGAAGGTGGATCCAAAGGAGACAATTTGTGGCTGACTAGGGGAGCGTGGGGGGGAGGAGGGAGATGGTGACAGCACTGCCAGAGAGAGGCTCTGCTTCTGTCTGCTATTCTCAACTGTCAAAATCCTGACTGAAGGGATTGGCTGGGAAGGCTTGAGAGATGCAAGGCCTGTAAAGCTGCCGCATTAATCCTGTGTGGCTCTCTGTCCCCTTCTAATGTTATAAAGAAGTTTATGAGTCTACCAGTACTTTCATGCTAGTGGGCCTCATCCTTTATCTCAAGCAGGTGAGGCTCGTGCCTTTAGATCCGGAAGTCCTGAGTTCAGTCTCTCCAAATAACCCAACTAGTCTAACCCTGAGGTTCAGAGATCGATGACAGTTCAATGCTCCAGGCAGGTTGCCATTGTAATGAGGCCTCAGGATGGGGTATCTACAGAGATTGAACCCACAACCTTTCCATCTATAAACATAAGCTACAGATGTTTAAGGTAAATAATGCGGCTCTTAAACATCTTTTTGTGGTCCAGCCACTAGAGGGAGACAGACCAACGTGGATTTGTGTGGATTGCAACTGGCGCTAATAAATCCAAAATAAACCAGTTTTAGCAAATACTAAACTAACCAACCAACTGACTTGATCCTTACACACCTACATGGAAAAGTTATGAGTGCAGCTCACCTTTAAGTCCTTAGAATTGTGTTTTTTCTTTCCTTTTCATGGTTTCATTGATATTGAGTATCTCCTTGGTGTCTTTTTAATTTCAAATTAACTTGGTTGGCTGATTGACAGGACTCACAAAAAGACATGCTTAAAACTATATAATGTATTTGAGATTAAATAAAAAATAGCATTCTTAGAAAAAAGTCTCTCTCCGATGTCATTCCCAAAAAACAAGATTTAAAAAAGCCAAAACAGAAAAGTCATTAGCATGCAAATCAGATTGTGCAGGTGTTGTGCACAAGCAGCAGGGAAACAACAAAGGGAAACGGGGTGGAATTGGCACAAACACTACATGTCAATTGATGAACACACACCTTGTAATTTTTTCCCTGGAGCAAATCAGATGGGAAGAGAGTCTCCTCTGCAGTGGGTATCGAAATGATTTTCATTCTTTTTAACACTTCGGTGGCCAGTGTAAAGGCCATCCTACTTCCTCTCTTATCCTGGTTCCCTTCTGCAAGGTCCCATATGTGCTCTGCAGTGAGCTGTACCTAAATCCTATGCCAGGTCCTCTGATTTCCATGGCAACTTTGTTTAAAATCTAAAACAGTCGATTTTATTGAATTCAATATGAAAATGAATAATAAACAGTAAATGAGACCCAGATCCCAGGGGGTGAGGCCCATAAGTACCTAGATAGAGTGGTTATATAGCACCCAGACATTTTCAGTGACCCTCATTTTTGTACTAGCAACATATGACTGTGTTGTAGAAGTTAGCAGGGGGCACAGCTGGAAGACTTTGGCACCTTGGGATGGTGAGCTGCAGTCCGACAAACAGAAGGAACCATCAAGCTAATCTAAAATGATCAGCTAGTGAAATAAGTAAAAATGTTGACAAACATACAACTTTAGGTTCCAGAATTAATACTCGGTGCTATGAATAGAACAGTTCACACCTCTTTTAGGAGATATAGTTGCAGGCTGTGTTCAGACCCTGGAAAACATTACTGCACTGTTAGTATTTGGTTCACACTTTTAAGAGTTCTTTGCAACCGTAAGAGCTAGATTTTTATTTTATTTTTTTAAGATTCTGGAGCACAATTCTGCAGCAAAGGGTGGATTTCACAGCAAATTTCCTAGTATCAGAGAGTACAAGGGGCCCTATACTCATGCCCTTCACATTATAAAGCAAGGTAAGAGGAAAAGTGGAGTCTTTCTCCAATCTAAACAAATTCACAGAGGTGCAAGTGAAGATTTAAACATTTCTAGCCAATATTTTGATCAGTGCCTCAAAATTAAATGAGCTGGTTTTATCTTACCTTTGAGAATGGAAAGATAGAACAATCGCAAGAAAATCTCAGTTGTCCATTCCTGTGAATACTGAAAAACAGCCTGCTACCTCTTCAGCAACAAAGGTAGCAATGAATCCACAACTTCCAATTAGGGTTGCCAACTTTCTAATGGCAGAAAACCAAACACCCTTACCCCATCCCCTACCCCAAGATCCCACCCCTAACCATACTCACTCTATCTCCCGTCCCTTCATCGCTCACTCTCCCAGATCCTTGCTCACTCACCCACTTACATTGCAAGACCCAAGAAGGCACCAGGAGAAGGCCGGAAGCTGCAACAGTTTGAATGTGGGAGATAGAATCATAGGACAGGAAGGGACCTCGAGAGATCATCTAGTCCAGTGCCCTGCACTCATGGCAGGCCTAAGTATGTATAATTCAAACACCCTTCACCTCATCAGGGAGAGATTTTAAACACTATTGTAAAATTAATTAGCCCCCAAAAGAATCCCACTCCCTTGCAATGAGTGAAACTAAGGAGACTATTGCAGGAGCTTGATTTTTCTTGCCTTCACCCAACTGTCCAGGTAGGGGATCCAGTAGTGCTGCAGCCACTGACTGACTCCATCCCTACCTGACAATGAACTGTATAGCGTGGGGGGGGATGCTGTTTCATGTGTAATGACTAGTTAAATTGGTTAAATGTATGCTTTAATAGACAATATATGCAATGTGGACAAATTAATGTTATGGGAGTCTTAATATTAACATTTCCTGACACTTGTATTTAAATCTATAACCTTAATATTGCATTGATGTTATTGTATGAATTCATTATAGCTCTTTAATGTTAAGAAGATTAGGTTGCATAAAATGTAATTCATGCTGCAAAAACTGACCCCTCCCTGTTTTGCCATCCTGCTAACAGATTTTCTAGTGTTCTGCCTTTCAAGTTTTTTCATTTGTCCTGCGTCCCAGATTTGCCCCAGAGCAGGTTGATAGAAAATATGTTAGAATGTCACACACAGCCACAGGTGCCAACTCTGTGGGTGCTCCGGGGCTGGAGCACCCACAGGGAAAAATTGGTGGGTGCTGAGCACCCACCGGCAGCTCCCCACCCTGCCTCCCCGTCCCAGCTCACCTCTGCCTCGTCCCCAGAGCACACCATGTGCAGGCTTTCTCCCCTTAGCTCCCAGCGCTTGCACTGCAAAACAGCTGTTTTGCACGGCAAGCACTGAGAGGGAGGGGCGAGGAGGGGAAATGCAACATGCTTGGGAAAGAGGCGGGGCCAGGGCAGGGATTTGGGGAAGGGGTCCAATAGGGGCAGGGAGGGGGCAGAGTTGGGGTGGGGATTTTGGGGAAGGGATTGGAATGGGGGTGGGGCAGGGAAAGGGTGTAGTTGGGGCGGGGAGGGGCGCAAGCACCCACCAGTGCAGGGGAAAGTTGGCACCTATGCACACAGCGTGACCACCTGTCCTTCGTTCGGTGCCCAGCGTTCCACATTACGCATCAAAATCAATATTGTCTTGTGCACACCAATAATCATGCGACGGATTGTACACTGTAATACAACGTGTTATGTATATTATGAGTGTGTGTCACAAAACACTGGGGAGGTGCCCTTAAAAATAAACCCTCTCCTATAATTTCTAAGTTGTCCTTTATTTGAAACATAACGGATCCGTATATGGGCGTGAGGGAGATCACCATAGCCAGGAACATCAGTGCTAGAGAAGCTCTGCATTCCCTGTTCCCAGGCCCCTTTTGTGCTGCCTGTGGTGTTGGCACTATCAGACCACATGATCCACTTACTTTTTGCAGACTCCAGTGGGCACGCACTAGTGCGAAGTGCCAGGCTTTTTGCACACCGACGTCTGGCTGCTGGCGTGGCTCCTGATGTGCCTCGTGACTGGGTGGGCTGCAGTGGCCACCCCAGTGATGGAGGCTGGACCAGCCCTAGTGCACTGCCCCAGATGCACAGACAGAGACACACTCAAAACCACACTAACCCACATGTACCTCCTAGGGTGCACCTAGGCTAGCAGCTGCTGTGTCCCACTTGCTGGGAGGGGGTGTCCACGCAGCAATTAAAGCTGGCTGCCCCCTCTCCCCTGACTGGGGCTCGCTGTGGAGCTGTGTTTGGGCTCTGAGTCCCAGGAGGGGGAGGTATTCAGACAGCTCAAATGTCTACACAGGAACATTACAGCCTCAGTGCGCTGAGCCAGGCCAGCAGGGGGGTTAATTGCTGTGTAGACATTACCTCAGAGAGTTCAGAGGGGCTGCAGTGGAGGCTCCCAGGTAGGGACGATGGGGGAAGGGAGCCGCAAATTCCAACCACCTCCACCTGACCCCTTCCTCCCCAAGGCACCGCTGGCTGCTTATGGGGAGCGGGGCCACCAAGCTGGGGCAGCTGCTAGGAAGAGCAGGAAGGTGCTTGGAGCTGCAGGTATGGGAGGGGGTTAGGGGTATGGGAGCAGAGGGCAGGCTGGGGGGCAGGGAATTGGGGTGTGGGAGAGGGTATGGGCTCTGGGCTGGGGTGTGGACTCCAGAGTGGGGCCAGAAATGAGGGGTTATAGGTGCGGGAGGGGGCTCTGGGCTGGGGCAAAAGGTTGGGGTACAGGAGGGGGTGAAGGCTCTGGCTGAGGTGCAGGCTCTGGGGTGGGGCCAGGGATGAGAGGTTTGGGGGGAACGGAGGGGGCTCTGGGCTGAGGGGTGGGGCCAAAGGGTTTGGAGTATGGGAGGGGGCTCTGGGCTGGGGCAGAGGGTTAGGGTGCAGGAGGGGGCTCCGGGCTGGGGTCGATGGGTTCGGAGTGTAGGACAGGGCTCCAGTTTGGAGCAGGGGTGTGGGAGTGAGTAAGGACTCTGAGTACAGGCTCAGGTTGTGGACTTTGGGATGGGGCCAGAAACGAGAGGTTCAGGGTGCGGGAGGGGGCTCTGGGCTGGAGCAGGAGGTTGGGGGATGGGAGGAAGTTCAGGGTGCAGGCTCCAGGCAGCTCTAGCTGGTGCAGTGCACAGGGGCTCCGGGGCCCCTTAAACAGCAGCCACACCAGCGCTGCCCCAGCATTTCCCAGGGACAGAAGTCCATGTGGCTCCCGAGAATTGGCAGCACATCCGGCTCCAAGGCTGATGGGCGGCCAGAGTGGCTCCCCTCCCAAAAGCACTGCCTCAAGCAGTGGCTCTGCAACTGCAGCTCCCATTGGCTGCGGCGCCCCAGATTTGAGCCCACCATGGATTCCCAGCCAATGGGAACTGCGGAGCCAGCACTCGGAGTAGCACCTGTAAGGGCGGGCAGCACACGAAGCCCTCCTGCAACCCCTCCACCTACGAGCCGGACATACCATCACTTCCTGGGAGCCGCGTGGAGCCAGGCACAGAGCCTGCCTTAGCCCCACTGCAGCCAACCAGACTTTTAAGCAGCCCTGTCAGTGAACTGCCAGGGTCCCTTTCCCACCGTACCTTCCGGTCGAAAACCGAACACCTGGAAACTCTACTGCCAGTTATTAACAAAAACATGCAACTAGTCTTGGGAAAACACACTGAGCTACAAGTTTCACAAACATGTGCTTTTACACTTGCAACTTTAAGCTTCGACATTTTCAGTATGTAGTATATTTCACCAAGATTCTTCTTTATACAAGTATTCTACCCTGTCCAAAGTAAAAATATAGCTCTCTCTTAGGAAGTTCACTGTTTTTATATATTTACCCATTTTAAAGGTTCCACTGCTTTTATGGCTCTGATTGGAAATCTGCTCTAAATAGGAAAACTATATCAGCAGTAGAAGAATACAGTGGCAGTGGTTAATGATGCCATCTAGTGGCACAGACGTTTTTCATGTTCCTTTCAATATATAGTAAATTGAAACTAAATGTGCGTGGCCATCAATTAAATTATCCTTCTCACAGCCTATGAATTTCAATACACCATCTGTTCACCTGCTGTGTGGGAGTTCAGTCATCTTCTTGGCAGTCATATTATTCTAGAGCAATTACCTGTGTCTTTATCACCTATCATTGTGCTTCATCATCTTTTCATCATGTGTAAAACCAACCACTTTATTACTACAATTTCTGTAGGCAGCACAGTCCTGTTAGTTACCATGGAGATGATCGGTCATAAAAAGAAAGTCTACATTTGAAGTAGCAAAAGCTGTCGGGGAGAGGCACTGGGAAATGGGGGACTGAACTAAGCTTATTTCCCATATTGGAAAGTTTAGCAGAAGAATCACAGTTTTATACGGCAGCACAACAGTAATGGGATCGAGAGCACGTGTGACCAGCAACCTGGTTAGGGATCTATCAAGCAAACATACAGGATGACTCAAATGACTCAGAGGCAATACTATGTGCCAGGGAGACGTGGCTTCACTTCCTGGGCTGCTCTTAGGGTATGTCTGCACTGCAAATAAAGTGTGTTCTTAACTCAAGGTAGCTAATCCAGGCTAAAATAGTAGTGGCAACATGGCATCTTGGCTTTTAAATGGGGTTAGCAGCTCACGGTCAATCCCGTCTCCCCTGTGGGCTTTAACTTAAACTGGTCACCTGCATAACAGTCCAGTTGCCATGTCTTCACTTCTACATTAACTCATATTGTTAGCTACGCTGACTTAAGAACATACCCTCAGAAAGGACATTTTGTTGTCACCATAAAGCAGCAGTTGGGTGCGTGGGGGAGACAAGGTGGCAGAAATCCTGACTGTGCTGATTGTTCCCAACAGAGGCAATCAGTTTTGCGCACTCTGCTCTGTTTTATGCCGTCTCCTGCCATTATCCTTCAATTAACTGACTTCTAGCCTGACTTCAGTCTGTGTTTATGCTGTTAGCTTTCATCTCTTCCACAGATCTCTTTCCACTTGCTTCTTTTTCCCCATATAGCTGCATCTGCACATTTCCACTCTCCCACCCCCACCTGGTGTTTTCCTTTTTTCTCCCCATATTTTCATCACCAGACCCCATACGCTTTTTCTCTCCATTCATGCTGTTCCTCCCTGCACTTCCTTTTGGGCTTTTTGATTATTTTCTAGTTCTCTGTTCCCATCGTTTCAGGCTCCAAGTGCTCTCTCATTATTTCTGGATAGCGTTTTGTAAAATAGTACCAAGCAACAACGTGCAAGAATCGTGCGGTCACTGTCTGCATTTGCTGCTGCTCAAAGCTTCCAAGGTCCGTCACTGCCAGCCCTGAACTGAAACACACCAGGCTCTAACCACTTCACTTATTTTTCCCGGGGACACAAGGGCAGCAATTTCAGATCTGTCCCGTTTGTTTATTAGTAAGTATCAATGTTATGAATATTACATAAGAATGGCCATACTGGGTCAGACTAATGGTCCATCTGGCCCAATAGCCTCCCTTCCAATAGTGGCCAGTGCCAAATGTATCAGAGGGAGTGAACAGAACAGGGCAGTTTAACAAGTGATCCATCCCATCATCCAGTCCAGCATCTAGCAGTCAGAAGTTTAGGGACAGCCAGAGCATGGGATTGCATCGCTGACCACCTTGGCTAATAGCCATTGTTGGACCTACCCTCCATGAATTTATCTAATGCCTTTTTGAACCCAGTTATACTTTTGACCTTCACGATACCCCTTGGCAACAAGTTCCACAGATTGACTATGCATGTGTGAAGTAGTACTTCCTTATGTTTGTTTTAAACCTGCTGCCTATTAATTTCATTGGGTGACCCCCTGGTTCTTGTGTTATGTGAAGGGGTAAATAACATTTCCCTATTCACACTCTGCACACCATTCATGATTTTACAGACCTATCATATTCCTGCTCAGTCATATTTTTTCCAAGCTGAAAAGTCCCAGTCTTATTAATCTCTCCTCAGATGGAAGCTTTTCCACACCACCAATCATTTTTGCTGCCCTTCTCTGTACGTCTTCCAGCTCTAATATACCTTTTTTGAGATGGAGTGACCAGAACTGCATGCAGTATTCAAGGTGTGCGCATACCACGAAGTTATATAGTAGTATTATGATATCTTCTGTCTTATGGTCTATCCCTTTCCTAATGGTTCCTAAAATGGTTAGGTTTTTTTAATCACCACTGCATGTTAAGCAGATGTTTTCAGAGAACTACCCACACTGACTCCAAGATCTCTTACGTGAGTAGTAACAGATCATTTAAACCGTTTGGATTCCAATGGGCATTACTTTGCATTTATCAACACTAAATTTCATCTGCCATTTTATTGCCCAGTCACTCGGTTTTGTGACATCCCCTTGTAACTCTTTGCAGACAGCTTTGGACTTAACATCAGCAAACTTCATCACCATACTGTTTGCACCTTTTTCCATATCATTTATGAATATGTTGAACAGCAATGGTCCCAGTACAGACCTGGGGGACACTATTAACTTCTCTCCATTCTGAAAACTGACCATTTATTCCTATCTTTTGTCTTCTGTCTTTTAACCAGTTACTGATCCATAAGACGACCATCCCTCTTATCCCATGATTGCTTACTTTCTTGGTGAGGGACCTTGTCAAACGCTTTCTGAAAGTCTAAGTACACTAGAACCACTAAATTACCCTTCTGCACCTTTGCTGATCCCCTCAAAGAATTCTAATAGATTGGAGAGGCATGATTTCCCTTTACAAAAACCATGTTGACTCTTCCCCAACAAGTTGGGTTCATCTATGTGGCTGACAATTCTATTCTTTACTACAGTTTCAACCAAGTTACCTGGAACTGAAGTTAGGTAGATGGCCTGTAATTATCAGGATCGCCTCTCAATCCTTTTCTAAAAAATAAGCATCATGATTAGATGGATCCAGTCATCTGGTACAGAGGCCAATTGAAGGCATACCACATATTAGCATTTACATAGCCCTTTACACCGTCAAAGTGCTTTCCAAATATTAATTAATTATCCTCAGCTCTCCTGCCTGCTATTATTATTTCCATTTGCAGATGAGGATAATATATTGAGGTTAAGAGTAGAGGGTCCACATTTTTCAAAAGTACCTGAGTGTCTAAGAGCCCAATTTGAGATTCGTGGGGCCTAATTTTTCAGTAGTGCTGAGAACTTTCCAGCTTTCAACTGGAGTTATTCAGGACCTTTGAAAATCACACTCACACGTGTGTCAAATTGAATATTCAGAAAGAACGAACTTTTAAAATTTGACATTAAGCAGTTAGCTCAAGGGAAAGGACAGAAAAAGAGAGACATACGAAGAAATGGAGACTAAAAGGAGAGTAAATGAAAAAGGAAAGTTAAGAGGTAGTAGAGATTAGATCTTAGGAAAAATCCAAAAGTAGAGCTACCATTAAACTAAAGCACTAAGTACCTAGAAAACTGAACAACTGCTCAGAAGGTACGGAATTTTTAAATGAGACTCCTTGGTGTTTCTTTTACCCAGAAGTTCTTGAAAGTTCATTTGAATGCGAAGCACTTTTCCAACTCAGCCCTTGGTGTAAGATGTGCCAAAAGGAGAATGAAATGAGGGATTGACAAGGGTACAGAGAGATGAAACTCCCTGAGCAGTGAGCGGTTTACAGAAGGCAACAGTTCCTGTTCTTCTAAAATCATTCAAGTATCAAAGCCAATGAAGAAATTCCCATATCCCAGATCTATTATATATTTGACATTTTATTTTGCACACACTTAAGAATAATCTACTGGTGACATTTTGACAAAACTGCCTTTTGCAAACCAACCAAACTACATCGAAGGGCAAGCTCTCATACTCCTGCAGGGCCACAACAGACAACAAATCCATGCTGGTAATTCACTACCATCTCTCATGTCAATCCAGGCTTCTACAGGGCACTCATCCCACCATGTATCAACATTCACTAGTACTACATAACCAAAGACAATCTGATCAATGCAACCACACCACAAACATACCTCCTCATCTATGGGCCAGATCCATGTCTGGTGTAATCCCACCTAAATACAGAACTAGAGTACCTCCATATGGCCCATGTGTCTGATTCAGCAAACTAAACACCTGTGTTTTCAATGTGTGATTTCTAGTACGGTACAGTACTACCTAGAAGTCCCAAGGCCCCATCACGCTAGGTGCAATACAAACACATGGTAAAAGACAGTCCCTGCCCTTGTATGGGGAGACTTTGGCAAACCAGTAAAGTGCTTGAAACCACTATGGCTTATTGTTAAAGGCGGCCTAGTCAGCAAGCTGTAAATTGGCCATTCAGTAATCTCAGCTTGACCAAGGCAGGAGGGGAGGGGGGGTTTGGGTGCCACAGAACGGGCAGCTTGATCCCATGTCCTTCCTGATAAGAATTGTGTTGAAGTTGCTGATACATGTTAGAAGAGCAGGATGTGCCCCAGGAATGTCTATTGGGGTCTCAAGGCTGCAAACTCTTGAAAAACCCACACCTGGTTAATCAATAATCAGAAGGAGCCTCTTGCTTGACCATTGGAACTGCTTGCTTAACAAGTTTTCTTTAAGGGACGTGTCATTCTATTACTAATGTATAAATGGGGGGGGAGTTTGAGGTAGGGGGACTCTTTGGGACTGGACTCTCCCTCTGGATGCAGCCTGTGTTCCCCACTGGCAGACGGGCTGCCACTGTGCCACTCGAGAGCCACACTCAGCTTCGATAATTATCGAGGGCTAGAGGCCATACAGCAGCTTAGCGGCAGAGCAGGGAATCGACTTTAGATTTCATGAGTGCCACTCCAGTGCCTTATCCACCAGGCTGCCTAAAATCTCACACCTAAATACTGCAGAGGCTTTATTAGCACCTTGTCCTCTTTCCTTTACACTTTGTAATATTCATATTGCTGCACACAAAAATTCATTCTCTGATCAAAGCTGTTTTAATTATTTCAGTTCATGGCATGTTTTCTACCCCCATTCAGCTGCAGGCTCTATACATTTGATAAAACTTCAAGAACTAAAATACTCTCCCAGGATGCCAGCGGGCTGAGCGTGTGACAGAAACCCTTAGTCAGCTCTACTCACAGCAGCATACCCAGCTGAGAGAGGAGCAGTGCAGACTGGTTTCAAAGGCAGCCCCTGTTCTGTTCTCCAGGTGAGATAGCGACTATGAACTGGGTGGAAGTGTAAATTGCAGAAAGAAGGGCTCCTCTGAGCTGGAGGGTTCAGGGAGAGCCACTATTCTTGACTACAGGCGGTTCCTACATCATATCAGGAACACACTGTGCCAGTAACACACCTATTTTACTGATCATCCTGACATATCTGTTGTCTCACAACATTTTATGGCTTTTTGGCTGAGCAGTAATTAAAGCCAATGACTGAGGTTGAAACAGATTTGTGGCACAATATCTATGAGAAATTGAGAAAAGGGTCCCCCCCCCCCCCCCCGCCACAAGAAGAAAGGGGAAGAGGAGAAAGATCCTTTTGACTCCATGTCAGAAGACTGAGCTCTTTACCGCATCATCTGGGACTCCCCACTAGTCATTTTCTGGCCTTGCAGAAAAGGTTTATTGCTGTCCTGGGAGCAGAGAGAGTCATTCCACTGCTGTTTATTACTATTATCAATGTACAATGATGACAGTGGACTCAAAGGACATCATTCGCTGGACCTTTAGAGTGAAGGCAAACACACATCAGCAGACAGGTAAAGTGCAAACACAAGCGCTGAGGCCTTTCATCCCCTCATCGGGGCTTATACACGCACCAGCCTGTACACCTGTAACAAACAAATCCAGGATCTTTGTTCCTAGCAGCTAAGACTGCCATTTCCTCCTCCTCTAAAACCAACTGTTTAAAGTGAACTTAATGCTTACGGACAGCCCTGGAGATCAAATCTCTCTTTTCCCCAGAGGTACAGGATAGGCAGCAGCAACACTGCATCCACATCATCTTTGAAAAGTCATGGAAGACGGGAGAGATTCCAGAAGACTGGAAAAGGGCAAATATAGTGGCAATCTATAAAAAGGGAAATAAGGAGAACGCAGGGAATTACAGACCAGTCAGCTTAACATCTATACCTGGAAAGATAATGGAGCAAATAATTAAGCAATGCTTTAAAGTCTAGAAAACATGACCTGTGAGGGAAGATTGAAGAAATTGGGTTTGTTTAGTCTGGAAAAGAGAAGACTGAGCGGAGACATGGTAACAGTTTTCAAGTATGTAAAAGGTTGTCACAAGGAGGTAGAAAAATAGTTCGTCTCAAGCTCTGAGAATAAGACAAGTAGCAATGGTCTTAAATTACAGCAAAGGAGGTTTAGGTTGGACATTAGGAAAGACTTCCTGTCAGAGTGGTTAAGCACTGGAATAAAGTGCCTAGGGAGGTTGTGGAATCTGCATCACTGGAGATTTTTAAGAGCAGGTTAGACAAACACCTGTTAGGGATGGTCTAGAAGATAATACTTAGTCCTGCCATGAGTGCAGGGGACTGGACTAGATGCCCTCTCGAGGTCCCTTTCAGGTCTATGATTCTATGCCTTATGACCTGGAACAGCCTGTAGGAATGGAAGGGCACCAGTCTCTTTGTCCATTCACTCCCAGACCTCACTGCCAACATTTGTCACCTAGCCTATAAGCTTCCCCAGGCAGTGGCCCAGCCTGTTATTGGTTTGCAAAGTGTCATACACACCTGAGGCCACAGGTCCTGGAGGTAGGGGTGCTGAGGGTGCTGCTGCACCCCCTGGCTTGAAGTGGTTTCTATCATATACAGGGTTTACAGTTTGATTCAATGGCTCTCAGCACTGCCACTATACAAATAGTTCAGGCACCCCTGCCTGAGGCACTGTACAAACCACACAACAAAAACAAGTAAGACCAATTGTGCTGGTAGCTTTTGTGACTTATCTCCTACTAGGAACTGGACTGAGATCCCCAATTCATTCTGCTTAGCACCTATCAGACAGTTACAAATTTTAGCAATCCCTCCTGCAATGGGAAGGCTGAGATCTGAGAGCAAAGAGGCAATCCCCTGGGCCATCCCATTCTCCTACTACTTCATTTCACTTTAAACCACACAGCTAAAAATTCCTTTGATTAGTTCAATGGCAGATGAACTCCACAGGGCATTCAAGCTTGCTGGCTACAGAAGCACAAAAAGGTGAGTTTGTATATCTTTACTGCTCCACCACAGTGAAAATTCTATGGTCTCAGACACACAGGTGCCTCTTCCATCGCAGCTGGCAGAATAGAGTTGCAAATATTTATTATTTGTATTGTGGTATGCCTTGAAGTCCAGCCACCAACCAGGACCCCATTGTGCTAGGCACTGTACAAATACAGATCTGAAGGCAGGATTAGAAAGTTTAGCACAACTGTCAACTCTCCATCCAGCCCTAAATGCTAGCCATCAACAACAACAAGAAGATAGAGCAAATTTATTAAAGACAAAGTGTGGAGATGAAAATAATCACACAGAAGTGAAGACAAGTTAAAGTCAATTATGCAGGCAACACTCCATTATATTAATGGCCTGGTTTCGGAGGAGTATCTTCAATTCCTGCAGCTCTTGAGTGCAGGTGTGTAGGAAGTGGTAGGTAATAGACAAAGCCTTGAGTACTTAGGACATCCCCAATGAGCAAAATCTTCCAGAGTCCTTTTAATGGGTGTTCTAAGCCAGAGGTGGGCAAACTACGGCTTGCAGGCCACATCTGGCCCGTGGGACCATTCTGCCTGACCCTTAAGCTCCTGGCTGGGAAGACTAGCCCCCAGTCCCTCCCCTGCTGTCCCCACTCTGCCGCAGCCTCTGCTTGCCGTGCCGCCAGCACTCTGGACAGCAGGGCTGCAAATTCCTGCCTGTGTGTCTATTAAATTGCTCCCCATAGGAATGTGCTACTTACGGTGTAACTACTTGCAGCTGCTAGTCCTGGTGCTCTGAGCAGCATGACAAGGGGGAAGGGAGTGGTGGGGCTGGATAAGGGGCAGGGCATCCTGGGGGCCAGTCAGAGGACAGGGAGGAGGGGGTGCGGGGTTGGATAAGGGGAAGAGGGCTCTGGGGGCAGCCAGGGGATGGAAAACAGGGGCGGTTTGATAGGCGTGGGAGTCCCAGGGGGCCTGTCAGGGGGTGAGGGTATAGCTAGGGGTTGGGGCAGTCAGGGGACAGGGAATGGGGAGGATGAGTAGGGAGTGGGGTCCCGGGGGGTGGTTAGGGGCAGGGAATTCCCAGGAGGGGGCAGGCAGGGGACAAGGAGCGGGGGAGGGTTGGATGGGTCGGAGGCTCTGAGGGGGGCAGTCAGGAGGCGGGAAGTGGGAGCGGGCAGATAGAGGGTGGGGGCCAGGCTGTTTGGGGAGGCACAGCCTTCACTACCCAGCCCTCCATACAGTTTCTGAAACCAGATGTGGCCCTCAGGCCAAAAAGTTTGCCAACTCCTGCTCTAAGCACTCCTGCATTGTACTCCATCAATTTTTATCTGCTTCTCTCAATGATTGTAAAGATGCTTATGCTGAACACAAAAGCTCTTTACACTACAGGCAAGCCAATCACACGCTGCTATCTTGATTACAGCAGCTGACATCATATTTCTGCCATATATGGGAAAGCAGCACAGCCCTTGCTTACTTGGGGCTTATGTGTGGCATTGCCCCCCATATGGGACAGTGTATAGCTGGGCTGTCCCACAAGCAGTCTGTGAATTTGGGCTGGCCAGTCCACTTCCTGGTTCCACCACTGTTCCAGGTGCTGAGTCCTACACCAGCGCTACACTTGGCACAGAACGCAGCCCTGGGAGTGCTGGGCAGAGCAAGGCTGTGTCTATTCCCTGCCTCTTCCCGCACACATGTACTGGGATAAGACCGAGCAACACTGATAAAGCTAATCTCCCCATACAATATGGGTAGAGTGTGTAAGACAGTAAGGGCACTTCCTCATGGCCCCTCAGTCCCCTGGGCGAGTGTCCAGGATGAGACACAAACTGATCCTTCCATCTTTGCTCATTCCAGATACTGTTGCAAGAACTAACTCCTGAACTGTGGATATGTTAGAAGAGCATCCACTGTGTCCTAATGGAGTAATTCCCCTGTGACTGGGGTGCTAGGGGGCCACACTGAGATCACTCAATCAGGCCAAACTGCAAGGAATGGGGCAGACGATCCCCCAAATGGGTGGTTATTTCTTATACTTGGATTCACCAAGTCAACAACAAAACAGCTTCTACAACACTTTACTGGTTACCCAGAAATACAGTTCCCTTAAAGCAACCCAGCCTTGAGCTCTCATCCAGACAGCCAAGTCATATATGATGAGGATTACTGAAAATCTTGTTCATCATATAAAAAGTTCTACCAATCCCAAAGGATCGAACACATTACCCACCAGGTCAGTTAATATCTCAGATCTTACCCAAATACACACTTACAGCCAACTCTTATTAACTAAACTAAGATTTATTAAAAAAGAAAAAAGAATATTGGTTTAAAGATCATCGTACATACAGATATGAATAAAGTTCTTAGGTCAGTTTCACAGTAGAGATGGTGAGCTTTAGAGATGCAAAGAGTCCTTGCAGAATAAGTTCCATAAATATAGTCCAATGTCCAATATCAGGGTGACCCAGTCTGGAGCTGGGGACCTCAATCTTGAGACTCAAACTTCCCCTGATGAAGCTTAAGCAGATCTGAGATAACAGGATCAGAGCCCAAGAGTTTTTTTAATAGTTCTCTAGCAACCTCTTGACAGCAGGAGAATAATAGGTGAAGCATTGTGGCTTTGAAGTAGACCTAATGCCTAAGCATCACCGTTAATTAGCTACATGGATTAGCATAAGGCAACTGCACATCTCCCACCATTTACAGGTTGTTTACTACAAACTTCAAAGGGAAATAAAGTCAATGATGCTACTACATGTCTGGTTCGTCTACATGTTAACTCTTCCTTTTGATCTCTGAATTAACAGAATACAGGACAGACAGGAACCATTTGGTTACACTGTCAACCTCTAACAATATATATGTAAACACACACAAAAACACAATCATTAACTACTAATATGTCTCTAAAGGTTGAATCTGGGTCAATTAGCCTGCTAGATGTGTAACACTTTCTGGCCCTGTGTGAAATCACCTAATGCTGCTATCAATTTCAGACGGGTGTCCAGATTTTAGCTGTGTTGAGCAAAGGCTTTGTGCAATGGGGAGAAATGGTCTTTCTTATTAGCTAAACGGGATAGTGTAATATTGAACATCACAGGCCAGACCCTCATTTGGAGTAAATCAGTGGAGCTCCATTAATGTCAAGAAACTATGCTGGTTCACAGCAAATTAAATAATATCAAACTTTTCCCTACTTGGGTTATTAAATCAAACAACATTAAATGTATTTGTCAATATTCCTGCTTTGTTTACTCTGCATTTCTCTCTGCCAGAATAATGAAAATCACTCATTTTTATTTACTGTCCTCTTCACTTTCTGGTTCTCAGTGCTGGTGGGTTTGGGATTCAGGCACTGAAGGGGATGTTTATTTGTTCCAATCAAACTGATTATGCTGAAATATACCAAAATTTTAAGTTCCTAAGAACTTTTCTTTTGGTGTTAAGTTTTGGAAAAGATTTAGCTTTTTGTAAAAACAATTGGCTGGTCTGTTTTCTATTGACTGGGAAGAAAGAATTACAAAAAACACAATTTTAAAAAAATTGAGAATCCAATTTAGAGTTTTAAATTGTGAGAGAAAATCAAGTGATTTTCACCTATTTTACTCATTGGTGTATGAATATCTTGTGTGTCAAGCAAGAAGAGATGGTCTGAGAACGCTAGAGAAAATTCATAAGATGGAAAGAGAGTCTAGAAGCACAACATAGCGTGACATCCTCTCCCTTTCCCAGTCATTAAGGGTATGTCTACACAACAAACCAAGACCCTCAGCACAGCTGGCTGAGGTTAGCTGACTCAGGCCCAAGCTGTGGGACTAAAAGATGCAGTGCAGACATTCTGGCTCAGGCTGGAGCCCGAGCTCTGAAACCTGGTGAGGAGGGTGGGTCCCAAGTCCTGACCCCCCACCCCATTGGTTGGGTTTCAGAGCCCAGGCTCCAGCCCAAGCCCAAACATCTACACTGCCATTTTTAGCCCTGCAGCCCCAGCCCAAGTCAATTGGCCCAGTCTCCAAGACTTGGCGCCGCTGGGTTTTTATTGCACTGCAGATGTAGCCTAAGGGACTGTCTACAGGGGACAACTCAGGGAAGTTAATCCCAGCTAACTAAAAAAACGTGAATTTAAAACAGATTCTTTGAACTGTATTAAAACCCCTGTGTGCCATCAGTCAGAATTAAAGAAAACATATTAAGCTAAGCATACTGTGGCGTCTTCAGTTCTAAAGGGAGTGTCCACGCAGGGGTTCAATGTGGTTTAAATCCACAAGGTACGGGGCTCTTCGAGGCTCAGTCCACAGCGACCCCTCTGGCCAAATGAATATATCCAGACCCCTGCACTCAGAAGAGTCTGCTCTGCTAAGATCCCAATCAAGCAAACATATACACGCTTAACTTCAACCACACGACCAGTCCCCCTGACTTCAATGCTTAAAGATAAACACGTGCATAAGAGAAACCTAACAGGGGACATGGCGAAAGCCCTCAGGACCCAAAGAGGATTTTGTACATTATCTTGGGATGGAAAAAAATTCTGCCAAAAATGAACATTTTAATTTTGTTCCAAAAATTCATTTTTATTTTAGACCAGTTCTCATAGAGAGTCAGGCTGCTTCAAAGATAAATTGAGTTACATCACGGCTATACTGCCCTCTGGGGGCATATTGTATAGTTACATCATTTTAGCACAGACACAAAGGTTGCTATGTTAACAGGGTCTACGAGCATTACAGAAGGCAGTGCAGCCTGCTGTCTCTAAAAAAGGGGGCTAGCAATTGAGACAAGGGCTTAAACCCCAACTCTTCTAGTGACTCGGTGTGACTTTGGGCAAATCTCTGCCTCAGATCCTCTCTCTTTGTAAATTAGACACAACGCTGCTCAGTGAGGAGTTGCAAGGCAGGGGTTTAAAATCCTTGAAATAAAAATGCTCCTATCACTCTGACCAGTCTGTATCCATCTGTTATCTCATCTTATACTTCCATTGTAAGCTCTTTGGGGCAGGGACTGTCTTAGTGTTCTGTGTTTGTACAGAATCCAGCCCAGAGGGGTCCATGATTGGGGCTCCCCAAATGCTCCAGGAATACAAATACTTTATTATACTTTTTCTACTCCCTCCCTTCCCTCAAAACTGACAGGAAGTGGAAACAAAGGTTAAAGGACATTGAAGTTATTTCTGTAACACAGGTCAAGGGATTACATCTGCCCTGCCAGTGGCCACATATCGTGGTTTGAATTGTGGTGGTACGTGAAGGCCCTAGTTGAGATCAATGACTGTGCCTGTCTCAAGGAGTTTCAAAACTTAAGAGGACAAAAAGCCCATGAAGAGAGGAAGAACCGGATACAACAGACAAGTCAAGTTGTCAGGGTTATGATAGAAGCATGTTTTAGTTCCATTTCTTTCTCCCCATTGCCCCAGGACAGATGACATACAAATAGAGTGGGAGATAGTTAACAAAATATATACTATATACACACCCACTTTAATACATATTATATACACTGCCTACACCTGACAGCCCTCAGCCTGCCCTTTGCCAGCTGGCCTGTGGATTGTGGCATTGCAGCAGAGGTGGGTTGAGAAAAGAGTTGAAGAAGAGGGCCTGGGCCTCGCAAATCAAGGCAGGGAGGGAGTCCCACACGTCAGGGGCAGTGTGGACAAATGGACAGAAATATCTGTGCCAGAATCCGACAGACAGGATAAGTATTGTAAATGATGCAATAGGAGACCAACACCGACCACCCTTCCCTCTGTCTCTCGCAAAAAAGAACAAGAAAAACAGGCAAGGGCAGAGTCATGAAGGGCCCTGAAAGTCAGGCCACGTCATGTACAAACACAACCACGTGAAGCCGTCGACTTCCTCGAGAATGTGTCATGGACTCAGGGCTGGTGCAAGGATGTTTTGCATCCTAGGCGAAATTTCCACCTTGTGCACCCTCCCCGCCCTGAGGCGCCCCCCGCAGCAGCTCTCCCCCTCCGCCCCAGCTCACCCCTGCTCCGAGCACAAGCACGAGCACCCCGAGCACGCCGTGGCTGCTTCACTTCTCCCGCCTCCCAGGCTTGCGGCGCCAATCAGCTAAGCCTGAGCACCATGACAGAGTAACTCTTTCGCTGGGCCACAATGAGCCATCAGCCTTACACTTCGCAGCACGGCAGAATGCCCAGTCACACACTTTTGTCTAAGACCCTGTTGTCTGGAGTGGCTCACAAGCGAGAATACCAACCTCAGAGCAGACTGTTTAGAAGCAGGGCACAAACCCCAAACTGGCAGTGAGTTCTGTAATTGAATGTCACTGACCAAATAACAAGTGTAAACTCCTCAGGCACTCCACAGCTTAACATGGAGTCACAGACTGTCACTTTGGGCATTCCAATCTATCTTGCCACCC
Source organism: Gopherus flavomarginatus (assembly GCF_025201925.1). NCBI lineage: Eukaryota > Metazoa > Chordata > Testudines > Testudinidae > Gopherus > Gopherus flavomarginatus. The sequence continues at coordinate 146,518,570 of NC_066621.1, forward strand.
AAGCAAGACTCACTCTGTGATAGATGGTCACTTTACACCAAAGATCACAAAATATTCAGGTTACTCCCAGTCCTGAAGGGCCAAGTCAATCTGCACCTTAGATCTCACAAAGCCAACACTTGTACCCAATCCTGAAATAAACTAAAGGTTTAATAACTAGGAAAAACGAAATGGGAGTTATTTATAAGGTTAAAATAATAAACATACACATACACATACACACAAATAAATTGCAGTCTTAGGTTTCAGATGGTGATAGAGCCAATGAAATATGCCAGCTCTAAATGTCCATTAGGGCTAACTAGGTTAGCCCTGGGGATCTCCTTCTTATGTTTAGGAACCTTTGCCCTTCTGAGTTCAAACGGCATAAAATCAACCTAATTCCTTATGGTCAGGAATTTTTATCCCCCTAGAGTCCAAGCTGATGGGATCAGCACTTCTGCATGCAACCTCTTCATGGGTGGGTTTGGGGAGCAATCGACAAAGTCTTTGTTCCACAATGGCCCATTTATATTCAACAGTCCTTCTTGAGGGGCAGAAGATAACACCTTCTTAGGAACCCAGCATTTTGCATTAGGTGTGGTTTGTTTCTCATTTGGTGAGTTACACTGTTCTAAATTGTAAAATTGTACACTTAAGTAGTACCTTTTAGTGTTGGATACAGCTATTAGCTCTCTCAGTGTATGCACAGTGTGCCCAGCCATTTCATAGCAATGTCACCAGCCAGGTGAAGAGCTGGTAGCCAGTCATCAAAGTAAGTCAGTGGCCACTCATCAAGGAAATGCAACAGTCTAAAGTTGACTGCATCTACATCACGGGCCATTAGAGAAACCCTATTTGAAGAAACTGGCCACACAATTGCCCTGACCTGTTCAAAACCGGTTCAGGAATGACCACAGGTGCCTTTGCAGGTCAAAACCTGGTGGGCAGATGGTTAGGTTGGTGAAAAGAGAGTGATTAACAACTGTCATTGCTGACCACTTGTTACACCAAGAAGATTCCACCATCAGACATTATAAGTAGGATTAATACAGGCAGCATCCTACAAGCATTGCATAAAGTCCAAAACACTAAACTATCCTAACACCCAGATAATGGCTTACCTGGCTAACCTGGTAAGGAGGGCTTTAAACTAGGTTCGACGGGGACAGGTGAGCAAAGCCCACAGGAAAGTGGGAAACAAGACCTGGGAGATGGGTTGGAAGCAGGAGGGAGCACGGGCTATAATGGCAGAGAGGAAGGAGGGTCAGGGCAAAGCTGGGAGGCAAAATCAAACCAGTATCTTAGATGCCTTTATACAAATGCAAGAAGTATGGGTAATAAGCAGGAAGAACTGGAAGTGCTAATAAACAAATACAACTATGACATTATTGGCATTACTGAAACTTGGTGGGATAATACACATGACTGGAATGTTGGTGTGGATGGGTATAGTTTGCTCAGGAAGGATAGACAGGGGAAAAAGGGAGGAGGTGTTGCCTTATATATTAAGAATGTACACACTTGGACTGAGGTGGAGATGGACATAGGAGACGGAAGGGTGGAGAGTCTCTGGGTTAGGCTAAAAGGGGTAAAAAACACAGGTGATGTCGTGCTGGGAGTCTACTACAGGCCACCTAATCAGGCGGAAGAGGTGGATGAGGCTTTTTTCAAACAACTAACAAAATCATCCAAAGCCCAAGATTTGGTGGTGATGGGGGACTTCAACTATCCAGATATATGTTGGGACAATAACACCGCGGGGCACAGACTATCCAATAAGTTCCTGGACTGCATTGCAGACAACTTTTTATTTCAGAAAGTTGAAAAAGCTACTAGGGGGGAAGCTGTTCTAGACTTGATTTTAACAAATAGGGAGGAACTTGTTGAGAATTTGAAAGTAGAAGGAAGCTTGGGTGAAAGTGATCATGAAATCATAGAATTTGCAATTCTAAGTAAGGGTAGAAGGGAGTACAGCAGAATAGAGACAATGGATTTCAGGAAGGCGGATTTTGGTAAGCTCAGAGAGCTGATAGGCAAGGTCCCATGGGAATTAAGACTGAGGGGAAAAACAACTGAGGAAAGTTGGCAGTTTTTCAAAGGGACGCTATTAAGGGCCCAAAAGCAAGTTATTCCAATGGTTAGGAAAGATAGAAAATGTGGCAAAAGACCACCTTGGCTTACCCTTGAGATCTTGCGTGACCTACAAAATAAAAAGGCGTCATATAAAAAATGGAAACTAGGGCAGATCACGAAGGATGAATATAGGCAAATAACACAGGAATGCAGAGGCAAGATTAGAAAAGCAAAGGCACAAAATGAACTCAAACTAGCTATGGGAATAAAGGGAAACAAGAAGACTTTTTATCAATACATTCGAAGCAAGAGGAAGACTAAGGACAGGGTAGGCCCACTGCTCAATGAGGAGGGGGTAACAGTAACGGGAGACTTGGAAATGGCAGAGATGCTTAATGACTTCTTTGTTTCGGTCTTCACTGAGAAGTCTGAAGGAATGTCTAGTATAGTGAATGCTTACGGGAAGAGGGTAGATTTAGAAGAGAAAATAAGCAAAGAGCAAGTAAAAAATCACTTAGAAAAGTTAGATGCCTGCAAGTCACCAGGGCCTGATGAAATGCATCCTAGAATACTGAAGGAGTTAATAGAAGAGGTATCTGAGCCTCTAGCTATTATCTTTGGGAAATCATGGGAGACGGGGGAGATTCCAGAAGACTGGAAGGGGGCAAATATAGTGCCCATCTATAAAAAGGGAAATAAAAACAACCCAGGAAACTACAGACCAGTTAGTTTAACTTCTGTGCCAGGGAAGATAATGGAGCAGGTAATCAAAGAAATCATCTGCAAACACTTGGAAGGTGGTAAGGTGATAGGGAATAGCCAGCATGGATTTGTAAAGAACAAATCATGTCAAACTAATCTGATAACATTCTTTGATAGGATAACGAGCCTTGTGGATAAGGGAGAAGCGGTGGATGTGATATATCTAGACTTCAGTAAGGCATTTGATACAGTCTCGCATGATATTCTTATAGATAAGCTAGGAAAGTACAATTTAGATGGGGCTACTATAAGGTGGGTGCATAACTGGCTGGATAACCGTACTCAGAGAGTAGTTGTTAATGGCTCCCAATCCTGCTGGAAAGGTATAACAAGTGGGGTTCCGCAGGGTTCTGTTTTGGGACCGGTTCTGTTCAATATCTTCATCAACGATTTAGATGTTGGCATAGAAAGTACGCTTATTAAGTTTGCAGATGATACCAAACTGGGAGGGATTGCAACTGCTTTGGAGGACAGGGTCAAAATTCAAAATGATCTGGACAAATTGGAGAAATGGTCTGAGGTAAACAGGATGAAGTTCAATAAAGATAAATGCAAAGTGCTCCACTTAGGAAGGAACAATCAGTTTCACACATACAGAATGGGAGGAGACTGTCTAGGAAGGAGTATGGCAGAAAGAGATCTAGGGGTCATAGTGGACCACAAGCTTAATATGAGTCAACAGTGTGATACTGTTGCAAAAAAAGCAAACGTGATTCTGGGATGCATTAACAGGTGTGTTGTAAACAAGACACGAGAAGTCATTCTTCCGCTTTACTCTGCGCTGGTTAGGCCTCAACTGGAGTATTGTGTCCAGTTCTGGGCACCGCATTTCAAGAAAGATGTGGAGAAATTGGAGAGGGTCCAGAGAAGAGCAACAAGAATGATTAAAGGTCTTGAGAACATGACCTATGAAGGAAGGCTGAAGGAATTGGGTTTGTTTAGTTTGGAAAAGAGGAGACTGAGAGGGGACATGATAGCAGTTTTCAGGTATCTAAAAGGGTGTCATCAGGAGGAGGGAGAAAACTTGTTCACCTTAGCCTCCAATGATAGAACAAGAAGCAATGGGCTTAAACTGCAGCAAGGGAGATTTAGGTTGGACATTAGGAAAAAGTTCCTGTCAGGGTAGTTAAACACTGGAATAGATTGCCTAGGGAAGTTGTGGAATCTCCATCTCTGGAGATATTTAAGAGTAGGTTAGATAAATGTCTATCAGGGATGGTCTAGACAGTATTTGGTCCTGCCATGAGGGCAGGGGACTGGACTCGATGACCTCTTGAGGTCCCTTCCAGTCCTAGAGTCTATGAGTCTATGAGTCTATAATCAGACTGGTCTCCAGCTATGCACTTGTCACTATTCAGTGAGGGCTTTGGCATGAGCTGACACCTGGTATGCCAGCGTCATACATGTCCACAGAAATTGTTGCACTAGTTTAACTAAATCAGTATACTTAAACCAGTGCAAGTCTGTGTGTAGACAAGACCTGCATAACCCAACCCCATTTCTACGTTCCATACAGTGGTCACCCTTAGTATGTTTTCCAGTGCCTTAGCTAGCTCAGTTATGTTATCCTATTATTTCTATTATACCCCAGACATCACTCATAGGAGCTACTGTAGAACGAACACTGCAGATACTGAGATACTGTTATCTAAAAACCGGAGACAAAACTGGAAAGTTTTTAAGAGGTGGCCAAATGTACACCGCATTGAATTATTCCCTATTAACCTAATCAGATATTTCTGTAATGAAAACATACTTTTTCTACAAGCAGTTTCTGACTCAACCCCATTCCTTCGGTGTACAGGGAAAACGATTTGAAAAACCATCTGTCCTCTTTAAATAGAGGAGCTATTTTTACCTTTATGATGAGCCCAGACAATTAAAAAACAAGTATAGTGGTTTGAAAAACAAAGAGAGAAGGAAACAGCTGCTACCTTGTGGTTGTCAGAATACAAACATGACATGGAGCACATGGACCTTAGTGCTAACACTCCTAGCCCTTCTGTACTGGTTTGCAGCCATCACCACATGCAAGCCAGTGCCTCACACACTACAATTAGACCCATACAGCCACTAGCTGTTAGGGTGCTAGCACATAAGGGGTTGGATAAATTAACACATCAAAGGTGGGAAAGGGATGCAGACTAATCTATATCTAGGTCACCAGGTCAAACCTGGCCCAGGTCAGTCAGTGCCTGAAAGTTGTAACCACCTGATGGCTATTCTGTATCTTTTGTGCAACAAGTTGGTGGGTTTCATGTAGTTTCTAGTGAATAGCTATCCCCATTTGGCTCCCATTAATGCTCTTGTTGGCACTCTCAGCAGAGGGGCCATGCACCGCTTTCAGTGCTCCAGGGAAATCTGGAAGTGTCAGGTTAGCCACAACTTCTCTGGGGCTCCCAGACTCCCATTCTGGAACAACCCAGTCATGGAGTTATCTACTGGCATCAGCGGGGGGATCTACCAAGTGATGCTTGGCTACTCCAGGAAGACAGAGGCTGCCAAACAACACAGTACAGGCCAAGAGTTCCTTCTCATCTCCTATAGACAATAAAGGGGAAGGAATGCAGATCAGGATAAATAAAGAACATGTCAGCTCTTCTGACCAATTTGAATGAATTCAAATTAGCAGGACTGGATGCTAGTCACCCGAGGGTACTGAAGGAATTAGCTGAAGAAATCTCAGAGTGGGATGACATGGGTGACAGGAGAGGTCCCAGAAGTCTGGAGAACGGCTAACATAGTGCCCATCTTTAAAAGGGGGGGGGAAGGAGGAGCCGGGGAACTATAGACCAGTCAGCCTGAATTTGATACCTGGGGAGCTACTAGAGAAATGTATAAACATTCAGTTTGCGAATACCTGGAGGATGAAGGAATAATCACTAGCAGCCAGCATGGATTTACCAAGAATAAATCATGCAAAACCAGCTTGCTTTCTTTCTTTGACAAGGTAACTGGTTTGGTGGATAGGGGGAACCAGAGTGGACATATTATTTCTGGACTTTAGCAAGGCTTTTGATGCAAGACCACAAGACATTCTGATAAATAAGCTGGAGAAATGTGCGCTCAACTGAACTACCATTAAGTGGATATAGAATTGGTTAAATAACTGAAAACAAAGAGTAACTATTAATAGAATGATGTCTGATTGGAGGAAGATCTCAAGTGGGGTTCCACAGGGTTCTGTTCTGGGTTCAGTGTTGTTTAACACCTTTATTAATGACCTGAATGTAGGTTATGGAGAGCATAATAATCAAGTTTGCAGATGACACAAAGCTGGAGCAGGGGGTTGCCAATACTTTGGACGATACAGCTAAAATTCAGAGGGATTTTGATCAAAGAAGAACTGGGCTACAGACAAAACGAAATTCAACAAAGACACATGTAAAGTGCTACATTAGGGAAGAAAAACCTAATGCACAAATACAGAATGGGGGATAATTGGCATGGCAGCAGCACTGCTGAGAAGGATCTGGGAGGATCACAACCTCAACATGAGTCAGCAATGTGATGCTGTTGGGGCTGGGAGGCGAAGCGCAAATGCAAAATGCAGATGTTAGGTTGCATTAACAGAGGCATTGCAGGCAAGTCATGGGAGGTGATAATACCACTCTACTCAGTGCTGGTTAGGCCTCAGATGGAGTACTGTGTCCAATATTGGTCACCAATGTATACAAAGGATGCAGAGAAACTGGAAAGGATCCAGAGGTGAGCAACAAAGATGATCAAAGGGATGGAATCGGAGCCATATGAGCAAAGGCTGAAGTAACTGGGTATGTTTAGTTTGGAAAAGAGGAGATTAATAAGGAATATGATAACAGTCTTCAGATATTTGAAAGGCTACCATAAAAAAAGATGGAGAAAAGTTGTTCTCTTTTGCCACAGAGGACAAGTCAAGAGGCAATGGGTTCAAACTACACTACAGCACAACAGATTTCGATTAACTCTCAGGACAGATTTCATAACTGTAAGAACAGGAGGACAATGGAACAGACACCTAAGGAGGTTATGGAAGCTTCTTCTCTGAAGGTTTTCAAAAGGAAAACTGTCTGGGATTGTATAAACCAGTGGTTCTCAGTCAGGGGTATGCAGGGGTCTTACAGAGGGTACTCAACTAATTTAGACCAGTGTTTCTCAACCTTGGGGTTGCAACCCCAGAGTGGGGGGCAGTCGTCACAGGACAGGTTTGGGGGGGTTGCAAGTGCAAGGCTGGCATATGTGGATGGCAAGCAGGGCAATTGTCCAGGGCCCCATGCCACAGGGGGCCCCGCAAAGCTAAGTTACATGCTTCAGCCCTGAGCAGCAGGGCTAGGGCATCACACAAGGCTCACAAGGATCACACTGAAATGGGGGAAGGGGACTTCGGGAATGAAAGCCACTCCTGATGTCTTGTAACAATGCAAAGACTTGGGCTCAGGCATTCTGCACAGTTCCCACAAGGCAGGCATTGAAAACAAGTGTGGTTAGAGGAGCCATCGGTTTAACCTATGCGACTTCACACCAGGAGGCCCTCACCTCATACCCCTCTGCCCACAGGCAGTGTGTTGCCATCTCTCACGACTTTACTGCAAGTCTCATGATATTTGGTGTTTTTCTTAAAGCCTCAGCTCCTGGAGGCATGCGATTATGAGCCAATCTCAGCTTCCATTTAAAAAAAAAATAAGTTCTAACCCTCATGTTTGCGGAGGAAAACGTGTTCCATGGCTACTCTCAAGGCCAAGGAACAAAGCAGTAAAATGCTTCAGGTTGGGGGGCTGTCTGTCAGCGAGGACTGGCCTGTCTCCCAAGGTCCTCCTCACTGGTTTACTCTCAATAAAACATGTTCACTGAGAGCAGTGTGCCATATGCTACCAGCTCACTATATTCTATCTCACAATCTCTTCATAGCTATATATGTCAAAGTCACTTTGTGCTTTCTCCCCAGTTTTCCCTGTCTTTTCAGCAAGCTGCTCAACGTTTTATACATTCTTGCCCTCGAAAACACATTCAACTTGACATCTTTACAGTTATGGAGCCAAGGTCTGAAATGGCAAAGCACTGGCAAAAACAACACTTTGAACAGCCTACTTATTTTAAAAGCCCTTCCAGAACGGTAGGTTCTTGCACAATTGCAAGATAGGAACAAATTAAAAATAAACAAAATTAAACGTTGAGGTTTATATGCAACTGGTAATGATTTATAGATCACTGCAGTCACAAGACAGATGTGAATGCCTGCAGACAGATCTTTGGTTACAGCCAGACAATCCTGCTTCTACGGCAGGAGAACTTTCCATTGTCAATTTCACATCAAATTGCATGCAGCTTCTCTTTTGAATTCGGAAGCACAAAGTCTGTTGCTGATCAACTCTGCCTCTACTCGAGAATGATGGTGATGTGCCACAGGAAGCCTGCTAAGAAAGCAGGAGCAAAAGCAAAGTTTGGGAAGGAAAATGTACAAAATAAGCCCTAAACAATAAACCAAATGTAGGAAGCAAAGCAAAAAGTGACCAATAATTAAGGAACAGAGAAGAAGAAAAAAAATCACCTGGGGCTTTTTGTTGGTGGTGTTATTGTTTTGTTTTTACATATTATAATAATCATCATGTCCATCTTAGACATTATGGTTAGACAAAGACCTGTCAGGGATGGTCTGGATAACACTTAGCCCTGCCATGAGTGCAGGGGACGGGACTGGATAACCTCCTGAGGTCCCTTCCTGTCCTAAAATTCTAAGATCTTAAAGATGTATAGAATGCCAGTCACCACAGCAGCTAAATGCTGTCATTATATGTTACATCATCATTTTTATTCTGGTAACACCCAGAAGACCAGATCAGGGACCCATTGTGCCAGGAGCTGTATAAACTACAAAAATATGGTCCCTGCCCCCGAAGAACTTGTAATTGGTCATTTTGAAGATGCCCATCACTTCAGCAGGTAAGGACCAAACTGTGCACACACAGGCATGTACAATTCAGGTTGTTAGGTGCCTAACTGCCTGATCTGTGCTCTTTGCTTCCGACACAAAGGCTTGGATTGTTATTTACTGAGTATCCAACATCCTGCTCAGTGCTGGACACAGCCCAGTGAAGACAAGATCCCCGCCCTGAGGAACCTACTATCAAGAAGCCAGAACAAACACTCATTGAAGTGAATGATCTAATTCCTACTGAGATGAGAGAGTGCTGGATACTGCCCAAAGGAAAAACAAAACCAAGGTTTAGATTGGGGGTGAAGGGGAAAGTAGAGATGCTATTACAAGCTCCTCTTTGAGATGGAGTGGGTCAGAGCGGCAGCCCTCTCCCAAGCCTGCCCACTCAGGGTGCCAAAATGAGCAGTCCCTCACCGTGGATTGCGCAGATCTTCATCCTATGCTCTTCCCTCTCTTTTATGAGATGCTCCAATGAAGTTAATACTTTAAATATCCCCATTGTTATCAGCAGGTATCCGAGTTATCTCCGATTGAGATGAATGGGGCAGATCACACCCATCATATTTTCCAAACTTCATTGATTCAGCTATCCTCAGGTCACGTTTTTGAGGCAGTCTCAGCAACTGCACAGGAAGACTTATTTTTAAATTAAAGCTTAGATTCTAAAGACTAAACGGCCAGCATGAAAGAGGTACCCAGCAGCCACAGGTCCATATACTGGCTGAATTCGAGATCCTACCCCATTGATTCATTGGCAAAAGAGTGGACTAACACATGAAGGGTACTGGCCCCCAGGTGACCAGCAGATGGATTTTTACATAATGAAATATGGTGAGCAAGTCCTTTGTAGAACTGCAGTATCATCGCTGTCCACTAATTTTAACACTGGTCTTGAGTTCTTGGAGGAAAAGGCTTGGGAGGCTGCCAATGTTCATAACAGCTGAGAACTAAAACATTTCCATGCTACATTCTGAGTACTGTACAGATTCTCTGTTCACTGGACGGTTTTTGAGCTAGCAGGATGCAATGAACACAGAAGATACAAATTTTCACACCAGCATCAGCTGAGCCTCCATTACAAACTTTGGTGACACAGCTGTGTGGATGAGTAGTGTGATGAGGTGTAATCCCTAACCAACATAACTGTGCTGGCAAAAGCCCTTAGTATAGAAGCAGTTATACTGGCAAACCTACATTTTTACTGATATTGCTTATTTCGTTCAGGGGGACGTGAAGGCTGGAATAAGTGATACCAGAAAGCACAGCCTAGCCAGTATAAACTGCATCCACAGTAGGAACACTTTGCTGGTATAATATTCCAGCATACCTATGGTGGCAAACCCTTCCGAGTGCAGACATTTCCTTGCACACAGTCATTTGTGTCCAACAGAGTCACTGTGAGTGCACTCGCATGTGTAAATGCATCTGAATGAGCTCTCTCCTGACATCTAGTGATGAGCTGGGGGAGAAGACTTCACTAACTGACCTTCTTTGCATAGACACAGCCACTCTGTCTAGGTGCACAGAATGATGGATCTGCTTTGCCCAAAATGATCACTTTGGGCTGGTGTTGGTTCAAAAGTCACTTTGTTATTGGCGGAGGACACAAGTGTAATAAAGTGTTGTTACCCTTGTTGTGTGACTAAAGGGTAGCAGAACTGTGCTTAGCATGCTCTGATTGAGGGACTCACCCTCACCTGAACTGCACACATTGGCAGGGGTGCTCAAGTGCCGTGGAGCTAAGGGAAGGGAGAATCAGGTGTTTGTACATAGTAGTGTGCACTCTCCCTAAGAGTCCTAAACACCATTTGACTCTCCCCCTCTCCACTGTGTAATGACAGAGTTGATTAAGACTCAATTGAGAGTCTTTTATTGCAGATCAACAGAGCTGAAATCACTGACAACCATTAGACCTGCTATGAGACAGTGTCTTTGGTGAAAGAGAGCGCCCAGCCTGCACTAGCAGTGAAGCTCTCCTACTGAGAGCTGAAATCATGAAAGCTGTATTAAGCGGTGGATCCTCAAGACATCCCAGAGAATGCAGAGGAGCGGCAGGCACCCAGTGGAGCAAGCAAAGTGCCTCCCCGCACTGCCTACCCCCAAGTATTGGGAGGTGAACTCAAGCAAATGGACTTTTGAACTCCAAGTCTTCACTGATCAATGACAACAACTGTGAATGGGGTGCGGTGGAGGGAGAGGGGAAGGGCATGTTACAGGAACTTTTGTTTGTTGGACCTTCTTACCGCAAGGTGAGAACCTGAGGCAAAGGACACTGCCCAATGTACTCTGGGGTGGGTGTTTTCTTCATGGTCTTGTGCTTATGAATCCTGCTTGTGACATTTTCCCAAGTTAATGCCAGGTTATTTTCCCCCTTTTGTTAAATGTTTCTTTTCCACACCCAGACTCAGTGCTTGTGAGAGGGGAAGTATTGCCTCTTAGAGGGTGCCCACAGGTGGTGTGTAATTTTCCCAGGTTACTGGACGGGGCCTGAGCCAGTTTTGTGTTGTATTGTTCTAAAGGAACCCCTAGGTATTGAACCCGGCTCTTGTCACTGCCGACTCCACTTGGCAGAATGGTTACACATGCAAATCAAGCGGATGGAAGTCTAGTTACTCAGCCAGCATGTATAAATGCTTTCCATGCTCACAGATTCTGTCTTTCACAGGAGCAAATATTTGCACTGTCAATGCAAATTTAGAGATCATTTGGGAAAACCTGTCTGAAAAGGTTGCTTTAAATCTGGAAGACAAACACATTTTTCTGTTCCATTTTCTCCTACTCTTTTTCAGTTTCTCTGCCTAATAAAAACAGCTTCCTTGGGGATATGTACACATCCTCTACTATCAGTTTACAACTATTACTACATTTAATAGGACTCAGCTGAAAAGCAGGAATACGCTTCAACGTTTTTCTATTAGAAACCCCTAAAAGTTCTTTGCACGCAATTTGATGAGCATTCTATAGCCTGTTCATATTCTCTGTACAACACCTGCATCTGTTCTCACACACAGGCTCTCTCTCTTCTGGAATATGCATATTCAAATTTATTAAAACTAGTTGTCATGGTATAAACCCCCACTCTGAACCTTAGCGTCCAAAAAATAGGTACAAGCATGAATTCCTCTAAGCTCAATTACCAGCTTAGTACTTGTAGCGCTGCCACGAACCAGGAATTCCATTGCCTGGCACACTCTGGTCCCCCCAAAACCTTGCCCGGGGACCCCCAAGACCCAGACCCTCTGGATCTTAACACAAGGAAAGTAAACCCTTTCCCTCACCGTTGCCTCTCCCAGGCTTCCCCTCCCTGGGTTACCCTGGAAGATTACTGTGATTCAAACTCCTTGAATCTTAAAACAGAGAGGAAAATCCATCTTCCCCCCTCCTTCTCTCTCCCCCTCACAGACTCTCCCTGAGAGAGAAAGTAATCCTAACACAGAGAGAAAATTAACCTCTCTCTTCCCCTTCCCTCCTTTCTTCCCACCAATTCCCTGGTGAATCCAGACCCAGTCCCCTGGGGTCTCACCAGAATAAAAAACCCATCAGGTCCTTAAACAGGAAAAGCTTTTAATTAAAGAAAGAAACAACAGTAAAAATTATCTTTGTAAATTTAAGATAGAATATGTTACAGGGTCTTTCAGCTATAGACACTGGGAATACCCTCCCAGCCTAAGTATACAAGTACAAAGTAAAATCCTTTCAGCAAAATACAAATTTGAACTCCTTCCAGCCAAATACACATTTGCAAATAAGGAAAACAAACATAAGCCTAACTCGCCTTATCTACCTAGTACCTACTATTCTAGACGTATAAGAGACTGTATCAGAGAGATTGGAGAGAAACCTGGTTGCACGTCTGGTCCCTCTGAGCCCCCAGAGTGAACAACCACCAAAAACTAACAGCACACACAAAAACTTCTCTTCCTCAAGACTTGAAAGTATCCTGTCCCCTGATTGGTCCTCTGGTCAGGTGACAGCCAGGCTCACTGAACTTGTTAACCCTTTACAGGCAAAAGAGACATGAAGTACTCCTGTTCTATTAACCCGTAACTATCTGTTTATGATACCAGTTTTTAAATGTAACCATTCCTGAACGCTCCCAGGGTTGTCAGCTTCCACAATTTTTTCCAAGTCTCAGGATATTAGGTGTTTTTTTTAGTGCTCCAGCCCCAGAAAATGAGTGAGAACCTCAGTTTTCATTGATTTTTAAATCTACAGCAAGTTTCTAGCCCCCATGGTTACAGAGAAAAGCCTAAAGACATGAACCAAGCCCACCTCAAAGGCTCAAAAATCAGAAAGGAAACAAGAGGACTGCACATTTTTTAACATTCTTGTGATGTTTAAATCAGTCTGTAGATACTTGGGCTGACTCCTGGTTTTTGAATGTTTGGGTGGCAGTACTGTGTTCTACCAAGCAAACACCACCACAGATAACAGCATATGAACAGATGATGGTATAGTTAAAGCTATCCACACTCAAAAACAAAACACTGACACCTTCGATTCCCAAATAACTAACAACACATGGCCCTCGGATTCTAGATGAGCACTGCCCCATAGTGAGGGTGACGTGGAGCTGCAATGCCCCAGAGGAAGAGTCTCTGGAGGGAATGAGCATCAGAAGCCACAAGCCCTCCTCCTGCTGCAAGATGGCGAGTGAGTGCTGCAGTGCAAACTCCCTTTGGATGCTGCTGCTTAGCGTCACCATATTTGAAGATTCAAAAAAGACGACACTCCACCAAGGGTGGGGCGGAGAGGAACCTTCGCTGTTGCAGCTGCCCTCCTCGACATTTTTAGATATTTAAATAGGGTTACCATACGTCCGTACTTTCCCGGCAGGAATTTTTTAAATTTTAAAATTCCTCCTGGATGGCGATTTAAGAACTAAAAAGCCTGACATGTCCTGGAAAATACGGACGCATGGTAACCCTACCTGAAGCTCTTTTTTAAAAAGATGGGCCTGAACTAGAAATGAGCTTCATTTCACATGTTTGGGCCCTAGCTGCTCCCTGCCCCCCTCATTGAAGCAGATGTGCAGGGTTACTGTCCTGGGAACTGCAGGGCACCAGTGGACATGGGGCCAGCTACAGACAGGGGCATGGGACAGGGCTAGCTGGAGGCAGGGGGTATGGGGCTGGCTGTGGGCATGGGGTGTGGAGCTGGCTGGAGATAGAGTGTGGGGCTGGCTGGAGGCACGGGATGCGGGGCTGGCTGGAGGCAGGGCAGGGGCTGATTGGAGGTAGGGGCTGGCTGCCGGAAGGGCAGGGGGTATGGCAGGGGCTGGCTGGAGACAGGAGCTGGCTGCATGCAGGGCAGAGGGTGCGGGACTGGTGCGGGCAGGGCAGGGGATGCGGCAGGGGCTAGCTGCGGGCAGGGCAGGGGGTGTGGGGCTGGCTGGAGGCAAGACAGGGGCTGTGGGCATAGGCGCCAACTCCATGGGTGCTTCGGGGCTGGAGCACCCACGGGGAAAACTTGGTGGGAACAGAGCACCCACCAGCAGCTCCCCACCGCACCCCCCTGCCACTGCCCGAGCTCACCTCCGCTCCGCCTCTGCCTCCTCCCCTGAGCACACTGCCGCCACTCCACTTCTCCCCTCTCCTTCCTAGGCTTGCCGCGAATCAGCTGTTTCTGTGGCAAGCCTGGGAGGAAGGGGGAGGAAGCGGAGAGGCGGCGCGCTCAGGGGAGGAGACGGAGGAGGAGCGGAGGTGAGCTGGGGCTGGGAGCGGTTCCTCTGCACCTCCCCTCAAGGTTTACTACCTTTCCTGTGGCCCTCCCTCCCCCAGCTCACCTCCGCTCCGCCTCCTCCCCCGAGCATGCCGCTGCTCCGCTTCTCCCCCCTCCCTCCCAGGCTTGCCACAGAAACGGCTGATTCACAGCAAGCCTGGCAGACAGGGAAGGGGGTGGAGGGGAAATGTGGTGCACCTGGGGGAGGAAGTGGGGCCATGGATTTGAGGAAGGGGTTGGAATGGGGGCAGGGCCAGAGACCGGGGGCGAGGGGCGCAAGCACCCACCAGCTAAGCTTACCATGCTGTGGTGTTTAGATGTTGCTTGTAAATTATTAGAACTGGGGGCACTGGCTGTTGGGAGTCTGAAAGGACAGGAAACAGAAAGGAGGGGGAGGAGTTGAGGAGGCAGAGTGAGAGTTACAGAGGGTGCAGCAGCAGCTTGGTAAAGAGGTTTCCACTTTAAAAATAAAGTCCTGTTGAAGTTTGTTAGTACCTTGCCTGGTTGATACAGCACATGCCTATTTTCCCGGACATGTTTGGCTTTTTGGAAATTCCTCCCAGACGGCAATTTGAGAACCAAAAAGCTGGACATGTTCTGGAAAATATGGACGTATGGTAACCCTACTGCTGCTGAAACCTGCTCCCTCAGCCAGCTGGTGCAGAACCGGCCAGGCACTGACCACACCCTTCCCCCTTTACTGTGACCTGCATGCCAGGTGCTGGGAGAGAGCAGCCATTGTGCTCCCCCAAGCATAGTTACTGCTGAGCCTCATCCAGGCTATGCAAGGCAGAGATCTCCTCAACCCTGTGCCCGCACAGGAGTCAACACAATCTGTCCCCTTACATGCCTAAACTATTTAAATCTCCATAGCTACTAACTATTTAAGAACTCCACAATCAGCAGATAAACTGAAGATTGCTCAGTGGGGCCCACAAGCCAGAGGGTCTAGAGGCACACAGGTCAATAAATTGACGTCTGCTTCTGCATTTTTATGCATCGACTTCACAGGACAGGGTTGGGGGAGGGGATTATCCCTCATAAGACTAAGGTCAGAAGGGACCTTCATGATCATCTAGTCTGACCTCCTGCACATCACAGGCCACAGAATCTCACCCACTCACTCCTGCAATAGACCCCTAAACTCTGACAAAGTTACTGAAGTCCTCAAATCATAGTTTTAAAAGACTTCAAGTTACAGAGAATCCACCGTTCACATTTGTTTAAACTGCAAGTGACCCCCGTGCCCCATGCTGCAGAGGAAAGCAAAAAAACCCAGGGTTTCTGCCAATTTGACTGGGAGGAAAATTCCTTCCTGACCCCAAATATGGGAGATCAGTTAGACCCTGAGCATATGGGCAAGACCCACCAGGCAGATACCTGGGAAATTATTCTCTGGAGTAACTCAGAGCTCTCTCCATCTCCTCCCCTGCTCAACTCATCTCTTTCAAGGCAACACTAAGTAGTCGAAAAAAACAAAATATTAGAAGTTGTTTATTTCAGATGACACTGGGATCTTAAGGACAAGCTTCTTTGAAGTAGCTCGTTCATATTATGATCAAATTAACAGCAGACACATCGCAGAAATTGGCATTGCACATGTACCCTCTATCTGCAGTACCTCTTGGCTTGAAGCGAGATTTCACAGTGGTTAATGGTTATGGAAAGATGCCAAATATCACATTACGGAGCAATAAGTCTCTTTGTGAAGCTTTCTTCAGAAGCACATGAGTATTCAGTCACTCGTAGCCCGATCCAGTGAGGTGCTGAGCACTTTCTGCAAAGAATAAGTGCCTTCAACTCCCCCTGAAGTCCACACAAGTTGAGGCCAACGCTCAGCAATTTGCTGGAGGTACTCGGGCTCAGACCTTCAAAGGGATTTAGGCACCTATCTCCCATTGATTTCATTAGGAGTTAGGCACCTAAATATCTTTGAGGATCTGAACTCAGTACTGTGAAAGATCAGACCCCAAAACACCAACTGTTTAAATCACCCTGGAGTTGCCAACTCTCATGATTCTGTCATAAGTCTCACAAAATGTGCTGTTTTTAATAAAGCCTCAGCTCCTGAAGCCTTGTGATTACATGAGAATCTCAAGTTTCATTTACAATTTTTCAACAAGTATGGCTGAGTAAAGGTTGAAAACATGAACCTTAAAGGCTCAAAATCCAGAAGGACCTGAAATGTATCACAGTTTAAAACTTCAAGATTTTGAGGGAAAGCAGATTCAGAATTTTTGAATATTTGGGTTGGCAATACTGTAACCTTGGCCAGCAACTTTTCTGGAAAAGGTACTGTGATTATTTACTGGATTTTAATTAATCTTCCTCCAATGATTAATAATACCTAGATTTCAAAGTGCTTTATAAACAAGGTCAGTATTATTCATCAATGGGGAAGCTAGGCCACAAGGTGGAGAAGTGACTGCCCAAGGTCACCCAGCAGGCCAGCAGCTGGGCCAGGAACAGAACCCAGGTCTCCTGAGTTCCAGTCCGGTGCTCTAGTCACTATACCAACAGGGATCCCAAAGGAATACTTGTAACAGGACAAACAAATGGATGACTCCCAGTAAGCGAGCGGTGCTGAGGCAGACTCTCTCTAAAGAGACAGCCAGGAAGAACCTACTAAGGAACCGGAGAAAATTAAATCTATCCTTCATACCCAAGAACAACTGATGTTAGATACACATGCTCTGATGGTTAGAAAAAAGAACTGGATCCTCACACTGGGCACACCTGGGCAGAGGCAGTGGAAAAGGTGACCTAAACAGAGGGGGTCCATTAGGGTAGGAGCAGATGCATCGGATGTGGAAGGAGGACAGGGCCAAAGCATAACTGATCGAGCCAACCCTTAGCTGCCCACAGTGGTCCTATAATGACCTCATAGGACCACTGCAGTTAGCATAACAATAACTAAGCTGCTCTAAATTATGCTGCTGACAGTTTCTGTGTACTCCTGCCTTATGCCCTCCTATCCATCCCTCCCTCCTTTTCCCCCATCCCACACACACTCCAGGTGCCCTGGAGCCAACTATGACACCTTTAAGCCAGCCAGGAGTTGGCGGGGCGAGGGGTCCCTTTACGCTAGGGTATGAGATTTGCTCTAACATACTGAGCTCGGTACTGCTGGTGATCTCCCTATGCTGGGGTGATGCTCCTGTGATCAACTACCCTGGCTTTAGGATGCACACTGATGGTGGATATTGGAAAGCAGCTGCACTACAGGGGAGAATCCAAGCTGTGGCTTGCAAACACTGCAGGGAGATTTTCAGATCTCGACAAGAACAAACAGCACTGATTTTATAGCCAACATTTCACAGACGAGTAGCTGTGCAAGTGTGTGTTTGTGCACGTGTGTTCAGAAAAACTATTTAAAAAACAGCAACAAAAGCCCTAACCTTTAGACTCAGAATTCTGATGCACAAGCAACTTACTGCAACCTAACTCTCTTGTGTAGACTAGGCCTTCCAAGCAATCCTCTGAAGGAAGCCAGTCAGAAGCGCACTATATTCTGTGTGCTACACTTGGTGCAGGCCAGCACACACATACCTCCTCAGACATGCAGCCAATATGGAGCTGTCTGTGTGCCTGTGATTTTACACATCCTTCAGCTCCATCAGAATGCACAGGCCAAATCCAGAGCTTTGAGGCATCATGTGAGTAGGGGTGCGGAGGGTTGACACTCCACCCATGCAAAGTTTTTCCCATCTGTGACGGATACATTATGGACAATACTCAGTTAATGAGAAATCTAAGGGGTAATAAAATATCCCCACCCTTCTAGGTTGTAAAGCCCAATAAAGGGTATGTACGCCTACTGTGCAAAAAGTCATCTTACCAGAGAAAAAGGAAGGGCTGTTGCAGGAAGACAAAACAACCCTGCCCTAGGGAGCAGCTGAGAGATTCCTTTCATGCAATGGTAGCCCTAACCTGAAGCAGTCCCTCTTACCACTGCGACAGTCAGGAAATCCCAATTTTCAGGGACACGTGGTCACTCTACAAATGAATTGAAAGGGGGTCACACAAAATGCAAGAGGGGACTGCAGCATTTCTGCCACATAATCCCTCTCCTCTCTCTCAGCAAAGCGAAAGGTGTGTCTACACGCTGCCTCCGAGTCAACCCGGTGTAGGGGGCATATCATGGGCAAAAAGCCAGCTTACGGTTTGCCTTGCACCTCACAGAGCCAGATCACAAAACACCGTCAGTGCAAAATGCTCTAATGCAAGTCAGGCATGCAGAATTACTGGCCTGTATCTAATCTGTGACTGCAATAGCTATGAAGAGGAGACAAGAAATGAAGCAAATGCCATCTACGGTGCCTTTCCCACTCTCAGGCATTGTGAGTAAACTGTTTGGACCTGCAGTTTCAGTTAATTGTTTGCTCATCATATAACACTGTCATCAGTCACTGTACTGGTCTACGTTACATTTAGTAAGAAAAATATTTAGGAAACTATTCTCCAAAAGGAGATCCATGGTAGATTAAAATATACACAAGTGGCACCTATTCACAGCCATTTTGATGGGTAAGCCCAAAACACAGTTGACAGCACAGATGTGAAATTCCTGCCCAGAAATAGATACATCTGCCAAAACAGGACGAGAAAAACACAGCATAAATTGTGTTTTCAGGCAGGCAGAAATATGATAGATTTGGGGAGTTACTCTCCTTTTTACTTCCAGACATATCAGACTCAAGCCCTTAATGAATAATTGACCAAACACTCAATGCACAACAGCAATCAGCAATAGATCATACAAAAGGAAAATGAACAAGAAAGCTACTTACCCTCATTGATTAGGACATCAGCCTCTCTCAAGGAAATAAGGGATCAATGATGCTGCTTTTTAAATGTAGATGCTGCCTTGAATTATCCGATAATTCCCCAATGGTGGTTATTACCATTCTTATTTGCATTAGTGTAATCCTAAAGCCGGAGAAGAACTCAGCCAGACCGGATGGTCTGATGTTCTCTGGTACACCAGGATCAAAAGAACACTCAGACACTAAAATGTTACAGAATGTTGCAGATGGCTCATTAGAGAAAGGATAGCACCATCTGGAATAAATCACTAGGGCATAAACAAAGCATAACATGGAACCTGATCCCACAAACCTTTATTCAGGTGAGTGACTTGGTTTCTCACCCGAGTATGCACTTGTAGCACTGGGCCAATGTTAAACTGTCTCATCCACTTGAAAGTTTTGCTTAATATTTATTCTATTTGAATGCCTGCAGTCTACTGAAAGAGTTTATGCACCCACTGCACTGTGACCACAACACACACTAGTGGCTTTGGCTAGTGCACACCAGATATTAGTATGACTTCGGGGGGCGGATTTTCAAAGCTCTTTAGGAGACTATGAAGATATATCACAACCAGGAGAGCCCATTAAGCTCTCTCTAATGTAACAAATGCTGCCTCTCCCCTTTAATTGTCTACCATTTCTTCAGCAGAACCACACCTCCTGCGTTCCTCCTTCCAGAGGTGCACACACGTTTGCATATATCCACAGAGAACAATGTTAATTCCATGGGGTAAGCAGCATATTCAATGGGCTGCTGCATTCCCTTCTCCGACAGCACAATAGAGCCTACAAGTCCACTCACTCCTACGTCAGGCAATCGCTCAGACAAACAAGTTTGGTTACAATTTGCAGGAGATAATGCTGCCTGCTTCTTGTTAAAGTCACCTGAAAGTGGGACCAGGAGTTCGCATGTATGGCACTGTTGTAGCCGGCGTCGCAAGATATTTATGTGCCAGATGCGCTAAAGATTAATATGTCCCTTCATGCTTCAACCACAATTCCAGAGGACACGTGTCCATGCCAATGACAGTTTCTGCTCAATAATGATCCAAAGCAGACACATGTTCATTTTCATCATCTGAGTCAGATGCTACCAGCAGAAGGTTGATTTTCTTGATGGTTTGGGTTCTGTAGTTTCTCATCTGAGTGTTGCTCTTTTAAGACTTCTGAAAGCATGCTCCACACCTCATCCCATTCAGATTTTGGACGGCACTTCAAATTCTTAAACTTTGGGTTGAGTGCTGTAGCTATCTTCAGAAATCTCACATTGGTACCTTCTTTGCGTTTTGCCAAATCTGCCGTGAAAGTGTTCTTAAAAAGAACATGTGCTGGGTCATCATCCAAGACTGCTATAACATATATGGCAGAATGCAGGTAAAACAGAACAGGAGACATACAATTCTCCTCCAAGGAGTTCAGTCACAAATTTAATTAACATTTTAATTTTTTAATGAGCATCATTAGCATGGAAGCATGTCATCTGGAATGGTGGCCGAAGCATGAAGGGGCATATGAATGTTTAGCATATCTAACACGTAAGTACCTTGCAACACCGGCTACAGAAGTGCCATGCAAATGTCTGTTCTCACTTTCAGGTGATATTGTAAATAAGAAGCAGGCAGCATTATCTCCTGTAAATGTAAACAAACTTGTTTGTCTTAGCAATTGGCTGAACTAGAAGTAGGACTGAGTGGACTTGTTGGCTCTAAAAGTTTTACATTGTCTTGTTTTGCAGTTAAGTAACAAAAAAAATCTGCATTTGTAAGTTACACTTTCACAATAAAGAGATTGCTCTACAGTACTTGTATGAGGTGAATTGAAAAATACTATTTCTTTTGTTTACCATTTTTACAGTGCAAATATTTGTAATAAAAGTAATACTATAAAGTGAGCACAGTACACTTTGTATTCTGTGTTGTAATATAAATGAAAATGTAAAAAAAAATCTAAAAATATTGAATACATTTCAATTGGTATTCTATTGTTTAACAGTGCGATTAATTTTTTTTGAGTTAATCGCATGAGCTAAATGCAATTAATTGACAGCCCTAGCTTAATTCATTTCAAGGATTGTATTTCTCTATTAACCCAGACCATTAATTGGAATTTCCCACACACACACACACACACCACTTTTAAACAATTTATTTTACTACTGCAGAGTTATACACTCGTTAGGTGATGATATTTTTCAATATTATATTTCTTTCTGGTGCCATATAATTCATATCACCTGCAGACTGCAACAAACATTTAGGGAAAAAACCCAACAGAAGAATTTAGTTCTTCTAAATTTAGTGGACATTGTCTGTACATTCCCTATTTATAACTAATACCTTTTATTTTACATCCTTCAAGGATTACAACAGAACAAGAGACACTATATCGAAGAAACAATGCAGATTATTTGCATACAGAGGGATGTATATCTGATTAATAAGGCAGACAAATTAACTTGGGGGGGGAGGTGAAAGATACAGTAAGCTTGACCCCTACAACCTTCATCTTTCTGTAGGTCACTCCACAAGCTGTCCTTAACTGATTTAAAATTCTCAACTCATCTCTATTACTTGATTAACTTACAGAACACAATGGGTCACCCTGCACAGGCCAAGATGTTTCCCTGGTTTGTCAGCCTGTGGGAGGCTCTTTTTAGCTAGTCAGAGGGGAAGACACATATTTGCCTTCATATATGTTATGAGATTCTTGTCCAAGTAACAAACAATAACTTGAAGATTTTGTTTAAACATCTTGTTTCCTATTCCTGGAGGAAGATGTTAGAGGCAAACAAAGGTACATCTTTGTGATCTTGTTGGTGTTTTTGATGGGAGCAATAGAGGGCCAGCTTTTTTTATTTAAAGGACAGAAGGCTCTATAGTTATTAACAGTAGATTCAAGGCATATTGATATCTATACACTTCACATTTGTGCTGCCAGAGCAGTGCGAAGCAGCCACTCTGGGGACGAGAAGCTGGCCCTTTGTATTTTCATATATTTGTAAAATATTCTAAAATATGATAAAGACCATTTTTAATTATGTATTCAGCACCAACGCTGCCCTCAGGTCCCAGTTAACTTATAAAAGCAACAAGAGGAAAGCTAGAGTTTGACAAAGTTGTCGTATAAAATTGAACAAATCAGGTCATTCCATAGTTCTTCTAAGGCCTCAATAAAAGCAGTGCACAACAACCTACATTTCATCTGGGCCTTGCCCAAGAAAATCTGTCCTGAGGGAGATGCTCTTGAAAGAAATCAAGGAACAGCAGACATATTTAACTATCATTGTACGGCTAAAGGTAGAGGGAAACAGATTCCCTGAATAGTCTAACTGCTTCCAAAAAAGCTCAAAGTCAGGTTTTTGTTCTCGGCCATTTCTAACTTGATACGTACCATCATTTAAAGAACTCTATTATTTTTCAAAAACAATTCTTCCATCAGGCTATATGCAATGGATCAGATAAACAACCTTTAACAAGTATTAATGTCTCTTTCAGTATAAAGTATGAAGACAAAGATTGAGATGGTGATTCTAAACGCTAAGAGTACTGCCCTGAATCAAAGGTGGCACGACGCAGAACATGGTGACCAAACACTAGAGTGGCTTATATCAATTAACAGAGGTGGATATCACATGTGTGCATATAAAACTACTACAGCCAAAACTTAAGCTTAGACAGTTCCTGTCACTATGCAACAACTGTAACAGATGAGCCAAAAGGGAAGCTGACCATTATTAGTAAAGGTAGTGTCTAGAGGCTGCAGCCGAGATCAGGGTCCCATCACGCTAGGAGTTATACGCACAAAGAGTAAGAAGCAGTCCTGTCTCTCAGGAGCTCCAGTGGTTCTCAACCTGTTTACCACTGTGGACCACATATGCGGCCCACAATGTGCTATGTGGGCTGCATCCAATACAACGTCTATGGCCCTGAGGATGTCACATAGGCCACAGCTCTGTGCTGATTGGGCAGCAAGCAGTCCTTGGGCCACAGGTTGAGAACCACTGAGCTAGACTGTGAGGCAACCCACTTTTGGGGGCATATACTAAACAGATGAGCCTACGCATGGGTGTAGTTTGAGAAGGCAGGAGGGCATTGCATTGACCCCCAAACTGCCAGCTTCAGGCAGACACGGAATTTGTCCCCCATAAACAGCCCCACTGGCCTGACTGGAGCAGCCCCCCAAAGCAGACGTTAATCAATGCCTAGGGCCTAAATCTTATTCTCTCAAATAAAATGAAATATAAAATCACGTCCATAAAAAACCCCACTCTTCCTGGCTGCAAAAATGGTGCCACTGAATAGTTGGCAGGTAGCTGAACTGGGCTGGCCTGATTTTCTTCATTCTAGCAGCAGGACGGGCCTGAAAGGCATAAGTTCAGTGGTAGGCCCTACCTTTTACAGCCAACATCATTCTCACTGGAAGCCCCTCTCCTAGCAGGTGACATTTCTCTCTGCTCTGGTGGGACAGCCACTGACCACAGGAAAATCCTGCTTTTTTCAGCAGGGCTTCCCTGAGCCCTGCCTATAAAGCCCAGGCAGTTTTCATGGCTAGCAGCAGGTGCAGGGCAGGGGAAGAGACCTGGCGAAAGGGGAAGGCAAAGGACATGCCAGTCAATTCTCCCTCTCCCTCCAGGAGAGAAGCGCTCCCCATTGCTCAGAAGGGTGCCGGAGTCATGGGGGAGCCGGGGGAGTGGGAAGGCTGAGAGGAGGGAGGGCTGCAGCCCGGCTAAGGGAGGTGGGGGGCGCAGAGAGGGCTGCAGGCAGCTGGGGACAAAGGGGATTGACGAACTAGGGGCTGGGGGGGCTGAAGCCGGGAGGGGCTGGGCAGAGGAGCGGGGGTGGCAGGGCTTGGGGCCGGGGCGGCCGCGAGGGGGGGGGCAGAGCAGCTGGCACTAGGGCGGGCGCTGCTGGGGGGAGGGAGGTTACGCTAAAGGGACAGCGGAGAGGCGGGGCTGGGGCTTCATCCCTGCCCAGGCCGATTCCCCGCTCCCAGCCAGCCATCGCCGCAGCTCCCCGGCCGGGGCTCGCACTTACTGTCGCTCGCCATGGCGCAGCCCGCAGCGGAGCGCGTCTCTCCCCGCCGGCTCCCGGCGCCGCCTGGCCAGACGCCGCAGCCCGGGCGCGGCGCGTACACACGCAGCAGCCGCCCCGGCCGGCGCACGCCGAGCATCCCACCGCTGCCAGCGGCGCCGCCCTGCAGCCCCCGCCCGGCCCCTTGCACGGTCACCAGCCATGGCCCAGCGCGGGGGCTCCTGGGCAGAATCGGGGCCCTTCTGCCACCCCCCCCCCCATACGAGCAGCGCCCAGGAGCCTCTTAGCGCAGGGGAGGACAAGTGCCAGGGCTGGGGGGCGCTGCTGAGTGAGCCCCTGCTGGGCCTGGCCCAACCCATCCCCTAGCCAGGCGCTCCTGGCCTCTGGGAGTGAGAGAACTGGGGGAGTGTCAGGCTCCTGTTAGGGGGAGCAGGGCCCAGGCTGTCCCTGAGGGGCCTCTGGGAGGAAGCCACAGCCCACCTGTGCTCAATCAGTTGTCGAGTTCGCTGTTTGGCTGCTAATTGGCTTTGGAGCCCTTGCACCCAAAAAGGCCACCAGCGCACAGCTAGAAAGAGGGTGGCCCTAGAGGGAGATGGCTCTGAAGGAAAGGGGTGCTAGCGGGAGGATTGCTGCCTGGGTCAGGAGTCCCACAGCCGTCCGTCTGGCCTGTGTACTGTAAGCCAGGCAGCAGCCCACCTAGCGTCTCTGTCCAGGAGCACTCGCCTTCAAACTGAGCTTTGGTAGCCTTTGATCAGATCCATTAGTCAGTTAGCTGCCATCCATCTGCCTATGCAGTTAATTTCTTACTGTTGTCCGAAACTGGCTCCTGTTCGGTGAAAGTGGGCCCTGACTCCCCTTAAAGAGTCAGCCAGCCTGGTCTCTGGGGGGGTGAGGGATTTGAGCCTAAAAAGCAGCATCCTTATCCTCTTCCCCCAGCTTTGTAGAAACTTCATCTATATTTTGACTCTGTAGGTGTGGAGCGAGGTATTGTCCCTTAAAACATGCGAGGATTTGAATGGCTGTAACAATGCTGAATGCTTCTTACGACCTTTCCTCCCCTCTCCACTGAAACATCCCCTCTGGGCATCCAAGGGTGAGTTTGGGACATGCCCTGGGAAAGGGTTCTTTGAAACCATGCTGTCATAGTGGGGTGGGGACCATGCTGAGACACGGCCCCTGGATGACAGGTTTCAGAGTGGTAGCCATGTTAGTCTATATCAGCAAAAACAACAAGGAGCCCTTGTGGCACCTTAGAGACTTAACAACTTTATTTGGGCATAAGCTTTCAGGGGCTAGAACCCACTTCATCAGATGCATGAAATGAAAAATACAGGAGTAGGTATAAATACATGAAAAGATGGAAGTTGCCTTACCAAGTGTGAGGTCAGCCTAACAAGACAATTCAGTTAACAGTGGGATACCAAGGGAGGAAAAACAACTTTTTTAGTGGTAATGAGAGTGACCCATAACCCTCAATGACTGGAGATCCGTGTGAGTTGCTGACGTGCATGTCCTCAAGAAGATCTTTGCCCCACTTGCTCCAGAGGAACTCTCCGAGTTGAAACTGACCTGTATGAAGTCATTCCTCCCACAGAAATGGCCTCTCGGACAACTAAAAAAATAAAGGTGGTTGCAATTTTTCAGATTTCAAATTTTGACCTAAAAAATGGGAGAAAATGTTAATGAAATATTATTTGTCTGATTTTCAACCAGCTCTAATAAAAATACATTAAATTTAGGCCTTGTCTACACTACCGCTTAAGTTGACATGAGTAAGTTACGTCGCTTGGTATAAAAATCATCCCCTGAATGACATAACTTATATCCACTTAATGCGGTGTCTACACTCACCTATCAACATAGCTTCTGCCTCTCGTCGAGGTGGATTAATTATGTTGAGGGGAGAGTGCTTCACCAGAGCCGCTAAATCGATGCTGCATCAATCACAACAGTGCCAATTTAGCACGATAGTGAAAACAAGCCCTAAGTTATAAAGGTGGGAGAAAGAGAAGACATTCAGCCCGAGCAAGAGCTGTAAAGAAATCTGACTGACAGTTGGACTTGGAGGAGGTTGGTGAGGGAGAGGGATTGTAATACAAAGGAGAAAACGAGAAGAAATTGTACTGTGGGCATATTGCTTTTGTGTTTGCCTATATCTGTCTTGTCTTTTAGATTGTAAGCTCTATGAGGCAGGTGAGTGTTTTCTGTTCTGCACGTGCACAGTGCCATGGGGTCTCAGATGCAGTTGGGGTGTTTAGGTGCTACCAGAACACAAAATTATAGTGAATAAACGTACCCAAAAGACACTTCTAAAAGAATTCAAATGTTAATAAAAGTTATTGAGTAGATTCACTAGCAGGATCCACTGCAGGTCAAAAGTTATTCTGGTGGTATAATACGGAAGTCACTGAGGTTCGGCTGTATTATAAAATGGATAGATGACACTCAATGCTGTGTCCAGTGTTGGTCACCCCATCTTAAGACATAGGGAAAACTGAAACGCTCGAGTGACAATGCTTAGAGACATAGGATTTATAGTCCATATGATGAAAGATTGTGAAAATTGGCATCCATTAGCCTGGAAAGAAGTTGATAAATGAGTAGCACCGTCTATCCTAATATCTACAAGCTCTTCTCAAACATCAGCAATGTCTCATTTATTATCTGTGTTACTGTAGCCCCCAGGAGACCAAGGCCTGGCCCAGGAGCCCAGTGCGCTAGATACTGTACACAGAACAAAAAGGCAGTCCCTGCTTTATAATCAAAGTATAAGACAAGAGACGGGTGGATACAGGCAAATAGACGACTACAAGGAAACATGAGACAATCCCCCTTTACTCTCCTACATGCCTGTAGGGTCAGGTACGCTGGCAGGGGTCTCCAGTTTTTCACTGCCATCCCAATCCGCAATCTTACTCCTCCACCTCTTAAAACACATGCCTGAGGGACTGGGCTTCCTGGGCCATGGTCTGAACTCTTCATGTGCACACACACACACACACAGGATGCACTCGCCTGGGAAGAGACCTCCAGCTTAAAGCCCCTTGTCCAGCCCTAGTTGTTGGTTGGGGGTCCACAGACAAGTGTCTCCCCCACCCTCCACCCCTGCCTGCCTGGTACAGTATCACAGTGTAGAAGGATTTACCTTTCAGCGGTTGCTGGGTGGGGAGAGAGTTTCTTCGCTTCGAGTCACTTCCCTACTGTCAATGTCCCTGCGAGTGCCTCAGAAATAACCATGTGAGGAAAGTTAGGTATCTTCACCTCCCATTTAATCAGTGGGGAAACTGAGGCACCAGAGCCCTCAGTGACTAGCCCTGAGTAATGCACAGAGTCCTGTGGAAGAGACAGGAATAGAACCCATGCTTCCTGACTCCATTCCCATGTTTTAACTATGTCAGACCTTCTCTCTCAGGAGCAAGCTGTTCAAAATGAGGGCATTGTGTTTATGATCACAGGGGATGTGAAAGCCGTGCTCACTGATGGTCGCATGGCAATGACATATGTGCAGCTGAGCCTGCCCTGATAGGGCACGGCACCCTACACAGGGGCTGCCCTACCCACCCCTTTCTACATCTCTCTCCTCTAGCAAGCATATCAGTGCTACCTTCACATTCCCCTGCCAACCCTATTTGTTGTCTTGGAAGGTTGGTGCTACCAAGACAGCTGTTATTGGTAGTTAGCATTAGCACTGTGGCAGTATTGCCAACCCTAAGAGTTCAAAAAGCATGAGTCAGACCCTCCAAAATTACAAGACCTTTTTAACGCAGTGGTCCCCAAACTTTTTACCTTGCACCACCCCTTACCCCGTCCACACCCTCTACGGCAACCCCCGAAGCTGAGCCAGAAGCAGGGCTGCAGCTCCAGGAGAGGGGGACCTGGACAGGGGTAAGAAGGCTGAGACCACAGCTAGGGGTGGGGGTGGGGCCTACAGCCGGGGCCCTGGGTGTGGGACCAGGAGCAGAGCAGGGTGGTACTCCCTCTCTACCCCTGCCCCCCCCGAGAGCATACCCCATGGATTGAGGACCTCTATTTTAAAATAATACATCTGAGGTTCCTTTGCTTTGTTTTCTGGTTTCTGAGTCTGCAGGGAACACATGGCTTATTTTCAGAGCTTTTCTCTATGACATGTCTAGAAACATACTTTCTGTGGAGTGGAGGGGAATGGCAGCTGAGTTTTTCACAATCACTTGACTCTGGAAGCTGGGGCTTAAGTAAAACACCGAATAGCATGAGATTTACAATAAAATCTTGGCCACAGTGAGTGGTGTTTTGCCATCAGAAGCCAGATCTCCGCTGGTAGAAGAGGTTTTTGGGTTCTATTTTCATTTACCAGATTATTTTCTATATGCTCAGAAGATTTTATATAAATACCCTGCATCAGGGGTGAAAGTAACTTACAGGACTTACCGGTACTGCCAGAGTCCTGAGGGGGGCATGGCCTCATCCGGAAGAGGCGTGGCCTCTCAAGATTTAAAGGCCCTAGGGCACCAGCTGTGGCTGGGAGACCCAGGGCCTTTTAATCAACCAGTGGCTCCCAGCTGAAGAGGTGGCTGGGAGGCCCCCGGAGCTCAGGGGCAAATTAAAGGGCCTGGGGCTCCGGCTGCCACGGGGAATCCCGAGATTTGCGGGGTTGGGGCAGGGATTTAAAGGGCCAAGAGCTCCTGCCGCTGAGGGGAGCCCCAAGCTCTTTAAATCCGGCCCCAGCCCGGCTGCCAGAGTCGTGGGCGGGGGCTTTAAAGGGCTCTGGGCTGACTGCAGCCACGGCAGCCCAGAGCCCTTTAAATCTGGCCTCAGCCCAGCCGCCGGAGTTGCAGGCGGGGGATTTAGAGGGCTCTGGGCTGCCAGCTGCAGTGGGGAGCCCAGAGCCCTTTAAATCCCTGCAGCGAAAGCCGGTGCAGTCTGGCACGGCGTACTGGCTCTTGCCGGTAAGCCATACCGGCCTATACCGGCTTACTTTCACCTCTGCCCTGCATAAATAATAATGTCACTACACCAATTTAACTATAAATTCCTTTATTAAATCCAAAGACCAAATGGTATTTATACAATTGCTCTAAACATGCCTAAAAGGCCTAAATAATAAATCATTTACTACATCAAAAGAATAACAAAACATTTATAAACATTTCATCAAGATATTTACAAACAGGCTAAATCTAGGACTGCTTAGACCAATATTAATCAGCTCCAATTTCGGCAGGCAGGCAGGTATTAGCAATGAACACTTTAAGAGTTTATTTTTTTACACCTTTTAATGCACAAGTGATATAATTGGCAATTACTGACTGCAGCTAAAACCAGTTTGAGACAGTTGACCCGTATTTCCAGTCTTAATCCAGAATTACAACCTTTTTCTCCAAGGCCTTCCCTCCCTATCTCTTCCCCTCCTTGCTGACTAACAGCTTTTTCCTTTGCACCTCTGTTCACATAGGCTATGTCTACATTATGCACCTTTTAGCTACACGGCCGTGCCGCTAAAAAGCGCAGTGTAGCCACAGTTTGTCAGCAGGAGAGAGCTCTCCTGCCAACAAAAAACCTTCCACCTCGGCAGTAGCTTTGTTGGCGGGAGAGCTCTCCTGCGACATGTTGTTCACATGGTTTTTTTCACACCTCTGAACGACAAAAGTTTTGCCAACAAAAGTCCAGTGCACACAAAGTCATAGGCTTTATTTTTAAGATAACGCTGGTGTGTGGGGCAGGAAGCAGTGTTCCCTCTAATTTTTCCCACACATGTGCAGAACGAAATTTATGTGGTGGGGCTGAGGCCAAGGGATTCAGAGTGTAGGAGGTGGCTCAGGGCAAAAGATTGGAGTGGGGAGTGAGGGCTCTGGCTGTGTGCTCGGGAGTTGGGCCGGGGATGAGGGGTTCTGCGGTGGGGCAGAGAGTTGGAGTGCAGGGGGAAGTGAGGGCTCTGGCTAGGGGCTCTAGGGGGGGCCAGGGATGAGGAGTTTGGGGTGCAGGATGCCCTGGGGCTCCCCCCAGCTGTCTCTCCTCACAGCAGGAGCTGGACTGAGGCCAGGGCTTTTCTTTACAACACCTATTTCTTTAGCCAAACTAACTTTAATTTTATATTTATTCTACAACAGTGGTTTTCAACCTTTTTTCACTTGTGGACCCCTAAACATTTTCAAATGGAGGGGTGGACCTCTTTGGAAATCTGAGACATAGTCTGCCACACTCCCCCACCAGGGGTCCAGGGAGCACAGGCTGAAACCTACTTTTCTACAATATATTTTTTAAGCAAAGATTTGCATTTGTGATCTGCTTGGCTGCGATTTAAATTCTAGTAAGAACCATAGGTATAATTTGACTGCTATGCGGGGAAGGGGAAGGGGAAGAGGTAGGGGGTTAAACACATACGTGAACGCTGAAGCCTTTCCCTTGGCTCACTGGATCTCTCCCCCGCCTGGAGTGGTACCAGGGCTGTTGGTGCTGGGGGGTGATGGGCCAACTTAACAGGGGAGCCCCAGCTGCTTGGGGCTGCTCCGGCACTGGCTGCTGCAGCGATGTCGCTGCTCTGGTGCTGCTGCAGGTGCATCTCTGCTGGGGCTGCTGCTGCTACTAAGGGGACGCCCTATGCCAGGCTTCTGCTTCTCCCCCCCAACACATTCCCGTATCCCCTTCTCTCCCCCATCCCCTCCCCACTGTCCCCTGCTCCATCCCATTCCCTTCTCTTTCCCCTGCCCTATCCCACTGTCTCTCCCCCCCCCACACACATCCTTTCCCCCAGCCCCACCCTGCCCCCCACTGTGAGCACTCCCCATTGTACAGGAAAAGGACAGGCACTAGGACCCAAGATACAGTGTCCAGCTGGAGCAGGGGAAAAGCTGTTCCATTCCATTACCGGAGAGCTGAAACATGGGGCGAGGGGAGAAGTGCAGCGTGGGAAGGACAGAGTCGCCCCTTCTGAGCAGGCCAATTAGAGTAAGCCCTGCTGGGCAGCTTGCACTCACAGAAATGGGTGGCGGGGGAGAAGTGGCATGTGACACTCCCCCCAGGCCTCGCCTCTAATTGGGGGTGGGGCAATGCCTCCCCTGTCTCCCCAAAACTACACCCATGGTAAGAACAATTGGGCTGAACCCATCAGGGTGTAGTTTTTGCTTCCAGTTAGCAAGTTCATAGATTATAAAGCCAGAAGGGACCATTGTGATCATCTAGTCTGACACACGCCAAATTAAATTGAAAAATTTAGTCATTAAAAATCTGACTCCTAATTTTTTCCAGGCAATCATAAGACATGATTTTCTTTTTGCATGTTGCAACAAAATAAGACCCTGAGCCCTCTCACTGAAGTCAATGACACTGCTGCCAGGCTTATTGTTGGACTGGGGCCTAGTTAAGAGGATTTTGTTTTTAAAGTATTTTGGGTGGATTTTCCTAAATCAGCATGTGACATTGTTGAAATCGCTGTTGCAGCCACCCAGTTTCAATCCAACTCTCAAATACATGAAAAAAAAAAAAACAAACAAAGATCATTGTAAATGAGAAATACCAGGAATCAGAACAAACGTCACCAAATTTTAAAAGGTCTATAGTCAGCGTTATGTTAAAATCATGCACTGAGTGTGTAACTTTTTGCTTTTTCATGAGTTTCTATAGCAGGTTCGTCACTCGGTGAAGCAGCTTAAATTTAATATCAACCACATTTAAGGAACTGATGGAATAATACTGTGCAAATAGGGAATCTATAGGTCAGATCCTATCTCACACTAGGGCACGGTTGTGCCACTCAGCCATTCTAAATAGGCAGCATAGAATGGAAGGTACCTCAGCTGGTATAAAGCCAGTATAGCCATCTCCACACTAGTCCCTACTGGCCTTCTCCCCCAATCTTAAGGGGCATGTGGACAAATTGGAGAGAGCCCAGAGGAGAGCAATACAAATGATAAAAGCTTCAGAAAACCTGACCTATGAGGAAAGGCTAAAAAAACTGGGTATGTTTAGTCTTGAGAAAAGAAAACCTGATAGCAGTTTTCAAAAATATGTTAAGGGCTGTTACAAAGAGGATGATGATCAGTTGTTCTCCATAGTCACTATAGGTAGGACAAGAGGTAATGGGCTTAATCTGCAGCAAAGGAGATTTAGGTTAGCTATTAGGAAAAACTTTCTAACCATAAAAAGGTAGTTAAGCTCTGGAATAGGCTTCCAAGAGAGGTTGTGGAATCCCCATCATTGGAGGTTTTTAAGAATAGGTTGGACAAACACCTGGCAGGAATGGGCTAGGTGTTCTTGGTCCTACCTAGCACAGAGAGATGGACTAGATGACCTTTCAAGGCCCCATCCACCTCTACATTTCTATGATTCCAGGGAGGGAGCATACTCTGCTCCAGCAATTGTCACTGGCATAATGGCATGAGGGGTTGAATTTGGCTTACAAGTAGGTCCAAGTTACATTTTGAAATTACTAAGCCATTCAGAAGTATATCACACCAACTGTAACCTGTGCTAATATTGTGTGTGAAAATGTTTTCACTAGTGATACAGTGCACTGACATTTCCTCAACCCAAAACAAAGAACTTCAAAATGTCAAGTAACTTACCTCCAGCTTTGGAGAGTTCTCATCCTTCATGTAGAACTGTCAGCTTTGAGCAGTCTGAACTGATCTGCATTATATTCACAGAAAAGGATTTTCTTAGCCCAGCAAATAAGCTTCATGCTCTGAACTATGCTTGTAGTTAATACATAATCTCTGGGAGCTGGCTGGCTGCTATGAATTGTGAAAATACCTTTCTGTGTAAAGATGGAGAAATGTTAAGAAAGCAAAAGGCCTGTGTTGGTCTAGCTCTGGAACACTGATGCACTCCCAGGGGGAACAGAATTTTGCGATCATCTGATCAGCAGCTCATTTTAGGTTGCTTGACTCTGCAAACAATCAGTTTACGTGGTTCACATTTTCACCAGCATTTCTACACGGTGATGAGGGCTAGAAATATTGTTTTCAAATTAGAACTTAATTCTAGAGCACTGTTCTGAGGCAAAGGGTCGATTCTGAGGCAGCGGAGCACAGCCCCACCCCAGCATATGTAAACAGTAACTACTCATCAAACCTGGGCAACAATGGAGGATGTAGCCTTGAAATTGACTTCTGATGGGCCGAATTAATCAACATCTCCCAGTCTCAGCTTGCAACAATAGGTCAACTGTGTCCAGTTCTGGGTGCCACACTTTAAGAAAGATGTGGATAAACTAGAGAGTCCAAAGGAGAACAAAAAATGATAAAAGGTTTCAAAAACCTGACCAATGACGAAAGTGTAAAAAAAAAAATGGGCATATTTAATCTTGCGAAAAGAAGTCTTGAAATATGATAACAGTCTTGAAATATGTTAAGGGCTGTTATGAAAAGGATGATAATCAATTGTGCTCCATAGCCACTGAAGGTAGGACAAGTAGTAATGGGTTTAATCTGCAGCAAAGGAAATTCAGGTTAGATATTAGGAAAATCTTTCTAGCTATAAGGGTAGTTAAACTCTGGAATAGGTGTCTAGAGGAGGTTGTGGAATCCCCATCACTAGAGGTTTTTAAGAACAGGTTAGACAAAATCTATCAGAGACAGTCTAGGTTTTCTTCGCCCTGCCTTAGCACAGGGGGCTGAACTTGATGACTTCACACTGTCCCTTTCAGCCCTACATTTCTATGATTCTAAATGCAGAAGTGAGCAAATAAGATATTATATTACTATAGATACAGATCTTACCCAAAAATCTTTTGGGATGGCACTGCATCTTTAAACTGCTCTCAGCACAATTTACACTGGGACTGGTTTTACATGTTAGAGGCTGTGTGAGAGCAGGATCAGGAATGGTTGCTCTTACAATGAAGCAGGGCAAAAGGCACACTAGGTTGGAGATTTGAGGGGACACATCTGTCCAGGCTGTACCCTGGGTAATGCCACAATAGTACAATACAGCGTGAATCCACTAAAGGGCATCTCAGGAGGTGCCCCTCCTACTTGCATAACCTCTAACTGCAGATCGGACTGCAATTTAAGAAAGGAAATTTTTTCCAATTTTGACAGAGTATTGTGAATCTTAATTCTTAGCTGCCTCCCAGCACGTTGCCATGAAGAATCTCAAACATATCTTGTCAAGACAAACTTATCCGCCCTCATTTCTCATTTTCTTCTAGTTAGAAACCACCTTCTCAAACTATGCACTAGCTAGAGGATAATGCAGAATCTCCCAGTTGCCTCCCCTCCAATAGTATCACACTGGTGGGAAGCCAGGCCCAGCCCCAACCCCTGGATGCTGGGAAACGGACAGATGCTGCATGAAGCTCCTTAGCGGATGAAACTGATACTAATTGTCAGGAGTGCAGCTTCACATATAACATCTGCTGGAAAGTAAGGGTGCTCTCCCACCTTCTAAACCTTCCTGACTTTCAAGGGGCGGATCGAGATCTACTACTTTGTCCCATCTTGTTTCCTGACTGCAGCACAGTCCTCTACACCTCTCCCAGCCTCTATTTTTCCATTTCAGGAGGTCATGATAGCAGAGAGAATGATGCAGAACATTTTCCAGAGGAGTTTGGTCAAATTTTTTAATTCTTTCAGTTATGTTCATGCCTCATTTGTGTTTGTTTCAAACATTTGATTAACCCAAATTACTAGTACAAATGTGCACAGAAAGGAGATTTCTAAATGAATCAGTATGCATGTTGGAAGAGCACAATTATCATTGCAATGCGAAAACCCCAATTCCAGTAAGCACAAATATTCTAAAAATCTGGATTATGCAGTTGTTAAATCTGTGAAATAAAAAGTTTGAAATTATAAATCAAATAAAAAAATTGGGACTTGATCTGCTCAATCTTCTTCTTATTGCTAAATATGATTGAGTTCAAAACAGGCTATTTCTTGTGAGTTACTCCCTCAGCTCTAGTTCTGAACAGCAATGAAAACGGCCAGTCTTATAAGTTTCCCAGCAGCACTGTGAAATTGACAAGAGCTGTGGCACCAGAGCTGTCCTGCATTCTGAAAGACAACACTGCATTGGGCAATACTGAGAAGTTAGATGTGCAGCCACAGAAACAAGAAAGAGATTAGGCACCCACCCTGCTTTTGTGAGGAAAAACAGCCTGGGTGCCATCAGTGAGTGGATTTTCATGCCACAGGTTTGTATTTGTTACAACTGTGCTTTTTAACTTATCACGAGACAGAATCCAGTAAAAAGATTTATCACAACTGAATCTGGGCTCAAGTTCCTAAACGTCATATCATTGTGAACGAAAAGCAGGCCACATGTTTATAAATGTTGGCGCAATGAAACGGAGCATACAAACTTAGTAAAAAAAAAAATCATTTATTGCACTTAGTAATCTCAAATGGTCACTAACATTACAAAATTAACAGTTATGTTCCAAGGTTGTAAGAGTACTGATACCACAAGTACAAAATATTCATCCATATAGTCAAGTATCATCCATATAGTGTACATACTCGGAGTGTTCTTTTAGTAAATTCTGCTAAGAGACAGTTGTGTGTGTTAAACGAGAATGAATTATAAATGTCAACTCACATGACAAAAACTAGACAAAACAAAAAAGCAGCCCTCTACCCCTCATTGTTTCCAATACAGGTACAAGGACACATATACAATTTAGTTTTTGGGAGAAAGTTTCCATTCCACTCTACCTTCACTTGGGTTGTACCATTACACAACATATACTGAAGTCACTATTTACAGTTCCACATAACCTGGAGTTCTAGTAGGAGTAATTTTTGCTTTGTGACTTCATTTGATATGCCTGCATAGAGATGACCAAACCAAATCATTTACAAAGTTGTTTTAGACATTTATACTTGACCATAAAGAATATTTAACAGTCTAATTCATATAAGAAATTCTCCAACTTGATCCTTTCTTAACGGGTTCTTTTCCTTTTAGGGCGTGGAAGATCTGACAAAAAGAGATACAAGAGGTTCAACAGCCTGTCAGATGACTGATTTTATAAATAAGAAAGTCAAATAAAAGCTACAGCATACAATTTTATTCAAAATATTAGAGACAGTGTAGCCCTTCAAGTATCAACTAGCACTACAGGATCAGATTACTGTACTTTAAAGTTTATTCAGATATATAAATACCTTGCAAGCTCTCTGCACATGAACTCCCAATGACCTCAATCTAAATTTCACACATGAAGTGCTTAAAAGACTGGATCCCAAATGTTTCATGTCTCAATTGATTGCATATTTATCTGTAACAAGTCAGTTTACCACTGGCATTATCCAAAAAAAAAGCTGTCCTCCATTTCCTCCTGATTTAGACATACAAAACTGCTCTTTTAATCCACATGACCATTTAAAGGGCATATTAGTAACTCACCTGAATTGCAGTGAATTGCATTACTACAGTTTAGATTTGAAGTCAATAAACTAAACACTAAAAGTTCGCTACAATTACATTTTTAATGAGGTCTTCAGACGAAATAGTCTCTCCTCAGCTCTATGAAAATTCCTTGCCCTTTAAAAAGGCAAGTACATACATGCTCCCTCTCTATTAATCTATTTTAATATGGTTTCTAT
Organism: Gopherus flavomarginatus; assembly: GCF_025201925.1. Lineage (NCBI taxonomy): Eukaryota > Metazoa > Chordata > Testudines > Testudinidae > Gopherus > Gopherus flavomarginatus. The sequence continues at coordinate 146,555,387 of NC_066621.1, forward strand.
AATGCTTACCCCACAAGAGCTTTACCCCACATGTGGCACTAGTTAAAGCCTGTCAATAAATTATCCATCACCTTTCCTACTTAGCCTCAGTTTCACCTTAGCCTTTCATATTAATAGTTAGATTCACTGGTCTGTTAAGTCCACTTTGCACAGTGTACAAGGTACAAAGTGATCTTAATGTGGCTGGAGATAACCAATTTCTCCTCTACTCCTGGCACACCTACCCACCACACCCTAGACACGTTGGGGTAGGATGGCAAGTACTGCTGCTATACTCCGTCCTCCACAGGCATGACTTGCACTGGGTGGCACAGAATCAGGGAGCTCCCACCATTTCCAGACAGCCCACAGTTCCACCAGGACTGAGCTCTGCATGGGCATAGTGGAAAATCTGTCCTGGAAGCTTCTGATCACTGGTCAACTCAGTGAAAATAGAGATTTTAGTAATGCCCTAAGTGCAACGGCAGTTTCCATGGATCAACTCCAGTGGAAGTTCTCTACTCTAAGGTTGTCTTTTATTTTTAAGTAAAAGCTATGTTCTCCTTAATGACACAAACAGATGAAAGATATCAAAATCTTCTTCCCTCTTTTCCATTACTAATGGAATCATATCCCAACCTTGCCATGCAGTCTCTAACATTGCAGAAAAAGTCCTTACTCCATATATATAGGGTTGGCTCTTGATCCTTGGTTTGGCTGAGGGAGGATTCCCTCTTTATGTCCTCTGACTGAGAGGCTAGCCAGGGCTAGTTTGACCTCCATTGCAAGTTAGTCCAGAGGCTGTTCTACCATGGATCTTTTTAGCAACTGGGAGAACACTTGAAAGAGGTTTTATTCTCCCTTTTAATAAATATAAGAATTTTAAGTTCACCTACACCATTTGCCAAGAATAAATATCCTCCTTTTAACTGAGGGCAATCTTTTCTCTGACTGCACTATATTAGGAACAACATGGGAAAAGATGCATATGGCATTACAAGACTTTTAAATGATTATTCATGTGCTTGCAGGGTGCTTGCTAAAGCCTTGTGCTATTTTATGGAAATAAACTTGCAGGTTTAGAAATAGTCCAGCTGTGACAAGACTGGAAAACCAGAACTGCAACAGTTATAATACAGTAGGTAGTGTTCTTAATGACACGTTCTTTACTTTGAAAACCACAAGTATATTTGCAAAAAGAAACACTAGACAGTAATTAGTTACAATAAAGATGTCTCAAATTTGTAAGGACTGCAGTCATACCTTCTTCACTGGAATTCTCTTCTTCTGTGATTACAGGCATCCTACGATTTCGAGTAACAACTTCCTTCTTTATTGCTTGTATCCTATCTACAAAGAAATATTCAGGGGGAAATTGCCACCAGTTATTAAAGTCTCTGCATCTCAGGTACAAACAATCCAGACAAATTGCTTACTTGCTCTTGATTAGAAAAGCAGACATCAGTTGCTACTGAGTTTTTAGCACCTTCACAGAACCTTAATTGGGCTCTTGAGCAATAACTGGTAATATAAACATAAAAGATACTAAACAAAGACTCCAAAAAGATGAATGCAGGGTTAGTCAACATTAGCCAGAGAGATTACAGGGAATAAAGAGGTTTTGCAGATAAAGTGCTACAGATCCATCAGACCAAATAAAAGCACGGGAATGAAATTCATAAATAAAATGGCTGGAATACTTCAGTTTTTCAACACTGTCTTAAGAAAATAAGGTCAGACACCTAATGAAACCCTGGAGGAATACTTGGAGGAATGTACGAAAATACTTGGAAAATATGACTACATAAAAGTGAGCTGATCCAAATGATATACATCTTAGGGTGCTGTGACAAAGTTCCTCCTCTACTTTGGTGGGTCCTGCGCTTATTGGCAGATTTGCTCACCTCAGTGATCTTTCCCACAGTCTGGGTCAACTCCTCCTGTGTCTGATCAGGAGTTGGGAGGTTTGGGAGGAACCCGGGCCCGCCCTCTACTCCAGGTTCCAGCCCAGAGCCCTGTGGATTGCAGCTGTCTATTGTGCCTCCTGTAACAGCTGCATGACAGCTACAACTCCTTGGGCTACTTTCCCATGGCCTCCTCCAAACACCTTCTTTATCCTCACCACAGGACCTTCCTCCTGGTGTCTGATAATGCTTGTACTCCTTAGTCCTCCAGCAGCACACCCTCTCACTCTCAGCTCCTTGTGCCTCTTGCTCCCAGCTCCTCACATGCACTTCCTCTCCTCTGGCTCCCCCCTGCCTGACTGGAGTGAGCTCCTTTTTAAACCCGGGTGCCCTGATTAGCCTGCCTTGATTGGCTGCAGGTGTTCTAATCAGCCTGTCTGCCTTAATTGGTTCTAGCAGGTTCCTGATTACTCTAGTGCAGCCCCTGCTCTGGTCACTCAGGGAACAGAAAACTACTCATCCAGTGACCAGTATATTTGCCCTCTACCAGACTCCTGTACCCCACTGATTTAGGTCTGTCACAGTGCTCAGTGAATTAATGTACTGACCTACTGAATTATTTTTGCAATGTAGGAAGATAAGCCAATGCCAGACTGGATCAGATAGTCCAGTATCTTGTCTTTTACAGTGGCAGGTACTAGATGCTTCACAGGAAGGTGTAAGAATCCTGCAGTTGGCAGAACTGGGGTTATCTGGTTCCCATACTTGACCTTTCCTTGATCTCTACTACAGCAGAACCTCAGAGTTACAAACTGACCTGTGTTAAACAAATTACTAAAAAATTAAGGGAAAGCAGCATTCTTCATCTGCATAGTATAATTTCAAAGCTGTATTAAGTCAACGGTCAGTTGTAAATATAACAGAATTTAAAAAAAAAAACCATTTGAGGCAATGTTTTCAGTCCTATTCAAAAACAATGCATTGGATGCCAACAGTGTCACCTGAACTGAAAATTGACTGAAGTACCATTAATGAGGGCAAAAATAAATGCCACTATATTTCAGATGGTAGCGGGACGCATCTGGTGAGGTACTCAAGACATCTGTATTATTAACTAACCTTCTTAAGTATCTTCATTAATAAGGTTAAAGAGCAGATAAATACTGAATTCTTAAATGGAGGATATGCATTCAAGAACACAACAGGAACAAAAACAGAAGATAGCCTGATTTTCTGCTTTTGTTTCTATTTTCTGTGGATTTTGGGCTAGGCTCCCTGGAGCTATCAACATTCATAAACTGCTCCTACTTTCATGAAGGCCAATCCTTGCCCAAAAGAAGAGAAAGAACAGCTTGTAGTCTGCCTTTGTCATTTAACTCACCGGTGAGTGTAGATAAAAAAAGCAGAATTCTACCTTAGTTACTGGCAGTAAAGAAATGTTTGGGGGGAGAACTACCAAGAGCAGAGATAAGAGTTCACTTTAGCTTAGCCACAGCTCTTTCCACCCGCTGAGGGAGAGAAGACAATTGAGCAAGATCAGACAAATCAGGTGATAAGAACTATAACCAACTGCCTTGCCTGACAAAGAGGAGAGAAGAGTTCCTTAGCATCTCCACTCACTGATATAATGAAGAATTACCTTTGGTTTCCAATGAGTTTCCCTTCTGTGTCAACTGTGACCTCTCTCTGCTTCTTTTACACCTGGGACTTTTCACTTTTCCCTGATCAGACCCAGATTCAGAAGATTCTAGTTTAACTTGACGGTGTCTTCTTGATTTAGAGGCCTAAAATCCAAACAAATCCATTAAGCAACAGAAAGGAATCTAATTACTACATACACACAATAGTGATACACTCAGCAAGTAACTGAATCGTTAGGGAAGTAAGACCAGTTAAGATATCTTTCTGTCACCACCATCATGCCAGTGATCACAGTCTACTTAACACAGCGGTTCTCAACCAAGGGTTCGGGGGCTCCTGGGGGGCCGCAAGTAGGTCTCAGGGGGTCCACCAAAATAGAGAGGAGGACCAGCATTAGACTCACTGGGGCGCAAGGCAGAAAGGTGAATCCCAAGCCCTGCTGCTGGGGGCTGAAGCCCAAGCCCCTCCTCCTGGGCTGAAGCCAAAGCCTGAACAACTTAGCTTCATGGAGCCCCCTTTGGTACGGGGTCCTAGGCAATTGCTCTGCTTGCTACCTCCTAAAGCCAGCCCTTAATCTACTGAAAAACAGTTGTTAGGGCACGGGTGAGCCATGGAATTTTTATAGCCGGGGGAGGAGAGGAGTGGCTCAGAAGGAAAAAGGTTGAGAACCCCTGGTTTAACAAACAGGACAATAATGACAGTAAGTGTCCATAGTAGTTAAGGAGTGGGCACTCAACTCTTTAAGGCACTTTTGAAAATCCCACCTCCTAAAGTGTTACCATTTCAGACTAACAGTGCTTATTTGACATTCAAATAATGAACACATTGTGAGACTTATTTTCAAGAACACAAAGAATGTCCGCGTGCTACATCAGCCTTGATTTTTTTATAGTTATTTTTAAGCAATAAGTAGCTAATGTTAAAAACATTTCTTGTGTAACAAAGACAGATTACCAAGACCGAATAGGGTTTTTACTGTCCAGCTTTGGGCTCCATTCTTCTCTTAGTTGCCTAGGAAAGCAACATCACTACATTTTCAAAGTTTTACTACTGCATATTCAAAACATTACTAAAATCACAAATATAAATATGTGCATCCACATTCCCCAAATTAGGAGAGAAAAATGTTTAAGTGTGGATCTACTATAAAAAACAACCCAATGGAGATCAGGGGATTTCATGTTCATTGGTTCAATGACTAATCAGATCTAGGTTCCATTTTCAAAAAGTGACTTCAGAGCTTAAGTCCAATTCACTTTTTAAAACTCCCAAGACTTTGAAAATTAAAAGCATTTAGCAGCCTAAATTCTAAAGTCACTTTTGAAAATTTTACCTCATTTCATTTGACAGGTGAAAGTATGGGAGTTTTTTTGCTTTGTTTTTAACTGCCATAATAGACATTGTCGTTCACCCTGGGATTGGAAAGTCACGGCAGCTTTCTGAAAAAGTGTGTACAAAATTCTGTTCTCAGTTATCTGTGTAACTCCACTGAAAAAAGGGGTATGCACAGATATTAAATGAAGGCCAATAAGTCCTGACATAAGGAACTTTACTAATAGTTACGTCACATGCCAGACTAGAATCCAGCTCACTCTCTGAACATCTGTATTGCTTCTGCAAAGCTAATTGGAGTAGTAAAAACTTGTTTTTGTTGCCAATAAGGTGGGTAAGACTGACTGCCCAATGGGAGCAGGGCTTGATGCAGATGGTGCCATTTTGATAAATCACTTTTCTGACCATATTACAATTTAAGTCATGCAAGTGTTTTTGGAAAGTAATGACTAACAATTCCCTAACAAATACACCTATTTATTTACTTACCATGGCAACTGCATTATAGGACTTGTATTTGATTTTAGCCAGTGCATTTGCTCTTTCAGAACCCTGTAAAGAAACAAGGAAAAGGTCAGAAAAAAACAGCTAAAAGTTATTTTCCAGCATATCCACTTAATTTTCTTCTGAGCTCATTTTTATTTGCAACCAGAGAGCTTTTCACCCACATCTCAAAGTGCTTTATTAAATTGGGGAATCATCATCCCTGTTTTATATATATATAAACTAAGTACAGCTAGCAAGACATGCCCAAGGGGTCACTACATGTCTAAGGGGTCACCACAAGTCCAAGACCCCAGATCTCCTCTCTCCCATACCCTTGTCCCATCCTCTGAACCATGCCAACTATGGTCTTTATAGGTCTGCTTGCATTCATAGAAAAATACTAAGAGTATTTTTCAAGCATTTGAGCAAGGGCCACAGAGCTTTGCTGCTATGTCTTAGCTGTCCATTGATCTTGTCCTTCCTTATGATCAATTACAAAAATCAGAAATAAAATGCAAGACAGACTCACTTTGCTCAAAGAACCTAACATCTTAAAACAACTAGAGGATGAAGATAAATGAGGCAGCGATCCCTTCTGTGAATGTACAACCTGTTTATAAGACTCACTCGCTATGTCTCCATAGTGGAGTTGGGCATGGGGGAAGAGAATAAATCTCAATATTTACAGTATGCAACTTGATGGAATATAAAAGTGTACTAAGGAGGCAGTTTCCACATTACCTGATATAACATTCAGTGAAAGGGCAATATTAAAATTAAAAAACAACTGCTTGAGAGTCGTCATAGAAGATATATCTTGCAAACTGTGTCATTTGTAGAGAGCTAAGTGTGTAAAGTAAGTGCTGCTAAAAAAGAGTCCTTATTTCAGTAAAAGAAACGATCAGATTTCCAGAGTAAAGCGACGGTGATTTTGGTTTTCCTAGGTTTCCACAGTGCAGAAAAATCATACATGCGAATAGTTACCTTTCTATGAAATGTAACTCTTTCTGGGGTTCAACCCAGCAGTTATTTAAACAAAAAGCAGCATTATGAAACAGTTTATTTTAAAAATTGAATACAGCACTCAGTTGAAACTACAGAAGAACCAAAAAAGAATTTGGCCAGAATAGTAGGGATCAAACCCCTACTTATGTGGAGAATGGCCATGGCATTCTTCATGAAAAGTGTTCAGGACCACTCAAGTTGTGACCTGTGTCCACCACTGACAGAGAACAACATACCTGCTAAAGAACACCAACACTACTTCCTCCAGAACTCTGGAATTTGAAGGTCTCTCATGTTAGTACTGGCCAGGCTTGACCTGACCACTGCTTAGCTTCCTGACTTGATCACAGATTGACACGCTCTGACTGCAGATTAGGTTGTCCAACAACATTAAGATATTACACAGTAAACTTTTCTTACTTCTGAGTCTTGAGAAGTCCCTCCTTCCTTTTTGTCAGTCATTTCTTCACTATCTTTAGCCTTTGAGGAGGATTTCTGAAAAAGTATAGATATTTAAAACTCATTCAGGACTTGAACAAGACAACTTTACCACACACATTTTCAAGTATAACAATTTCTATTTGTCAACATTTAAAAATTTAAAAGATCAATTTAATTTAGGAAAGTAACCACATTCTCCCTTCTACCTCAGTCTAGTATCTTTAATTACTAGTACCATGGCCCTTGCGTGACTTCAAAGTAAGTGTGTGTAGCACATTTAACATTTACATTACAAGATTGCTTTAAGTAGAGATCTATGCATTCATGCACCACTAATCCTTCAAACTTCCATAGAGGCAATGTGTACACATTATGTATCTGGTGTTTCACTCATTACAAATCTTTTAAGACAAAGCTTTCATTTTATCATTTGAAAAATATATTCAGAGGCCTTCACACATTTAATACATTCTACACACTCATGATGACCTGCACTGCCACAGCACAATAGAGACTATCGCCTACCATTTTGTTCTGTTGCCACTGCTGATATTCCAAAATTGCATTCTTAATATTAATTACAAATTCATCCTTTATCAAGTTCAGAGCCTTGTCCGGCTGGGATTTGTCAATCGAGATCAAACACTTCATTTTCTGATAGTGGTCATGAACATTCATCATTTCCTGAAGTAAAAAATGTTAAAAGCTTTAAAAAAGATGTAGCAACAAATAAAGAATATAAACTCCTGATTAAATATGGACATTGTGCATATTTTTTAAAATTACAGTATATTGAACTAGCAAGTGTTTTAAAAAGGAGGTTGTTAAAATTAGCTCATCACTGTCAGTAGTAGCAAGTCACAAGACTGTATTAAAATCTAGTATCAAGGTCCCACTAGCTTAGTGGAGAAGCGGAGGAAGACGGACTGTGCACTAAGAAAGAAACCTCAGTGGTACCAAGTAATTATTTTCAGGCAGAGATTTCAATCCTCAACTGTTTGAGGCATTTTAAAGTTTCCCCCCATTTCATTGTTAATGATTTCAGTGGCAGTGGAAGACAACACCTCCACTTGTATGCAGTCAGTTGTTGAATCAGGGCAAACACAAATGTCAACATTTAAATTAAAATACTGTCTTTTGCAGTGTACTTCCACCACCCACTGTCTGAGAGTTGCCTATTTGGATTGGAAGGGAATAGTCTTCTTATCGTGTCTGTGAAGCACTTTGCACACTTTCGGTATTATATAAATATCATAGTCCTTCCATGAAAATAGATGCAGTGTTTCAGAACAGATGGTAAAACTGTTGGTCCACATAACTGCCCTCATTTCTGTAACAGAACTTTTATGAGGACCAGATTATACAATTAGATAAATTATATTTGACAATAATGATAATTATTTTGTAGCATAAAAGTTACTGTACCTCCAACACATCACTAGTGATGAGCCTGGTTACTCGGTTACTAAGCTCCTTAAATTCCTCTTTAAGTTGAGTTTCCCGAATCTTTTTCTTAGTTCTGAAGGATAGCTGTATAAAGATGGGTATATTTCAAAATACACAGTAAAAGAAATGTTTATAACTAAGAAAATTCTCACCTTGACAGTCAAAAATGAAAGATGCTGAAAGGCATGGATCTAGAAAACAAGGTGATCCTGAGGTTCAGCTGTATAGATTTATTTTCAGACATTTAGTCTCACAGCAGTGATTTAATAGCTTTTGTGAAACATTTGTTTTTAAAAAAAGATGTTCCTTCACTGTTATCAGAAATTCAAGCCACCACCAAAAAATTAGAAAAACTGAATGTTAATTTCTACAGATTAAAAGCCATCATAAATCATAAAGCTGTCAAAGCAATATTTTTCAAATAATTGCTAGTTTTTTAAAGCAGAACATTAGATGTAATCTGAATCCATCATAACTACATTTTAAATCCAACAACCTCTATCACGAGTCAGCTATGTAAAGTACCTATTGCACTTTGGGGTATTGTAAAAAAGTAACTGCAAACCAAGTGCACTGGTGCTGCTCAACTCTCTCCATTTCTTATTGTTAACTAAATATTGTACAACAATTAGAAGACAGACAGGGATTTTCTAAAGAAAGTAAGTTTTTTGTGCCATAACTCACTAGTCTGGGCATTGCCGTAAAGTGAAATGCTTTGTCTAGTCTCAGCTTCCTAAATATGTATGCTGCATCATAATGCTGGGCATTTATCAGATCCAGTTGAAATCTCTGAATTTCAAGCCATTCCTTGAGTGCAACTCTGATCTGCAATAGAAAAGAGGAATCTATTTTACTGATACATTGAACAGTGATTATGGATTTTAGCTGACCAGTGGAATAAAGTCATAGCATGCTACAAACTAGAGCAGGGGTAGGCAACCTATGGCACATGTGCCGAAGGCAACATGCGAGCTGATTTTCAGTGGCACTCACACTGCCGGGTCTTGGCCACCGGTCTGGGGGCTCTGCATTTTAATTAAATTTTAAATGAAGCTTCTTAAACATTTTTAAAACCTTATATACAACAACAGTTTAGCTATATATTATAGACTTATAGAGAGAGACCTTCTAAAAGCGTTAAAATGAATTACTGGCAGGCGAAACCTTAAATCAGAGTGAATAAATGAAGACTCGGCACACCACGTCTGAAAGGTTGCTGACCCCTGAACTAGAGACATGCTTGTATAGGGTGTATATGACAGAAGTGACTTCAAAACCACCAAAAAGATGCAGTAACAGATTCTAACAGTAACAAGTCATTCATGTAATTGCTGTATTTAGTATTCTAGGTTTAGCCTTCTGTTTTGACAATGAATACAAAGATGCCAACCTTGCTCTGACTTTTAGGGATGTTTATATAAAAAAGTTAAGGAGCAATTAGAAAGGTTACTTGGACCAGTGAAAAGTACCAAAGGCGCAAAGCCAAATACAGACAGGAGGTATGAGTAGCAGCCTACCAAATTCACGGTCCATTTTGGTCAATTTCAAGGTCATAGGATTTTAAAAATTGTAAATTTCATGATTACAGGTATTTAAATCTAAAATTTCACAGTGTTGTAATTTTAAGGTTATTATAAGGGAGGTTGCGGTACTGCTACTCTTACTTCAGTGCTGCCTTCACAGTTGAGCAGCTGGAGCCCAGCTCTGAAGGCAGAGCCACCACCAGCAGCAGCGCAGAAGTAAGAGAAGCATGGTACGGTATGCTGCCCAACTCTGAAGACAGCACAGAAGGTGGGCCACACCATGACCCCCTAAAATAACCATGTGACCCCCGCAACTCCCTTTAGGGTCAGGACTCCCAATCTGAGAAACACTGAGCTCCCACGTGAAATCTGTATAGTATAGGGCAAAGGCACACAAAGCCCAGATTTCACAGTCCATGATGCATTTTTCATGGCTGTGAATTTGGTATGGCCCTAGGTATGGGGTAGCGCCTTGAACGCTTGAGGTGCATTTTAGATCACTATGTGCGATGGATATGTCCATGGGAAAAAGTTCATAGTATGCATAATTTTCACCCTTTTATGACAGTTTAAATTGCTTTACATTCATTTTTATGGTCTATTTTGAACTTCTGAAACCATTTTCAATTTTTTGGTATATTTGGCTATTTTTAATCACCCATATCAGCCATTTTGATCGACAATGGCAGCTGGTGAACTTTGGGGCAAGTGGATCATGGCAAAAAAATAAAAAAATAAGATCATGGATGCTTGCCCCCCAAAATTTTCCTAGGCAGGGGGCCAGAGACCATGCGCACATGTACAGGGCTCCATGCCTTCGCATAGCCATGACATCTCCCCCTGGTGAAACCAGAACCTCTCCTCCTCCCCACCTCTCTCCCAAGAGAAACCAGGAACTCTCCTCACTTTCCTCCCTTTCTATGATCAAGTGGGACCTTGCCCACCCCACCTTCCCCAATAGGGAAAAGGGGAGGATTGGCCCTAGGAAAGCGACCTCCTATGCCACCTAGGGCTCTTAATTACCTTGACCATTCCTTGGCCTGGACCTCATTCCAGGATGATCCTCCTCCTCTTCCCCCACTGCCTGAACAGTAAGGGTCTGACAGGAAACAATCTAGGAATTTGGAATGGTATTGGGGCACTCATTTCCCCACCCTCACCACAGGCAGTTCATTGCTCTCTAAATGCCCTGTGGACAGTGCTGATGCATTCTAAAAAGTACCTACAGTGCATTAACACAGTGCAGCAGGGTTGAGAAGAGACAATTAGAGAGCAACACACAGCATGTGGCTTGGGCTGTGAATCAGGCACCAAACGCCATTTAAAATTGCCACCGCTTTCTCCTACCAGACTTTCACTGCACAATCTGCACACATGCCACAGCGGCAGTGAAGAACACCCTGCACAGCCACAGCACTACTTGCTGTGTTCATCAGACCTGAGTGGTAGTGACTGATTCAAAAGCATAGATTTAAGACCTGAATTCATAATTAAAATGTAAAAACTGGGAGGATTATTGAAAATTAGGGAGGACTGGCATCTCTCTGAATAGGGGCGAGCAACACTTCTCTGAAAGAGCAAAAGGCTAAGATTCTTAGGTGGCTGAAACACTGTTTAGCTATGAGTGTGTAGACTCAAGTTCATGGGTTTTTTTAAATTCCATTCTAAAGGTGTAGTTTTATCAACACTACAATATTTTACTGAAGTACTTTTCCCTCCCTATCTATTCTGTTAACCTTCCACTTTCTCCAGTTGATCGCAACTTCTTAGGATCACTGCTAAAACATATGATGGTGGCAGCCATTTGAGTGTTAAATAACTGTAAAGTTATTACAGCTTTCACCAGATCTCAACTGAATTACCTGACTTGTCTGAAGTTAAAGCATGCACTGTAACAGCATTAGTAATTTATTTCAACCAGTGAAGTGCCGCTTTGGGCCCAAAACTTGCAAAGACTTACACATGCACATATTTTTACTCATAAGTAGTCTAATTATACCTTTCCTTACCCTGCATTTCCGACACCACCTTTACATTTTGTTTCTTCTCCAAAATCTCTCTGATACTTCCACACTATTTCAATTTATCTCAACAGTCTCTGCCTCTCAGCCCACATACACACTTCCTTTCAACACAGCAAATGGAAATTTTATGGACACTTAAATGTCAGGGAATAAACCTACTAGTTAAAGACTAATCTCAAAGATGCCTCTCCCCCCATGCTCCTTGTGTTCTGATCTCCTAAGGTGAGAAGTTAATTCAAACACTCCTCAAAGCTGTAAAGAGAACAAAGTAAGGATTCTTACCTAAGTGCCATTATTTTAACCTGCTTAGGAACTCCAGCTAGGTGTATGAAAGATGTAAAGTCTTCCCTCTACCCTGAGAGGGAGAGAAAACATTTTCCTCTTGTTTTCCTCTCCTACCCAGAGGATCCTGGCTGTGAAGATGACTCCTGCTACTTTACCCCTCAGCTCCTGATGGTGCAAAAAGGATGCATCTACTCTACACCTCCCACATCATCTCTTTTTAGGTCCTCCTTTCTAAGGAATAGCTTGAGAACATGTATCTATATTGCTTATACCTTTCAGGAGAAACTGCAATTAAAGTCATAATTTGCCTGCTGTATATATGGTTCTGAAGAGTAACAAACAAAAACTGATGAAACTTTGGTCAGTTTTCACTTTGCTACATGTTGGGGAAAAGGTAAGCACCAATAGCTCTCTGCAGCACTAGGGAAAGACTGCTGATCAGTTTACTCTCAGCTCATATTTGGAAGCTTAGAAACTTTAATTTATTATTTTTTAAACAAAGGAGAGTTTCCTATAGGCACAGGCAAATGATATTTTAAGTTCTGAAAAATACCAGAACTTCAGTTAATTTAGCCAGTGTTTAGGCTCTAAGACTTTAATGATGTTCAAAAAGGGCAGTTTTCTTAGAGGGCCCATTTCTTCCAAAATACTTATGTTTTTATTCATAAAAAAGAAGTAAAAGTCTCTTCAAGTTGTGGTAGTAAAACATACAAGAAATCTTAATACAGTCATAAAAGTCCAATATTCTTTTGAGAATGAATCCTCAAAAAGCCTTACCTTTTGTTTTGGCTTACAGAGTTGCGTACTATACAATCCATACAGAAGATACAGGGCACCAACACGAATCTGGAAAGTGTAAGGAGGCAAGAAGTATCGCCATGCCAGATCCAACGCCTTCTGCGTAAACTTATTCTTCTCTAAAGGCCTTGTCTGGCCACTAAACAAACAACAGATAAAAAGCAAATAATTATAAGTACAGTTTTTAAAACCCATTAATACATTTAAAACTTATGCTAGACTAAGGTCTGATTATAACTGACAAATCTTCAAGGGAGGGAAGCAGGGGAGGGGTGCCGGGCCTCTCACGAGAGAGAGGGGGAGGAGAGGGGGAGGGGTGCCGGGCCTCTCAAGAGAGGGAGGGGGAGGAGAGGGGGAGGGGTGCCGGGCCTCTCACGAGAGGGGGGGGAGGGGGGGAAGGGGTGCCGCGTCTCTCACGAGAGGGAGGGGGAGGGGTGCCGCGTCTCTCACGAGAGGGAGGGGGAGGGGTGCGGGGGGGTGCCAGTCTCGCCCGAGCAGCGCGAGGACGATGCCGGACCCCTCACGGGGCGGAGGGGGGAGGCTGCCGGGTGTCTCACTGGAAGATGGTGTGGAAGCGGCGGTCCCGCCACAGGCCGGCGAACACCTCGAAGCGGACATTATCCGTCTCCTGGAAGCTGCTCAGCAGCGCCTCGCAGTCCGTCTGCAGCCCCGAGGCGCAGCTCATCCCGCCGCCGGGCCGCTCCCCCGGGCAGGCCTAGGCAGAGCAAGACCACCAGCACCCATTGCGCATGCGCACGGCGCCACCACAGTGCCCAACGCTAAACCGCGCTCCCTCAAGCAGCAGCACAACCAAGACCCACTGCGCATGCGCCTATTCAGTTTCCCCGCCCCACTTCGCCGCGCCTGCGTGGATTTCCGACACCTCTGACCCATCACCCCCCCTCGACACGGCCGCGCCTCGTCCCCCTGCCCCTCGCTTAACCAGGGCGCACGCGCGCATGTTCAGCTTTCACCGACTGTCCTTCAGCTTCTCTAGCCGCCTGGTGGGGGAGGGGAGTGTTTCTCCTGCCCTTCCAGTGGGGGCGGGGCCAAGTCTGAGTCAGGGGAGGGCAGTTAGGGGAGCCTGCCCCACCTCAGTGATGGCAGTAATGTGGGGGCTGGGCTGAGTGAGCCCCCCCATGAACAAACAAAACAAAGGGCAGCCCCATACACTGGCAGCTGGCCAGTGCGCAGGGAGGGAGTGCCACTCAGCCAACTGCCACAGAGCCCACATGGGGCCTAAGAGCCCTGCCTAGGCAGGAGCCCTGCTTTAATGGCCAGGCCAGGCCCCCACCCTATGCTGGGACACAGCTATAGAGCATGAATTTCCAACCAGAAGATTTATAGGTTCTTGTCCAATTCAGACTACAGGGTCTGAGAACTCAGAGAGTTCTATGTGGGGAGAGGGCTCTCGGGGTTCTTGGCAAAAACACTGAGGACAATACCAAATTGATAAAAGCTTTATTGAGATTAACAGAAGAATAATAAATGCTATGAAACTTCTGACTGCAAAACAGTAAAAGAATTCCAGAACTCCTGGTGGTAACATTCCTATTATACGTCCCCCAAGCTAACATACACCCTTCTTTGAGGACCTCGTAATAGGAAGTGACGGACCAGCCTCTTTCCTGGCATGCCCGATAACACCATGGTTCTGGCTTCCCCAGGAGTTAGGAATGTTGAGTGATTATACTGTACTGCACAAGCTGAGCTGATAGCATGATAGAAGATAGAATGATAGGTAGATAAAAAGATAGTCTATAGAATATAGGAGAACAAAGAAAAGATAAATCTTCCTAAGATATCCTTACATGGTATTTTATAGGATCTTGATGCTATGTAATTCAGGCCCAACCTACTATACCCAAATATTATTTCTGTACCCTAAGAAATGTATAGGTACACTTATCCTATAGGTTAGTGGATTATGACACTTGTTCTCTATGTATTAATCATTTTTTAAATATGGAGATACACCTATCTCATGGAACTAGAAGGGACCTTGAAAGGACATTGAGTCCAAGCCCCTGCCTTCACAGCAGGACCAAGTACTGTCCTTGATATATTTTTTGCCCTGGATGCCTAAATGGCCCCCTCAAGGATTGAGCTCATCACACTGGATTTACCAGGCCAATGCTCAAACCACTGAGCTATCCCTCCCCCTGTCACTCTAAAAACTGCCAACCTAGGCTCTTTTGGTGACTTCCAGGTTGTGGTATACCCTGCGGTTACTAAACGGTTGCAGACGCCAGATAGATCTGTTCAGTGTTGTGTGTAGTTCCTCCCTTTGGTTCCCCAAAGTTCAGGGACCACTTCTATCTGTGCCAAAGGTTGCCAGCTTTTATGCTGACTTACTCTTAACTGATCATCCTTTTAGTTATTTAGCGGATCCTACTGGATACCAGCTGGTAGGCTTCTTGCATTTCAGCAAAACTTATTCTATGTATAATTATTAGGAAACATATCATATGCCTCAACACATCATAATATCATAGGCATTAATACTGATAAAATACAAAACTCATATATGAAATGGATTAATTCAGAAAGAAACATATTATTTGATACAGCTGGCTGGATTAGTAAAATATAATAGCAAAATAATTCTATGGGCTACACAGTGTGGGTTTATGTAAAACAATGGTATATCCACTCCAGCTCAGCCAGTGGTTTATGGCAGCCCTAATCAGAGTGTCCCTCACAGTCCCCACCTCCAGGTATTGATCTCTCCCTCAGCAGCACGCCTCCTCAGCGCCAGGTTTTGAGGGTCCAGGCAGAAGGAGAGCCCCCAGTGGATGAGGAGTATTGTGAAGGAAAAGAAGAGGTGGGGGGGGGTGTCACAGTTCAGGGCAGTTGCACTTGTATGTCCCCTCCATGCTCCACCAAGAGTGCACTCACTCTAGGCTCCTGGCTCCTCAGCTGTCACCTCTCTTGGGCAGAGACCGGTGTCGCCCTCCCTGCTAATGGTTTTTTTCCAGGCGGCACAGTTCTCTGCTTACACTATGGTATCCCCTGCAAGCAGACTGCCAAAGCAGGCCAACAGTTGTGGTTTGTTTTCTCTTCGAAGGCTACAAACAGCATAAGTTACATCATAACTCTTTATAAGCAAGCACGTTTATTCTTAAGGTGAAAGTATTACAGAGAAAACATATAAAACCCAATAAACGTTCCTATACACCCGCTAAAAGCTGACCAGAGGGCACCAATCAAGCTTATGGGGCCTCAGTAAGCCAAAGTCCTTCCAACCTTTCCCATGAAGGATTGGGGGCCCCCTAAGACCATAGGGCCTGTCTGCTTGGTGGATCAGAAAGAAGGCCCCGAGTCAGTCTAAACACAGGCCCTTTAACTGAAAGTCCTTTCTTTGTCTGTTGGTCTCTGGAGAATCCAGCTGGAACCAGTATATGCAGCCCCTCCAGGTGGTGGTACGTCTCTTAAGATGCTACAACCTTAGTGAATTTGCCTAATCACCCCCTCACTGTTCTTAGTTCTTGGAGGGCCATGATTCCCACTCCTCCATGGAATTATATACTGTCCCTGCCCACGAGGATACACAAACAATACAGTAAGATCTCCCAAAGATATTGCAGCAAATTGCCATTTTTGTCATAGGGTGGAAATGGACTGAAGATAAATGGATAATCTGTGACAAATGCAGATTTTGTACAGGCAGCAATGCCTGAGAAACCTTCCCACAGATACTGAGAGTACTGAACAGCCAGATATATCATCACTGACCTTCAGCTTCCCTTCATGACTTGATATACACTTTCCACTTGACTCCACTTTCTTTGAAGGAATTTTTTCCAGGGGTCTTGCAGTGAACTCCTCATCCCACCTCACTTGAAGTCACTGATTTTAATGGGAGAAAGCTAAGGCTTTAGGCGAGGAAAGGCAATTGCTAGCCCATGAAAGATGCTCAGCTAGCGGTTAGTTGGCAATGCCTCACCTGGCAACACAGAGGGGAGCAGCTGCACCTGTTTGTTTATGCAAGATATTTTGACTGTTATACACAAAGCTGCTGGGAGTCCCCCAGTCTCCACTCTTTATGGTTGCTCTGGCGCCTGCTCTATATCCCAGCTAGAAACTGCTGGGGCAAGGAGCGTGTCTTGATGGTGTTTGTCTATTGATGGTGCTTTCCCACTAACAAGCAGGTTTAAAATGTCAGACTCCTTGGTGCTTTAATGCTTGCCAGGAAAGACAAGCTGGCCCGGGTGGAGGATGTAATCGGGGCAGCAGCACCCGATTTCCTTTTGCCACCCCTGACGGCGGCGTCCTGCAAATGCCACTCCCGGGGCCGGGCACAGAAGTGGAGGGGAGCCCGGAAAGCAGAGCGAAGCAGCCAGTTTCAGCGTGAAGGGGAGCGGATCCGATCCGAAGGCGTTGTCCTCCCCGCCCCCAGTGAGCTGAGGCCCGGGAAGCCAGGGAGGGAGCCCCGGTCCGACGTGCACAAAGACACGTAGGCGGCTGCCCAGGCGCTGGGTGAGCCGCGACTGATGCACGCACCGGTATCGGGGGGTGTGTGGGGGGGAGCCGGCTGGCCCCAGCTGGCCCCGGCTGGGGATGCTGAGCTGCACGTAGGGCGGGCGCGGTCCGGAGCAGGCGGAGTGGAAGGGACCTGGGCGATCTCGCCTCTGCATCTTCACCCTGGCTCAGAGCACCCGCTGCAGCGGAGGAAGCGCCAGGCAGCTGAGCCCAGCACGGTGCCTGGACCTGCCTCCTGCGTGGGGGCTGTTTGCAATCGCCTCGGAGCAGGTACTGGGGGGCCCGCCAGCGCCCCGCTCCCCTCAGACCCAGGTAAGATTCACCCCCAGGCAGGCTGACTTACCGGCAAGAGCAGCCGAGAGCTGGTACCTTGGAAAGCTCTTAAAGGCACAGAAAGTGTGTCCCGAGTCAATCCAGCACTAGCGCATTGGGTGCTGCACAGCCTGGCTGGTCAGGCACCAGCCCCGCGAGGGTGTCAGTCATTAGCTCTGCATTTTCAGGGGGGTCGTTTTCATTAGCCGCCATGGGATGCGGGGAGAATGACCCTTATGCTGAACCCCTCACAGATGCCAGGAATTGCAACGGCCCCTCAGCAATTTCCTTGGCAGCATCGTTCACACGAATTCATCAGGATCCGGGGATGTTTTTCACACCGTTGGGGGAAAGCGAGGTAGGTGGTACATCATTCAGCACCCAAAGGTCATTGCCATTAAGAAGTGTCAAAAGGCGGATTAAACCCACAGAGACAAAGAAATGGAGAGTGAAGGCAAACGCTTTGGGCTTAGATAGCCAGTTTGATTTGCTGGGTGGGTTGAGATTTGTGTTCCGCAAAACAATGAAAGTCAGAACGAAGATTGTGGACCTTAAATCTGAATTCCCTTGGGTCTGCTTCATGAAATTGGGACGTTACCATTCTTCCAGTGTGGGAAGGAGAGTTGCAGATTTCTTAGGTGGGACAGGGGTTAGGTATGAGTGGAAGAGTCATAACAGAAGAAGAGAGATAGAAAGAAAAATTATAGTTAGTTGACCCTATAGACCATAATGGTACAGTAAATGGTAACTTTAAGTACCTGGACTTTCAAAAATGTAATTTTAAAAACAATATTGTTCTTGGATCAATTCAAGTCAGTTGTTTTCTGAAATAATCATGCTGTATGCATCATAATTTTTAAACCATAATTATTTGGTCATTTTGATTATTTTCCAAAACAGTAATTAATATGAAACATCAACTAATATCTTTCAAACATAATGTTATTTTAAAAAGCTGTTTTGAATTAATTACCAAGTGTTAAAAGGTATTTGATGCAACAAATTTTGGATACAAAAATAAACTTAAAAAATATTGTGTAAATAAAAACTTTGTGGTAGACTTTGATCCTTTAAATGAGTTATTTAAAAACTATGGAAATGGTGGCCATTTAAAAAGATTAGTGATTATTTTAAAGACTCATTTACTGCACCTTTCATTGGTACAGGAAAAGGAGCAGTAGCAAAGTTGTTGTACAAATAATGTACATTTCAGTGTCTGCCTGCTGAGAGCAACATGTGCTGTTTTTTCCCAAGAGCATCATAGATTTTAGAATCTAACATGAACGCAGGAATTGTCAGTTGGGACAAGACCTGAAGTCTATATAATCAGGTGTCTTTTCTCCAACAGATTGCGTTAACTGTGAAACAGAAATAGAATATCACAATAATTGAGAAACCATCCTAAGTATAAAGAACAGGAGTACTTGTGGCACCTTAAAGACTAAAATTTATTTCAGCATGAGCTTTCTTGAGCTACAGCTCACTTCTTCTACTCTGAAACTCATCCTAAGTATGTTTTCTTACTTCTTTTTCCACCCCAATGGGCTTAATTATTTGAGGGAGGACAAATTAGCTAATGAATCCCAACCTATGTGATTGTTGGTCCTGATGCTTCTACAGTAAAAAACCTATGCTAATCAACCAGATTCCTCCTTTCATAACTATTAAATTAGGCAGGGCCCACTGAAGTCCCTAGAAGTTTTGCCATTGATGTCAATGGGAATGAGATGCAGCCCTTACTAATCATTGACTGAGTGCTTGGTGCTGTTAAGACATGGAGTGGGATGAAGTGCTTGTCCCCCAGGAAGCTGACAATCAAAGGGACGGATAGAGCCTTTGTTGGTGCTTGTCGTTGGCAAAACTTTTGTCTTTCGTGGGGTGTGTATGCGTTTTTAACACCTCTGAACCACGAAAGTTGTCTTTCTCTTGGCAGTGTAGACAAAGCCTGATTGTAGTTAGGATTTGGTTCTAGAGTAGTACATATTTTACAGATTTGTATATAAACGTTTGTATAGTCTGCGTTCGATTTAAGCATGCAGTGTGTGTCAGGATTTTGTGGAAAGAGGAACTAGCTAGGGATATAGGACAAAACTCTAACAGTGATAGGTGACAGGAGGGTCTCATTCTGTGAAGGGAAGGTGCAAGTTACACTTAATGGTCTGCAGGAAACCTTTGAAGAGGAGGAAGCCAGCAGCTTCATTTCTCAGTATACCAGACCCTTTGCTCTTTATGGATGACATTTTAGATTTGAATACAGTGTCTTTTACTGTGATGTGAAGAGGAAAAACAACACAATCTATTTGCAGAGTTATGACTCAGCTTTCACCATTTTTATTTCGTAGCGTATAGGGCAAGGGTCAGCAACCTTTCAGAAGCAGTGTGCTGAGTCTTCATTTATTCACTCTAATTTAAGGTTTGCGTGCTGGTAATACATTTTAACATTTTTAGAAGGTCTCTCTCTCTAAGTCTATAATATATAACTAAACTACTGTTGTATGTAAAGTAAACAAGGTTTTTAAAATGTTTAAGAAGCGTAATTTAAAATTAAATTAAAATGCAGATCTTATCAGTTTAGTGCAGTAATTCTTAACCTGGAGCACACATACACCCTGGGGGTGCAAGACGTGAAAAATTTTTAGAAGGTGAATCATCAAAAACACAAATTAAGCACAGGCACACAAGTACAACTACTTTGTTTTATCAAACCTATGTATTTATTAACATTATACATGTTTTAACGATTACTGTAATGTACAAAGTTTTAAAGTTTTTAAGTTAATTGTAATGTAATTTTTTGTAAGGGCTGCAGAGCACTGTGACCAGGCCAGGAGCAAAGCCCTAGGCTGGCTGCTGGTACCCCAGGCTGGCAGGAAGGCTGAGCAGGGCCAGAGGCCCAGACCCTGGCTGGCAGGGGAACGGGCGACCGGAACTCCAGACTGTCATCAGGCTGAGCGGGGCTGGCAGACAGAACCCCAGACTGGCAGCAGGCTGAGCGGCTCATCCCGCTGCCGGTCTGGGGTTCCATCTGCTGGCTTCTGCCAGTCGGGGTCCTGGCCACCAGCCCCGCTCAGCTGCTGCTGCCTGGGGGTTCCGTTCACTCAGGCCAGCAGCGGGCTGAGCGGGGCCGGCGGCCGAGATCCCAGCTGGCAAGGGACCGGCAGCCGGAACTCCAGACCGTCAACGGGCTGAGTGGGGCTGGTGGCCAGGACCCTGGCTGGCAAGGGGCCAGCGGCCGGAACTCCAGTCCGTCAGCGGGCTGAATGGGGCCGGTGGCCAGGACCTTGGCTGGCAAGGGGCCAGCGGCCGGAACTCCGGACTGTCAGCGGGTTGAGTGGCGCCAGTGGCCAGGACCCCGGCTCGTAGCAGTGTGCCAGTAAAAATCAGCTCACGTGCCGCCTTTGGTACGTATGCCGCAGGTTGCCAACCCCTGGTATAGGGTTAATTCAGTGTTGCCAACAGTCCACTCATTTATTTCGATTAAAGAAAAGAGTGTTTTTTTCATCTGAAGCTCTTTCAGATTTTTGCATCTCGTAAACAGTAATTGCTGAGTGCTGATTGCTGAGTAGTTTCTGACAAAAAATGGCTAGGTAACGTTGATTTGCAAGGGCTGTTCTGTATGCCTGAGATCACTTATATAAAAAAAGTAACTTCTTGATATTCTTATTTTGGTTCAGGCCAACATTCAGCACAAAAGTATTAAATAATATGCAATTTATTGATATTTCTGACATATAAATTAAGGGACTGAAAAATAGCAAGAGTTGCTCCCATTGCATTCAGTATCAGCAAATGCCTTTTTATTTTGTTCTGAAAAACATAGTGTAAATGTATTAAAATACCTATCCAATATGAAAACCTGTGAGTGGCTAAGAATTTTGATATGGTTTTGAAAAATAGTATTGTGTTGAATGATAGGTTTGTGGGAATTTTGTTAATAGAATTATTTTGTAGATTTGTAGCTTATACAAACTTCCAAATGTACAAACCTATCATGAAGAACATCTCACTAACCCAAAACCTTGTTCAGTCATACTCTAACAAAGTGCAAGTCTTGGCCAATGCCAGTACTACATATGCCATCTACCTTCACTCTGCTTCCCGAACAATACCAGACCGTTGACATTTGATCTGACACATTTTCATCAGTGCTCTACTGAGTGGTATAGATATAATAAGACAATAAGAGTCCAGAGTTACTGCCAAGTCATTTGCTTGTATTGAGAGCAATAGAAATGGGCTTGGCATGATTCCTGTGGGAATTATGGGGCTTTTCAGTCTTTCTTCAAATTTTCCTAGCAAAGAGCTGTTACAAAGGAGTCTCTGACATCAGATCTTTTTGTGTGTCAAGGCCTCTGAGCTGACAAGTTCATTATGCCTCTGATTTCAACTACAATATTTTGATTTTTTGCATATTTGTCTTGAAATTAACACATTTGTCATACAGATATGAATTCATGAAACATTTTGGTGTTGCTGAATCTGCATTTTTTGGTTGAACTCAAATTTTTGATTGAAAAATTTCACCCGACTCTGTACATAGTACTGTTAGCCCCTGAAACAGTCATGCTTATATAGAATATAAGGGCTTTTATCATGTGCAGGTTGCAGCCATTATATGGTGACATAACACATCTGTGCAGCCCCCATGTTCCATTCATTAGTAGGTACTAGTAAGAGGAGTAAGACACTTAGTGGCAGACTTGCACATGTGGCATAGAATCATACAAATATAGGGTTGGAAGGGACCTTGAGAGTCATCTAGTCCATCTGCCCGCACTGAAGCAAGACCAACTAAACCTAGCCCCATGCCAATAGATGTTTATCTTACCTGTTCTTGAAAACCTCCAGTGATGGGGATTCCACAACCTCACTTGGTAACCTATGCCATGAACTAGCTTTTTAGTTATAAACTTTTCCTAATATCCAACCTAAATCTCCCTTGCTGCATATTAAATTGATTGTTTCTTGTTCAATCTAGGGTGGACATGGCAAACAATTGTTCACCGTCCTCTTTGTAACAGCCCTTAACATATATGAAACCTATCAGGTCTCCCTCCCTCCGTCCCCAGGGCTTCTTTTCTCAAAACTAAACATGCCCAGTTTTTTGAACCTTTCCTCATCAGTCTGATTTTTAAATCTTTTAATCGTTTTTGTTGCTCTGCTCTTTACTCCCTTGTCCACATCATGCTAATCCAGGGGTCAGCAACCTTTCAGAAGTGGTGTGCCGAGACTTCATTTATTCACTCTAATTTAAGGTTTCACGTGCCGGCAATACATTTTCACATTTTTAGAAGCTCTCTTTCTAAAAGGCTATAATATATAACTAAACTATTGTTATATGTAAAGTAAATAGGGTTTTAAAAATGTTTAAGCAGCTTCATTTAAAATTAAATTAAAATACAAAGCCCCCCCGACCGGTGGCCAGAACCCAGGCAGCATGAGTGCCGCTGAAAATCAGCTCATGTCTCGCCTTCGGCACGCATGCCCTAGCTTGCCTACCACAGTATTAGTCTATAGGTGCTGGGTCATGTATTCAATGCCCCCATGACTCCTGGATTCCAGAGCACTATTTGCGAAGGAGAATGTTACAGTACTGTATGAATCAATGCAACAACCCTGCTGGCAAAGTTGCTATTTTAATAGCCTGCATGCTTGTATAGTGTAGCTATAAGCAGTTAAACATTAGTGTAAATATTAAAAAAATAGAAATATACCTAATATATAAATACATCAGAGGAATAAACCCCATGGAAGAAAAAGAACAATTTAAGCTGAAGGACAATGTGAGCACAAGCAAAAACAGGTTTAATCTGTCTGTGAATAAGTTTAAACTGGATATGAGGTTTCTAACCCTGAGGTGTGAGGTTCTGGAGCAGCCGCCTAGTAGTAGTGGGGGCAACTATTTTTAGGATGGAGCTTGATAAATTTATGATCAGGGGTACGCTGCAATTGCCTGTGCTAGTGGGGGCCTGGACTCGGTGACCCGGGTAGTCCCTCCTTGTCCTAATATGCCAGAAGTAAACATATACAAAGGAGGATTTCCCCAAAAGCACCATAAATTCACCTTTAGACACTGTCATTTCCAAACTAAGGACTGGTCTACAGAAAGTTGCATTTTATTTCACACCTTTTGTTATTTCAGCCCCCATCTGTGTGGGGACACTCATATTTTGGATTAACAGAGGCCAATTTTGATTTCGTGAAATTCTAGGGCCTGTGTTAGGCAGGAAGTCAAATTAGACGATAATGGTCCCTTCTGGCCTTTCAAACAAACAATAAAACCAACACTATGAATGCATTGGTTGCTTTTAATTACTTGGGGTGGGGGAGTCACACTATGATTACCTAGACAGGCTATTACAGTTTCACATACTGCAGAAGATAGTAGTATCACTGCACATCCCTAGCCTAAAGTACAGTACCCATGAGAGGGGAGACCAGGCAAGTGTGTGAATGCAAAGAGTATCATTCACGCCATGCTGCCCCCTGGGGCTACTCCATGCATCTCAGCACAGGACATTTAAATTGCAAATTACCCACCTTTTTCAGTTTTCACAGGATAGCTGTTATTAGAGGCTTGAATTTGACATTCCCAGAGCTGTTTATAATGAATTGCTTTACCTCTTGTTGCTGTGATGTATTAGATACGGTCAGTCTGAGAAATCATATTTGATATGGATCAGGAGAGGGGAAATTACCGAAGCAAATCATCATGTGCTAGTACTCCTTTAGCAGCAAACGCCTTATTCTGACCAAAGCGTATCCAGAGAAAAGGGAGTTAGAGGCAACTGGTTTGAGACTGTTAACATGGCTGGGAACTTGATTAAAAGACAAACACACACAACCCCCACACTACAATTCTGGGGGTGAGGAGGATTCAGTAAATGGTGTGTAGTTGTCTAATTTGTGGCCTCCTTTCCCATTACCCTATTCACATCACAAAGTAGTATGCACTTGCAGAGAACTTATTGTCAAGATGCAGATACCAAGGTCATATGACAACAATCAGGTTGACACACAGATGACACAGAAGTCCAGGGGCATAACAGAAGGCCTCCAGAACAGCAGGTAGTGACATGAAGCTGGCCTGAGACACAGCTGTCAGACAAGGGGTGTGAAATTTCAGCATCCTGAAGAACTGACAGAGAATTCTGAAATGCAATAATCTTTGCTGATGTATCTGCACTGATAACTCAAGTTTGTAGGTTTGAGTGGTAGCCGTGTTAGTCTGTATCAGTACAAAGAATGAGGCGTAATTGTGGCACCGTAGAGACTAACATTTATTTGAGCATAAGCTTTCGTGGGCTAAAACCCACTTCATTGGATTCGTGCAGTGGAAAATACAGTTGGAAGAAGTATACACACAGAGAACATGAAAAAATGGGTGTTGCCCTACCAACTATAACAAGAGTAATTAATTAAGGTGAGTTATTAGCAGCCGGAGGGGGAAAAAAAAACTTCGGTAGTGATAATGAGGATGGCCCATTTCCAACAGTTGACAAGAAGGTGTGAGTAACAGTAGGGGAAAAATAGCATGGGGAAACAGACTGGGAGTGGATGGGTCATTAGCATGGGGAAACAGTTTTTACTTTGTATAATTTTTTGTTTCCCCATGCTAATGAACCATCCACTTCCAGTCTGTTTCCTGATTATCACTGCAAAAGTTTTTTTCTCCTGCTGCTAATAGCTCATCTTAATTAATTACTCTCGTTACAGTTGGTATGGCAACACCATTTTTTCATGTTCTGTGTATATATATATCTTCCGACTGTATTTTCCACTACATGCATCCAGTGAAGTGAGCTGTAGCCCACGAAAGCTTATGCTCAAATAAATTTGTTAGGCTCTAAGGTGCCACAAGTACTCCTCGTTCAAGTTTATAGGACAGTGATCTCCAGTTTGCCTATGTAATGAGGTATGCAAAACTGAACACAGTATTTCCAGTTTCACCAGCACTGTAAAAGAATACCTACATTCTGTGACATAATGCCTCTAGTCTTGAATCATGTCATTTTGCTGATATTAAAATTCATCTAGCTTGTCTTTCAGAAGTATTGCTTTCATAGCCCATCCCTCTAAAAATGCCTTTTAGCTTATTTCCTTTCTCCTGCCACCACTGCATATCCTACGTGTAGCCATTGCATGCATCTTTCCAAATTCCAAGCAAAAAATTGATTCAACCATATTTTATATATAAAGAGCAAAATAACGTCTTTAGTTTTTCAAATGCTAAAGATACTTTGGGTTATTTTACACAAGACTAGCGTTCAGTGAAATTTGTTGACTAGCCACTAACTAGGCCTGCAGTTGTATTATTTTCAAACTCTCTTCCATTTATGAGGCACAAGGAACTATTTTATCTTTCCAGTGAGTGGAACAAACTGTTTACCATGCTGTATCCTGTTTCCACAGGGATTGGTAAATCATCTCAAGAATAAAGTCAGATTGAGAAGGTCTTGAGCTGATGATTCTATTCTGGGGAAAAATCCCCAAAGTAACTCAGTTGCGAGCTTTTACAATTTTGCTACAGTTGAAGGAAAAGTTGATTTGTAGTCTGCATTTCCCCAGAAAGATTAAATTCAGAGTCTATGGCAGTACATACCAGCAACATTTACTTCAGCATTTCAACTGGTACATTATCTAAACTCTCCAAGGGCTGGTTGGTGTATGACAATGACATTTCAACACTACAACTAATGCTCTTCCCAACTGTCTGCTTTCTAATGTCCTCCTGGGTTGCTAGGGCATCTCTCAGTAAGAGCAGGGACACTTCCCATCTCTAGTTAACTAATAGCCAAGGGTTGCATGGAGTCTACTTTCCCCTCTACCTCTAATTCTTGTAGTATGATTTTCTCCCTCAGATAAATCATCATCTTCCACAGATAAGGGCTGATTAGTAAGGTAGTGACTGGTCATCAAGGGAGGTACCTCTAAAATAAGCTCCACAGAGTGCTATGGCAAGATGAAGCAGAACGGTAGAAGACAGATTTAGCAAAAAAAAAAAAAAAAAAAAAAAGTTTCAGCTGGGAAAAGTCAAGTCTATTGGGTGAGTTGTTGAAAGACACAAAGTGAATATTTTACTGGATCAACTTCTATTGGTGGAAGGGACAAAGATTTGTGGAGTTGTAGGCTTTGGCTTGAGACCCGAGAAGTGTCTTTGCGAATGCCTGATAGGTCTAGAAGTCTGATTCTCCAGTATCTCTAGCTGGCCTATGAATGGGAAGGGAGGACTTGGAGCTTCTTGAACAATTTTCTCACTGCTCCTCAAGACAGCAGCTGCCTTGTCAAGCCATGAAGAATTCAGCACATTCCTTTTGCTGCAACTGTCTCAGAGGCAGATGAAGGACTATGGGATGGCATGGAAGAGGGACCAACAGGTCATCAGAACAGTGAGTGAATAGCAACTCTTCTTTCCCTTGGACTTACTGACAAACTGTAGAGTTTTGGTCACATATTTAAAGGCTATCTTTACAAGTTTGGACTCAAAGTGTGCCCAGTGTTAAAGGTTACTTTAGAATTTTCATATTATACAAAGCATGTATGTGTCATATACTCTTTTGCAATTTAACTTTACAACCAAGATTATCAAGAACCAGTGCTTAGCTAGGCTCCTAATCAAGTTTATTTGAGCTGCTGAGTGTTCAGCATTTTTGAACATTTTGCCCAAATATGGATGTAAGAGGCCTTATGGACCAGAGATTTCAAGAATAGGAACCTAAAATCTTGGCCTAGTGTCTGTAAAAGTCTATAAACGAGACAAAATTCTAGTTCTGTAACTAGGCACACAGTATTTTCTGTTTTTTTCCCCAACACACGCAACCCAGAGGGTAGACTTTTGGCAGTATCCTGTCACTGACTTTGAAGCTCCTTACATTAAAGTAAAGCTTTCTCAGAAGTAAATGCCAATACATTCCCAATTTAATTGTAAAAATATTGGCTTCTCAGTTTGAGAATTTTGCATCTTATCCAGCTGATAGTTTTAGAAATGGATGAATGTTTTTAGCCATCACTTTTAGTGAGTTAACGATTTGTAAAAGACAGGCACTCTTGAGCATTTTACCCTTCAAGTCCCATTGACTTTCAATGAGAAGTCCCGTTTTTCAAAGTGACGCAGTTATATGGGAGCCAAGGCCCTTAAGTCATTTAGGTGTTTTTGAAAAATGTACAGTACTTGTGTAATTGCTACAGAAAGTATGGATTCCAGGAAGAGGTTAAATTGTCTCAAGTATAAAAAGATTGTTTAGAGCAGAGGTGGGCAAACTACAGCCTGCAGGCCACATCCAGCCCGCAGGACCGTCCTGGCCAGCCCCCGAGCTCCTGGCCCAGGAGGCTGACCCCCCGGCTCCTCCCCCGCTGTTCCTCCTCCTCCGCAGCCTCAGCTCACCCGATCTGCCGCCTGCGCAATGCTCTGGGCGGCGGGGTTGTGAGCTCCCGGGGCAGTGCAGTTGCAGAGCCTGGTCTGACCCAGTCTCTGTGCTGCGCGGTGACAGCTGCGGGGCCCGGCTCCAGCTGGGTGGTGTGGCTGTAGCGCCGCCAGCTATCAGTGCTCCAGGCAGCGCGGTAAGGACAGGGATTGTTGGATAGAGGGCAAGGGAGTTTGGGGTGGTGGTTGGGGGCATGGATAGGGGTTGAATGGGGCAGGGGTCCCGGGGGGCTGTCTGGAATGAGAGGAGGGGTTGGATGGGGCGGTGGAGGTCCGGGGGCGGTCAGGGAACAGGAGTGTGTGGATGGGGCAGGGGTCCAGGGGGCGGGAGGGAGCTAGGAGCCGGGTCATGACCCCCTCCCCTAACCGGCCCTCCTTACAATTTAGGAAACCCAATGTGGCCCTCAGGCCAAAAAGTTTGCCCGCCCCAGCTTAGAGCACGGATTTTGTAAAAAGTTGCTGTGACACTGCCTTAAAGTTTAGACCGAAGCTACACTGTCATTCCACGTGTATGTGACAGGCTGGTTCTAGTGACACCACATTCTAATGCAGCAAAATGAAAACTGTTACCTTGACACCAAAACTAGAGCCGAGCAGATGGTACAATCACGTTCAGAGTATAGCAAGTTTCATATCTTTAAATCAAGTGCCAGGTGCATTTTCCATCTCATCTGTATGCCAAGAGTCCGAATTTAAC
Organism: Gopherus flavomarginatus; assembly: GCF_025201925.1. Classification (NCBI taxonomy): domain Eukaryota; kingdom Metazoa; phylum Chordata; order Testudines; family Testudinidae; genus Gopherus; species Gopherus flavomarginatus. Next base: position 146,584,165 of record NC_066621.1, read on the forward strand.
TGATTTCTCTGACAAATTTGACGTGCTTTGTCTTTGATAGTTAGCTTGACAGCTGGTAGCTGGGCGAGTATGGAAAGATTTGCCATTGTTATCACAAAAACTATATTTTCCCTCCCACTTTCATTCCACATTTAATAACTGATTGTATGCTTGATAAAAAAGGAAAATTAAATTACTTAAATCTATTGCCAATGACTGCACAAGTCTTTGTCCTGAAAATTTATTTAGTACTGAATAGGCTCAGATAAATGATTGACTTGATAGGTTTTGAGGTCCGAATCAGGAAATTCCTTTTAACTTCTTAGAGAGGATTTTACTGAAATTAGTGAACACTGGTTAGCAGTAACCACATAAACATAAATGACAAAAATCAAGATGTCACTGTTCTCAATAGATGCCACACTTCCCAAGGGGGCCTGGTCCACATATAGTTTATTGATGTAATAAAACAATACAGTTAGTGTTAGATCCAACCACATAGAGAAAGAATGAGTGAATGAAAAATTTGTACAGTACATATAGGAAATAAGATGTTTGTGAGACAACTACTTATTTCAAAATAAAAAGGTTTCTAAAATATATTGAGTTATTGAAATCTACATGAATACATGGATGTTAAGAGCAATAAGGTGCATAAAACCAAAATATCAAATATCGAGCAACTCAACGACGTACTAGGCAACTTTGCTAACAATGCATGATGTCTTACGATCTGCTTGAAATATCACCTATACCACACAGGGCAAGCAAAACATTTAGATTTAATCTCAAATACACATTAGCATGAAGTTCCACAACTACAGGGAGGGATTTTTTTGAGCTGGTGAAGTGACTACTTTAGGAACATCAAACCCTCTCTGTAAATTAAGAGAATGTGTCCAAATAAAAAGCTGTTGTCGTCCTTTCCAGATAAAAACCCTTCCCTTTTACTTAATACTCATTTCAGTCATAAGCATAATACAGCATTTAGGAACAGTTTCTATTACAACATGACTAAAACAACGACAGCCTCAAGAATTAAACATGATTTCACAGGCAACAACAGAAAAAACAACCCTCAAAGATTCTTCTCCTTAAAAACTAGTTTTATAAATGTAGACTATATTGCATGAGGAATTGCTGGTATTTTTTTTTTTAAGAAAATATATTGTGCGATTGTGGCTACAATGCACTGCTGAAAAGCATTGTTGTTTCGTATAAAAAAATCATTAAAAAAATTTTGTTTTAAAATAACTGACAAAACATATGTATTCCAACTACTTAGGAAGAGCAGGCGGGAAAGACTGACAGTTTTACTGTGTGACATTTTACTGATAGGAGTCTGTCAATGAAACTCTCAAGTCAAAAAAAATAAAATAAAAAATAAATATGTTTTTAAAAACAGGTGCATTTCAAAGCTGCTATTGCAAGGATGTTTTAAATGTAATGGACTTTAAGTGTATGTACCAAAGAATTATGAAAATGCACTATAATCTGAGTTGTTACATAAAGAATATATGAAAAAAATCTGTCAAAGTAAGTAAAGTAGAAAGGGGATCGCAACGGAACTAACTGAATTAGTGCAGTATTGTAGCCAGGCTTCTAAAATCAGATATAGAAAATATAAATAGACTGCTTTAGGTGGTGATTCTCCAGTGTCCAAAAACAGAACAAGTATTGCGAAAACTCAGTTAACTTGATCCAGAGCTCTGAGCAATTCTTCACCCTGTAGCAGGTTTCTGCTGCCTTGTATGGGAGCATTTACTTCGCAATCGTAACTGGTAAGTTGGGGTAGTCCAGTCTCATCCATTGACTGCCCTAGGAGCTTACTTGCTATATCTAGAAAGGAAGAGGATAAAGATAAGGGCACATTACTTACTGTATTTTTACATTTCCCAAATTAGTATATAGGGGGAGGCAAGTCCCATTAGCCAATACAGCTTTACTAATACTTCATTTCCCCCCTCCCTCCCTCCCACACATGAACACTAACCAGTTGATAATAAGATGATTGTCTTTTGTCCCACTCCATTCTGGCCATTAGATTTGCATCCTTTTACACGTTTCCAACACAGTGATGCATTCGCGCCACAATCTTCTGACTGCTGGAATAAAGATTCCTAAAAAAAACAAACAAACAAAAAGAAAACCCTTATTTCTGCAGATCATGTATGCAAAAATTTCAAGAGGAAACTCACTAGTTCTTGTCACTATAGTTACTAACATGCTGCTACTATTTAAAACTGAATTCATTCAGTACCTGAGAGAAAGTTTAAGAGCAAATTAGCGTAGACTGATGTTTACAAGTAAAAGGGAGTCTTGCTTTAAAAAAAAAAAAAGGTACACACATAAAACCAAGGTTATCTCCTTCTTAAATAAAACCAACCACCATCCTCAACATTAGTGTGCACTATATGTATACATACACCCCGGCCACCTCTTACTGCTTTTGCTGGTCACTGCCATTGCCTGAGCAGGCCGCAAAGTTCACTGAAGTGAATGGAAATAAACATAGGAGAAGAGAGGAGAACTACTATGGCATTACTACTGTTCCCAATCCCCACATGCACAAAAATGTACATGGTTTTTATATCTAGTTATGTAAATTTTGCTCCCACACGCCAATTCTCTCGCCTCCCAGCTCAGCTGCCCCCTTTCTTTTGTTCTCATTGCCAATGTGTAGGGCCCTACCAATCTCACGGACATGAAAAACGTCACAGATCATGAAATAAGCCCTTCCCTGCGACATCTGATCTGTCCCAGCCAAAGGCTCCTAGCTGGGAGTCCCGGCTGGGCTGGGGAGGGACAGGATTTCTTCCTCACTTGCAGGGCCGCTCTCAGAGGAGATCAGACCTACCTCCGGGTACCTTTTGGGTTGGGGCCCCCACGGTTACAACACCGTGACATTTCAGATATAAATATCTGAAAAAGGTGAAAGTGACCAATTTTAACCCCCTCTTGCCATGAAATTGATCAAAATAGACCCTGAATTTGGTAGGGCTGTATAAATGTGGAATCCTGACTCGTCCAATCACAGCTGTGGCTCTAGAATCACTTGGGACAGCAGCAGACAAGAGGTTCTGGGGTATAGGAGAGAGCAGAAGGCTATGTGTGTCTTCCTAGGAAAGTTATTGCTTTCTGGAATAGGTAAGAAAACAGGTCTGCTAAACCAGAAAGCAAGACAGAGGAAAAGCCAACCATCTACAGGAATGCTTAGAAACTGGGCAACAGCTGGCAAGAGTGCTAATACTGGCGCCCGGATTTGGAAGTTCTGTCCTTTCTCTGATAGATGGCTGTTGAACACAGAGGGGTGAAGACGGTGGAATGCTGTGAAAATCCTAAAGACTTAAATATTCAGGTATGTTGCTTTTCACTTTGAATCACTTCACTTTTTCGCTAAGAATTTTCTGCAGATGTGAAATCTATATAAACAAGGAGAACTGCCGTTTGTGTAAAAAAAGTTCAAATGAATGACTCAGTAGTCAGAAGATTTAAATATTACATTTTCACAGGAAGGTTAACATAGCTAGCATATTTGTGTGTGCAACAGAGCAGTTCACATTACATTTCCCAACTTCCGATTCATTCGTTTTGCAATCTTATGACACCAATGTCTTTCTTTTGAACTAGACTACATCTGCACAGGAAAAGAATCTCAGAGCCTAGTGTACCCGGGGAGGCAGGGGGGCGCAGGAGCAGGAGCTACAGTGCTAAAATAGCTATGTAGATGTTGGGGTTCAGGGGAGGGCTTCAGAGTTCAATCTCCAGCCTGTGAATGTCTACATAGCTATTTTTAGTGCTGTAGTGCAAGCCCCCTGAGCCCAAGTCTGTTGATCCAAGCTCCGAGGCTTGCTGTGTAGATGTACCCAAAATGTCCTTGTTTAAAAAAAATACACCAAACAATAGATGGCAATATTCCAGTTTCTCTTCATACACAGAGCTATGGAACGCCACACTGACAGGAGCATAAAATTTTATCTGTAGTTCTATGAAACCAGGATCTATATTTACATAATCCTAAAATATAAGATCGTATAAACCTAAATTTAGTGGCACTTTTCTTTTAAAAAATGTGCAAAACAATGTCAAATGCTTCCAGCTCCACTTGTGGCAGGCTGTACAAGCTGGTTTAGAACTAGTTCTCAGTAAAACCTAGATCTGAGTGGTCAAATTTACTGACCCTCAATTGTCAGAAGTTGGAGAGTCATGTGCCTGCTGGGGTTTGGGGCTCCAGCCCTGTGGGGAGAGGGGTTTTCAGAGTTCTGCCCTGTGAGAGGCATCTGCTCAGGCTTTCAGCCCCGAAAAGCAGGGTGTGGGGGTGTCTCTCTCAGGGCTTTCGCTCCAAGGGAGGCACCTGCCCAGACTCAGGGCCTCAGCCCTGCTCCTACTGAAGCCCTGGCACACATGCCCCACAGAGCTGAAGCCCCGAAACCCCCCTCTCTGCTGGACAGAAGCCAGAGGTGACGGGTGAGGGGACACATGGAAATCTTTGATGCGCCCTAAGATTTTTGCCAGGGTATTTTCAAATACATGGACAGAAAGACGTTGCCTTTAAGCAGAGACAAAATCAGTAATCGAAATTTTAGCTAAAAGGAGAAATTAAGAAAATGATGAACGTGAGAAAAGGGGATGAGAGGCACTCTATAAATGGAAGCCTTAACAGAACCTTAATTTTAGCAGCTGGCTTACACTGCAATACACGAAGCCAGCACAGATCATTTGCTATTTTATCAGTGGTGACATCTGTTGAAATGGCCTAAATGGGAAAAATATGGCAGCCATAGCAACAATATGCAAGACAAAGGCAGCAAGAATCATTAGAACATTGATGGAGAACAATGAATTCCTAAAAGGCTATCAGGAAAAAACAAACATGCAGGCAAACGCAAAGAGTAAAGAGAATGAAAATACAATGTTAGAATGTTTTATTTAAAAAAAAATAAAACAAGATTAAGAGATGCTAAGGAGAATAAAGACAAGAGAGCCTTTAAATGACATAACAAAAAGCTGCAGGAGCTTTACAGAATAACTGGATGTACAACAAAGTTTTCTCCAGCCTTCCGGGAGACAAGAGGTCAGACAGTCAGTTGACAAAATGTAAGCAGTCATTCCAAAGCCAGGAGATGATGTAGGGATAATTCGCTATTTGGAAGAAAACACTCTAGAGCATGCTAGCCTACATCTACAAAGCAAAACAGAAAACAAAACCAATAAACCCTGGCAGCACGTCTTATAGCCCACATCAACTGACTCAGGCTTGCAGGGCTTGTGCAGTGGGGCTAAAAACGAAAGCGCAGGCATTTGGGCTCAGGCTCTGAAATCCAGCCAGCCAGGGAGAGGACCTTGGAGCCCAGGCACCAACCAGAGCCCAAATGTCTATACTGCTCTTTTTAGTCCTGCAATACAAGCCCAAGTCAGTTGACCTATGCTTTAAGACTTGCTGCCAGGGGTTTTTTTTTGCTACGTAGACATATTCTAAGAGCACACTTACATTACAGAACACCGAAGAATCAGAAAAAAAGTCTCGAGACGCATACCATTGTAGAAAATTAACTTGTGTGAATTTTTTTTTTAATCGGATTTTATTTGACAAGTGACAATAAGAGCTCTCTGAAGTTCTCAAGATACATCAAGGGCAGAGAAATGTATCTGTACAAATGTCAAATCCCAGGATTTCAGAATACTGACTGTGTAAAAAAACCCAAAACAAACGCCAAACCAAAATTCCCCAGATGGAATTTAACTAAAATAATTTTATGAGAGATGATAAAGTTGTGGAACAATCTGGTAAGTGAAACAATACAAACTACATAGCTGTTTAAAAGGAATTTTTCAGGTGCTTTAAGGACAAGCGATGGGTTATTCACCAGTACAATCACTAACTACAGGTAGACGGTGCCCTCAACCCTCTTTTTAGTCCATAATGTTCCCATTCTAACATTCTGATTTTGTCTATTCAAGGCACATGTATAAAAACTATAAACCTATTTATATTTGTAGGCTTTATACATCCTTCCAAATCTGTGCTGCTCCTGTTCCAGCTCTTTGCACTGTCTCTGATTTTGAGGGACATGGAGGTAAAGTTTGAAATAGCAATGACACACGTTGTTAGCAGGTGAACATTGATTTTTAAGTCTCGTTCTTACAATGCCTTATTTTCTACTTAAACAAATCCCCATCTGTCTCACAAATGAAAAGTTTATCTTCTATCTAAGACATTTGTGTGGATGCAGAGGGTAGTTTAAAACTATTTTGACAGTAGGAAAGAATTGAAATCAGGGGTTTTGCTTCAGGAAGACATAGGATGTTATTAACTTAAATGATTACTTTGGTCACAGGATTTTGCTATATGCCACTAGCTAAAGTCAAGATTCTGTATCAATGGTTAATTCTGGAAACAGTAAGATTACAACTAATTTTAAAAGAAAAATATCACCAAAACTTACAATTCCCACTGCTTGAAAAAGTGAGCCATCATATTCCATCTTTCGCTTTCTCTGAGAGTTATGCAAAGCTAGCATCTTGGGATTCAGTTCTTCATCCACTGCAGCAGATCTAAGAAAAATGGATTCAGTCTGTTAATGTTCCTACTATCCTCAAGCCAGTCTTTTATAAACACTTTGTAAAATAAATATTTCACAGTGACAGTCAGTCAGTTTTTTATGTGTCCTAATTTTCTATGTGAGTGATTCACTGTTTCAATGTATGATTAGAAAGAATTCTAGCTTTAAATCTTGCTAAGTCAACTACTTCTGATCTTAACATGGAAAACTGGCTGCCCTTTAAAAAGTTCCTCTCTACAGAAAAACACAGAAAGCTTAAGTACGTGTCATTCTACTGCCCCTCTTTTGAGGGCGGGCATGGGGAGAGCAGTTAAAATATCCATTTTGCATGTCCGTGCACAGACAAAAGCTACTTGGTTTTATCAATTGGATTTAAATTCTGATTTGGTGACACCATGTCATGATAAAAATCTGTTATGGATGCCCATAATCCATATTGCTGAAGTATGACTTATTTTAAGCATAACATATAAGCTTAAGGCATAACTACAGTCTCTGCATCACATCAGAAACTGGGCAAGAAATTACTTATACGTACCCTCTTTCAGATGGCCTACTGGACTGTTTTGTTTGCACAACTCAGGTATGAAGGGGAGCAGAACAAAAAAATATGAACAAGAATGGTTCAATTGCTTGTTTCCTATACAAAGGCTTGATGTAAATACAAATGCAAAAAAAGGTTCTGGAAAATCAACTCCAGTCTGCTGTTGAAGTGCACTAAACCTAAAATCTTCTTTTAAAGCACAAATTAAGGTATATAGCTTGTTCAAAAAAAAAAAAGGGATCAAAGAAGACAGCAGATAAAGATCTACTGTACAGCCTAGAGAACTATATTACAGGTCTAATTTCTTCAAGATTAATGGGTAACAGGATTTCAGCTTTGTTTTTAAAATACCTTTTACTCAAAGTGACTGTTAACAAATTGGGTGTTCCTGGATAAGATTTCTCCGTCTGGTCCAATGTTCCTTTTCCAGCCCTGATTGGAGATGCAGTTCGGCTTCGATTTCCACCATATGGTGATGCTGGGGCGCTGTTGGTTTCATTGATTATGAGGACAGGAGACTGAGAAACAATTAGAGTCTTAATGTCATCCATGCATTCTGTTTTCACTGGTGTTATTTCCTCGGCAGCAGCAGACAGTGTGTGAGTTTGCTGAAATATGTTACTAGTGGCCACACTCTGAGAGCTGGCGCAACCACTGTCCAGTGAAGGCGGCTGATCAAAGGATCGTAACTGGAAGTCGTCATCCATTGGGATGTAAGGAGCTAACATCTCCAAGTCTAAATCAGTTTCCTGAAAGAACAAATGGGTAAATAAAGTTTCTTGCGAATCTGTGCAATACCAAGAATGCCTTAATTATCTGTAAATAGTCTGCCACTTCCTCTCTCCCCAAACCTCCGGAATAGTGCTTTGTGAGCACCATTTTTTTATATCTCAAAACTATTGAGAAACCAGCTACCAACTCATCTTTTTTTTTCAGAAATATTGCTCCTGTATTTGACACAGTAATTTTAACATTCGATAAAATAAGCATACAAATACTGTGCTCTAGGATAGGCTTAAGATGACACACAAGTTTAACAATGTACATACCTGAGTAGTGAATGGATTTTTTGCTTCTGTGTCTATTGCAAAGAGTTTTTCCACTAATTCCAGCTTAAACTCATTAGCCATATCATTATCCACGTCAAAGCAATAGTCATTGGGACTACAGGGCTGTCAAGACAATTCAATTCAGTTTTAAGTACAAATTTTCAATTGGTTTAACATTGTGTTATTTTGGGCTTACATTGCAGCAAAGGAGGTTTAGATTGGACATTAGGAAAAACTTCCTGACTGTCAGGGTGGTGACGCACTGGAATAAATTGCCTAGGGAGGTTGTGGAATCTCCATCACTGGAGATTTTTAAGAGCAGGTTAGATAAACACCTGTCAGGAATGGCCTAGATAATACTTAGTCCTACCCTGAGTGCAGGGGACTGGACTAGATGACCTCTTGAGGTCTCTTCCAGTCCTGTGATTCTATAGCTTCACTTTAAAACAAATACACAACATGCAACCAAACTATAATTGCAAAAAATTAATGAAAATAGAACGGGACTGGATAGTATTCACATTCATCTAAATATGCCCAGAGTTTTCACTATCATCAGTTTTAATAGATTGCCACAGTTTGCGGACAGTGGGACAGGTATAAATGTGTCAGAAGTTTATACACCGATTTGCTGTAACTCATTAATTGCAATAAGCCTCTCTCTGAATCCTAAGTTCCTTAAAAGACGTACTCAAAGCAGCTACACACTTCATATGCACTTTTAATCTCTAAATTTAAAAAAAAAACAAAACTAAAAATATAGCTTTCAAACGGAGAGGTAAAGTAATCTTTTATTGACAGGTTGTAATGTTAAATTATATTTACAGCATATGGCCACAATTTAGAAATACAATCAGAATAATATGCAAATACTCTAGAGACTCTGTTCACACCACATTGTCTAGAGATATTTACTCAAAAGCCTACTTCACATTTATTTTGATGACTGTCTTTCCAAACTGTATGACTGACCTCAGGTGAGCTTTGGTTAGTGCTTGCATCAGAAGGGCTGGCTGGCTGTTCTTGCCTACGGCGACTGGAAAATGCAAGTTCTAGTGGCTCTGTGTTTGGCTCCAGTTTTGATACAACTTCTCTATTGAGTGCAGGGTCAGCATTGCTACGAAGTGGCTTTGTAATTTCAGAGGCAGGAAGTGGGGACATTGCCAAATTTATATTCTTCAGTTTCTCACTGGATGAGGGGAGCATTACATCATTATACAAAGGAACTTCATCATATTGTTGCTCATCAGACTCTACAAAAATTAAAAAAAACCATCAACCTAAGTAAAAGCGCTGAGCATGTCTATGGACCTCATTAAATAACAGCAGCTGAAATATTTTTTTTTTGTTAGGCAAGTGATATTGTCAAGTTATTTTCTAATGTTTATTTTAACATACACGAATATTATTAATCAATAGGGTCTCGGACTTAAACACAAACCTACCATTACTGCTGAAATCTAGAGAGATAATTGTGTCTCCAGGAGCTGGTGCGAGCAAAGTTAAAGCATCTGGTTCCTTTTTAAGTTTTTCAAAGAGGCTGTTAGTATCTTCTAGGTCAGCCTTGCTGAATATTTTCATATCAGGAGACTCCACTGGTTTCAGCACGCACTCAGTTTGTGCAAGGGAAAGAAATAACTCCTTCTGTACAATTTCACTGTCAAAAACAAAAAGAAAGATTATTCTTTAAAGAGCAGCTGGCAGCTCGTGGGAAGTTTAGAAACAATTCTGACAATTCTATTTTCTCTCTCTTTGCTGATGTTATATGCATTTTCATTAACACAGGAGTTTTTAAAATTCTGCTATTGCCCATTAATCCCTCAAATTCAATCTTCTCAGCAACCAATTGTGATAGTATAAAAGGATAATGTCACGTAAGTAATTAGGAAAGCTGTGCTTTATGAAAATGTCAGTAATAAACAGATTTAAAAAAAAATACCAAACACAGAGATGGAAATCTCTTAATTTTTTTTTATAACACTTATATGTTGTCTTAATGGTTATTACAAATTCATTCACAATTTCGAAGAAGTTCAGAAGATTTCCAAAAACAGCAAACTGCAGTCAATATCAGCAATGCAGTTATTTTACCGGTGAAAAGTTAAAAAAAAGTTTTGAGTAAACAAAAAGTCACACTGATGAAGAAACGGTAGAAAAGATTATATTTTAACTACTAATGCTTTGTGACAGAGTTAACACCCCACTGAAAAACTCCAGACAAAAAGGTATATTGAACTCCAGACAAAAGGTCCAGATCTCCAATTTACATCTATCTAGCCCAGGGGAGGGCAAACTTTGGCCTGCGGGCCGGATCCAGCCTATGAGGGCTTTTAATCTGGCCTGCGGGGTTGCCAGCCCCATGGCACAGCAGGGCTAAGGCAGGCTCCCCTGCCTGTCCTGGCCTTGCACCACTCCCAGAAGCAGCCAGCACCATGTCCCTGCCTTAGCCCCGCTGCCACCCTGGAGCTGCTCGAGATAATGGCGCCAGGCCAGAGCCTGCATCCCACACCCCTACCCTGAGCCACCTCCTGTACTCCGCAGCCCTCCTGCAAAGTCCATCCTCATTCTACATTCAGATTTCCCCATTGACATCAATGGGAGTTTAGGTATACATTAAACAGTAACTCTACTTTCCAGTTTATTGCTCCCTTAACCCTGTAACTGGCAATTTTCTAGGCAATTGCAAAGCATTGTTTATAAAGGAGATAGCAAGTGCCAGCACCTGTCTAACTTGAGGTCAGAGCCTTTGGGCTTTGGCTCAATCTATAATAAAGAAACCTGCAAAAAGTGTTTAACTACTCACAGCTTACCTTAAGACGTAATTTACGCACACTATGCACTGTGGTTGGGAGTTCTTAGTGCTGTATATAACAGTTGCTTGAGTTTCAACCCAGACATATCCACCATGTTTAGCAAGCATTCGGTACTGTCCTGTAGTCACTTGCCCTTTAGTGAACACTAAAGCAGAAAGGTCAACTTCAGAATAACGAAGTGGCTTTTTATGGCTAAAGTGAAAATATACATCAATCACTTCAGATCCACACTTGCTATTAAAAACTTTCAAGTAATTCCCTCCCTACCCCCACCCTCCCTGTCTTATCTAAATTACAGAGAGTTATAGGTCTGTCTTTCTACTTACTATCATGATGAGTTTTGGTCAGATGATCAGAGTCCAGAGCATGATAGTATTCATAGATGGAGTGACCCAAGAGTTCTTCTGGCTCATATCCCATCAGCTCTGTAATTCTTTAAATTGAAACAAAAAAAGGTTAAGTGAAAGCAGAAATAGAGACATAAATATGAACATAAGAATGGCCCTACTGGGTCAGACCAATGGTACATTTAAGCCCAGTATCCCATCTTCCAACAGCGGCCAGCACCAGTGCTTCAGAGAGAATGAAGAGAACAAGGTAATTGAGTGACCCATACAGTCGACCAGTCCCAGCTTATGGCTGTCAGAGGTGTAGGGTCACGAAGAGCATGGTTCTGCATCCCTGACCACGTGGCTAACGATCATTTATTTTTATGATTAGATGAATAAATTTAGTGTACATGTTAATGGCTCTAAAGATGCAATCTCTTCCAAACCAGAAATTCCCAGATGAATACACTGCCAGCAACAGTGGTGCATTTAAAATGACAGTTTTCCTTTCAAGCAGGGTTAAACAGAGGAAACTTGTCTCTTCTTATGTTCGCCTATCTCAAACATCTTAGTCCTATTCCACTAGTATTTCTAGGCAGTTTTACTATCAGCTGGAATGTTCATAACCCTCCACTTCTGGTTATTCAAATCTAATCTCAGGCCTTTATATGTCAATTTTCTTCTTAGTAAATACAGGACAATGGTTTACAGGATGTAGTATGCAATTTGTGCTAATACTATATTCACCCACCTTGTCTCTCTAATACTATATTCAGAAGTTAAATCAAATATAGATAAGACATTATACCTGCTTCAGCACTATTTTATTCTGTAATTGTTTTAATTCTGTAACTGTTTAAGAAGAATGAGAATCTGAAATTTCAGCAATCCTAACTTTTACAAGTGAAAGTCTTTTTGGATTTAAATCAAATCATATTCCCTTTAATCACTAGATGGCAGCGTTGTACACAGAACAAAAAAAGAGCACTCAGTTTAACTGCCTTCCTCAAAAGAAACCAGAGAAAAAGAACACACGGAAATGGCACTGATCTCACTAAATTGGCTGAATCGGTGCAATTTCTGCATGCAAATCAGTTCTGAGAAAACACTTGCACTAACAGGCAATATTTGCTTGAATCGAACAGCAATCTGATGAAGCGACAGTTTAAGTCAGAAGACGCAATCTACGACCACTGCTTATTCTATCAATAAGAAGCGAATAGCATGCACTGCTATTGACTTGAGTTTTAAATAAAACGTAAGGGTTCTTATTCCATATTCTGAACTTGACAAGCTAAATTTTCAATATGAGCCTGTTAGATAAATGCATTTTGCTCAGAAGTAGTCAACTATACCATGCAAGAAAGGTTTATAAAGAACTATAAAAAACTGAAATTAGCAGCATCCCAGAGGTGGCTGCACTTCACTGATGGGTAAAAGGGTATCTAGTTTTTAAAGTGCCTTTGGATCCTTCTGGATGAAAGGTGCTACTTCACCAATTCAAATTTTTCCATAAGTGATGATTCCATACAGGAATTATTTCCTTAATGTGGTAAACTTTTCAGGTTTAAAAAACAAAAACACTTTGCTTTTCACATAATATATATTGACCAATTAAAAAAATGACAAGCTAGTAAAACCTGAAGTAGCACATATTAACTCAGTTTTATAGATGGGTAAAAGTTAAGAAATAAAACTACCCACAAATATAAAAAACTACAATAATGCATTGAATATTTGTCAGTGCTTATATTTGGCTTTACCTTTCATCACAATACGAAAATTTCATATCCAGGCTGTGGCGACTAAGGAATGTCTTGCTGTCCAAAGGGACTTCAATGTTTGATGGATGAGGGATAGGTACACAAATCAACACCAAGCATGTCATGGGAGGCTTTTTATAGCCACAGATAGTCTGATTATTGCAGGTATCATACACACGAACATGCCCTGTACAGTGAAGTACCTACAGAATAAAAAAAAATAATTTAAAAACCAAGTTCTGTATTGGAAAAGGAGATTGACATTACAACATTTATAATTACATAAGTGGGCAGTGGCCTTCCTCTCTCCCTAGGTGAACTATTGGTGTCAGTAACCAAAATGCAACAGCAGCATTCAAGCAATATATGTGACATCTGCTACAGTCACGTAAAAAAAAAAATTCCTCCACACTTACACTATGCACATTAAAAATGTTAAGTTGGCTACCAACTTTTTTCCCTTTTTGGTGCTCACTGAATTTATACTAAAGTTAATTGATTCATCTTTGAAAATTGCCTCTACAGCCAACAGATGAGTGCAATCACTCATCAGTGGCATTGTGCATTAGCAGATGGCGTTTGATTGCTTATGTTTCAAATTGAAACACAGACAGAAGAAACATCTTATATTTCTGTCTGAAACAGAGATAGAAGACAAAGCTGTATTTTGCATTCTTTGTGGGGATGAAGGTGGGAGGAGAGAGTTCCATCATTCTCCAAATATTCCTAAAATACAAAAGGCTGGCAATCACTTTCTGCCTCCCTAGGAGTCTGAAGTCAGAACTGTTTGTATAACTGGGGATTTGATCATGAATATGTGACAAATGAAAGCCATGGAAAAGCCTTTCTGAACAGAGTGCAGTCATTGGATATATAAAAAAGTGACCATATTTTATCTGGAAAGAAGATGGATCCATTTTAAGAGACTCAAATTAGCTATATTTTATTCCAGTTATGGTGTGGGGGAGAACCAGCAAAAGAGGAATATTAATGCTAGGCTCCTTCACAAAGTTACCTTGACTGTGCTAACCACTTTAAAGTCAATCAGAATCAGTCATCATCATGATGTAATCCTAGTTAATTTTATGCAAGAGCAGGAAGCGTCACACAAATATTTTAATTATTAGTGACTCCTGACTTCAGTTGAAAGGTCAGTATTAAAAATGTTCTCATTTTGAAAATGAATTTTCAGTTACATCCTAGATGTGTTCTAAGTTGCAGTGCAGCATATTTAAGAATTTACAGTCACAAGAGTGCACTGTAGGTTTTACCAAATCAGCAAGAAACTGGAGAATGCCAAACTGCACTGCTGCAAGCTAATTATTTTATACTTTGTTCCAAATGTGAATACTTGCACCTGATGAGATCTGAAAAGCAAAGGTTCTAGTCATATCAATATTCATGTATACCCCATGGCTGGTTACCTTCCAGGTTGCAGACTTTATATTCACTGTCCTTCCCCTGCTGGTCAGTGTACACTTCATTCTGAGGAAAAAGCTACGCTCTGTATTCTGTTCTTTGCCCTTTTTCATAGGACCTAATAAAAAATATTAAGTGAAATGTGAGTATTTCATCACCTTCACAAGCTTCAAATAAGTGCAGCAAAACTAGCTGTGTGACTAGAATAAAGGACGCACAAAAGAAGAGATGAAATGGTTTTTTTATGTGAATGACGCATGCTGGGAGGCCTGACATTTTGGATAAGTTTTTACTCTGAGATGGGCAAACGAAATTGCAATGCTGGTCTTGCAAAAATAGCAAGGATAGGTTCAAGGTCCCATTTATAGTATCCCTCTGATTTCAAGGTGGGGGCAGATGGAGACAGAGAGCGAGAGAGAATTAGTGTATTGTTTTTCCCCATCTATTTTAAACACACAGGAAATTAGTCTGAACCCTCTTCACACCCAATAACTCATGGGGGTGGGAGGGGAAAGAGGGCTAGATATATTGTACCAATTTTGGCCTATCTTTAGTTTTTCTGTATTTAAAAAAAAAAAAAGATTAAATTCAGGATTAATAATCTGTATGATTTACTGAGAGTAACATGCTGCTGCTTCTGCAGCAGCATAGAGGTCTCCAAGGCTGGGACTGATGCTGATGCCTAGCCACTGAAGGCGGGATTGCTGTTGAAGCAGCATCACAACTCCTTAATAATAGGTACCTTGCTCTGTTGTAATCCTGAGCAGCCTTTATTAATAAACATTTCTATAATATCTGGAATGCTACAAGGGATTTTATAGAAATTAGGGAACCATGGCCCCTTGCTTCAAAGAGTTTATAGTGTAAAGTAGAGAAACACAGAACATGAAGATAGGCAAAGGATTGAGGGGAGGAGAAATATGGTGAGAGAACTGTTGAAAGATTAACAGCTCTATTACACATCCCACCCCCAAAATTATTTCATTATAGCACCATGGTCATGACAGCAGGAGTTAAGATGGTGGTCAAGTCCCTGTTACAGATACAGGAATGTGTCTAAATATGAACTTATACAATTCTAAGTATGAACTAAGTTTTGAAACACACCTTCAACTCCCTTGAAGTCAATGGAGAAATCTTAGTGCAATCTAATATTAATGGATGCCATTTTATGTTACTGTACAAATCATTTAATTGTAATGCACCTGAATTCATTAACAACAAACCTCTGAAGACCAATCTTTTTTTTAAAAAGTGTGTGTTAAAAATGAGAAGTTGGAATTTCAGAGACGACTATTTCAACAGGAACAAACTGCTCAGACTGGGCAGAGAAGGTCCAAACTAGGGTGACCAGATGTCCCGATTGATAGGGACAGTCCTGATATTTGGGGCTTTGTCTTATATAGGCACTTATTCCCCCCCACCCTGTCCCAATTTTTCACGCTTGCTGTCTGGTCACCCTAGTGCAAACTGACCTCATCAACACAAGCATAAACAGCTTAGTGCGTTTGTGAATGGAAACACAGATGGACAGATAAGTTTGGGGATGGTGGAGGAGGGTTAGTTTGCAGGAATGCATTCATAATGAGTTTATGCCACCAATTCCACATGATACAATTTGGAAGCTTACAGAATACAGGCTCATTCTAGCATCTGTTACAGGTATGCAATAGTTTGTTCATACTCTAAAGACACCACAATTACTATGATATTCACAGGAAGAAAAATGGATAGAATGCACATGTTCAGAGGATCACAGCAACAACATATCAACTCAAAGTTTTTAAACAGCGCAGTTTCTGGGTGCATGAACTAGGCAAAGCATATTCAGAAATCTACAATTTACGATATCTCAATACAGACGCTCCCCAATTTCCAGCACGGAACGCCTTGTGTAAATCGGGGACGTATACTCAACAATTACGCCAAACAAAAACAAATCTCAACCACTTACGGAACTTTTTCCGTAAGTACGGGTTTGCATAAGTCAGGTTTGTGTAACCCGGGGAGCATCTGTATTACCTTCGTTATTACTTTCTGAATAATCTGTCTAAACATCTTAATGTGTGGTTCTATTCCGAGAAGCAGCTGTATAAAGATGGCACATTTACTTGTTCTTGGTGACTTAGATCTGTGCAAGCTGTCAATTTAAAGACACCAGTTCTGAAAACACAAACTGGGATCTGAAACTAAAGTGTGTTGTGATTGTACAGCGTTATTAATAAATGTTTCTGCTAGCCAAATGTTAGCTTCAGTTACATCTGTACAATCACACACAGCAATATTTAACACCGAAACTGTAAATGGGTTAATAATTCTGTTATATGCGAGCCAGAACATAACCTAGGTTATTCAAAGCCATGGTAGCCTTGTAGGGATAACAAATCAAGACATACTTTTGTTATTGAAGTCAGGAAGTAGAACTCAATTATATACAGAAAAGAGATCTTTTGAGTGAGAGGGTAAGGAAGCCATGTTGAAAACTGACTAATTTAGACATGTCAGAATGGGTCTACATTATATTTACTTATTATGAAACTGTAGTCTTTAAAAATAATTTATCTTTGCAACAGATCCATTTATATCCTGCTGTATTGAATATGGCACCTGTTCAATATACTTAATTGCTTCAAATACAAAGATCCAGTTCAGCACTGGATGCATGGACCAGTGATGATGGCAGGAAGATTTAGAAAATTCAGTATTAATATTAAAAGGGCCTGTTTTTCCTTTTACACAGGCTTTGAACTACTCTTACCCACTGATTTCACAGTCACTCCTGATTTACCCAGGTGTGAGAAAACAGAATCAAGTCCTACACATTTTGATGACGTGTAGGAATTTATAATCATCCTCTGTTTAATCATTCCAGGGATTCAGGGTAGGTCTACAATGCAGCTGGATGTATAATATCCAACTCAGGTAGATGTATCTGATCAAACCAGCACATTAAAAATAGCAGTGCAGCCACAGCACTGCAGGTGGCAGTCAAGGTTAGCCACCTGCGTACAATCCTGTCCAAGACCCTAGGTAAGTATTTGGATAGCCTGCCCTCACTGTCACAGTTATGCTGCTCTTTTTAGCATGCTAGCTCAATCAAAGTTAGCACAGGTATGTCTATCCAAATTGGAAATTACACCCCATCTGCAATGTAAACCTACCCTCTGTGACCTTCTCCCGGGAAATAAGCACAGTGGTTTTGCTTGGCTGCCACACACCCAATATCTGAACTTTTTCCTCCCCTATTTGCTGCAGTGGAAATACAGTAGCTCAATCACATAGAATACACTGAGCCTGCAAATGGCTGATGAGTAACAGGATTGTGGAAGTTTTAATTTTCGCTAGTGCAGTTAGAGAAAATGGGATTAGTTCCATTCTAGTACAGAGGAAAAAAAATTAAATATTTTCTGTCAAGAAGACAGTAGCTTCAGAGTAAAGAACTACAGTGAAGCAACAGCATAGTCAGAAACCAGTATCAGCTGAAGATTCGATTTAATTTAAATATTTTTGGTTATTCCAAAATTCATGCCAAAGCAAGAGGCAAGATCTAAATCTGAAATTTATAAAGCTACTGCATGTTCTTTTCTATACCTTTTATAAAGCTACTGCATGTTCTTTTCTATACCTTTTCTGAGAACTGCAACCTAAATATAACTTCGTCCAGCATCCTGTGGAAAGATTTGCCCTGCACAGACACTCCAAGACCAATACAGAAAAATACAGATTTATTATCTTCAAATTCTTCTACATCAACCAATTAAGATGTTCTTTACACTCACCCTACCTCTAAATGTTTTTATCTTATCTTTCAGGCATTTTCATTCCTTCCATCTTCAATAATTTTATTTGAGACAATTTTTAAGCACTGCTGAGTAACTTGTCTCTCTCAGAACATCCATCCCCCAAAGTAATGTGAGATATTGGGAAAATGTCAGCTGTTTCTGACACCTCTTACTATAGTGTCCCAACTAGATTTGTTTCAAGCTCCGAGAAGTGAAGGGTAGCAAGTAATTCTCTCTATTGACTCCTTTTCCCCCCTTCACGGTTATTTTATTCTTTAAATACCTTTGGTGCCTGTTCTAAAGAAGCCATAGAAGTCTCAGTAAACAGGTAACTGTGGATTCAGGCTTTTTCCTATTCAAGTAAATGAGGTAAACAATATCAAAACAGATGATATCAGCATCTGATTATACAACACTGATAGGAACCATCTGTCATTAAATAAAAGAGTCGCCTCTTCTTACCATTTCTGTGCGTAAGCATTTCTCTCAGCTCTTCATGATCACATGGGTGGGTAAAATCAAACACACTGTGCCCAGTCAGCTCAAACTGTAGAAGTAAAAGAGTGTGAGTCTAGCTCTGAGGAGTCAAGAATGTACAGTAGGCACAACACTGTAACTGCATTAAAAGATGTGTCAATATTTCACCTGAGTGAGCCCCATACACTTGTTCACATTTTCAGACATGTAAATCATGTCACCATCCTCTGAAAGAACCATGACAAATCCATCGAGGGCTTTTAAGTAAAAGCAATTCATCTCCTTCTCCATTTTGGCTTCTGTCTCCAGGTCACCTAGAAGAACCCATATTTTTATTGTTTTTTAGATGAAACCTCACATACTACGTTCAAAAATACCAAACTAAAAGCAACAGTTGCTGCATTTTACCTTCATCTGATCTTTTTTCTTTTAAACTTTAACTTCTGCAAAAGTTTTTGTCATTTGTATTTAACATCTTGGTAAATGCCACTTATTTATCTGGCAGTGACTAGATGTGTCCTCCATTACGCAGAGTTTAAACTAGTATTCTCTCACTTATGCAGCAGTCACTCTTCATCACTACCACTAGGTTAGTGCAGTTTCCTGGAACATGTATTACTGAGGCATATCTTAAGTGGAGCACAACGTATAATGGTTTTCAGTGGTTTCATTTAAACAGGGATATTCAAATTTAGCAAACCTAATCTTGGATCTACCAACTATATATCGAGTCCTGTGAGCTATCTTGGGTATGATCTACCTCCCTTCTCGCAAGAGAAGTAGGCAGGGTGGAGATGGTGTCAAGTTTTATGCCCAGAAACTCAAGACCCTGATTTTTGTGGTGGGGGAGTCACAGCTGAGATTCAAAATAATTAATACTACTAATACTGGTGCTGGTCTTTTTAGGGATCCAAGAGATCAAGAATAAGTATGAAAAAAATGGAGTGTACATTACAGTTTAGCCCCTCTGCCCCCAGTCTGGCTATATTTATTTACTCTCTCAAGGTCCCACAGTAAAAGGTAAAGTTCTAGTTTTTCCAGTGTCTTCACTGATAGCCTCCCTCCATTGGGATATTTTTAACCAATGTAAAAAAGAGATGGGGCGAGTTCAGATCACTCAGACCCCTTTTCCTGGCCTCTGTTGGTAAGCCATAATAAGTTTATTCACTTACTTGCATCTAACAGCTTTCTCATGCGTAAGTAGCTGATAGTCAGCCTCATAATGGAGGCCTTGTCAAGGTGTGCGCTGACAGTATGAGGAAGAGGCAGCTGGTGAGCAAGTTCATAGAAGACCTCAGATTCCTTGCTTCTTCGGCATCTGGCTGCATCTCTAGACTTCTCCTTTCTACGATCTGAACTAATCCTGTATGAATAAAATTTTAGATTATTAACATACATTGGAGGCAACGTTATCACAGTGAGACAAACGCATTCCTTCCCCCTTTATATCTAAGCTACTTGGTAGCTGGTGCATTTGTTATGACATATCTGAGTCTTTGTAGAAAGATTTAAGATATTCCATGTAAGGACAGATACTATTCCATATCTGCACATGCATCTCTGACTTCTGGCACAGAAAATCCTCACAGACAAGATTAAACAAAAACTGATTATTAAAACCAAAATCCAGTTTAGACAATATGGACTGACAATACACACTGCAGCTTCAATGGAAAGATTCTGGGCATTTCTGCATGTGACAGTTGCAAGATTAAACTGGCAAATGCAAAAAAAATCATAAACAAAGTTTGTTTAAAAAATAGCTTATCTAGAAGTAGTATGCACCATTCTTCTGAGAATATCAAATTACTGTGCTAGTGAAGTTTCACTACATTCAATCATCAGCTTAATTTTAACATAGCAAAAAAGAGCTCCTGTTCTTCCACCTAAAGCACTCCCCTTCCCTGTTTTCTCTATCATTATGGACAACACTGCTGCCCTACCCGTCAGAGTTTATAATTTTGGCTTTATAGTTGACTCAGCTTTTTTGCCCACCTCTCCAGACCTTGTCTAAATCTTGCAGCTTCTTCCTCAACATATGCAAGACATGACCATTTCTACTCACACTGCTTAACTCCTGTCCGAGCCCTGATCATCTCATGCCTCGATTATTGTCAACTTCTCTTCTCTGGCCTCAGTGCCTTCAAACTTGCCCTAGCCTTCAAGTTCAGTCAGAATACAGCTGCTAAAGTT
The DNA here is from genome assembly GCF_025201925.1 of Gopherus flavomarginatus. Lineage (NCBI taxonomy): Eukaryota > Metazoa > Chordata > Testudines > Testudinidae > Gopherus > Gopherus flavomarginatus. Next base: position 146,605,076 of record NC_066621.1, read on the forward strand.
ATTTTTGGTTTGGTGCTCTGACTACATCACACACGCACTCTCTCTCTTTAACCCCCTCCATTAGTCCCTCATCTTCTAATGCATCGGACACAAACTTCCTGTCCCTACTTACAGAGCACTTCACAATTTAGCCCATCCCTTCCTATTTGACCTATTATCACAAGGTGGGCTCTGCCAAAGATGCCAGCCTCATTGCCTAATCCTTCGTCTCCTCCATCAAACACATCTATACTCTCTCCTAGGCTGGTCTTTACAGCTTGGATAAGCTCCCAGTTACAATCTGTAAAGCTACCACCTTCAAGTCTTTCCTCAAAACACCTCTGCTGGAACACACACAGTAAGTTACTAATCAGATAATGACTGGGCAGGTGGCAAGCTGAATCTCTGACAGATGGACAATATTCTGAACAAACCTTATGGAATCAGGGTTAATACCTTTGGGGTACATTGTATTAAAATACAATTATATATGTATATGTTATTGTGGCAGTATGTACCTTCCCTAGGAGGGAAGAGGGGGGGAAGACTAATGCACTTCCTCCATTATCAACCATTTAAATCCACCCCTGGAGAAATAAGCATATACCAGTTCAAGTGTATTCTCCAGGGACTAGCAGAAAAAGAAAGGATTTTTGAATAAATAACCTGATTTTAAACTGGCCAAGGCCTTCTTCCCGATTCAGCGAACAGACAGGACCCCTGTCCTTAGGGTAGGGTTGGAAAGACTGGGCCTACTGGGTACATGTTCTGAACTGCAGCGGTGATGAACTCGTAACCACGAGGAATCAGCTTGGGTGGGGAGTAGGAGGATTGTTCCTGCCAGAACCTATGTTAGAGTGAACTCTGTTAAGCTTATTAGTATGTATGTAAATTCTTTCTGATTTTAGTATGTTTTCTCTGTAATAAAGTAGGCCTGCATAAGAAGTGCTGTGTGGTGCCTTATTACTGTAGCAATTAAAAACATGTTAACTGTCTCTGAACAGAAAGCAAGCAGGTGTCCTTGGACAACTTATCTGTGCCAGGAATAAACACAGTAAAGGCAGGAAACTGTGCAGTCTGGAAATACCCGAGGCAGAAAGGTCTCTATACAAGAGGCAATAGCTGAGGAGCTAGAAGGCTGAGAGTTCCCTTGCTACACACTGAACGGAAATATAGATGCAGTAGGTCTGGGATCTGTAACAATGTGAATTGCTAAGTGCCAAAAGCAGTAAATGTGCAGTAGAAGAAAAAACACAGAGAAAAAAGCATTGATAGTCTCTTTGGGAAAAGGAATAGTGAAAAAAGACAAGGGAAAATGAACTGTGAACAGCTAAAGCGTTATGAAGAGAAAGGGAGATTAGCCCTGAAGAAAGAAATCACCGTTGATTTGCTGTGTTCTAATGAGCAGTCGAGACATGATGATCTGTGTTGCTGCTGATAGAGGGACCAGCAGAATGGGAGGAATCTTGGTGTCAACACTCTAGAGAAGAGCAGGGAAGAGTCCAACTTTTTTAGAGTGCTTACTGGTATCCTCAGGCACCTCCTTAGGAAGGTGGTCTTGTCCTGTCTTTTAGTTGTGGGCCTCTGTGTCGATCAATACTCCAAGATGTACTAGGCAGTGAGACAGTTGAAGAGGACTTCAAAATTTACTATGAAACTTATCTGTTGTGACATTTGGACCCAAGGACAGGCTCTGAACAGAACGTGGTCTAGGAAAAGGTACACCTGTACACTCTTCATCCTGAGAACAGTCACCAAGACAACAAGGACTTCTGTGAACACTCAAGGAGTGGATGACAGTCCAAAAACCAGTATGCTATATTGAAAATGATCATTCCCATGAGTTAATTGCAAAAATCAGTTGTCCATTGGTGAACCAGCGTATTAAGGTAGGCATGCTTCAAAGTAACTGATGGAAGGTAATCCCCCTAGCACAGGGGTAGGCAACCTATGGCAGGTGTGCCGAAGGCGGCACGCAAGCTGATCTTCAGTGACACTCACACTGCCTGGGTCCTGGCCACTGGTCCGAGGGGCTCTGCATTTTAATTTAATTTTAAATGAAACTTTTTAAACATTTTAAAAACCTTATTTACTTTACATACAAACAGTTTAGTTATATATTATAGAAAGAGACCTTCTAAAAACGTTAAAATGTATTATTGGCATGCGAAACCTTAAATTAGAGTGAATAAATGAAGACTCGGTACATCACTTCTGAAAGGTTGCCGACCCCTTCCCTAGCAGATCACCACCACTATTGACTTCAATGTCTCCATCTTGAATCTAATCCTCTTCGTGAACTTGTTCAAGCATTTTATGTCCAGCATCACTCAGTCCTTCCTGGATATCTTAGACCAGAAACAAAAGTGAGCTATGGCCGGAGAAACATCTGGACCTTGAGAACTCTTATCATGCCAAATTCACAAAAGATGATCTATAGCCTTTTACATAGTTCATCTCTTCTCTGCTATCTTCAACTCCCCAGAAGGGAAAAAAGGACAAACTTAAATCTTTGAAAATTCTTTGATGTACCTCTGTTGAACCACATCCAGGACCCATCTGTCAGATGTTGAGAGAAGCCAAGTGCAATCAGAGAGCATTTCTAGTGCTGGAATTTGCACTGAGGGAAGATTGGCTTCTCCTCTTTCCAGACTTAGACATGTTTCACCTATTTTTGCTGTAGTCTCACCTTCATTACTTAGCCAGAGTAGCCATAAAAAGGATACTCAGGCCTGTAATAAGACCAGCTTTTCCTTTCCCAGGTTTGGAACCAGGATGGTTCTGTAAGAACTTTTTTGATTTATCTGAGGACTGTCACCACTTCGTCCAATGGCTCCCCAAATAACCAACTTACTGAAAACGTCAAAGCTGCTAACACGGTTTTGGCCATCACTATATCCTGAACTGAACCGGGCAAAGCTACGTAACGGCTGCATGGACACGTCCTTTTCTTTCTAACTGGATCATGGGATGAAAAAGGCAGGCTTCCATAAGGCTGACTCACACCTTGTTTATCATTCTGTTTGTTTTAACAAGTGGAGGACCAAGAGGCCTCTTACCACTTGCTTATTCCTCTATATCTGAGCTGATCCTCTCAGCCCTTCAGGGCTGGGTGTATGGGGCATGGTCAACCCAAAACAAGCAGGATTTCATTAGTCCAGCAAATGTGGCATGGCTAACCTGCAGCATGAGCAGGGTCCTGTTAGTCTGGCAGTTGTGGCATGACTGACCACAGTGTAAGTAGGGTCCAATTAGACCATGCATTTTGGTGCCTTTTCTGCCAGCTTTTCTATTCCTCTGGTTAATTATGAGGTGCCAACAAAAAACAAAAAAAACCCAATCATGATTTCAGGTACTATAGTCATTCTATGAAACATCTTAAATCGTTTCCTGTAGTCATGTGTCCATTTCGCCATTCTCAGACAAAACCACAACTGCCCTATTAACTAATGGCTTGGATATATTGGTTCAGAACAGCCAAACTTGAATGTGTTTTAGCTCAAGAAGCTAGGCACGTTGAACTTCCCTCCTCTAATTTCTGTTGCAGAATTTTCCAATTGAAGTTAGATTCCTTCCGACTAGAGCGAAGAAAGAAACTACTTCTCCTTTCATGTATTTATTGAGGAAGGCACACCATTCTTTGTGTTCTTTTCTGCAATACATTTTCCTCCAATAGCTTTCCTTGTGAAAGTCAGGATGGCAATATGGTCTGCTGTTTAAGAGAACATCTTCCTTCTATGGTAATTACATCAGGTTCCATTCTGAGGCACAATTTTTCTTTTTTTGTTGCCATCTTCAAATATGGCCTGAGGATTCCAAGTTAATACTAGTGCTTTTCTGTTTCAGAACAGCACAAGGCATCAATTTTTTTCTTAAGAGCTCCTAAGTCCTATGGTCATAAAAAGGAAAAATTAGAAATTGTGTCTTCAGCTACAAATTCACCACTGTGTAAGCTTATTTGCTTACTGAAAGAAACTGTGGAGAGAACAGATGAAGGATTAAAGAATCCTGTGGCACCTCATAGACTAACAGACATTTTGGAGCATGAGCTTTCGTGGGTGAATACCCACTTCCTCAGATGCATGCATGCATCTGAGGAAGTGGGTATTCACCCACGAAAGCTCATGCTCCAAAACGTCTGTTAGTCTATGAGGTGCCACAGGATTCTTTGCTGCTTTTTTAACACGGCTACCCCTCTGATAGATGAAGGATTGGTTACCTTTATGGGTCAAGTAAGCTCAAACATTGCACCTGTTCAGGCCCGAGGAAAAGTAATGTGCATTCTTGAGTACGTTTCCTTCACGTTCATAGAGCAACAAGCATTCATTTCGGTTTTGTATTTCTGCTGATAGAATGCAGAAGCAAACAGAAACCTAAAGCTGGATTTGTATCATAACTCACAGAAGTAGTGATTTTAATGGATGTCTTAAATTAATAATTTAACACGGAGATATGCATGTATGATATCTGAGTAAAATGTCAATTGAGTTCCAAACGTAAACTATGAGCTACACAGACTCAAGAGAAGTTTACAGAGTTGACCACTGCAACTGAACGCTGGACTAACAGATATTAATTACACAGGTTCCCACTGCCTCAAAATAAGACTTTTTTTTTTTTTTTTTTAAATCGGAGAGCTGGGTTTAAATAAGGTAAGCACTATAGTGACAACTCATGTTTTCAAACTAGTATTTATCCCAGCATGTGCACTGTTCTTCCATTTTGTAGTGGTAAATAAAAAGTTATACATATCCTGTTAAACTTAGGACATAGCAAAATATTCTATTTGTTTTGCTCATTTGCCACGTAGTTTCATGCATCTACTTTTATAAATTAGGCAACATCTTGTTTTTCTATTCCATCTCAATTGAATGTCTTTACCTAAACACACACAAACACACACTGTACCTTACTTGTACTTTACACCCTTTGCCATAGACAGTAGGCTAGCTGTGTACTGCTTCTTTTTGCTCTGGATAAGTTTTTTTTCTGATTGAAGTACTGCTGCTGTCCCATCTCCTATCTTACCCACAGGAAAAAAAAGGAGCCAGAAAAGATCACCTTTTATTTTAGCCTTTTCCACAATGCTTCTAGCAGCTACAGACTTGTTTCACCAGCCCATGAGGAATTTGGCTGTCCCCATCTCTGGGCGCTCCTAACTCATGCGAAAACTGGGTAACAATTATTTTTCTCATTCTCAATGTTTATTCTTGACTACTTAGTTTGGGGGGTGATACTGTATAATGCTGCAGAAATTGGGACTAAAGTCACAGTGCTTGTGCAAGGAGACTTCCCTGTTTCCACATCAGGAGGATATCATCAGTCTGGTGATCAACTAGCCAACAGAGTCATAGATCTCAATGCCAAAAAAGGACCATTCTGTTCATATCATCTGATCTCTGTCATAATACAATCCACAGAATTTTCATCCAGTAATTCCTACACCTACACCAAACTTCTGCTTGAAGTACATTCAGTGTTTTTCTAAAAGACAGGCTGTATCTCAGAGATAAAAATTTCAAGTGATGGAGAATCCACTACATCCATAATTAAATTAACCAGCCTTTACATAAAGCTACGTGCAAAAGGAAACTGGATAGGCCCTTGCCCACACACAAAAGTGGCACTGGTTTAACAAAACTGTTTCAAATTATTTACTTAAAACAGTGCAAAGTCTGCATAGGCAGACTTAAATCTGGCTTATATTTAACTTAAATCAGTTCCTTACAGACTTAAGCTAAACCAATAAACCGGGTGCAAACCGATTTTAGTCAAACCTGTGCAACTAGACATGGCCTAGAATTGCCCAGGCCAAGTCCACCTGCCACAAAAGCCTACTGTGGAGAGCCTGACTCAAATTCCCCTCCTGCCCCTTGACTCAGACACTGCACACCCACATAACCTGCACCTATATTTTAAAAAGGTACTACCAAAACAGTAACCCGCAGGACTACTATCCAGTAAAAACAATTTGTTTACTCTTACCTAATCTAAAGGATCTGGGTGTAGGAAGAAAAATTTACCACGAAACATTTAGAAATGTAATGGAAAAATCCTCTCCCACTTAGTTGCATATTTGTATCTCCTTGTGACATTTAATTTCCTGCCCTACCTGAAAATCCGAGGGGGAACGGGAAAGACCATTACTATTAATGTAACATCTCAAGTGGCTAGATATACTAATTATTTTGGACTTTTAAGCAAAGGGACACATTATAACCTTTGTATCACTGCATGCCATTTTGTCATTCCCCAATAACTAGGTTTAACCCCAGCCACCTCACAGGAAGTTTTTCAGTACAATTAGGTTTCCAAGAATCCATAGACTGCCCTCAGATTCTAGTTCTAAACCACCAATACACGCCATGATCTCTAACTGAAGAAATAAAATAATCCAGGCAACAGTAAAACCTGATATTTAATAACTAGGGCTGTCGATCACAGTTAACTCACGCGATTAACTTAAAAAAATTAATCACACTGTTAAACAATAAAATACCAATTGAAAATTAAATATTTTTGGATGTTTTTCTACATTCTCAAATATATTGATTTCAATTACAACAAATATGAAGTGTACAGTGCACACTTTATATTATTTTTTATTACAAATATTTTCACTGTAAAAATGATAATAGTATTTTTCAATTCACCTCATTCAAGTACTGTAGGCAATCTCTTTATCGTGAAAGTGTAACTTACAAATGTAGATTTTGTTTGTTACATAACTGCACTCAAAAACAAAACAATGTAAAACTTTAGAGCCAACAAGTCCACTCAGTCCTACTTGTTGTTCAGCCAATCGCTAAGACAAACAAGTTTGTTTACATTTACAGGAGATAATGCTGCCTGCTTCTTATTAAGAATGTCACCTGAAAGTGAGAACAGACTTTGCATGGCTCTTTTGTAGCCAGCGTTGCAAGGTATTTACATGCTAGGTATGCTAAACATTCGTATGCCCCTTCATCCTTCGGCCACTATTCCAGAGGACATGCTTCCATGCTGATGAGGCTTGTTTTAAGAAAAAAACAAAACAAAAAAAACCACAACAACATGTTAATTAAATTTGTGACTGGAGTCCTTGGGGGAGAATTGTATGTCTCCTGTTCTGTTTTACCTTCATTCTGCCATATATTTCATGTTATATGAGTCTTGAACATGTGCTGGGTCATCATCATTTTAAGAACACTTTCACAGCAGATTTGACAAAATGCAAATAAGGTACTAATGTGAAATTTCTAAAAATAGCTACAGCACTTGACTCAAGCTGTAAGAATCTGAAGTGCCATCCAAAATCTAAGAGGGACAAGGTGTAGAACATGCTTTCAGAAGTTTTAAAAGAGCAACGCTCAGATGAGGAAACAACAGAACCCGAACCAGCAAAAAAGAAAGTCAACCTTCTGCTGATGGCATTTGTCTCATGATGAAAATGAAGATGCGTCGTTCCACACTGCTTTGAATTGTTACCAAGCAGAACGCGTCATCAGCATGGACGCATGTCCTCTGGAATGGTGGTTGAACATGAAGGAGCATATGAATCTTTAGCGCATCTGGCACGTAAATACCTTGCAATGCCAACTACAACAGTGCCATGCAAATGCCTGTTCTCACTTTCAGGCGACACTGGCTAAACAAGAAGCGGGCAGCATTATCTCCTGCAAATGGTATCCAGACTTATTTGAGCAATTTACTGAACAAGAAATAGGACTGAGTGGACTTGTAGGCTCTAAAGTTTTACATTGTTTTGTTTTAGAGTGCAGGTTTTTGTTTTTTTTTAAATTCTACATTTGAAAGTTCAACTTTCATGATAAAGAGATTGCACTACAGTACTTGTACTAAGTGAAAATTTTTTTTTTTACAGTGCAAGTATTTGTAATGAAAAATAAATACAAAGTGAGCATTGTACACTTCGTATTCTGTGTTGTAACTGAAATCAATATACACCTCTACCCAGATATAATGCCATTGTGGGGAGCCAAAAATCCCTACCACGTTATAGGTGAAAAGCCATTATATGTAGCGGTGGCAGGGCTGAAGTGATTTAAAGAGCCCGGGGCTCCGGCTGCTGCAGGCCTTTAAATCACCGCTGCCGCAGCCCCGGGGTAGCAGCAGCAGGGCTCCAGCGGTGATTTAAAGGGCCCTGGGCTCCCAGCAGCAGCCGGAGCCCCAGATCCTTTAAAGCACTGCTGGAGTCCCGCTGTTACCACGCTATATGGAAACCCATGTTATATCGGGTCGCATTAGAGCAGGGTAGAGGTGTATTTGAAAATGTAGAAGACATCCAAAAATATTTAAATGAATAGTATTCTATTATTGTTTAACAGCGCCATTAATTGCAAGTAGTTTTTTTTAATCACTTGACAGCCCTACTTATAACGTCAAAAGTTAGGCTGGCAGTAAATTGTTTGAGGAAACTTTTAAAACATCTCAGTTAAATATAAATCTGATCTTAAGAAACTGAGCTGAAGTTTTCTGGATTTTGTGAAGAGCATATCAAGTGTCTCTCTCACTTCATTGAAAATCTTTGTTTAAACTGTAAGAACTACACTTACAGACAAGTACTTTGCTCACCAAATAATTATTTCTAGTAACTGAAAATAAGTATGATTTAGCAAATAAATTTTCCTACTTTTCATGCGCACTTTTTCTGCAAAGGCAGTGACTAAGTGGGGGAAAAATACATCTAGCTTCTGAAGAATAAAACGTTGTCATTAAAAAACTAAGGTCATGATCACCACATTTGGGCGATTAATTTTAGGCACTGAAGTCTGAAACTCTGCCACCCCCTACACCACTAAGTCTCTACAATATAAGAAATCTAACCCAAACTTCTATTCCTTATGATTTTGAAGACAATCTTCCAGATGAAAGCCAACATAGTTGTCTTCTTGAATGTGCAAGTAGAGAGAACTGCCTCTATTCACATAGATGGGTGGGGTTAATGACCATAGATGGTGAAGATTTTGATCACGATTTGCTGCAGCATAGTTAAGAAATTCAAGAGACAGGCGTATAGTTAAGGAATTCAAGAGAGGTGGGCACTGACAAAACAACATGGCTCTTCAGACAGTGAGAGTTGCACTGGAAAAAGTGAAGTGCGAGGAGATGGACATTAACTTGCTATCTCTTATTATGTATGCTTCTGGACCAAAGACCTTGAGCATAATGCGGAGTTGTTCCCAGTTTAAGCAGACTGACTGTAGCAGATCTGATCAGGATGACAGTAGCACCTTGCCAAAAAGCCAAGAAGGATGCTGAAGTCAGCAAGAATGACTATGGCACATTATCCTGGTTGGTGGCATGAGCAGAATGCCTAAGGGACAGCAGACTATGCAGGATCTGCTTGATGGTGCTCCTAGCAAAGCAGTTAATCCCAATAAAACTGATGCTGTTGGTGCTGCAATTCAAGGCTGGTGATGTCACCGACATCCTATTGGTGGAAGTGACTCCCCTGTTCCTGGGAATCAAGATGGTAGAAGGTGTCTTCGCTCAGCTCATCAACAGGAACACAATGGTTCCAACCCAAGAAAAGCCAGGTGTTTTCTACAGTAGCCTGCTGACAACAAGCTTCTTGGGCAATTCACTCTGGTTGGAATTTCTACAGTTCCACACGGAGTGCCTCAGACTCAAGTCACTTTTGACACCAATGATAACAGCACTGTTCACATTTCAGCAAAGGATAAAAGGGACAGGACGCGAACAGCAAATTGTGATCCAGTCTTGTGGTGACCTCAGCAATGATGGCATTCAGAACATGGTGAAGAATGCAGAGATATATTCAGAGAAAGACAGACGAAGAAAGGAACGTGTCAAAGCTATGAAAATAGCAGAAGGCGTCATCCAAGATAGAGGAGTTTAAGGATCAGCTGCCAGCAGATGAGTGCAACAAACTGAGGGAAGAAACTGCAAAAACGAGAGGGCTGTTGGCTCATAAAGATGCTGAAACATCCACCTTATAGTAAGCTTCCCTCAAGCTTTTTGAAACAGCATACAAAAAGATGGATACAGAGCAAGACGGTTCTGGTGGAAGTTTTGGGGATCTGAAGGAAAAGAAACAGAAGAATATCACTGCTATGCACAGACTGGAGCAGGGAAGAGGGTGAAAGTTCTGAAGCTCGGAAGCAAAGGGACCATCCTGAGCTGAAATGGGCAGAATTCAGTATGGTCTTTGCAGTATTCTAAATATAATTTCTTTAGTGTATAAATAATGATTTGTCTACTAGATAAACCTTCTTTTAATGAAAGTTAATTCATGAAAGAACGTTCTAAAGGTTCGGTCTTGTGGTATTTTCAATTGAGCAGTGAGGGGATTCACTCATCATCATTTACTCCCAACACTTGACACAACAGTGTACTAAATTAGGACAATGGTTTGAAACCATGTCACAAATTATGGTGCAGGGACGGAATCCTGATGAAACCCGAAACAGAACAACAGCCCTATGGATCCTCTTTGTGGAGCTAAGAGCTTGTGATCTGATGTGTAGTACATCCTGGGTGCAGCAGTGGCTGGGTCAGCTACATTGCCAGACAACTTTAAATCTGCAGCTTAGTATTCTTGTACCAAAGGAGAATGCGTTATTTAATTTGGCTTTAACTTTATTCCTTATTTATAAGGGCACATTGAAGTTACATGCATTACTTGTCTAAGCTTTCTGCTTCATCCTAGTCTGCTTTCTGCTTATTGTAAAACAACTTCCCTGATGAAATTGTTCTCACTGGAATCATAGACTTTAAGGTCAGAAGGGACCATTATGATCGTTTAGTCTGACCTCCTGCACAACACAGGCCACAGAATCTCACCCACCCACTCTTGTATCAAATCCCTAACCTATGTCTGAACTACTGAAGTCCTCAAATCATGGAAAAATCACTCAGTTCCTCCCACATAAATTAATACACGCATCCACCCATTCCTTTCTTCACCCCTGCGCTCTCAATACTATGCACTCACACACACATATATCCTCTGCCAGTGCAGTGTAAGTCTTCTGCCTAATTACCTACTGGATGATGGTAAAAGTTAAGCAGAGTTGAACAAACCCAAGAATATTTACTGTTATCATGAGCCTTTAATTAATTTGTTTCTCTTTGTTAACACAAGAAATCATATACAAATGCACTGTTACTGTGGAAAGCAGTACTCTAACAACTTGATTTATCTGTTGCTAGTTCTTGGTCTTGCAAAATTTCCTAAAATGACTTTGTATTTAGGAATGAAAACAACCTTAAAAGCTGCAACTGGTTCAGAACACAGTAGCCCACTCACTAAGGAGCCTAGACCACCAGAACCAGCTTAATCTCAGTGTTACACTTTTCTCTGGCTCCCCAGTGACTATGGAGCCGTATTTTATTTCTGTAGTCCTATGCAAAGCCCTCCACAGGACTGGGCCAACTTAGCTGGGGACAGCAGCCTCACACTGCCTGACCACAACCTTCTTCAACAAATGTTTCACAGGAACAACAGATTGTGAAACTTCTGAGAGTAGAAAACAGAGCTTACTTGGCAAACAGCCCATAAGTCTGGTATTCCCAAAAGACAGACGGATTACTTCAAAGCTCTGTGCCATCAGAATAAAACGCAAGGCTCTTTGGCCTAGCCTTTCCACAATAACACCCCCACAAAGCCCAGTTTTTTGTAGACTCGAGGCAGGAGGAAATCAAAGGACACCATTATATCTGTGTTCATTTCATAAGTTCCTGATGCACACTGATACCATAGTGAACCTAGATGGAAACAAGGAGGAAGGAATTCAAATCAGCAAAGATAACAGTCTAGTGAAAATACTATTCTTTTAAAGTTCCATAAAAAGATTCAGATTCTGGACTCCTTTGACATTACATTCCCCTCCCATAACGTTCACATCAATAAAAGCCCAATGTGATTGACTTTGTCCCCAACTGTTAAATAACAGTCCACTTTCCTCAAGGATATTAAAAAACAAACATGTACTTCATAATTTGAATGCAAAGCTCTACTCAACCCAAGGATTTAAAAATCTTATGGTGTTCACAACCAAATATCTTCCCAGAGGTCATAGTTTTCCTTACAGTGTGTCAGAACACTCTTATCTGATATGGGAAAAGGAAATTTCAGATTTTACTCTTGGTTATGAATTTTAATAAGGCTGGATTTTAAATAGTTCTATTAAAATTCAGTAAGTTCTTTTGGTGTCCTTTGTAGGGTTTTCCCATTAGCTGAAACACAGCTGCAGATCCCCAACTATTACAGTTTCACCATGCTTTTCACTGAGTGGAGTAACCTCTGCTCCAAGAAATGGTGGTCTCCATTTCTAACCATGACTCACAACAATTTGTTTCTAGCATTCCAGTGCAATTAGTTAGAAATATTTTTCTTTCCTTCCTTAAATGTACTGACTGACCAACTTACTTTCTTGAAGGTCTGGTATACTCTCATACAGTTATCAGTATATGTGTGCCACCTCTTCAGCTTCAGGATATAGCTTTACTGGTCCTTGCTCAGACATGATATTTCTTCTGAGTTTACATCAGTGTCTCAGTCTTTTCCAACATGGATGTCTTTTACTCACTGCTTCTGTGGTTTATGTCCTATGTAAATAGTTTTCTGAGCCGATATTATTACACCTCCAGCATAACAAGTGCACTGGTTTCTAAGTTAGTTGACATCATCTTGCTCAGTCTGTGTTACTGGATCATGTTCTGAGTCTGACACTGCACCTGTCTCTTCTCTTCTCCTCTCTCCCCTTTTTTCCCTTCTATCAACTGCTAGTCTTCAGAATTCACTGTAGCATGATCTATAGCAGGGGTTCTCAAACTGGGGTCAAGACCCCTCAGGGGGTCACAAAGTTATTACACGTCAGCCTGCACCCCAAACCCAGCTTTGCCTCTAGAATTTATAATGGTGTTAAATATACAAAAAAGTGTTTTTAATTTAGAAGGGGGAGGGGTCACACTCTGAGGCTTGCTATGTGAAAGGCGTCACTAGTACAAAAAAGTTTGAGAACCACTGATCTATAGCTCTCTGCTACATTCTGATCTCAGTTTAAACTCACTTCCACAATACAGAAACATATGCTAATCCAGTCTCCAAAATGATGAATACTGCTCTATATGAATTACCACTCAGACTGCTAGCACCAGCAGGAAGTTTAAAGAATTGTTACAAGCCATATATTTCACTTTGACCTTCAGGACTGGATTATTTAATAGAGGGGCCCAAGATCCAACCACAAAAATACAAAGATTTGAAGGCCATGCCACTGAAGATTTAAGAGAACTATTAACCTCAGAATCCAGCATAAATTATATAGGTATGTAGATACCTATCCATTTGCAAATACAAATGCTGTAATTTTGTTATGACATTTTTTCACTTCAGATGGGCTCCAAAAACAGTATTTTTGCTTTCAAGTATAGAATTTTAGTTGAAAATCCCATTCTGGAAGGTTCACTCCACAGCAGTTCCACAACAGCCTTTGCTGACTAGTCAAAAGGTTTCTCTTCCTACTATCTTCCTGACAGAAAGCTGTCTAGTCAACTCCATTTTCACTTTTTTTGGGAAGCCAAGAAAGCAACACACTTTACAATTATCTACACAACACTTAGTTACCCGTTACAGAATTAAGGTCGTCCTGCCTACATTTTGAAGGTGGATTTGATCAGAAGTGACTTTTAGTTAAAAGTTTTAATGAATGGGTGAAATCTGTATATCCCAAGGTGACAGTGACCAAAAATAGGAAAGCTGGAAGTAACAGGGGAAGAATATTGCTAATTCAATTCTGGGGGTGGGGGGTGTAAGGGAAGAGGGAGGAATCTAAACTCACCATCATTCAGATGGTGTATATAATATTAAAAAAGTAAACAATGTCTCTGCTCTCCTAACTTATGAATCAGTTGCAGTGTCACAAAGTTCCCTGCATGGCCTTTGAATGCTGTTATTTATGACAGCAGCGTCTAGAAGCCCCAAAGATGAAGGCCCTGCTGTGCCCACAGGCGCCGCCACCCGCAGCTCCCACTGGCCACGGTGCCAGGCCAATGGGAACTGCGGAGCCAGCACTCGGGGCAGGGGCATCATGCAGAGTTGCCTAGCCACACCCTCTGCCTAGGACCAGCACGACATATTACCACTTGCAGGGAGACACCCAAGGTGAATGCCACCCCGCACCCTCTCCCGCGCTGAACCCCCTGCCCCGAGTCCCCTCCCATACCTGAACTCCCTCCTAGACCCTGCACCTCACAACCCATCCTGCACTCTGAACCCCCTCATGCCTGTTCCTCCACCTAGGAGCAGCAGGGACACGTCACCGCTTACGGGGAGCCATGTGGAGCCAGGTAGGGAGCCTGTTGGTCCTGTGCCAATTGGACTATAAACCAGCATTTCTGATATTCACTGGAAGTCCGGTTTACAGAGCTTTCAGGTTGATAAAGTGCCAGATAACACAACTTTTACTGTAATTAGTCATTGCCTCTTGTTTTTCATATCTTAGAAAGGGGCTGCAGATGTAGGCTTTATAGATGAGAGGTTTTTTTGTTTTTTAAAAAGGAGAAGTGAAGCCACATGTGGCTTGACAGTACAAGTCCATACATTCAAATGAGCATGAAAATTAAAATGCCAAACACAAAATATAAAGGCCTTTAAGAAACATTTTGCCTTTTCAGTTTACTAGTAAGTTTATCCCAGGATGTGAGTTGCATAAAGAAATTTCTGAAGATGAGATGTCCTGGGTTCTTAAAAATTTTCGTTTCCCTCTTGAAATGTAAAAAGATTCCCATATAAAGAAAGCTAGTCTGATTTTAATTATGAGTACAATAAAACATGGATTCTAAAAAAACAGATGTCATCCTTGTTTGCTAGGTACTATGACAATCACATCAGTGTTGAAACTGTTGAAAAGGGTATGTTTAATAAGTTAATGACTTGTTAAAACCTCCCAGCATTGTAATACAAAACAGTTTTATTGTATTGTAAGCACGAAGTGTTGCAGCTTGCTCAGTTTCTCATTTGAGCTCCTTTTCAATGCAATGCAAGTTACAAAATTTACTTTACAGATTTTTCCTTAAAGGTTTAGTAAATATAGTCATATACTACTATTTAAAATATTTTGCTCATTTCTATCTCTCTACTCCAAATGCTCCATGTTGTGTCCAAACTAAAATCTTGGACTGTCTCTGACATCTTTTCATGGATGTCTAGCCATCAATTCAAGCTCACCATGGCTAAAATAGAGCTCTTAAACTCTTCCTGCTATCTCTTTTCTCATGACCATGGAAAACACCATCAACTTGCCTGTCACTCAAGCCCATGACCTTGGAGTCATCCTTGAGTTGGAACCCTCACACATAGATCACCACATCAAGGCTATGTCCCAAGTCTTACAGATTCTTTCTGCATAATATCTCTAAGATATCCATTCACACAGCTGAAACTCTCATCCAGGCGCTCATCTAGCATCTCAGTTACTACAACATCCTTTTCTCTGGCCTTGACAAATGAAATCTTGCCCATCCATTCAGAATTCTGCCGCAGAGATCATTTCCTTGTCCCTTTACTTTGACCATCTCCCCCTGCTTTGCATCCATCCACTGGCTCCTCTTTCTCTAGACTCAGACTTTAAGGTCAGAAGGGGCCATTATGATCATCTAGTCTGAGCTCCTGCACAATGCAGGCCACAGAATCTCACTCATCCACTTCAATAACAAATCCCTAATCTATGTCTGAGTTACTGAAGTCCTCAAATTGTTGGTTGAAGACCTCCAGCTGCAGAGAATCCTCCAGCAAGTGACCTGTGCCCCATGCTGCAGAGGAAGGCGAAAAACTTCCAGGGCCTCTGCCATTCTGCCCTGGAGGAAAATTCCAAAATTGATTAGCGTATTAATCAACTCCCACTTTTGATCCACCCATGATGTCAGCCTCCAACACCCACTTGATAAATTTTCAATGCTAACCCTCAGACTTCAGAGGAGCTCTCCATAAATATCTGCAAAACTAACTCATTATCCTTCTTCAAACCCTGCTCTGCCATGATTCCTCCAAAAACTTAACAACAATTAGCCTGCGGTGGCTGAGACCGCAGCCTCTCACTGTTTTCTTGCACTCCTCCATCAGTCTGCCTTTGTATCCATCGGTTGTCTCTTGTCTGATACTTAGACTGTAAATTCTTTGGGGGGCAGGGATTATCTTTTTGCTCTGTTGCTACTTCGCCTAGCTAGCACAATGTGGTCCTGGACCATGACTGGGACTCCTAGAAGTAAGAATACGTACATAATAAATGATTATTAATAGCTATTATCTGTAGGATGAAAACAGGAAGCCACAATTGGCCAAATGTTATAAATCTCCATGAGGTTTGAAATAAATCTAGTCAGTTTGCAATATAAATCAAAGTTTAATAACTCTCTTTACTCTCGTAAGAGCTACTCAGAGTGATATTCTTGAAAGGTCAAATTTCCAGTGCCAACAAGATAGTTTAAACTGTCTCATGTACAGCAATGTAAAGGTTGAAGATATAATGGCAGTGTCCTCCATTTTGATAAGTCTGAATATTATAGATTTCAACAATAGGAAACAAATACAGGTCAGATATTGTATAGGTATACATCTGATGAGGCGTTCATCTTTATCAGCTCACTTATTTTGAACAAAATACCTTGGGGCAGATCTTCAGGTTGGTGTAAACTCACATAGCTTCAATGTAAATTGGCATAGCTCCATCAGCTGGAGGATCTGGCTCCGCAAAGAACCTATGAGAATTTTGGGGTTTGTGATTTACGCAAACAGTATTTAAAGACACACTTCTGGAATACATTCATATTAATATAATTCCTCCATTTCTAATGGTTTTGAAATGCTACTCTTTCAAAACTGAAAAAAATCCTACCTATAACATTATAAATAGCATTTTTATGGTAGGCCAAATCATGCCAGTTCTTGAAAGATAAAATCTGTAATCTGGATTCTTCCCAGACTGTTGGACATCACTTGGATCACAAACACCACTCTACTATCCTTGTCTATCCTCGACTGCTCATTACATGTTCTGTGTGTCAAGTTCCAGAAGTTTTCCCTCCCCAAGTAGTATTTGGAGGAATTCTTTCAGTGGTCCTCCAGCTGCCCAAGAGCACATCTGCCATGGCAGATGTTCTGGCTTCATTCCTAACACATATGCCAAATAATTCCATCTTCTTTTCTGGATCACTTTAGAGATAATGAGCTGCTGAATGCTCTGATAAATCTCGGCATTTGTTATAAATTCATTTCATTTGATATCTGGTATTTTTCTAAGGCATTTAGAAACTTGCCTGTACTTTTGGTGGATTTCCATGCATTAAGACAAATAATATTTGAGCTCAACATTTGTAGTCTGGTCTTTTAAGTTGCAGACTTTTGATGACCAAATCTTGTTTAAGCTGGAGACTTCAGCTGCCACCTTACCAATTTGTGACATTTCCTTATGGCAATAGCCACTGGCTGGCAAGCATGTTACTGCCAATGTATGTGAATTAACTCACTTTCTATTCTTCTACCTTCTAAAGTAATGCTTGAGTTGGAAGTTGCTGGGATTTTCATTTGATTTCCCCTCTCCTTCATAACTGATTATTAACCCCATCATTTTTGCAATGCTGGTCTTTATTTGCATGTTGGTTAAGCTGTCATTTAGATGAGCTATTTTAGCACAAAATAGATCTTCTATGCTGCTGTTAAACTGCATACCATAACACTTAAAGATGTTCTCAAATGAATTGCAATAAATGCATCATATGCTTTTTTGAAATATATGACTACTGGTTTTTGCCATCTGACACTCTTTGATTATTCTTCTTAGGGTGAAAATCTGGTTGACATGATTTTCTGGGTTTAAATCCAGCCTTCTAAAATGAGATTAGTTTAATACCACTACCACACATCTCCCTAAATACGCCCTTGTTAAGCAAGTACAAAGGGCATTCAAAAAAGTTAGTCCATTCTCTGTAATTATGATCAGAAAAGACTAAACAGAAGAAGTTTTCAAAGTCTCAAGGTCAAAAAAACCTAACACTTAGGTTCCTGACAGCCTCAAAAAGGATAACAGTTTCAAACAAGCAGTAAACAGTTAATGACAGTTGCTACTGATGAATAATACATACTTGCTTGGAAAAAATGAATGTTACCAACGGTCTCAATGTTCTAGAAAGACTTAACTTCTATACCTAATCCAACTAACTAAACACAGGAAACAAAAGGTCTAAGGTTCCCCTCAAATCATCCAAAGGAGGAAGCTGCAAGCACCAGTGAACAAGTGGATGCTGTTGCATCACTGACATCAATCCCATTCATACCAGTACCAAGGGCTCCCTCTTTCATCAACAGGCTGAGAAGAAGTATGAGAATTTCTCAGGTCTTATCTAGTCTGGCATAAAATGTGTCTTTTAAAAACACTTACTTTAGCTAAAGTGTTTTAAAAATACACTTTTACCCTAGCTGAGATAAGCTCTTACTGGACAGACTGCTCACCATTTCTCATAAAACAATGGGCAGTGCAATGAGGGAAGGGTATCATCTTTCACCTCACAAAGAGCCCTAGTATTGAGCCAAGAGCTAACTAACAGCCAAGAGCTAATTAATTCCCCCAAACCATGATAACAGTATCAGCTCCTTACCCACCCCACCCCAGCAGTGACTGGATGCATCCTGAAAAATGACAGAGAGGAGCCAGAAAAACGAGCAGCATGCTAAAGGAGGTTGCAGCAATCTTGGGTATACTTGAGATAACAGCCACCGCTGTTACCACCGCACCCTGCTGCTGTATGCCTGTTGCGTACCAGCTGACAACTTGGCTTATCAGGTCTTGTCTACACTAGATTTTTCCTTAAAGTTTCCCACCATTATTACAGCTCCACTGGTGATAGCAACAGCTGTCATCTAGTGCAGACCAGTTGCTGGTACTTCAGCTGCATCAGAGCAGGTCCAGACAGCATGGAAATTAAAACACCTACTTTCACTCACACACTACTATGCTAGCTCTCCCACTATCATCACTGACTGAGCCGCACCAGAAAGTTTTAAGACAAGGCTTCAGTAGCTGCACATCTCAGTAGCAGGCAGATTCTGACCAACCAGCAGTCACAAAACTGTTCCCCACGCCTCTCCTTTTTGTTTGCAGACAAGTTGAGGCAGAAATATTCCTCTCAGACAAGGATCTAGAAGTGTGTAAAGGCAGATTTTTCTTTAAAAAAAAAAAAAAATGGAGGGGACAGGGAACGGCATTGTGCTTGCTCTGCCCTTTTTCCATCCTCAGAAGTAACAGGAATTTCAAGTCTGGTATTCCCCTGTTTTTTCAGGAAGACTTTTGGTGGATCAGGGCATATGAACCGGAGAGCTGACTCTCAGGGGATAGGGAAATTAACTGGAATAAAATATTTCACAATAGCTCCCTCTGTGAAGTCACTTATTCCAGCATATGAGTGTTCACATGGAGAGCAGTCCCAGAATATTTTTTTCAGAACAGGGCAAGGGTGCTGAATCTTTCATGAAATCCTTTATCCAGAATGCTCATTAGTCAAGTGAAATTAAATGTGTTAAATTGTAAACAATAAGTGACTACAAAAATCACTTCTCCTTCCAATTGTTCAGTTTTCTGTCTTTTTACTCTTAGGATATCAATTTCACTAGTTCTCCATGTAGCAGTCAAAAGAAAAGAAGGCTGGATTTCTAATGTGTAAAAACCACACAAAATTTTGCAAATTGAACACTTTTCATGCCTTCTTTATAGATTTTTTTAAAGAGAACATTTGCCTATTTTCTCTTTGAACGTTACAGGTGACAATTTAAAATTAGTTACTTTCTCATTTAGGATAAAATTATATAGGAAACATCCCCACAAAGAACAATGTAAAAAAATTAAGCAATGCTTGTTTTAATTAGACGTTCTCTATTCAGAAGCAGGGCTTGGAAAGTCAGCTGGACCCAGGCATGACAGAGGCTTACCCTAGCTAGCTAGCAACAGTACTTAGCTTAGATTCTGCAAATGTTGATTGTCTATCATTTACCAAAAAAAGTTTCTATCCCTTGCACTTGTGAAGATAATTTTACATTACCCTATTGTTTGAAAACTAGTCCTTTTCCAAATCTTAGATACAGATTGCTCCAGTGTGCCACTTCTGTTACTCATAACTTTGTTGAGCATCAAAAGAAGTAAAACAAAAAAAGTCTGATAATTTTTATTGATGGTATTCAAAACCTTGTGCCTATCATACTATGCATACTTAGTAAAGCAATGAGAAGCTGCAGAAATAGACACACAAGCTAATTATTCTGACGTGCCATACAAAACATTGCTGATTAAAAAGGTAACACAATGGAGACCATTCCCTGCCATTGCAGAAACAGGAAGTATCTATGGAAAAAGACAGAAAAGCTCCCCCCCCCCTACCCCCACAACACCTGGGGAAGCGCAACTTCAAATTTTTCAGACTTTTACTAATCAGCAATTGATATCCATGACATAGATTAGCCTTTCTGGCTGAGTTTCCCACCACTGCTCACACTGGCAGAGCTGAATCACTGAAAACACTGAGAATTTAAAAAAAAAAACAAAAAACAAAAAAAACCCCCACACTCACAAAAAGTCAATGATGTACACAAGTCAGTGGAAACCACAAGCAGGTTCCAGAGACAATATGCTGGAATAACCTCAGCAAAACTGTCCCATCCCCACCCAAATCTATGTACATGTTGGCCTTGGAACTTGGCTTCTCATCAGGTTTTGCTGCTGGAGACCCCACACTCCTTTCTCATACTGGAATGGAAATATGGATGTCTAGTAAAGTTTTTAAGTCCCAACTAAGAATTAAACATGCAGACTATAACTGAAGTTTTAATATAATCAGAAAACCAAATATGAGTGTTGCATTATAGACATATAAATTACTGGTATATGAGCCATACTGAACACTTGAGATTACCTCTTAAAATTCTCCTTTATGGTACCCTTAGATAATATTTAAAACAGAAACAACAATTTACTCCAAAAGTTATTGAATACTCGGGAAATATGTGTTATAGTATCAAGAAAGAAGATGACAGAGTTGTTGTTAAGTTTCCTTTTCTAGTACGTGGAATCACAAGCAGCATGTCTTTAACAATATTAAGATACACTTAAGATGGCACAAGTGTCATGATGCTAATGGTGAGCATTTACATCATGGCAACAGAGGAAAAACTCTGTTGGTAGCACCAAGCATTTGTACCCTGTTTATAAAACTTGGGGGGGGGAGTGTCAATCTTTACTTTAGCATACACTATCCTTTTAGGCTGGATTACTTTTGTTTTTGGCCAGATTCACACCAAAGAACCAAAGAATAGTAGAGTAAGAGACCATATTTGGAAATAAAGTAAAAGCATATTGATATTATCCTGTTTAACAAAAACCCAAAAGAATTACAACCGACAACAAAAACCTCTTTCAGAGACCCTGTTTCTCCCCATAAGGCACAAGTGGCAACAGGCCTCCATGAGCCTGTTCTGAAGATGGTTTAACTGCAAGGGAAGAGGTAAAACCCAAATAATTGTCAATAATGTGTCAGTTTGTTAACCATACTGGGCTCAATGTCCATAAGGAATGAAACTAGAACTACAGAAGTTTTGAGCTACATAAAGCAGAATGGCTTTTAAGTGTCTGTCAAAGTTTTCCATGAGTCAGTAAGTCAGTCCATAAGCCACCAATTCACATTTAAAATTACTATCATCACTGATCTATATTTACATACAGCTTCTCTTTTTCATATACCTGTAAAAACTTACCTCTATAATTAAGTTCAGGACATCACAGCACACAACAAGCTTCACTTTATATCAGATGTCAGCAACCGATGGCACGCGAACCAATTTTTAATGGCACGTTGGAGCCTGTCCAGACTCCAGCATGCCATTAAAAATCCTTCCCAGCCCGGCCTGCTCTCCTCTGCCCTCTGCTCCCCCCACAGGGACAGGGAGCAGAAGCATAGCCACGCGCACGGGGTGGGCAAATGGCCCCACTCTCCCGGCACAGCAAGCCACGGGGTCCGCGCTCAGGGGCCGGAGCGCCGGCCAAGCACAGCAAGCTGCTGGCCCTTCCTCTGCCTTCTCCCCTCCCCTGGAGCCCTGCCGCCACACTCAGCGCTCTGAGAGGCGGGGCCGCGCGCTTCCGCAGGGCAGCGTGTCTGGCTCTGCGTGGAGCCTCAAGGTAAAGGGCCCAGGGCTGTGGGCGTTGGATAAGGAGTGGGGACAGTGAGCAGGGTGGGTTGGATGGGAAGGTGCGGTTGGGGGGGGAGAGGGTTAGGGGCAGGGATCTCTGGAGGGGGCAGTCAGGGAGCAGGGGGGGTTGGATGGGGCATGGGAGTCCTGGGGTTTGTGAGGGGGCAGGGGGTGGATAGGGGTCAGAGCAGTCAGGGGACCGGGAGCAAGAAGGGTCGGGGGGGCAGTTAGGGTGGGGGGTCTCTGGAAGGGGTGGTCAGGGGACAAGGAGCTAGGGGGGCTGGATGAGTCGGAGGTTCTGGGGGTCTTTTCAGGGGGTGGTAAGTGGTTGGATGGGGCATAGGAGTCCTGGGGCTCTAGCTGGGGACAGGGGTGTGGATAGGGTCCAGTCTGAGGACAAGGAACAGGGAGGCTTAGATAGGGGGCTGGGGTCCTGGGGGGCAGTTGGGCGCAGGGGTCCCAGGATGGGGGTAGTCAGGGGACAAGGAGCAGCAGGATTGGGAGTTCTTAGGGGGGCAGTCACCCAGCCCTCTCTCCTGAGCCCTGACCCAGCCCCACACACCCTCTGCCCTGAGCCTTGTACCTCCCTCATATACACCCAGCCCTCTGCTTGACTCCTTCATCCATCCCCTCCTACACCCCTAGCCCTAACACCAGCACCCCCACCCATACCCAGCCCCATCTGTCTCTTGACATCTACACCCCCCCACACACACACCCAGCCCTCTGCCTACAGCCCTCTGGATCCCGGCCCCGCGCAGCCTGCTGCTGGTCTTGGGTTCTGGCTGACGGACCCTTGCCAGCTGGGGTCCCAGCCACAGGCCTTGCTCAGCCCGCTGCCAACCTAGGTGAACAGAACCCCAGACCAGCAGTGGGCTGAGCAGGCCAGCAGCGTAAGATCAACATTTTAATTTCATTTTAAATGAAGCTTCTTAAACATTTTGAAAACCTTGTTTATTTTACAATACAACACTAGTTTAGTTATATAATATATAGACTTATAGAGAGACCTTCTAAAAAACATTAAAATGTATTACCGGCAAGCGAAACCATAAATTAGAGTGAATAAATGAAGACTCGGCACATCGCTTCTGAAGGGTTACCAACCCCTGCTTTATATCCTCTTGCAATACTCATGAATCAAATGCACCCAAGTGTTAAAGATTCCTTTATTTTTACATTAAATTGCAGAGTAAACTGTCAAATAAGATTGTTTCCCAATCTTTGCTGCTCCTATATTTATAATATTGCAACTTTTTTCTGTTCTATGACAAATACCAACCAAATTCTTACTTTGCTAAAAATTACAAAATTTAGTTCTGTTTTAAACATTCAGGGAGGGCGGGAGATGGAAACCACCCCAGGATTTATGTTGTGTGTCCAAATCTGAGAGAAACTTTAACAAAACTAAAAATAAACATCAATGTTCATGTGGTGTAAAATAAGAGGGATTCAACTAAATGAATGTATGAGAGTAGAAAATTAAACTGTAGTGAGTCTTCATCACTAAAGCTTTGGCTAAAATGGTGCATTTCTGAAGCTTCAAGAAAACATTACTGGAAAATGGAAAGAACTGGCTTCAAAGAATCCTTCAGTACACACAGTCAAACCTAAACCCACCTCAAACAATTTGCGATTGTTAAGCATCACTTGATGTTTGCAGTATTGTAGCCATGTTGGTCCCTGGATATTAGACAAGGTGGGTGAAGAAGCGCTCTGTGTAGCTTGAAAGCTTGCCTCTTCCACCAACAGAAGTTGGCACAATAAAATATATGACCTCACCCACCTTGCCTCTCAAGTAACACAGACTTTCAACAAGTTCTCTGCTCCAAGTTGCATGAATGTCAACTCATGTCCTTCCTTTTTTGCCTACCCACATCTTTGTTCTATGCATTTACAACATCAATTTTATACTGTTTCTTTTTCAAACAAAAAACATACTCCACAATACTTCAGAGTTAATACAATTTCACAGGAAGATTCAGAAGAGGTTCTTCCCACACTGAAGTAGGTCTTCAGGAAGCAGCAGCCAATAAATTCTCATTCTTGAGCTTCACCTTTAGAAGAAAGAGGATAAACTATGTACATTGATTCTTACATCCAAAAAAATAAAATGGCAGATCACATCCAGCAGCAGCAGGAAAACGGGAAAAAGTTGCCAAATAAAAGAGAATGGTTAGAAAAATAACAGTCACAGACATAGAATGAGGGGACTACAAAAACTGAATCCCCAAAACCTTTTCCAGGCTAGCCTTTAAACTGGGTCAAGCTCAGTAAAGAAAAGGTCATTTATGACCTTTACTCATGGTGCAACATTTTCTATGAGGCTTCCTGAGAGTTATTAGCACTGAGTAGAACACATTGGTTTAGAATGAGCACCACCCATAGGTACCCTACTTGTATGCATTTTGCTACACAAAAGACTTTTTTTTAAAACAAACAAATTGCAATTGGTGCAAAGATAGCACTTCCCCACAAGTAAACTGATTGGTATTTTCACACAATATTTGCAACCTCTAACTGCACAAAATCAATATCCACCAGAAAAAGCTAGTTCAGTCACAAATATATTTTATTTGTCTATTTCCAGTATCATTTAAATAGCAAAGCATTTTATATCTATCTCATTTGACCTACTCAGATGATTTGCTGATACAAAGACCAAGATAACAAATCTCAAAAAAAGGTATCAACAACATAAACACACTCTGCCTTCTGCAGATTGAGATTAAATTAATCCCTCCACAAAGCGCATTGGTGAAGTTTGTCTAGTCTAAAAACCTGATTACCAAAATACTCCTCAGCAAACTCTACACCCTCTACATATAATAAGGTTTATTTCTTGAAGCTTTTGTTTCCCTTTTTGATTCTGAATAAAAAATCCTTAGAGGAGAAGAAAGTTATTTACATTTTGGAACATATATTGTTTAGTAAACTCTCTTTTCTAGAGGATCAGCATCTTGAAGAGGAATTTTTTACTTATGGGTTCAACATTTTAAGAAACTCCACTCTTCCTCCCTCTCCAACAAAAAACAGTCAGTTATGGAAACCAAAACTGCAGAAGATGCCTAAAAAAAGACGTCACAGTTCATTGTTCACATATCCTTTCCAGTACAAACAGCACTCTGGAGTTGTTTTTAGTATCAGAACATCTAATCACACTTGTACTTTTTAAAAAGATACTGTGTTCTTTTCTAAGCATACACAGACATTTTCTTCCCTCCCAATCTGGCTTTAAAAATCCCTCAACTTTTGAAATAGCTGCTATATAGCTGTGTATTTTCGTTTCTGCTGCCTTCAACTGTTCCTCCTTCATTAATCTGGTTTATATGTATTTTCTCAAAGATTGTAAAGAGCTTTGAACAAGAGCAGTGTTCTCATTAACACAAGTCTACAGACTAAGCCACCCCCTCTTCTCATCCCAACACTATTACACTGACATATTAACAAACTATACACAGTGGAGTCACGACATCAGGTGAACACACATCACATTTAATCAACTGCAAATCAGGCCCTACTTATTCCAAGCCAAGCGCAGCACAAGGATGGGTTTGTTTTTTTTTTAAGTTCTATAGTGCATCGTGCACCAGGAAAACAGCAGCTCAGGACACTGAACTCCACGGGGCCTAGGCATTAAGCGTCGCCGGTGTTAATAAATTATCTCGGAGACGAAGTTACGTTGAACAGACCAGGCACAAGCTCCCCGCGCAAATCCTGGGTATTAAATTTTCTGAGATCCAGGCTCTGCACTCCCCTCCCGCCCCCCCACAAAATGGCGACGTGGACCGTGGGGAGGAGGAGGAGAAACGAGAGTGCAGCGCTCTCCGGAGAGCCGGGGGGCAGGGAGTGGGGGGGGAGGAGGGAGTATAACCGGGAAGGGGCATGTGACAGGGACTGGAGGGATGGATCCCCGGGCCCCAGGGCAGGGGGTCCCCAAGCCCCCGGGCAGGCTTGTGGGGCGGGGGGTGGGAAGAGGGCGGCAGTACGAGGCGGCTGCCCCGGGGAGGAGGGATTAGTCCCCGGGGCCGCGGATGGGGAGGCGGCGCAGGCCCGCGGGGTGCTGATGAGGAAGAGGAAGGCCCGGGGCGGGGGAAGAGGAAGGGCCGGAGGTGGCGGATCGCGGCGGGCGGCCGAGTGGAGAGCGGGCCGCGGTACCTTTTCTTCTCGCCGGTGAGCTCCATGGCGGCGGCTCCTGGCTCGCTCGGCGGCCCGAGTCGCAGTCCGGGCCGGCGGTTCAGCCCCCGCAGCGGGTAGCGCAGAGCTGGGGGCAGGCGCAGCGCGGGCTCAGCGCATGGGGCAGGCGGCGGGGCCTGCACAGGGGACGGGCTCGGCGTCGGCTCTGACCACGCAGGCTGCGGGCGGCTCGCTCCTCGCCGAGCGCTGGGAGGCGGAGGGCGGGCGGGGCGGGGCGGGCGCTGCCAGGCGTCGCACCACTCAGAGGCCTCGCAGCCGCCCGGCCCCCTTCGCCGCCGGGTCAGCTGAGCAAACAGCTGGGAGGGGGCCGGAGCGTCACGTGCGGCGCTGTGTGCGGGGCGAGCTGGGGACGAGCCCCCCTGCGCCGACACAGCGGGGCCTGCAGAGCGCTCGGGGCCGGGCCAGGCTGCGGGGTCCCTGCGCCTGCCAGCGGCACCCCGGGTACCCAGCGGGGCGAGAGACCCCGCCACCCCGAGCCTCCCACCGGCACCCCGGGTACCCAGCGGGACTAGAAACCCCCCTACCCTGAGCCTGCCACCGGCACCCCGGGTACCCAGCGGGGCGAGAGACCCCGCCACCCCGAGCCTGCCACCGGCACCCCGGGTACCCAGCGGGGCGAGAGACCCCGCACTACCCCGAGCCTGCCACCGGCACCCCGGGTACCCAGCGGGGCGAGAGACCCCGCCACCCCGAGCCTGCCCACCGGCACCCCGGGTACCCAGCGGGGCGAGAGACCCCGCCACCCCGAGCCTGCCACCGGCACCCCGGGTACCCAGCGGGGCGAGAGACCCCGCCACCCCGAGCCTGCCACCGGCACCCCGCGTACCCAGCGGGGCGAGAGACCCCGCCACCCCGAGCCTGCCACCGGCACCCCGGGTACCCAGCGGGGCGAGAGACCCCGCCACCCCGAGCCTGCCACCGGCACCCCGGGTACCCAGCGGGACTAGAAACCCCCCTACCCCGAGCCTCCCACCGGCACCCTGGGTACCCAGCGGGACTAGAAACCCCCCTACCCCGAGCCTCCCACCGGCACCCTGGGTACCCAGCAGGGTGAGAGAGCCCACCACCCCGAGCCTGCCACCGGCACCCCGGGTACCCAGCGGGACTAGAAACCCCCCTACCCCGAGCCTGCCACCGGCACCCCGGGTACCCAGCGGGACTAGAAACCCCCCTACCCCGAGCCTGCCACCGGCACCCCGGGTACCCAGCGGGACTAGAAACCCCCCTACCCCGAGCCTCCCACCGGCACCCCGGGTACCCAGCGGGACTAGAAAACCTCTCACCCCGAGCCTGCCACCGGCACCCCGGGTACCCAGCGGGACTAGAAAACCCGCTACCCCGAGCCTGCCACCGGCACCCCGGGTACCCAGCGGGACTAGAAAACCTCTCACCCTGAGCCTGCCACCGGCACCCCGGGTACCCAGTGGGACTAGGAAACCTCTCACCCTGAGCCTGCCACCGGCACCCCGGGTACCCAGCGGGGCGAGAGACCCCGCCACCCCGA
Source organism: Gopherus flavomarginatus (assembly GCF_025201925.1). Lineage (NCBI taxonomy): Eukaryota > Metazoa > Chordata > Testudines > Testudinidae > Gopherus > Gopherus flavomarginatus. The sequence continues at coordinate 146,632,948 of NC_066621.1, forward strand.
GCCTGCCACCGGCACCCCGCGTACCCAGCAGGACTAGAAACCCCCCTACCCCGAGCCTGCCATCGGCACCCCGGGTACCCAGCGGGACTAGAAACCCCCCTACCCCGAGCCTGCCACCGGCACCCCGGGTACCCAGCGGGGCGAGAGACCCCGCCACCCTGAGCCTGCCACCAGCACCCTGGGTACCCAGCAGGACTAGAAACCCCCCTACCCCGAGCCTGCCACCGGCACCCCGGGTACCCAGTGGGACTAGAAAACCCCCTACCCCGAGCCTGCCACTGGCACTCCGGGTACTCAGCGGGACTAGAAAACCTCTCACCCTGAGCCTGCCACCAGCACCCCGGGTACCCAGCGGGACTAGAAAACCCCCTACCCTGAGCCTGCCACCGGCACCCCGGGTACCCAGCGGGACTAGGAGACCTCTCACCCTGAGCCTGCCACCGGCACCCCAGGTACCCACCGGGGCGAGAGACCCCACCACCCCGAGCCTGCCACCGGCACCCCGGGTACCCAGCGGGACTAGAAACCCCCCTACCCCGAGCCTGCCACCGGCACCCCGGGTACCCAGCGGGACTAGAAAACCCCCTACTCCGAGCCTGCCACCGGCACCCCGGGTACCCAGCGAGACTAGGAAACCTCTCACCCTGAGCCTGCCACCGGCACCCCGGGTACCCAGCGGGACTAGAAAACCCCTCACCCCGAGCCTGCCACCAGCACCCCGTGCACACAGCAGGGTGAGAGCCTCCCCCCCGAGCCTGCCACCACCGGCACACCACGCACAGTGGGGCAAGACCCCCCCCCACACCCTGAGCCTATCACGGGCACCCTGTGCACACAGCGGGGCGAGAGACACCCCCGAGCTTGCCACCAGCACCCTATGCACAGCAGGGCAAGAGACACCCCCCGAGCCTGCCACCGGCACCCCGTGCACACAGCGGGGCTAGAGATACTCCCCAACCCCCGAGCCTGCCACCGGCACCCCGTGCACACAGCGGGGCTAGAGATACTCCCCAACCCCCGAGCCTGCCACCGGCACCCCGTGTACCCAGCGGGACTAGAAAACCCCCCACCCCAAGCCTGTCACCACCGGCACCCCATGCACAGCGTGGCGAGAGACTCCCCCCAACCCGAGCCTGCCACCGGCACCCCGCGTACCCAATGGGACTAAAAAACCCCCCACCCCGAGCCTGTCACCACCGGCATCCCGTGCACAGCGTGGCGAGAGACTCCCCCACTCCAATCTGCCACCAGAACCCCGTGCACAGTGGGGCGAGAGACCCCCCCCACACACAAGCTGAGCCTACCGCCGGCACCCCGTGCACGCAGCGGGACAAGATACACCCCCCAACCCCCGAGCCTGCCACCACCGGCACCCCGTGCACAGCGGAGCTAGAGAGCTCCCCACCCCCCGAGCCTACCACCGGCACCTCGTGCACACAGCTGAGCTAAAGACACCCCCCAACCTCTGAGCCTGCCACCAGTGGTACCGCATGCACACAGCGGGGCTAGAGACCTCCCACCCCGAGCTTGCCACTGGCACCCTGTGCACAGTGGGGCGAGAGACACTGCGCAACCCCCAAGCCCGCCACCACCGGCACCCCGTGCACAGTGGAGCTAGACACCCTCCCACCCCCCCCGAGCCTGCCACCAGCACCCCGTGCACACAGCGGGGCTAGAGACACCCCCCCCAACCCCTGAACCTGCCACCGGCACCCCGTGTACCCAGCGGGATTAGAAAACCCCCCACCCCAATCCTGCCACCACCGGCACCCTGTGCACAGCGGGGTGAGAGACCCCCCCCACCCAAGCCTCCCACCGGCACCCCGTGTACCCAGTGGGACTAGAAACCCCCCCCACCCCGAGGCTGTCACCACTGGCACCCCGTGCACAGCGGGGCGAGTGACCCGCCCCACCCGGAGCCTGCCACCTCTGGCGTCCCGTGTGCAGTTAGGCTAGAGACCCCCCACCCCGAGCCTGCCACCAGCACCCCGTGCACAGCGGGGCGAGAGACTCCCCGAGCCTGCCACTGGCACCCCATGCACACAGCGGGATGAGAGACCCTACCCCCACTCCGAGCCTGCCACCACTGGCACCCCGTGCACAGCGGGGCGAGAGACCCCCCCCACCCTGAGCCTGCCACCGGCACCCCGGGTACCCAGCAAAACTAGAAAACCCTCCACCCCGAGCCTGCCACCGTCACCCCATGCACACAGCGGGGCCAGAGACCCGCCCCCCTACCCTGAGCCTGCCACCACCGGCACCCCGTGCACAGCGGTGCAAGAGACCCCCCTACCCGAGCCTGCCACCGGCACCCCATGTACCTAGCGGGACTGGAAAAACCCCCACCAAAGCCTGTCACCACCAGCACCCCGTGCACAGCGGGGTGAGAGACCCCCCCCCACCCAGAGCCTGCCACCACCGGCACCCCGTGCACAGTGGGACAAAAGATGCCCCCCCAAGCCTGCCATCGGCACCCCGTGCACAGCTGGGCTAGAGACACCCTCCCCAACCCCCAAGCCTGCCACAGGCACCCCATGCACACAGCGGCACTAGCAACACACACACACACCCCGAGCCTGCCATCACCGGCACACAGTGGGGCTAGAGACACCTCACAACCTCCAAGCCTACCACCACCTGCACCCCATGCATAGCGGGGCAAAAGTCCCCCCCCACCAAGCCTGCCATCGACACCCCATGCACAGCGGGGCTAGAGACACCCTCCCCAACCCCCGAGCCTGCCACAGGCACCCTGTGCACACAGCGGGCTAGAGACACCCCCCCAAGCCTGCTACCACCTGGACCCCATGCACAGCGGGGCTAGAGACCCTCCCCCAACCTCCAAGCCTGCCACCACCTGCACCCTATGCACAGCAGGGCTAGAGCCCCCCCACCCCCCGATCCTGCCACTGGCACCCTGTGCACAGCGGGGCTAGAGACACCCCCCCCCAAGCCTGCCACCGACACCCCATACACACAGTGAAGCTAGAGAACCTCCGCCGAGCCTCCACCAGCATCCCATACACACACGCTGGGGCTAGAGAGCCTCCCCGCACCCCGAGCCTGCCACCAGCACCCCATACGCACACAGTGGGGCTAGAGGCCTCCCCCTAAGCCTGCCATAGGCACCCCATACACACACAGTGGGGCTAGAGACCCCCCCCAAGCCTGCCTCTGAGATCCCCCCCACGCATAGTGGGGATAGGGACACCCCCCCAAGCCTGACACCAGTACCCCCTACAGCAGGGGTGGGCAAACTTTTTGACGCAAGGGACACATCTGGGAATAGAAATTGTTTGGTGGGCCATGAATGGTCACAAAATTGGGGTTGGGGTGCGGGAGGGGGTGAGGGCTCTAGCTGGGGGTCCGGGCTCCAGGGTGGGGTCAGAAATGAGTTCAAGGTGTGGGAGGGAACTCCAAGCTAGGGTGGAGGAGTAGGGTGTGTGTGTGGGGGGGTGAGGGCTCGGGTGGGACTGGGGATATCGTGTTTGGCATGTAGAAGGGTGCTCTGTGCTTGGATCCAGGGGGTTGGAGGATGAGAGGGGGATCAGGGCTGGGACAGGGGGTTGGGGCGTGGGGAGAGGCTCAGGGGTGCAGGCGGCGCTTACCTCAAGCAGCTCCCAGAAGCAGCGGCATGTCTCTTCTCTGGCTCCTCCTTGGAAGTGCAGCCAGGTGGCTCTGCACGCTGCCCCGTCCGCAGGCACCGCCCCTGCAGCTCCCATTGGAGTCCCGCAGGGGGCCATTGGAGCGCATAGGAGTCAGAGTGGGGCCATGCAGCTCCTTCCCGGAGCCGCGTGGTGCAGCCCCCAACCCTGCTCCCAAGCTGGAGCGCCGAAGTGGGGCAAGCCCCAGACCCTGCTCCCCAGCGAGAGCTCACGGTCCAGATTAAAATGGCCCGCAGGCCATAGTTTGTCCACCCCTGCCCTACACACACAGTGGGGGTAGAGATCCTCTCCAAGTCTACCACCAACACCCCCTACACACACTGTGGGTATAGGTATCCCCCCAAGCCTGCCACCAACACCCCATACACACAGTGGGGCTAGAGACCCCCTCAGCTTCGAGCCTGCCACCGACATCGCCTACACCCACAATGGGGCTAGAGACACCGCCCCAAGCTTGACACTAACACCCCCTACATACACAGTGGGGATAGAGATCCCACTCCGAGCCTGCCTCTGACATCCCCTACACACACAGTGGGCTAGAGACCCCACCTCCGAGCCTGCCTCTGACATCCCCTACACACACAGTGGGCTAGAGACCCTCCCTCCGAGCCTGCCTCCAACATCCCCTGCACACACAGTGTGGCTAGAGACCCACTCCGAGAGTATAGTGGAGCTAGAGACACCCCTTAAGCCTGACACCAACACCCCCTACATACACAGTGGAGCTATTGATCCCCCCAGAGCCTGTCACCGACACCCTATACATAAAGTGCGGCTAGAGATCCCCTCTGAGTCTGCCACCAAGACCCCTCCCACATGCATAGTGGGGCTAGAGACCCGCTCCAAGCCAGCCTCCAAGGCCCCCCCCCATGCAGAGAGGGAGTCTAGGGACCCCCAAGCCTGCCTCCAAGACCCCAACTGCAAGCCTGACACTGACACTTCCCATACACACAGAGGGGCTAGAGACTCACCCCCCACACACACATATCCCCTGTGGTGCACAGCTAGAAAACCCCTCCCCCACACAGATTCTTACAGAGACGGGTCTGCAGAGTTTTTCACCCCTCCAAACACAAAGAGAGGCCTGAGAAACTCCCCTCCCCAACATGGACACACAGATGGGTCAGCATATTACCACTAGCACTCACTAACATCAACAAGAGAAGCCTGCAGAGACATCACCACCCACGCAGGCAGGCCTGTAAAGAAAATGCACACGCACACAGCTGCTACACACAGCCCCCCATCAAGCCAGGTCTGCTGTCTACATCTGTTAATTTAGGGTAATATCTTTCATCCTGTGAAATCATGCATAGCTTAATCCCTACATCATCCATTGCTTTCAGTGGGTTTCTGCATGGCCACAGGGAGCCATCCACAGGGGTCTGATTGCCCCTAGGAATTTCAGGTGGGGATGGCCAGTCACTGATGCATGCCCCTAGCATAGGAAGAGTAAGCCACTACAAGCCATGACTGGTGCCAGGGCAATTTACCCTTACTTGAATAAACTGCACTGTCTACTTGGTTTCCATCTGCTACACTGATGGCTGGTTACTGATGAGTGAAATCCCCTGTGCATCCAAGGCTGTTAGAGTCTGTAAGATGCTTGGGGCAGGGCTTGTCTTTTTCCTTGGCATTTTGTACAGCACCAAGTACAACTGATGAGACTCACCAAATAATACACTTTATAACATGCAAAAACTGTTCAGCCTTATAGCTGAGACTTTATGGGCACAATAAATAAACATCCACAACAGCACACTCTTATTAAAAATATTTTTGAAAAGATTTCCCCATCTCTTTTCTATTTCCCCATGGTATCGTACAACACAATGAAAACTTGATTTCAAGTTACCCTTATTAAAACTCAAACATTTTTAAAAGCTGCTTTTTCATTACGAAAGATGTAAAGGAGTCATGTCCAACCTTTTCAGCCTCAAGGCTGGGAAAGTTATTTCAAACAGTTCATGGGGCCATGCTCAGTACTTGGGGCCACATGCTCTGTCCTGTTCATCTTCGTTTGTACCTCTCAGGCACTACGAAAGGGAGTGCTTTAACTCCCAACCAGTTGCAAGTTCCCAGCCAGCAGTGAGAGCCAGCTCCTCCTTGCAGCTTCTGCAACACAGCACAGGGAGGGAAAGTGGCTGGAATATGCTGCATTCAGATTATCCACAATAGGTTGATGTTCTTTAGGGACCATAGCCAGCTGGCATAACTTAGAGCAGCCCCTAGAGCTCTAATCTGTGCTGGGATTGTAGCAGAAAGGGAGGGAGTTGTAACTGGTTGTTGGTTCGCAGTTTTTTCTTCTTTTTCCCTCTTGTAAGCTATATGAGGGAGAGGAACCTTCCTCTGATTAGTGCTCCTCTAGGCACAGGCAGAACCAACTGGGCTGTTACAGATAAGGAATGGGGCAACCAGAGGGATGCACCAGGTGGCCAGTAGGGGTGGTACTGAGCAGCTGCATCACGGACTGGTCAGCAGGTGCTCAGAGCACTGCTGGCTCACATCAGAGCTGCTCCTGGAGCTGTGTAGGGGAAGTGGCAGCAGGAGGCAATATTCCTTCCTTCTTCCCATAGCAATGATTCAAACATTTCAGTTTAGAAGTCAGAGTGCATGGCTCAGAAAGCACACTTCCCATTTGCAGAACAAATAGACGCGACTCCTCTAAAGAGTCAAGGCACTAAAGTCTTTTACAAACTATGTTCCCAATCCTACAGATTCTTAATGAATAACTTTATACATATGAGTAATCCTATTTAGATCAATAGGACTACTCACTTGCAAAAAGCTACTCGGGTATATAATGGTTTGCAGGACTGGGTTCAATGGGCCCAATCCAACTCTCATTATGATAGCGGAAAGACTCCTACTGACTTCAAAGGGGACAGGACTCCTACAAACACAGCCTCACTGTAGGAGAAATATGATTGTAGTGCAAACACAGTACAATTTTCACGTCACATAGGACTAATATCTCGTCTTTTGCAATACAGTACAGGTAAAATAAATTCTGTTAATACAGTATTAAGAAAACGTTCTGTGCGGAACATAATACATTAGTGTAGTACCTTTTGTTCCAAAAGATGTCAAAGTATTTTACTAATGCAGCATGACAAGCGTACCTGCTGCTTTACCAAACACAGAAGGACAAGGTCCTTTCCCAACGAGCTTGCAATCGAACTCAGACAAATACAAAACAAGAGACAACTATGCCAGCACAAATGCCTGCCAGTACTTTGTTGGTGAAGAGATTAACATAGGAAGCCTCATGAAGGAAGACTTACATAAACACAGGAACACAGACATACAGTATGAAACCTCTGGGAAAGAGAATAACAACTAGAACAGAGGTAGGCAACCTATGGCACGTGTGCCGAAGGCGGCACGCAAGCTGATTTTCAGTGACACTCACACTGCCCAAGTCCTGGCCACCGGTCCGGGGGGCTCTGCGTTTTAATTTAATTTTAAATTAAGGTTCCTAAATGTTTTTAAAACCTTATTTACTTTACATATAACAATAGTTAAGTTATATATTATAGACTTATAGAAAGAGACCTTCTAAAAACATTAAAATGTATTACTGACACGCGAAACCTTAAATTAGGGTGAATAAATGAAGACTCGGCACACCAATTCTGAAAGGTTGCCGACCCCTGAACTAGAACATGGCACACCATGCAACCACAACTAGGGAGAGTGGAGAGAGGAAATTTTGGCCAGAGTCAGTGCATTTAGCATTGAAGGCTCCACAGCAATGTTAACTATGTCTCCTTGATCATGTGGGTTATGGGCCTGATCCTGTGAGTGGTAAATAGACACGAGATACAGTGGGTGTTCAGAGGTGTTGAACTCCCACAGGAAGCAATTGGCACCTCACAAGATTGAGTCCTATGACAAAAGCTTTCATTATAGTCCATCATATAGATCAATCTGCTTCTGTGTTAAATCCCCTCTGCCACACTGTGTCTACTTTGTCAATTTAGATTATAAACTCTTCAAGGCAGGTGCTGTCTGCTACTCTGTCTGTGCAGTGCAAATACAATGGGGCGCCATACTTGGTTGACATAAATAAGTAATAACAACAAACCATAATAAATGCTCACACAAAGCTGGGTAATGTGATATACTATTCAATAATGATACATAAGGAGCAGGGCCGGCTCCAGGCCCCAGCACGCCAAGAGGGTGCTTGGGCGGCATGCCGTGGGGGGCGCTCTGCTGGTTGCCGGGAGGGCAGCAGGTGGCTCCGGTGGACCTCCCGCAGGCATGCCTGCGGAAGGTCCGCTGGTCCCGTGGCTCTGGTGGAGCATCTGCAGGCACGCCTGCGGGAGGTCCACCGGAGCCGCGGGACCTGCGGACCCTCCGCAGCCACATCTGCGGGAGATCCATCACAGCTGCGGGACCGGCGAGCGGCAGAGCGCCCCCTGCAGGGTGCCGCCTTGCTTGGAGTGGCAAAATGGCTAGAGCCGGCCCTGATAAGGAGCTACACTTGCTAAAATATAAGTTTTGGTGCATGTTGGTAACCTTCTGCATGCCTGTGTACATATTATGTAATGTTGTAATGAACGCCCCTAGGGGTGCAAGTTGGCGTTGCTGTAATATCCTTCACTCCCTGCCTTTTATTTATGTAGGTTCTTCATTTTAACGAACCAAAGTCATTTTTGCATGCAACTGTGTTTGGTTATTTAAGAAAAAAAGTGGTGACTGTGAAGTTTAAATAGAAATGGCAGGGTGAATAGCTGCTGCAGTCTGATACACATATAACATAGACTCTTTTTATCCCTTTGAGGTTTCGCATCTGAGAACTGATGAAGGCCAGTTTTGCTTAGCTTATAAGATGTGACAATATCATAGCTCACGGCAGCAAGGCTGTGGACTTGTGATAGTTTTGTTGTTCTGCTCACTGAAGCCTCAAAGACAGAAATAATCAGAACAGGTATCAAAACTAGATCTCCCACATAAACACCAGGGAGCACTACCACTAGGCCACCTGGCAGGAGACCAGATACTTACCTTTCAAAGTGAAGCACAGCCAGCCTAAAGATATGGAGACTTCACTGGTGCATTGTAGCACTTTTATACCAACTTAACTGGGCCACTGAACCACTGTAACAGTCCTCTGGGCAATTCCCCTGATGTAAAAGGGAGTTCCTGGCAGATGCAGAGGTGTCACAGTTGGCTCTGTGCCACTCCCACAGGAGCCCCGGCAGAGTGGATGTATTAGGGGCATTTCTGGGAGGGAGATAGAATGTGACAGTGGCATTCTTGTGTCCTGTCTTGCCTACTTCTGACTGCTGGAATGGTGCTTTAACCTGCACTGAGAGTTGAAGTGGCCCCTGCTGACCCCCGCATAAGGAGGTGCAAAGCTGCCTTTGTGTTTCCACTTCAATGCCTGCACTGATCTCAGTGCATGTGGAGGGTTGATTTGGCCCCTTAGAACACTAGGCAAATAGCACAAGAAAAGGAACTAGTCAGGTCAAAACCTGCAAAGCTTTGAAAATTAGACAGGATCAGGCTTATTCTAGCCATTAGCATAATTTGTTTTCAAGCTTGCCATTGCAATCCTTTCAACTGCAACTAACTTTGATACCTGTGAGGTGCTCATTTTAGGAGGCACTTGTACAGCTTTACCATCACTATCTGGGTTTGTTGTACCATTAAAGTTTGAAGAGTTTATGGACCAGTGTACATGTGACAAATTTAGATTGTGCCTCACAGTATATCCCCAAATGCCTCGTCCTGTCTAGTTGTAAGTGACTTAAGCAATGAGACTTCAGATTAACACTATAGTCACACAGGTGCAGTAGATCCTTTGAGATCCCTGGATGGAAGGCACTAGATAAATGCTCAGTGTGCATATTATTAATAGTATCCACGTTAATTGTTTAGAAAGTGTAAAATCTCGCTGCATGAACTGGCTGAGGAGTTGTAAGTGCTATGGTCTCATTATGCACAGTTAAGACGGCATTTGTGTGCATTTCTCTCATGACAAATATACACACAATCTGTAGTAAAGACCTATCCATCAAAGGGTGGTAGTGTTTCAGAACAATATTAAAAGTGGAAGCTTGTTCAGCAGTTAAACATTTCCCTTAAAAATGGCACTATAGTTGATTTAGAGATGATGTGAAGTATAAACGTTTTCCCCAAGAAATTTCAAGCCACTTAACTTCAACAATTTCTTATACACTTTCCCCCTCTCGTCTTGCCAGTGCCTGCTAACAGTAACTCATTATAGTATGTAGCAACTTAGTCACTTTTCCTGACCTTTATACATGTACAAAGTTCACTAAGTTATTTCGTTAGCAGAACTTCCTGAGTAACCTATTGCTTACATATGACTAATTACACCTACTTCACAGCAGGCTGGGCACTGAGTCAGAACGTAGCTCAATGAGGATAGAGCAGGAAATAGGGAAGAGAATATGTCAACAAAAGGATGCCGGACCTTTTTCCCTCTCGATTTCCTAATGTGCTTGCTCAGTGGTTCAGATACCCTGGTGATGGGTGTAAAGGAGCTGTCCTGAGCTCCAGTTTGGGTCTCATTGAAATAAATGGCAAAGCTTCTATTGACTTCAATGGGAAGATGGTCAGGACCTTAATCTCATTGGACACCCTTCTTTCCTGACACTGCAGCAGGACACACATAATTCCCACTGACTTTCAGTTGACAGTGAAGTCTACTGTGATTACAGTATTAATATCCATCAACTTTGTAAATAAGCCCCTGATGCTACAGTGATAGGCACCATATAAATACATATTTGTCCACAAATCAGATGCAACCCCCTGTACTCCTTCTGGAAGCACCTACTGGAAGGGTATGTCTCCACCACACAGTTAGCCTGGGCTAGACTAGCATGGGTGGAGCATCCCTACTGCAAAGCCCTACCCATGAGACTGCATCCAGAACTAGCCCTTGTGCTGTGTTGAATTTCTAGCAGGGTATCCTATGGTTCTTAGTCATGCATTAAACTGGGCCACTCCTATGAATTCATTCGCAGCGTGTGGTGGGAGAACTCTGTCCTTCCTTGGTTCCTGTGGAAGTGGTCTTGTGGGTCTTACTGATGTCACACCACAGCTTTACCATAAGGCTGGTATCAGCTTCTGGCCATCGGGCAGCACTGGAGAGAGATTTATTGGATGGCATCTCTGTTTAAATGCTGAGGAAGTGCAACAGAAATGGAGCAAGCAAACAAAGCTTTAAAATGCAGTGCAGAATAAGGGAGGAGTTCGATAAAACGTACTGCCCAGGTGGGATAGGATAGGAGAACTAACAGCACTTGGCCTTGATTAGCCTGCATTCACACAGCAAAGTAGGCAGGTTGCCAGCTTGGACTGAAGTGAAACCCAAGTTCAATTGCCAATTGCTGTGATGTTTTTCATGATGCAAAGACCTGGAAAAATCTCCAACTCATTTCACAATCAACAGCTGTTTTTCAGTAATATCTGTCCCTATTGATTGGATTCAAGCCTGTGACTGGGTAACGAAAGCGACTACCACGAGTTATTCCCTGAGTCTGTAATATTGGCTGAAGCACAAGAGACGTGACTAGAAAAGGATACTACTCTTCTGCAATTGCTACTATTTCCACTAGTCTCTCCCAAGCTTTAGAGCATGTCTACAGTGCAATCAAAAGTGTAACTATAACTCCTGTAGACATACCGAAGCTAGCTTTGATTTAGCTAACCCACATCACAACAGTGATGCTGCAGCAGCCCAGATGGCAGCATGCGCTGTACAACTTCACTCAGGATCCTGGGTACATGCTCGAGCAGATGGCCTTCTCCTCACATTCCTAATCCAGTTTCTTGTTTCATCTTCTTAGCATTTGCATGCTAAAATATTTTAAGGCCAATGCTCTCTTTTAGGGCCTGGCTTCAAAGCTGGTTTAGGTAAATGGATAGACTCACGCTGACTTCAATGGGCTTTGGATCAGGCCATGTCTCTGCATACAAAGGGTATGCAGCATGGCTGGTAACTTTTACTGTAATAGAAAAAATGCCATCCAGTTCAATCTGCCCAAATTCAGTATAGCTGAGCTTTAAGAGAGAATATTGCTCTCATGAATGCGACAAACTAACAACCCTGACCAGATGGAAGCATGGTGCATGCAGCTACTACGCAAGCTCCCCCATGCTGGTCTGCCAATGGACTATGCCTTGCCAGCCCCTGCCCGCTCTTGAACAGACACGTATGGAGGGTTTCCTGATGGGAACAAACGTTCACTAAGGGTTCAGAATGGTATCTACAAATTGCCCCACAGAGTAAGGATGATGATCTTGTAGTTAAGACATTATCAAGGGACTCAGGAAGCCTGGGTTCAGTTCAGACCATTTATGGGACACTGGGCAAATCAGTTTCTCTGTGACTCCCATCTATAAAATAGAAACACAAATGTTTCCTTTTCCCCACACTTTGTCTTTTCTTACAGTCTCTTCAGAGTGTGGGCTGTCTCTTACATATTTAAGTATAGTGGCTAGCATAATGAGGCCCTGATCTCAGTTAGGGCCTTTTGGTCCTACTGCAATACAAATAAATAGGGTTGCCAGACACTTTTACTTATGTCCAAAATACAGTATTTTAATTCACATCTCTGGAGATGAAAAGATACTCCAACGTGCCGACCAGCCCACAGCGTAACCAATTTAGCTGCAAAGCATCTGCAAAGCTAGTTTTACTTTCTTCTTAATCCAGCTTCCCTTCTGAATGCCTTATAAGTATAAGGGAAATGCTTTAAGAACATGTAATGGAAGCCAGGCAAACAGTAGGTAGGTAAACATGAACTGAACTTCAGGAAGAATGTGTTTGTACATACAAATACCTACAGCAGAGGGGAACTGTAACTATCTCAAAAGGAAAAGTGTTTTTTGTTTCACAAAGACACTCATTGAAAATGCCCATGAATATTTTGGAATACATTTATTTTCTCCCCCTCAGCTAATTTGCAGCCTGGACTGCAGGTTTGTGAGATTCTGAGTCCCACATAATTCGATATTCTATTATTTCTGTAATAAACTATGAGCGTTAACATGTATGTGAATGATTAAACGATAAGAGGAATCTATATATTTTTGCAAAATCTAACATCCTGTATTGTTTTAACTTTGAAATTTTCCTGTCACACTACTAAATTGATTTTACTAAACACCGGAAAATGCACATTTCCTGAATAATTTTTCTGTTTATCATTTTTCCCCTTGGGTTTTGGCTAAAATGGAAACAATTTGCTGTTGTGTTTTGGCTAATATGTTAGAAAACACAATTCAGGCTTTAATAGCTGTGTGTGTTATAACATGCCTTTTGGAAAACTGTAGGCATTCACAGAGGGAGGTGATTAACATTATATCTAGGCTTGCAAAAACACGTAGAAGCAATTGGCTTACTTCTCCAGATATTGGAAGACATTAATTAAAACAATGACCTCTTTCATTTTTCCTTCTTCCATGAATGTGTGCATGTACACTACTCAAGAAGATTATAAACCCTGAGCCACAGCTTTTAAGGGATCACCCTATTACAGATTATAAGGATTTCACACATATTCAAGAAGAAAAATTCATACAAGCTATAATCAAAGTGTTATTATAAAGCAACATCATTAGTAGATTTAAAGTGAATTCAAGAACTTCTGAATTCTAATCCCAATCCTGACACTAACTTCCTCAGTAACTCTACCCAAGTCACTTAACCTTCCCCTGCCTCAGTTTCCCCATCTGCTAAATGAGAATAACAGCACTAACAATGCCTGATGAGACTGTTAACTAGCAAGATTCACTAAACTACCACAGGGAGGTGTCAGATACACCACACCCTACACTAGTGTGGAACCTTGCATCCCAAGGGTGAGATTTGGAGGGAAAAAGGACAGGTGGAATTATTTCCTCAGGAATCCCTCTTGCAGAAAGCCGAGGGGACCTAAACTAATGTTTATAAAGTACTACCTAAACAGAACACCATCTCACTGGGCAGCAATTAGCACTTTCCCAACTTGACAAGGACAGGGCTGAGACAGGGAAGATTTCTCTCCTTTTAATTTGCTTGCAATTATCTAAATGATTGGCTATCACTGTGGCTCAAGGCCAACAATGCAATGCTAGCTAAAGAGAGCTCTCCAGTTTACCACAGGGTAATCAATGGTTATCCCTTAGAGCAGTGATATTGATTTTGTTGTGGTAATGCCAAAAAGTAAAGCAATATGGCAAGACACCTCTGTTATAGTTAATAACTCTCCAAGAACCCTGAGATAATTTATTCAGCCTACTAGGATGAAGGGTGGCCCAGTGGTTTGGAGGCCAGCCTGGAACATGGGAGACCTGAAATCAGTGGGATTTAGGTGCCTAAATATCTCTGAGAAGCTGGACCTTAGTCTTTCTGTGCCTCAGTTCCCAATCTGCATAGGGGGATAAAAGCACTTCCCTCCTCACATGGTGGGGGTAACTACATTAAAAGGTGTGAGGCACACAACGTCTGTGGTATGCACTCCAGATAGACGGATACCATGCAAGTTACTGTTCTGAGGCAGTAGTTGCCCTTAGCCTGTGTGACCGCATAGGACCTTGTCTTTATAGCCAGCTGAGGCACCATCTCTGACACCTTGTCTATCATCCTATCTTCTGACATGATTCATGGCAGATACTGAATTTCCCTTCCCCCACTCCTAGCTTGGAAAGTCGGGCTTTAGCTTATCCTGCTGGCTTCACAGGGGTTTCACCAGAGACTATAAGCCTAATAAAATAGTGGAGTGGGAGTGGATCTTGGGCAGCCAGGAAGGAGGAGGTAGCTGTGCAGAGATGGGGGAATGAACAAGTCACAGGAAAGCAAGGAGCTAGATGGAGCCTTGCCATATTATTCCAAAAAGGGGTCCACCAACTTGGGCTGACCCTGTTGGGAAGTGATAAATGGAGTCCAACAGAGAACGTGGAAGTCTGTGAGTTCATATCAAAAGGAGGAATCAGTGTCAAAGATGGTTACATGAAGAGAGTGTTTGCAGATGTACTAGGCCAGGAAAAGTCGAAACCATATTGACGGAGCAACTGATCGAAACCAGTCTTTATTAGCTGAAATATAATAATAATTAAGGAAACTGTTGCTTCATAGGAGGCAACTCATGAATGCGGGAGAAAGTTTTCATGGGAACTGGGTCTCCATTACATGACCACACAGCTCACCATTTGCAGGACTGAATATAGAACTCGTATACACCCAGCTTTCCCATAATAAAGTTCCTCAAACACACCCACCTACTCTCTCTCTCTCGCACATACACAGACTGTAAACTAATCAAGCTATTTCTTCTACAGGCTTAGAAGGAAAAAAGAGAGAGATTATTACTGTTTTTTTATTTTTACGTATGAGGAAGGCACTCATACTACAGTAATAGGGGCCATACACATTTCTAGATAGAACAAGGGTTCTCAAACTGGGGGTCGGGACCCCTGAGGAGGTTGTGAGGTGGTTATATGGGGGGTCGTGAGCTGTCAGCCTCCACCTGAAACCTCGCTTTGCATCCAGCATTTATAATGGTGTTAAATATCTTTTTAAAATGTTTTTAATTTATAAGGGCGGAGGGTGCACTCAGAGGCTTGCTGTATGAAGGGGTCATCAGTACAAAAGTTTGAAAACCACTGAATTAGAATTTACTTCTGGATCCATAAACACTTGTAATACAGCCTCAGTCTAGAACTAAAGATGTAAACCATATTAAAGCTTATAACTATCTTAACAAAATACAGATCCCAAACTAGGTGAAAAGCTTCTGGTTCACTGTCAACAACACCATTTAGTTTAACAATGAAGTGAAATAAAATAAGTAAACAAGGTCTTGGACTTTATATTGAGATGTGGAATAGTGAGCTGCATACAAGATGTTCTGGCAATACATGAACCTAAGTACACTTCATCTGAATAGGTTGTATTGTGATAGCCCGGGGAACGTTATCAGAGGACAAACATTGCAGAGATTAGAAAAATACACCAGAACACAGCCAAAGTTACTCAGTTGTGTAGAAAGAAGAACAGGAGTACTTGTGGCACCTTAGAGACTAACAAATTTATTTGAGCATAAGCTTTCATGGCCTACAGCATCCGATGAAGTGGGCTGTAGCCCACGAAAGTTTATGCTCAAATAAATTTGTTAGTCTCTAAGGTGCCACAAGTACTCCTGTTCTTTTTGTGGATACAGATTAACACGGCTGCTACTCTGAAACCTGTCAGTTGTGTGGATTGGAGTTCTGATTGAAGATTAGCCAAACTCTGCTAGAGATTATGGGGCACCAGAGAATTAACACTAGATCAGAGGTTCCCAGACTTTTCTTATTGT